>NC_135579.1:33970481-34595481 GCF_965152235.1 Eretmochelys imbricata
ATTAGCTGTTCTTATTATAGTTGTGGGCTCACTTTCATTCAAAAGCCCCAAGTTGTCGGTGGTTTTTAATGTTCTGACACAGCTGGACCTGAAATTCGTTTTTGTTTTTTTTTTATCCTAGGGCCTGAGGTGAGTTATTTTGGAAATCATGAGGAAAACCCAGTCTGAAGTTTATGTGGAGCTGGCATTCATATATCTACAGGTTTGTATTTTGACAAAATACTGAGACACATACAATGTATTGCAGTATTGTTTCTTCGGTGTGTAATAGAATTTTGTAGATTTTCTTAGTTACAACAATAATATAATAGAAACAGTTAATCAGAGATAGAAAAGACCTGGTAAGGATTCTGGGGCAACTTAAATTTTTTTTGTTTGATGGTATTAACATCTGTTTAACACAAATGCCTAAAAAACTGGAGGGAGAAAACTCTCTCAGTTAAAAAAAAACCCTCAACACCTACACGCTCCGAAGTGAATTCCGAGAAAGCTCCCATTTTAGTTCTCTCATCGTCCTCGGGGAGTCTTCCGGCAAGAAAAGGGAAGACAAATAATAAATATTAGCACTTTACATCAAATCCTGAAGCGCATCTTTTTATTGGCTATCCTATGAAATGTGCAGTGTTTGGTAACATATACAAGCTGTGAGGTTTGGGATTTTTTATTGTTTGTTTTCTCTATGATAATTAATGAAAAATCATCATAAAAAAAAAGATGAGTGGGTAAAAGTTACTCTCTCTCATTTTATAAATGGAGAAACTGAGGCAATGACCAGCGATAAACAACTTGTACAAACTTAAACACAAAGTCAGTAGCAGAACATCCAGGTGTCATACTCCCATGCCCTATTCAGTAGCCCACACTTCCTCCAAGCAAAACGTCATGTTCCTGGTATTTCTAAGCACAAAACAAAACAAAAAACCTCTTAAAAGACCTTTTCATGCTTTTGTATACCCTAGAATTAAACATATTAGGGCAAAGATCCATTTCTGCTTCCATCCTCCTTTCGCAGGTCTCCCCAACTGCTAGGGATCTCCAAGAATGTCTCATTAAAGAAATATTTCAATTCACCCTTGAGTTTCTCAGCAGACCAATGCTTTTGCCTCTCTGTGGTTTCACGGGGATGTATCTGAAATTCTGAATAAGGCACTGTGATCTGAACTGAATGTGTTATTTAATGAACTGTATGAAATATTAAACCATGCCAGATATGAAGTATGATGAATTCAGTATGAAATAATACATTACACTTGGAGGACTGAGTGTGATCAAATATAATGAATGAATTTAGAATCAGGACAAACAGGGCTTAGGGAAATAAGTGAAAGTTTTTGTTCATCACAAGCCTGAGTGTCATTTATGGCAGATTTTTATACCTCGTGTTTTCTCCTGTTGTGAATGACATTATTGTATTTTCTCATTTAACATAAATCCCTTTTTCAGAAGGCTGCTTCTGCTCGGGTGGAATTGGAACGCCACATTAACCATAACGCTCCCAATGATTTAGAATACTTAGAATCCTTTCTCCGGGCTCTGCTTTTTCTCCATTTTGATTAATTTAAACCAAGAGGGGGAAAAAACAATAGTGAGGATACTCAAAGCATCCGAGAGAAGATTTTGTGTAAGTGGGATGCCGCTTGGCCACTAAGGGGCTGATCCTGAGAAGGGATGAACACCTTTTGCTCCCACAGACTGCAGGGAGAGAGGAAGGGCCCTTAGCCCCATGCAAATTTAGGTCCACACAGGATGATGCAGAGCTTACTGGAAAGCACAGATGCTAAAGCAGTGGTTCTCAAACTGTTGCTCTGGTGACCCCTTTCACATAGTAAGCCCCTGTGTGCGACTTTTAAATTAAAAACACTTCTTTACATATTTAACACTATTACAAATGCTGGAGGCAAAGTGGAGTTTGGGGTGGAGACTGACAGCTTGTGACCCCCCATGTAATAAACTCGTGACCCCCTGAGGGGTCCTGACCCCCAGTTTGAGAACTCCTGTGCTAAAGTCTCTCATGCAGTAACTGTCTGTCTTTTCCATATCACACCACCCGCAGCCTCTCCTATCTAGCCGGGGCCAGCTGAGAATCCCCTCCCATTTGGCTAGATTGGAAGGACAAGAGTGGCTGTGACATCACCCCATCAACACCTGTTTGCAACCCTCAGTGGGTTGCACCCTCCATGCTGAGACACCGAGAACTAGTGGAGCTACTTCCAGTTGCAGATGCCCATTGCCACTAATTCTTGTGCCTGGACTAAGTGCCCCATTGAAGCATCCACATCCTGAAGAAAGGCTACAGAATACCTTTGCTCAGTTGTTTCCGTACAACTCTGTTGCCCAGGTGACTACTACCATAGCAACAGAACCATGTTCCCTCTGCTATAATCACATGATGACACCATTCAACCCAACCCTAGAGTCCTTTTGTAGGCAAAATCCACATTAAATTCCCTGAGATGTCCGCAATGATGGCAGGAGCATGTCCACAGTGCCTAGTGCTATATCACTGCTGGTAAGACGATTGTGAACATGAACATGAAGATCCACATTTTCAGGACTCCAAGTGCATTTGTGCACCAAATTTATACCCATTAACCATGCTTGTATTCACAGTGACTGCAGGAGCAAATGGGAAGACAGCCATCTAATTGTCATTTATGGGCGCAGCTATGCCCTTACTGTATCTCTCAGCATGTTAACGGACCTGTTACCATCATGGTTTCCTGGCTGAATACAGTTTGAAAAATGAAAGGTCATAGACAAAAAAGATCTCATTCCAAAATACCAGCAAGAGCTGTCTGACAAGACTTAACTCTGGACCATTGATGATTATAAATGATCCAGAGTTCAGTCTTGACAGAAACACCCACACTTTCTGGCAGGAATAAAGAGGAATGTGTGTTGCAGTTGGAGTAACAGTTTGTAAAGAGACTGGAGGGAAAATAAAGAGAAATAACAGAATGTATTGAGAAAGTTGAATGCAACTGAGACTGCACTGAGAAAGCAGGTGGAAGCTACTTCTAGACCTCCCTGCTTCCATGGAAATTCCACCACGGGCAGCAAATTGCCCAGACAGGATATCCTACCTCCAGACAGGAGAGGTGAAATTCTGAACTTGTAGGAATTAACAGGAGTTTGTTTTGCCATTGACTTCAAGGGAATCAGATTTTCACTCTACGGCTTTAGAACAGTCTCTTTCATTGGCTGATGCTAGTCTGAGGGGATGACACTTTTTCCATGGGTGTCACTCAGTAAATTGCAAGCCATTGGTACAAAAAGGGAGGGGGTTAAAAGGAGTGACTGACTCTTTTGGCAGTGAACATTTGATGGCACCTGGGGCTGGAGCCCCAGGGCCTCCTGTTCTCTATTTAAGAGGGTTGTCTGGGAAGATGGGAAATGAAGTCGAATGAGTAAATATCATGTTTGGGGCCCAGCCTGCAAGTCATGAGGCCCATTCCCACCTCTCTCTTGTTCTCATTGCCTTTGGGAAACCAGAGTTTCATGGAATGGAGGGGAGGCAGGGTGCTCTTGAAGCACAGCATTGCGCCCTCATTTGTGAACGAATGGAGAAGGAACTCAGGGGAGGAGGGAACATTTTTGCTGAAAGGCATAAAGGCTGCTAATAAATAATAGAGAGCAGTGTTATTACTTTTTTTAAATGAAATAAGAACAGCTTATGAAAGCAAGACTGGTGTGGAATGCTAACAAATGAGCCTTAGGAAAATGAAGTTATCCTCCTTGACCCACAGCAGAGCTAATAGCAACAGAAAAGAACAAGGGCTTCCTTCGCCAAGGTTGATCTCGTGTGTATTTAAAGTCTCTCTAATTATACAGTACTGTGCTGCTACTCTATACCACATCTAGCTCTGGCAGCAGTGCAAAAAGTGCACTGTTTAAGAGGCTCTCCTGTCCACACTGTCAGCGGTATCCTGGTTTCTCAAGATTTCCAAAATTGCCTTCCCAATTGTTTTTCTGATTATCCTTAATATTCCAGTAATGCATGGAGGCCCCATAGGAGACTGGATTGTGCTAGGTGCTCTACATACACATAGTAAGAGACAGGCACTGCCCTCAAGACCCTACAATCCAAATAGACAAGGCAGACAAAGGAAATATGATTCCCACTTCACAGAGAGGGAACTGAGGCCCAGAGAGATTAAATGACTTGCCTGAAGTTTACACAGGAAAGCTCTAGCAGAGTCAAGAGCTGGACACAGACCTCCTGAGTTCCAGTCCCCTACCTTAACCAAAAGGTCATCCTTTACCTCTTTGCAGTGTGTTTACAAGAAAAGCAAACCACAAACTTAGTTTCATCCCCAGATTTGTCTTTGCTTGGGCAACAGGCATTGGCTGACACAAGTGGGGCTGGTCCTGCATAACAATAGCTTATGTCCGCATGCAACAGCTGTGGTGTAGGTAGTGGCTGATTGCAATAATAGGCGGCAGCAGCAAGGGTTTAATTTAGTTCTGGCTGAAGCACATTTTCCTCCCAATGTCAAAAGTAAGGCACATCCATGGGGACTACACTGGATCAGCTAGCCCTCCTACCTCCATCCCACAATGCACTGCATTTGGCAGGAGTTTTCTGTACCAGAGTCCATCAGCACTCTCTGCCTCCTGGATCAGGCATTTCATGAGCAATTCTGCCATGGTATGGAAAGTTCCATGCTGTTATATAAAGACCAGCGCTTTCTACAGGTGCTGAAGAAGAGCTCCGTGCGGCTTGAAAGCATGTCTCTCTCACCAAGGGTCCAATAAAAGATATTACGTCCCCTGCCTTGTCTCTTTAATAAAACTATTACAAATACAGAAGGTTTTTCCTAAGTGTGAGTATTGCAACCATGAACATCAGGCTTCCCAACTGAACAGTAATTCTGGTAACACTGAACATGGTCTTGGGACAAGAACCTACCAAACCTCAGAGTGTTAATGGGGAATTCTTAAGTAATCAATATAATTAATACACAATCAATAGATCAGGCAACAAGGTGCCTAAATACCTTTGAAAATCTGGACCTAAGTGCCTAAACCACTTCTGACAAAAAGTTTTAGGAGCCTAAGTCACTTAGATGCTTTAGAAAATTTTAACCAACATCTTAGATGTAGCCAAAGCAGAGCATGCTAGGAGAAGGCAGGACTTGGAGCTGTCTCTGGGAATGCATGAGTTGAAAAAACAGTGTATCCGAGCTGGGTTTATATAGGAAGAGACCACAAGAAAGAGCGAGGGAGTAGTACCAGTGAGGCAGCAAACAGATCGATAGAGAGAAATCACAACAAAAACCAACCGCAATGAAAGATAAAGTGACAATCAACGGAAAGTTGCAAACCTGAGTATGAAGCACAAAATAGAAAAAGTGAAAACACTTGGCAGGACAAGTGTCAAAGGGAAAAATGTGAACATCTGGGATTGCAGAGATAAACAGCTAGTTCACTCACAAAACCTAGGTTTCAGAGTAGTAGCCGTGTTAGTCTGTATTCGCAAAAAGAAAAGGAGGACTTGTGGCACCTTAGAGACTAACAAATTTATTTGAGCATCAGCTTTCGTGAGCTACAGCTCACTTTATCAGATGCAGGTGAGCTGTAGCTCACAAAAGCTTATGCTCAGATAAATTTGTTAGTCTCTAAGGTGCTGAAAGTCCTCCTTTTCTTTTCACAAAACCTATTGATTGATTTCCCATGCTAGTGCAAACGAGAAGCTTTCAGTGATGGCCCACATGGGGCTTGATCCAGTAATGATGGGAATTCAGGTGGGGGAGTATTTAATTGAGGGTGTGGACAATAGTAGAAATATTAAAGGGCAGCAAGTGTATTTTGACTTCACCTCTCTCCCCCACCCCCAGGTGTCCTTACAAAGCTTTTGTGCAAAATGCAGAACTCCAGCACACCTGCCTATCACAAACAGGGCTGATTTCAGACATTTTCTTGGGGATTTATTGCAACATAAGAATGGCCATACTGGGTCAGACCAAAGGTCCATCTAGCCCAGTATCCTGTCTTCAGACAGTGGCCAAGTGCTCCAAAGGGAATGAACAGAATAGCTAATCATTAGGGATGTCAGTTAATCGCAGTTAACTCACGTGATTAACTCAAAAAATTAATCAATTATGATTAATCACACTTTTAATCACACTATTAAATAACAGAATATCAATTGAAATTTATTAAATTTCTTGGATGTTTTTCTACATTTTCAAATATATTCATCTCAATTACAACGCAGAATACAAAGTGTACAGTACTCACTTTATATTATTTTTATTATAAATATTTGCACTGTAAAAATGATAAACAAAAGAAATAGTATTTTTCAATTAACCTAATACAAGTACTGTAGTGCAATCTCTTAATCATGAAAGTTGAACTTACAAATGTAGATTTTTTTGTTACATAACTGCACTCAAAAACAAAATAATGTAAAACTTTAGAGCCTACAAGTCCACTCAGTCCTACTTCTTGTTCAGCCAATTGCTCAGGAAAACAAGTTTGTTTACATTTATGGGAGCTTTACAAAATATGCAAAAATATTTAAATAAATGGTATTCTATTATTGTTGAACAGTGCGATGAATCGAGATTAATTTTTTTAATTGCTTGACAGCCCTAGTAATTATCAAGTGATCCATCCTGTGTCACCCATTCCCAGCTTCTGGCAAACCCAGAGGTAGGGATACCATCCCTGCCCATCCTGGCTAATAGCCACTGATGGACCTATCCTTCATGAACTTATCTAGTTCTTTTTTTGAATCATGTTATAGTCTAGGCCTTCACAACATCCTCTGGCAAGAAGTTCCACAGGAGTTTCTGAACCTTTTCCAATTCCAATATAGCTTTTTTGAGATGGGGAGACCACATCTGCACGCAGTATTCAAGATGTGGGCATACCATGGACTTATAGAGGCAATATGATTTTTTCTGTCTTCTTATCTATCCCTTTCTTAATGATTCCCAACATTGTTAGCTTTGACATCCGCTGCACACTGAGTGGATGTTTTCAGAGAACTATCTACAATGACTCCAAGATCTCTTTTTTGAGTGATAACAGCTAATTTTGAACATGCATTGCTGGTAAAAGGTACCACAGGAAGAGCCCCTGGAGATTGAACTGTTCTGTTTATCCCCATCACAGGTACAGCATGATAAGCAGCAATGCAAACTTACCAATGTGCCTGGCTGCTCATTGGATGGGACCATCCTCACAGATGATAGATACATCATGCCAGCCCCCAAAGGCCCCAAACGGGGTATCTCAGGAATGTGGGGATTTGCTGTCATTCTGGAAGCCTCCTGCATGCTCCTCACAGCAGCCTTCCACACTCCTGAACAACAGTAGTTAATCTGTCTTTACCCATCAGCATTTGCTAACTGCTACCCTGGGTAAAGTCTCCCCATAGGGTGGGGCATGGGAAAGAATTCAGAGAGTGAGGAGCACAGATGATCTCTGGCTGGCATCTTCAAAGGAGATCAAGGGAGTTAGGCCTTCAAATCCCATTGAATTTGGGCCCCTAACTGCCTCAGGAAATCTCAGCCCCTGGGCCTGGCTACCCCTACAAAACAGATTCCCAAGCCTCTCCAGCTGTAATGCATTGAATGAACTGCAGGAAGATGTGCCAACGCAAGAGCCAAGGGAAGTGCCATTCCTATGGAGACAGGAGTGCCATATAAATGTGTGTATGTAAATAACTAGGCAAATATGAAAAGCATCATCCACTGGCATATAAAAATATGTGACATTGTTCAAAAGTGAGTAGGTTCAATAAAGTTAGTATTACACACTTCAAATGGCTCTCCAGGTGCCACTCTTAACATAAGCAATTGCTATACTGAGTCAGCGAGACCATGAGAAAGACAAATCTTTACTCTTCCAGCAGGATTATTTTCTTAATTAATAGATTGTATTGGATATTAAGAGCCAAATAAGAGGATTCTTAATCTTAACATAGAGGATATCCATTCTCCAGCAATTCCCAACGTATAGAAGATAATGCTGACAAGTAGCGTTCTGTAAATCTAACTTCTCTTCTTAGTACAAGAATGGTACAAACATTAAGAGGAAAAAAAGTAATTAAAGGTGAAATTCACCACAGTACAGGGCCTGAAATGTCACTCAAGGCCTTTGTAGGGCACCTAGCACATTTTGGGCACTGTTGCAATATCATACTGTGGGGGTCTTCTGCACTGGAGTGAATTACATAATAAATACCCAGAGGGTGACAAAATCCTGGACAATAAGTAGTATGAGTTTATAAAGAACCTTTGCAATACAAGCTAGATTGCTTTAAAAAACCAAAAGGACTAAATGGATAAAGGGAAACTAGTAGATGGAAAAATTAATATACCTGAATTATAGTAAAGCATCTGAAGTCTTACTCTCAGAAATAATCTGTATTGGCCTGGGTTTGAGCACGGTCACTTGGAAAGAAAAGTGACTGGCGGAGTCTAATGAAAGGGTGGTGGTAAACAGTAATGTGTCCAGTTGTAGCGGTGTCTACAAGGGTCAGTGTTATGACCAGGTGTGCCAAACAATCTCATCAAGGATGTGCTAATGAAATTCACAAATGATACTAAGTGAGGATGAGTTGCAAACACCAGTCAGGGGAGATGGAACAAAGGGACACAGAGAGATTTGACACAAAGAGAAGAGAGGCACTGGGGAAGCTTGGTCCTTCTTGTCTTTTCCTCCAAGCCAAATCTTCTCTTCAGTCTTTACTCAGGCAAAATTCTCACCAATTTCCTGAATAAGGACAGAGTAAAACCTGAGTCAGTAGGACTTCAGGATTTGTCTCTCTATTGCCATGTTAAATATCTATGTGATCTCCCTTGTTAATGTCTGTGACATCCAGGATACAATCTAGAGCAATGGTTGCCTGTCCCTGCCCTGCAACCTTGGATGCCTTACAATGCCTTGCTGAAGTACCTCCCACCTGGCTCACTCACAAATAACCTTCAGGCATGCACGCCACACCCTGAGTATCTGTGTGTAACTTCAGCCTGCCAGCTACACCCTGGCTCTCACTAGCCTGGGTTATACTGCAGGGTGATCCCAACACACCTTCATTCCTCAATTTTCCCCCAGAAATGTATATCCTGTACTTCCCAGCCCTCTCCTGGACAGTTCAAATATTTTAAGTCCATTGTTCCTTTAAGGGAATAATATGCCAGTTTATTATCCTAAATGGAGTTACACAGATTCTTCAATTTAAATATGCTGGATTAGATAAAACAATAAAACAAGTTACGATCTATTTCTTTGTAGTTAAGTAAGAACAAGTAATGAGGTATAAAAGTCAGAAATGGTTACAAGAAAAATAAAGATAAAATGCTCACTAGTGCCTAACTTAAACTATAGTAGATTCAAGCAAAATTCCTCACCCATGCTTCCAACAAGGTTACTGACTAAACTCTTCAGGTCAGGACCCCCACCCCTTCAAGTCCAAAAGTTGTTTCCTTTTGTCTTCCCAAATTCAGTGAATACGATGGGCAGGGAGGGGGCAAAGGGGTGCCTCAGGGTGTTTTCCCCTTCTTATAGTTTCAGTCCCGCTCTTGAAAAACATTTCCAGCCAGGTACAAGGAGACAAAGAGTCTGTGTGGAAGGATGTTCCCTGCTGTTTTTCCCCCCACCTCTTTGAGCTTCCTTTGTTTTCCCTGCCTGCTTGATGACTCTGTTTACTGCTTAAACACAAATTAACACAAACATACACTTCTTTGTTCAAGACCAGCCTGCTTGACCAGTTTGGTGCTGCATGAGTTTTGAACACGCACTCTTAACATCATACAGGGGAATCTTATAACTTCACATACAATGTTGCCACATATATTTCATCAGGACAATATTAACCAGCAAATTATGAGTTTTCAAACAATGCCTTACAAGGCATATCTTGTACAAAGATTATTACAGTAATGTGTAGGGTATGAATATAGTGTGTATTCCATCACAATGTCCCAGTACAAACCTGACCTGTGAGATGAACAAATGACGCTTCTCTGGTCTGGGGTGTGGGGAAGGAGGCAATGATCCAATGAAGGAGGCAAAAGTTCATTACAGATAAGGTCCAAGTGCTGTGTGGTCAAATTCATCTCAGCTATAACCCCAACAAGGCCTATGCCAGAGTTCAGTCTACCCTGTGCACTGAAGGTCACAATGAAGTTGCTAGTCACTGTCCCAGTGGTTTGTTCCTCTCTGGCAGTTTTCTCAGAATTAGAGCAATGGCCCTCTGCTACTGGCAACTCCCCCTTGAGACCCGAGGGTGGACAAGATCATTTCCAGCTCTGGACTCTTAAACCTGCCTCAGACATTCCTAAAGAGAAGGTAGGTTTGTGACCCGGATACAGTCAGACATTTCCTGCCTGCAATTATCCAATATTCTTTGCGGATCAGGCAGCTCTTGCTGATGCAGTGAAACCCATCAGACTCTGTTTAGCTTGCCTGAGGCATCTCATTTAATCCAGAGCCACAATTCCTCAAGTACTCTGACTCATCAATGGCTTTTGCAACATACATAAGAACAACATCTGCCCATTCTTGTGGGCTTCAAGCAGAAATAGGCCCCAAGCAACCCCCCTGATCCAGACACGCCAAGCTTTGTGGAGATCCAGAACCAAACTCTGGGCCTGATCCAATGCCCATTGAAGACTTTGGACAAACTCCTATTGACTTCAGTGAGCTTTGGCTTGGGCTCATGTGGCTTTGCCCAGCTCTAACTAAAGGTGGATATTTTTCCTGCCTATGTTATAGCGCTCTAATTGGCTCCACCAGCAGGAATCTTTTCCTATGTTCTTTATATTTTATCCTAATCCACAATCTATCCAAGTCCTTACACCATAACCCATACATCTGGTGACCTTCCAAAAGCCTGACAGCTATTTCATGGTCCGATGGCTCCTCACTAATCTTCCCCTGAGCCGGAGGAGCATATACTGACTGTCATTGGAGTAACTTGCGGCTTCCATCATGCTGAGATGGAGACTGAAATATCTTCAGCCAAGTGCAAGTCAGCTTCCACTGGGCTCGCTCTTTGGGGCCTGGGCCAGGGAAACAAGCACAGTTGGAGTGGAAAGAGCCCACCATTCCAAGGCAAAGAGACGCTTCCATGCTGGGTCTGGTCCCCTAAGCTACGGGGCATCCAACTTTTTCATAATGTGGACCATGTGAGTGGTCATGTGAATGCCCTCCCCTCTCCCGCAGCCCATGGCTTAGCACCTCCCACTCCAACTGGAGTCAATGGGAACCATAGGTGCTTGGCCTGGCTGAAAATCAGACTCCTAGGACTTGGGGAGGGGTTGTACCACACTGCACAATCTCACTCTGAGCTCCCTCTGGGGTGGCTGGGGTCCACACCTGCCCTTACTCAGGGCTGTGCTGACTTGGAACAATCAAGCCCAAGGTGATTAACACATTGTCTGTGAGCTGGGGGAGCCGCTTGACATCGCTCATGCACCAGCACTTGTCAGAGGAACTAATGAGGTGGCTGAAGGATAGCTTTTGTAAAATGGGTTTCAAATGCCCATCAGTTCCCAATGACAGCCTGACATGATAATACTGATACCTGCCAGGGATATAGCAATTTCCAGCCACAGATGGTGGAGCACTGGACACTGTTAGACCCGCTTTACAGATGGAAAAACTGAGGCACAGAGAAACTAAATGAACACTACCAGCTTGACCCAGTTGCCTCTCCCCTGGGCCTCCTGTTCCTACTGCATACCCACAATTCACTTCCCAGATTGCATCCTGGGGCAGCATAATTCCAGCATATGCAAGACTGCATTTCTCCTCCCTCCCCATCTGCAGGGGCTAATGCAGCAGCTACAAAGGTGATTCAATGTACATGGCTCTTCTTCCTAGTTCTCTTCTTCCTTCTTCTACCTAGTGAGGAGGGCTTTAAACTAGGTTCACCGGGGGAAGGAGACCAAAGCCCTGAGGTAAGTGGGAAAGCGGGATACCGGGAGGAAGCACAGGCAGAAATGTCTGTGAGGGGAGGGCTCCTGCCTCATACTGGGAATGAGGGGCGATCAACAGGTTATCTCAAGTGTTTATATACGAATGCACAAAGCCTTGGAAACAAGCAGGGAGAACTGGAGGTCCTGGTGATGTCAAGGAACTATGATGTGATTGGAATCACAGAGACTTGGTGGGATAACTCACATGACTGGAGTACTGTCATGGATGGTTATAAACTGTTCAGGAAGGACAGGCAGGGCAGAAAAGGTGGGGGAGTAGCACTGTATGTAAGGGAGCAGTATGACTGCTCAGAGCTCCGGTACGAAACTGTAGAAAAACCTGAGTGTCTCTGGATTAAGTTTAGAAGTGTGTGCAACAAGAGTGATGTAGTGGTGGGAGTCTGCTATAGACCACCGGACCAGGGGGATGAGGTGGATGAGGCTTTCTTCCGGCAGCTCACGGAAGCTACTAGATCGCATGCCCTGATTCTCATGGGTGACTTTAATTTTCCTGATATCTGCTGGGAGAGCAATACTGCAGTGCATAGACAATCCAGGAAGTTTTTGGAAAGCGTAGGGGACAATTTCCTGGCGCAAGTGCTAGAGGAGCCAACTAGGGGGGGCGCTTTTCTTGACCTGCTGCTCACAAACCGGGTAGAATTAGTGGGGGAAGCAAAAGTGGATGGGAATCTGGGAGGCAGTGACCATGAGTTGGTTGAGTTCAGGATCCTGACACAGGGAAGAAAGGTAAGCAGCAGGATACGGACCCTGGACTTCAGGAAAGCAGACTTCGACTCCCTCAGGGAACGGATGGCCAGGATCCCCTGGGGGACTACCTTGAAGGGGAAAGGAGTCCAGGAGAGCTGGCTCTATTTCAAGGAATCCCTGTTGAGGTTACAGGGACAAACCATCCCAATGAGTCGAAAGAATAGTAAATATGGCAGGCGACCAGCTTGGCTTAACGGTGAAATCCTAGCGGATCTTAAACATAAAAAAGAAGCTTACAAGAAGTGGAAGGTTGGACATATGACCAGGGAAGAGTATAAAAATATTGCTCGGGCATGTAGGAATGAAATCAGGAGGGCCAAATCACACCTGGAGCTGCAGCTAGCGAGAGATGTCAAGAGTAACAAGAAGGGTTTCTTCAGGTATGTTGGCAACAAGAAGAAAGCCAAGGAAAGTGTGGGCCCCTTACTGAATGAGGGAGGCAACCTAGTGACAGAGGATGTGGAAAAAGCTAATGTACTCAATGCTTTTTTTGCCTCTGTTTTCACTGACAAGGTCAGCTCCCAGACTGCTACGCTGGGCATCACAAAATGGGGAAGAGATGGCCAGCCCTCTGTGGAGATAGAGGTGGTTAGGGACTATTTAGAAAAGCTGGACGTGCACAAGTCCATGGGGCCGGACGAGTTGCATCCGAGAGTGCTGAAGGAATTGGCGGCTGTGATTGCAGAGCCATTGGCCATTATCTTTGAAAACTCGTGGCGAACCGGGGAAGTCCCGGATGACTGGAAAAAGGCTAATGTAGTGCCAATCTTTAAAAAAGGGAAGAAGGAGGATCCTGGGAACTACAGGCCAGTCAGCCTCACCTTAGTCCCTGGAAAAATCATGGAGCAGGTCCTCAAAGAATCAATCTTGAAGTACTTGCATGAGAGGAAAGTGATCAGGAACAGCCAGCATGGATTCACCAAGGGAAGGTCATGCCTGACTAATCTAATCGCCTTTTATCATGAGATTACTGGTTCTGTGGATGAAGGGAAAGCAGTGGATGTATTGTTTCTTGACTTTAGCAAAGCTTTTGACACGGTCTCCCACAGTATTCTTGTCAGCAAGTTAAGGAAGTATGGGCTGGATGAATGCACTATAGGGTGGGTAGAAAGCTGGCTAGATTGTCGGGCTCAATGGGTAGTGATCAATGGCTCCATGTCTAGTTGGCAGCCGGTGTCAAGTGGAGTGCCCCAGGGGTCGGTCCTGGGGCCGGTTTTGTTCAATATCTTCATAAATGATCTGGAGGATGGTGTGGATTGCACTCTCAGCAAATTTGCGGACGATACTAAACTGGGAGGAGTGGTAGATACGCTGGAGGGGAGGGATAGGATACAGAAGGACCTAGACAAATTGGAGGATTGGGCCAAAAGAAATCTGATGAGGTTCAATAAGGATAAGTGCAGGGTCCTGCACTTAGGACGGAAGAATCCAATGCACCGCTACAGACTAGGGACCGAATGGCTAGGCAGCAGTTCTGCGGAAAAGGACCTAGGGGTGACAGTGGACGAGAAGCTGGATATGAGTCAGCAGTGTGCCCTTGTTGCCAAGAAGGCCAATGGCATTTTGGGATGTATAAGTAGGGGCATAGCGAGCAGATCGAGGGACGTGATCGTCCCCCTCTATTCGACATTGGTGAGGCCTCATCTGGAGTACTGTGTCCAGTTTTGGGCCCCACACTACAAGAAGGATGTGGATAAATTGGAGAGAGTCCAGCGAAGGGGAACAAAAATGATTAGGGGTCTAGAACACATGACTTATGAGGAGAGGCTGAGGGAGCTGGGATTGTTTAGCCTGCAGAAGAGAAGAATGAGGGGGGATTTGATAGCTGCTTTCAACTACCTGAAAGGGGGTTCCAAAGAGGATGGCTCTAGACTGTTCTCAATGGTAGCAGATGACAGAACGAGGAGTAATGGTCTCAAGTTGCAGTGGGGGAGGTTTAGATTGGATATTAGGAAAAACTTTTTCACTAAGAGGGTGGTGAAACACTGGAATGCGTTGCCTAGGGAGGTGGTGGAATCTCCTTCCTTGGAAGTTTTTAAGGTCAGGCTTGACAAAGCCCTGGCTGGGATGATTTAACTGGGAATTGGTCCTGCTTCGAGCAGGGGGTTGGACTAGATGACCTTCAGGGGTCCCTTCCAACCCTGATATTCTATGATTCTATGATTCCCACAGCCCTGCTTCTCCTCAGCCTCACAGTGATTGTGGGCCAGTTCTTCCCCACACACACTGGAGCACCTGGTGTACTTAACCCTTCTCAGGAGACTCGTAAGTGTTGGGACCATCTCCTCCAATGCCATTTGTCTGTTTTGGTCCCATTCCACTTACCCACACAGTGCAGAGCAATCAGCCAGATGGGCAGGCTGCTGTAATGTGCTGCACTTCACCTGCATGTTCTCGCCTGTGTCCAGCAAAGGGCTCCACGCACTGAACCTTCTTCATCAGCACCTCCTCCATCACCACAGTAGCAGCAGCAAGGATGGGAAGGAGACAGGGCTGAGCATCTCTCAAGGCCAGCTGCCTTTCTCATGCTTCTCAATGCACAGTGTCAGTGAGAGGTGCTTCATCTCCTGCTCATCCCAGAGGCAATGTGGGCCAGAGTCAATGCAAGCAACTAGCTCACAGAAGCCACCGTGATGCACAAGTGTCACAAGTGACGAAAGAAACAAGCCATTTTATGGGTGCAGTCTAATTGGGGAGGGCTGCCGGCGCAGGACTGTCAGAGCAGGATATTTGGCTTTGGAACTCTTGTGGTAAATTTTTGTTTAACAGAGTCAAAAGATACACCAGCCACAGCCTGGGGCCCACACTGACAGCTGTGAACAGGGCTGCCCGGAGAACTGCCTGACCCCCTTGTTTTCCTTTTCCAATTGTTAACTCCTTTACTCTCTTCCCTTCCCCATCGCCCCTTTTCCACTTCCACACACAAGGCCTGTAAATTTCCACACACACACAAGGTTACTTAGAGTGTAAGATCTTTGGAGAAGGGACCATTTTTTTGTTCTGGGTTTATACAGCACCTAGCACAATGGGGTCCTGGCCCATGACTGGCACTACAGAAAAACAACATATATTATTAATAACAATTCATATTATATTAATTATAATTATTAATAAAGCAAAAGAGCTACTTCCAGTCTAAAATGGATTTTCTTTCAGATAAAGCCCTGAAAAGCCACATGCCAGGGGCGAGCACAGTGTGCCAGACTGTGGCAACGTGGAGAACAAAATGGCTGCCACCTCTGCCAGCTGGTGAAGTTGGAGAACTTTGAAGGTGTAGTGCAGAGAAATGAAAGTTTCATTTCTGAGCTGCTTACACCAAACCTCCTGCAGAAACATAGACAAAGCTTTAGAAACCTTGAGGTGTCTTGTGGTCACAAGGACATTACCTTAACATCGCTCCTTCCTGATGCTAACCTGTATGCTTTTATCCTTGTGAGAGTTAGTCCCTTTAACCCGTGCCCTCAGGATGCTAACGTGGATAGTTCTCCTCCCACAATACTTAGCAGCCTACATTTTCAACAGTGGCTCATCATTTTGGTTTACTCAGTGTTGGGTGTCCAGCGCAAGCCAATATACTTTAAGGGGGCCTGATTTTCACAAAGAGCTGAGCATCTGCCCTCTGACAACCAGGTCCCAAGCAGGGTCTCAAACTGAGCACCCCAAAATGGAGGCTCCCAAAAATCACAAGTCACTTTTGAAAATCATGGCCAGCATTTTAAGCATACAGAGCGCTTATTCAGTAATGCCAGCTCTTGCAATTCAGCCATGAGTCTCATGATAGTTGGTGGGTTTCCTTAAAGCCCCAGCCCCTGGAGTCTTGTGATCACATCAGAATCTCAGCTTGCATTAAAAAGAAAACATGTAACCCTTTTGGTTGTGGAGAAACCAAAGGTGTAGCTTGAAGGCTCAACACTAGACAATAAATAAAAAGAACTGTTCCTTTAAGAAGGAAGAGGCCAGTGTCATGCATCCATGACTCATTAGCTGCCTCCCAGCTGGGGTTCAAAGAAGGCCTCTGGGCTATATAAAGGGAGAGCAAGGAAAAAGGCAGGGGACAGACTGCCTGAGTGAGACATAGAAGCTGTGGAGAGAGCAGAAAGCTCTGCAGGCAGCCCATGTGGGGAGGAATAGCTGGAATAGCTCAGTGGTTTGAGCATTGGCCTGCTAAACCCAGGGTTGTGAGTTCAATCCTTGATGGGGCCATTTAGGGATCTGGGGCAACTATGGGGGATTGGTCCTGCTTTGAGCAGGGGGTTGGACTAGATGACCTCCTGAGGTCCCTTCCAACCCTGATATTCTATGATTCATGGGAATAGGGAGGAATTGGCAAGGAGATCAGTTGCCGGGTTAGCCCGCTGACCTCCCTGAGCCACAGAGCCAGTGCTTGGCCCCTGAAAAGGGCTGAGTCATTTGACAGAAGGCTGGTCACTAAGGTGGATGGCCCAGAGAGTGGGACCCTGGAACAAGGGCAGAAAGGACCTGGGACTCAAGTTCTGGTGGATTCACTGGTGGGTGACTTGGAAGAGATGTCCTTGGAGGAGGGAATGGAAAATTGCTATATCTTTCTATTTTTACTGTGCGAACTGGCAGAACGATTTTACCATGAGGGCTCTACAAGCTCTTTTATGTGTTCCTGACTAAATTATGCCCAGAGGAGAGACTTTCAATTGGACTGTGAGAGAAACCGTGCTCTCCCTATAGCTGCACTGAGGGGAAAACTCAGGCAGGCACAGCTGTCATGCTGTAGCCTGCCACAGGGGGTGCTCAAGGATGGGGCTGCCTTGTTACAAACTCCACATGTATTATTTTTTAAAATGTCATTTTAAGCCAGGCTCCGGAGGATCCCTTCACAAGCACTGGCATTAGGGGCTGTGACCGAGGGACCTCTTGATGCCAATTGGCAGAGGACAGGGTGCATAAGGGTTACAGGAATCCCATGGGTCCAGTATTTACATTCTAGTTGACCAAAGAGGGTCCTGTGAGGTTTCTGTTGAAAGCCTGTGTCACACTGGTCATCAATGTCACTGTGAAATGCAGGTATGTTGTGGAAGGAGTTATGTATCGACACTGAAAATTATGTTCTTAGCTCGGGATCTAGGGACTGGTCACCAGGAAAGGTGCAAAGCTGGTTTTCTTTCAGACAAGGAACATTTCTCTATCTGTCTATGTAAATGAAAATGAAATGTTGTATAGTTTCCAGTGGGCCTCCACTCACAAGTCTGAGCTGAATGCTAAGGAAGGCTTGTGAAACTTCAGAGAGGAAGTGACCAGGAAGAGGGAATCATCTTGTTTAGGGGTAATACAGTGAACTTTTGAAACTATATCTGGGGTACAAATGAAACCCCCCCCCCCCAGGTATTCCTTCAATCTGGGAGGACAAGCTACCATTGGGTTTGATTTTATGAGAAGGGTCTCAACCAAAGTGGTTGAAAATGCTGGGGAAAGAACTGTATGAGATAGGGGGTGGGCCTTCTTAGTTAAGCCTCTAGAAAGTGGGTTCTGGTTTGTTTTATTGTTTCCAAAATTCCTACTCATTTTTCCTGAAATCTCTGTTCTCTGAATGATAGTAACCTTATTTTTGTTGTCACTATAACTATACCTACATGCTGTGTATTCAGCAGAGCTGTGTTTGAAGGTAGAACTAGTAGGCTGTGGTGTACAGTTCCTGTAGGAACATCAGCCTGGTAATTTTGTGAGTATCCAATGGAACAAGGGCTGGACACTACAGGGAACACTCCAAGGACTCAGGGGGTTGGTTTGTGCCTATTGCTAACCTGGACAGAGAGACCAAGGCCTCCAGAGGCCTGGAAGGTAGTGCTTGTGTTGGCAGAAGCTCAAGGGTTCAGGGAGCTGACCCATACCCATGCTGCAAAGGATCTGGCCAGAGCTGTGGCTCATAGGGCAGTCCAGGGAGGCTGCCATAATTTAAACAGAGCCCAGAGCTACAGAAATGATGTGAGGAGCAGCCTAAAATTGGAAGGGGAAAAAGGCGGCTTAAAGCCACCTCCCCCCAAGTTGCACCACTTAAATGCCCAACACAAAATTTCATCCAGAGGAGCTAAACTGAAACCAACGGAATTGCTCCAGCCGTACATCATTGTAACTGAGATAAGGGGCCAGACCACCAGCTGGGGTAAGTCAGCATAGCTACATTGTGGAGGTATGCTGATTTATACTAGCTGAGGATCTGCTCCCATACACATATAAGGACTGTTTTAATTAGCCAGAGATAGAAAAAGATATGCCTGGGCGCTGGGAATTATTCCTACCTTCTTCCACTCCTCTCAGAGATTGGGCGTACAAGCTTTGACGAACAGGCAGACTTTGTAAAGTTTGGGTGATTCAGGCCAGATGCAATTATGCTTATCCCCTCGTTATCCAAACAGTGAACCTCCTGGAGGCCTCCGATCCAGCTGGAGCTCTTGCAAGATACAGCACTTACAGCTAAGGCTGAAATATTGGCACATATTCCTGGAGCAGGTTAGCACTTCCAGGTTAGGCCAGGAAGAAAGAGACTGCGTCCTGCATCCGTAGCCCAAACTGTGGCAGCCTGCTACTGCACAGTGTGATGGTGAAGGTCATGACTGTAGAACTCTCATAAGGGCTGGAAACTAGAGTCACATGAACAGGAAAACTACTTGGAGGGAACTATGCAAACATTTTCATCCCTGAATTAAAGGAGAACATTGGCTGTTGTCATTAAGGATCCACATCAAGAAATCCTGGTATAAACGGACGTGCTGTCACCTATTTTGTTTTGTTTTCCCTCTCTTTCCTTAGCGGCAATTTTCACCAGTAAATGAATGGGATTGAATATGGATCCATTTGTTGATCACAGGAAAAAGAGGATGAAGGCTGATGAGACTGTAAAAGACAGGGCATCATAAACTTTGGACAGAGATTTTTTTTTTTTTTTAATTCAAACAGATGACTCAGTAAAGCATATTCAGATCTGGCACACACCGTACCTTCCCCCTCAGGCAAATAGCTATTTCTAAGGCACAGGGATTCTAGAACCAACAATGGCTGAACCTAAGTCACTGGAGACTAGTTGGAGCTTAGCTGGGTCCAATTCCAGCTGAGACTGTGCCCTTTATGTATCACTGGAGACCCCATCTGAAGAATAGGGTGTTTTCAGTCACCTAAAGTAGGTTGCAAGCGTCAGATTCTCTACAGGAAACCAGCAGAGTGAAGAAGCAGAGATTCAAATTCATTTCTGGAGAAACTCCACTGGCTGCTGAGGAATTACAGCAGGGATAAATGAAATGTGTTTATCTCATCTAGTTCTAGAACATGCTGGAGCCACTGCAGAGGATGAGATAAGCAGATGTATCCAGTCAGCTATGGTGGTTCTGCTTTGGGGTGGGGATGAGAAACGTGGAGGGCTAGTTCATTTTGACCCCTGGGGCCCTACTGATGAGATTTGATTTCGTTCAGTCAAGGGAGTGATATTAATGAGTACAGACTATGGATGGGAGGCAGTTCAGCACTGGGACCATGAGGCATGTTCAGGAGCAATATTTCCAGCCATCCTGCTAGTAATTTCAAGCAGCAAATGACAAAGCATACCATACATCTCAGCACTGCCGTCAGTGGGTGGGGAAGAAAGGCCCAACTCATTTCACTGCCTCCTCTCAACTCCAGTATAACATCCCTTCTCCTTGACATATCCATCTTCAAATCAATTATAATTGATATCACAGCCCTTGAGCATCTCCCTTTGTCCTCATCTGGCCTCACAAAAATCTAGGATTGCTTTTAGGATTCATTGCTGCTCCCCTCCCTTCTTGTTCCTCCTGCCAACCCTGCTCTTAAATTTGCTTCTGACTTTATCAGGTTCACTTTATCTCCCATCCATGGCTCTTTTGAGAAGCTTTATTTTGCTTCGCAAGTGACCTTACTTCCTGCGTGTCACGAATCGGGATGTGGGCGGTCAGGCAGCTGTGCCGTGGCTCAGCCATGTGCATAGGCTGCCCTGAGACTGGGCACGCGGAGCTTCAAGTCCTCATTCCTGACACCACACAGGTGCTCTGGTGACTGCCTAAGACAGCCATACTGTTTGGTTGCTGGTCAGGATCAGAACCCTCACAAAACTATTTAATCACTGAGAAACTGACAAATCCCCAGGCCAGTGTCACCTGAGACAGCCCAGCTTCCTAGGGTGTCCTGCAGCCACTGCAGGAAAGGGAGGCTGTGTCAAATAGGGAGGGAGAACAGCTTTCTGGCATCTGGGCAATACAGGACCCTTCAGAAGCAGTAGTGGGGAGATGGGTCATGTTGAAATATCCGAGCAGGGCAGGCCTGGCATTGCTAAGAAGCTTGTAAGGGAGTGGAGTGGAAGTAGGACGGGTGGAGACTGTTGGCAATTAGCAGGGAAAGGAGGGGAGGGGCAGTCTATTCCAGTGCTTAGTAGGGGTTAGTGGGAGGTGGGACTAGCGAGATGGGATGGGTCCCCTTTGGCAGTAGGGAAGAGAAACTAACAATGGACTTGACGGGTGGCTTCTGCAGCCCCTACAGTTAGTGAAGAGCATCTCTCGTCTAGTCCCCTCAGGCAACACCTCAGAGCTTGGAGCAGGGTGTCCAAGGTGAGTCATGTGACTTATTTTTCATTTTCACTCACACCTGCACTTCTAGGCTCCAGTCAGGACTGGAGACAGCTGCACCAATAGGAGTAGCCTTCCCTCTCAGGACTGGCTCTGATCCTCAGCTGGGGGAAATCAGCGTAGCCCCATTGAAGTCCATAGAGTTATGCCAATTTATACCAGCTGAGCATCTAGCCCCTAGAATTTCCTTCCCCAGCAGAAGCAGCCTGCACTCGGGATCTCAGGAGCAGTTCTCTCCTCACACGAGCCCCATCAGGTTCCAACCACCTGACGGGAGAAGGTTTGAGGGCTTCCATGAACTGCTCTCCAACCATCCTCAGAAGCCTGAAGAAAAAAGTATGCCCCATAGAGCTTGCTTTACTCTATGTCAGGGACCTAAGTGGTGAGGCTGGCTGGCTCCGAGATCATGGCATGACAGTAATTTAACGCCGCCTTTGCACACACCAGCTCTGCTGAGCACAACTCAGTTGCAGCCCTGAATCCAGTCCTACCTCAGCTGAGAGCTGTGCAAGCTGCACTTTTGAAGTCAGGTTATTGTGATGTCACTGTCCTACTCCAGGAGCTCCAAAGAGGAAAGGGCGGGTCAAGACCTGCTATTCTTACTGTCAAAGGAAACAGGGAGAAAGAATGAAAGAAAAAAAAATAGCTTGGCTCATCTCATCACATGCTAGAGGAGCAATAAAGGGCACACACCATTTTGTTTCCTCTGCACTTGACCTTCACATTATTCTGAATACAGAGAAAGAACCGATCAGCCACCTGGGTCCAATTGTTATTTCTTTCTCTCCCTTCTGCTCTTTTGTGCAGCGCTTTCTCGGCTACTCTCCCCAGCGGCCAAAGTTTGTCCAAGGACTCGGGTGTGGGCTGTTGGCCTTGGAGGGGCGCTTTACCAATGAAGCTGAAGTATCACTTTGGCTCCATGCATATGGTTAGTAGAAGTATGAAATATAACAAGAAACTTAGATTTTTCAATACAGACAGATTGACCTCTTTTACTAGGATTATAAAAGCTGTGAATGATGCAATCCATCAATGGCCAGACAGAATCTACTTTGACTGAGGACCACGCAATTTCGCACCATTCAGGCTGAGTGCCAATTCCTGAAGTAATCTACTGGTTTTATTAAAAAGGCAGCCTAAGGAGGGCATTTCTCCTCATTCTTTTGTTTTGTTTTAAGTCAACTGCAGAACATATTACAAATTAATGTGGAATTGATGGTGGGTGACTCATTAAAATTAATTATGGCCATAATTAGGAACATGCAGGGAAAAGGCCATAAGAAAAATGGCCCATTGAAAGATTTTATAGTAACATTTTTCAATGGAACTAAAATAAAATAAAATGCAGCCATTTTATTCATTTAAATAATCAGATTATCGCTTTCTAGCTGAGAGAATTGGAGGGCTTTTAGACTGGAGGAAATCAATAGACAAATCATTTAAGAGGAAACCAAATATTCAGAATTAATGAGGGGTTTCTTAAAAAAAAAATTATTCATTTTCACAATGTTAATACTATAGATAATTACCCGGGGAAAAATTTAGGACAAGCTTCTAAACCATTCACACAACCTAAGGAATATCTTTCCATTGGAACTCCTGGCTTCATGATTCAAACCAAAACAAAACTGCTCCTATTTATGATCTGTGTAGCCGCTTTCAACTTCTTTAGCTAGGCACAATGACCTTGCCTTGTCCCTTTGGTCTCAAGCGCATGCCAACATCCTAGCCACATACATACACCCTTTTCCCTGTTGGGAAAAGTACAGCAGGAATATCGCTGTGTCGGCAAACTGAGCCAAAGCACTGAGTTCACTGTAAGAGGGTTTCAGGTAGCAAGACTTTCTGCAGAGAAGCAGATCACAGAGAAGCACTGACTAGAAGCTGGGTGCTTTCACATGTTAAGGGAAAGGGAAGACCTACTAGATCAACTTGGCCATCTCCCTGCCAGTGCAGGATTGCTTCTGGCATTCTCCAGCGCATTGCTGTCCTTATTAATCATGGCTGAGATTTTCAACGGTGCCTACTTGACTTGGATGCCCATCTCCCATTGAAATTCAGTGGCATCTGGGCACCAAATCCCTTAGGCTCCTTTGAAAATCATGGGCAGTTGGCCAGTTTCTGCACTGGAAAGTTCTCCTTGCTCATTGTGAAGAATTACATTGTCCCCACATTCATTTCAATGGATGTTTGGGGTTGAGATGAATCTGGAGGCTTCTAGAGCTGGTGGAAAAGACAGGTGTGTCTAAAGGACACGTGAGGATGATCAAAGGAATGTCCAGCCTCCAAGCATGCAGAGCACTCCTTAGTTTCCTCCTGAAGCTTATTAACCTATCTAAACACCTCACGGTTCATGGAAATTTAAGATTAGGGAGCCTTAATTTTACAAGGGAACCGTCAACATAAAAAATCACACTTCAGATCAAACAACCTCCCCTGGGTGTTACCTGATATTCACATTGACAATTATCACACAGCTCCATGCATGAAGCCCCACACTGCGCAGACCAGTAGCAGCATGAAAGGGCCAGACCCACTCCCAGGAGCCCTGGCTGACAGGGGGCAAGCAGAGAGGGGAGCTGGACCCAAAGCAGTGTTGGATAAAGCACTGGGAGGACATCTCACCCTGAGGTCCTGCTGCCAGCCTGCCTTTCGCTGGAGGAAAGAGGCCTGTCTGGAGCAGGATGTCAGCCCTGTCTAAGAGGGGTAGGGAATTGGTTACTGGCCAGGGGACTGGTGCTGGGTCAATCAGCTGGCATTGGGGCTGGACTGGAGACACGCAAGCTGAGGTTGGAGCACAGGTTGGCTGGAGCTGCTGGAGGGAGCAGGCCCAAACACAGCTGGAACCCGGGGTGAGGGAATTGGCCCAAGGAGCAGGCTAAGGGCATGGATGCAGCCAGGCTGCAGGAACAGCCTCCACTCAGAACAGGAGTCCTGACCAGCATACGGACAAACATCACAGAGACTGGGATTCACCCTCAGAGCCCACACTGCACCCAAGCACCCATGACCAGCAAGGGGTGGAATGGCCCCTGGTTGGGGCTAACAGTCTGGGACTGGGGGCTGCATGGACTGGGTTACAGAGCATCCCTCTGTCCATCTGGGTGCTGGGGACTCCACACACTGTGATGTTGCTGTGGGGCGGGGGTTGCACTAATCTCGGGTCTGTCTCTGCCCAGTGTGACAAAGTTCCTGCTCTACCTTGGTGGGTCTTGCACTTATTGGCGGATTTGCTTGCCTTGGAGCTTCACAGCAGCCCTCAGCTTTGCTGTTTTTCTGAATTCACAGTCCAGGTCAACTCCTCCTGTGTCTGACCAGGAGTTGGGAGGATTTGGGGGGAACCCAGGCCCACCCTCTACTCCGGGTTCCAGCCCAGGGCCCTGTGGAATGCAGCTGTCTAGAGAGCCTCCCGGAAGAGCTGTGCGACAGCTACAACTCCCTGGGCTACTTCCCCATGGCCTCCTCCCAACACCTTCTTTATCCTCACCATAGGACCTTCCTCCTGGTGTCTGATAATGCTTGTACACCTCAGTCCTCCAACAGTCCGCATTCTCACTCTCAGCTCCTAGTGCCTCTTGCTCCCAGCTCCTCACACGCACACCACAAACTGAAGTGAGCTCCTTTTTAAAACCCAGGTGCTCTGATTAGCCTGCCTTAATTGATTCTAGCAGCTTCTTGATTGGCTGCAGGTGTTCTAATCAGCCTGTCTTAATTGTCTCCAGAAGGTTCCTGATTGTTCTGGAACCTTCCCAGTTACCTTACCCAGGGAAAAGGGACCTACTTAGCCTGGGGCTACTATATCTGCCTTCTATTACTCTCCTGTAGCCATCTGGCCCAACCCTGTCACATCAGATACAGGTGCTGGTTTATAGCTGAGTGCAGCATTTGTTTCCAGAGCTAATCCCTGCCTCCTCAAGCGGGCTGTAGAAAGGAAGTAGGGCATTTGGGCCTCATGGGAGGAACGTAGCATCCTCTTAGGTATGTGATTTGGGACTTGGGATCCACTTACCAAAGCTGAGGTGCCCCAGGACATTTAATTTTCACAGTTTATGTTTTTTATTTTTGTTTTGCATTCCGGCTGGGCAGAACTAATCAGTTTCACCTCATTACAGTCACTTTCTCGTCAGTTTCACTTTCTGGCTCCCCTTTGCTAGCACAGTGCTGCCTATCTGCGGGTTACCAAAGCTTTTTTCCACTGAAGTTACCCCAGGATGTAGTGTAAAGCAGAGCAGAATCTGGACCAATTCTGATGTAAGTGTGGTGAGAATCAGGCCCAAAGGATCAAATTCAGCCTTCAGGTAAACAGATGTAACCCCCATGCATTTCAAGGGAAGTTCCATCTATTTATGCCAGGGAGTAATTTCGTCTCTGCAAGATACCAAGGGCCAGATTTACTAATACTGTACACTCAGGCTGCTTTGTACCACTCGGGAGATGCAAAGATTAACTAGTTGGTTAAATTTAACTCAAAAGTAGACACTTAACACAAAAATAATCTCTAGTAAAAAACCCAGTTTTCCATTAATAAAAGTTTCAACACAAATATTTCAGCCAACCGCAACTATAGCAGGTGGACTAGTTTCAATCCAGTCCTGAAAGCATTCTTACAAAATAGCCAGCTGGTGGACTCTCAGTAATTGATTTAACTAGCAATGGCTCAGTTCTGGTCCCATAAGATCCCTTACTTCTTGTTTCAACTCAAGTCAGTTCCTGCAGCTGGTGCAGATTGACAGGTACTGTCAGAAAGTGGACTCTAAATATTCAGGGGCATGATGGTAAAGACACTTCCAGACCACGTCTAGGCAGCCAGGCGCCTTCTCTAGCCATGCCAGCCCGTGTCAGCTCAGGCATATCCTTCAGTGTTAGAGATGTAAATAAAGCTGCACACCAGTGTCATTCATCATTTGTTACTCTTCCAGCAGGAAGCAGATACATGGAGAAAGTGACAACTTTCAAGCTTCAGGGATACCCAATCAAACTGATGCTCCTAAATTTTTGATGTTCATCTATTGCTACCTATCTTTGTGAAAATCCCCACCCCTGGACTTGTATGGCACAGAAATTAGAACTGCACTGACACTGATCCGGAGCGGAGGGTACACCTTGGCATTGCACAGTGTGGCATTGGCGGGACACTGAAGATCCATGACATCACATTGTGTGGCACTGTCATGACAGTGAAGGTTCACCACAGCATCACATTGCGTGGCATAGTGCCACTGTATTTGGCACAGCGTTACTCAGTCAGACTTTATACAATATTCACGTTCACATGGCCCAGAAACCAGCACTGTATTGCATCCAGCACAAAGCAGAAATACCCCCTAATACCCATCATGGCATTGCACAGCCAAGGTGGTGGCAAAACACAGAAATACATCCTAGCCTGATGTGGTACGGATGATGGTAGGGCCCAGAAACTGGGACATGTGACTGAATCAAACGCCTCACCAGACACGTCTGGGCAGCTGGCAGTTGCCTGACACATTCTCATTGATTTAGTTGAGATTTTGTATTTATTTCACGCCATACAAGGGACGTGCATGAACAAACAAACTAATCTAACAGTGCATAATCTGCTGTGGGTTCCTTCTTTTGAATGAGGAAACAGCCCCAGCCAGCCATACAAACACTATCCCCTGCAAACAATTGTGCCCATTTGCAAGAAGGAGGAAAAAAGAGGGTTGGAGCAGCACAAAGGGAAATGTCACTGCTCAGTTTGGGGCTGGCTGGGGACAGGGAGTGAAGTGTAGATGTGGTTGTCTGGCTCACTGCCCCCCAAAATGGACCCAGCTGAGGGGTCCTGTTCTCTGCACCTACAAGCTCTGTGTTAGACCATGTTCCTGTCATCTAATAAACCTCTGTTTTACTGCCTGGCTGAGAGTCACGTCTGACTGCGGAGTTGTGGTGCAGGACCCTCTGGCTTCCCCAGGACCCCGCCTGGGCGGACTCACTGTCGGAAGCGCACAGAGGGGCAGAGAGGATGCTGAATGCTCAAGGTCAGACCCAGGAAGGTGGAAGCTGTGTTGAGCTGTGTGTCCTGCAAACAGTCTGCTCACAGAAAGGAGACTTCCCCAGAGTCCTGACTGGCTTCGTAGGGAGCAGTTCCAGAGCATTGCCCAGGGACTCCGTGACCACTGAATGCATCCAATGAAGTGAGCTGTAGCTTACGAAAGCTTATGCTCAAATAAAAGTCTCTAAGGTGCCACAAGTACGCCTTTTCTTTTTGCTCAAAGTGAGAAAGAGAAAATTAAACATGGAGCACAACATGCTCCTCCTTGCAGGAGCCCAGCCAGTGACCACAACGGCAGAGCATGAGAGAACTTAGGACGGAAGAATCCAATGCACCGCTACAGACTAGGGACCGAATGGCTAGGCAGCAGTTCTGCGGAAAAGGACCTAGGGGTGACAGTGGACGAGAAGCTGGATATGAGTCAGCAGTGTGCCCTTGTTGCCAAGAAGGCCAATGGCATTTTGGGATGTATAAGTAGGGGCATAGCGAGCAGATCGAGGGACGTGATCGTCCCCCTCTATTCGACATTGGTGAGGCCTCATCTGGAGTACTGTGTCCAGTTTTGGGCCCCACACTACAAGAAGGATGTGGGTAAATTGGAGAGAGTCCAGCGAAGGGCAACAAAAATGATTAGGGGTCTAGAACACATGACTTATGAGGAGAGGCTGAGGGAGCTGGGATTGTTTAGCCTGCAGAAGAGAAGAATGAGGGGGGATTTGATAGCTGCTTTCAACTACCTGAAAGGGGGTTCCAAAGAGGATGGCTCTAGACTGTTCTCAATGGTAGCAGATGACAGAACGAGGAGTAATGGCCTCAAGTTGCAGTGGGGGAGGTTTAGATTGGATATTAGGAAAAACTTTTTCACTAAGAGGGTGGTGAAACACTGGAATGCGTTGCCTAGGGAGGTGGTGGAATCTCCTTCCTTGGAAGTTTTTAAGGTCAGGCTTGACAAAGCCCTGGCTGGGATGATTTAACTGGGAATTGGTCCTGCTTCGAGCAGGGGGTTGGACTAGATGACCTTCAGGGGTCCCTTCCAACCCTGATATTCTATGATTCTATGATTCTATGAAACGTTTCCTGCACCAACTTCAGTCACGGCTCATGACCGGATAGACTCTGGGGCTTGACTCAGCTCCCACCCTCACTCCTGACTGCAATAGAGCTACTCCTGATCGAGGCCCACCTGAGCAGGGACTCAGGCCCTACACTGTAGTTGCTCTAGGGGGACCCCAATTTCTCATCTCTCCTATTGACAGAGCAGGCTGTGAAGCCACGTCCTTGGCACAGAGCTCAGCAGAAATAAAGATCCTCTTCCTTTTCCACTGCTCTGACCACACCCACCCCATCCCAATAGCTCCTCTTCTTCTATAGCAACAAGTCCACTGTCCTCACCTCCAAGGCCATTCACAGTTTATTACCTCTGGTTTCTTACTGTCTCACTCACCGGCCCTTCTGTTCCCCCTGTGATGCCAACCCTGGCCGCCTGCTTGTCTCCTCTCACCAATGTCTCCATGCTTTCCTCTGTGCCACTCCTTGAGCATGGAACACCATCCCCGGTCCGATCCATAAGGCCACTCCTCTCCCTTCCCTACATCGCCTCTGGGCCCAGCTCTGCCGTGATGCCTGCAGGACTCCAGCCAGCATTTAATTGCCAGGCTGCGGGGCAGCTGGGGCAAAGCTAAACGTTTATTTAGGATCCTTTCTACACAGTTGTGTGTGGGAGAAAGATCACAATTCCTCTGCACAGGCTACCTGCACCACGGGCAGCAACCCTGCAGGGGAGAACAGCCTCCATGGGGCGGCCGCTGCCCCACACATGCAGGTGGACTTGGGAAGGGAGTGGGCCGAGCAGTGACTCTGCCCACCCCTAACATGCCAGCTGAGCTTGCACAATGGGATGTAAACTGTGCCAGGTATCAGATGACTTCTCCCCCAGAACAAGGAGGGAACTAGAGAGCAGACTGTGACCCTGAATCACAATCTGACTGCTGGTCTGCTCCTGGGACAGTTAAATGTTAAACCTATCAAATGGATCAGGCCGTGTGTGTGTACTCACAAATTGTACCAAGCCAACAGTCTCACTCTCTCCCATCCTTTGTATGTTGCTTGTCTTTGGGACAGTGCTTTCTGGCTTTGTACAGCGCCTAGCATGCTGGGGCTCCAATCCTGTGTTATATGTATAACTCCCTTTTATCATATTTACATTTGCTGCCTTCCACTTTCAGTGAATGGCCCCTTGTTCTTGTATTATCAGAGGTGGGGGAACAGCATCTCTAGACCATTATTCTGCATTCCTTTTAACACGCAGCACCTGGGACGTGAGTGCCAGAAGTGCTGAGCACCTGCCATGCCCATTGACTTTGATCTGAGATAACAGCAAACAACACTACTGAAAGTCAGGCCCTGGGAACCTCACACTGGGTTCCCAAAACTGAGACACCTCAAATCACTGATTACATTTCTGAATATTTTTCCCAAAGCATTTTACTTCAGTCTGCTAGAAACATGAATAGGGGCTAATTTTAAACTTGGTGGCAATTAAAAAACACATTGTATTATCGTTTCACCACTAAAGCAGCCTGTCAAAATCTTTCCGTAAAACAGCAGTGAGATGAGGAGCTCACTGAGTGTTATAATAAGAAAGGACAATGTCATCATTATATTTGAATTTATCTTGCTGAGACAAGGCTGTTCTCATTATTCAGGAGTGGGGCATCTGCAAGCTTCTAATAAGGTTCTCTTACAGAATGGAGATAAATCTCGAGCCCTCTGAAGAGCGGTGCATATAAATACAGCTTTGTAGTGTTCAAGTGTCCTTTGATTTTCAATCCACCTTCCACGGCACACGCTGCTATTGCTAACGTCAGCCCTGGGCAGGCCAAGCGCACAGGACCCTCCACTCCCCTTGGCCTCAGCAGGAGTTTCTGTGCTTGGGCTGCTTAAAGATTTTTGCCATTTGCAATTTCAGTCCATTTCTGGGGGGGGGGGTCAACATTTTGCCTTTGGTTAAAAAAACTGGACATTCCCCCCCCCCCCCCCATATTTAAGAAAGTGTCATACTGGGTTTTGATCAGCACAGGTCCTGGGCGACCTTTTTGCCAACCTAGAATTCCTCCAACACACTCTCATCATGCTCGCTCCCCACCCTGACCAACCCCAGGTTGCCCCTTACATGGAGAGGGAGCAGATGGAAAAAACCTCTATGCCACTGCCCCTTTAGGACAGCTTGAAGAGCCCCATGTGTTGCTGTGGCATTCAAGGGGGACTCAGCCAGGGCTGGAGACCTGTCACAGATCAGATACCACCTTGTAGCCACAGCTCTTGCATCTGGTACACAGGGTAGGATGCCTATGAGCTATTAAATATGCAAGATCCCAGCTGCAACAACCTACTCCTCTTCCTGCTGGGTTGCCAGGTTCCCTCTCGAGAGAACTTACCTGCCTACCAGCTGGAGGTTCCTCAAAGGAATGCTGCCAAGCCTAATTGCTGCTTTCAGTGGCGACTCGGGCTTTACTGCCTGGCTTGCTAGGGTCCCTGCAGGATCCATCCACCCTGTCACAGATGGGTTCTGGCTCTGCCGCCACCCCCTTCGACCCCACTCCCACCCCCAGCCGGTGGGCATGCTCTTCTTGGAGGTGCCTGACTCTGCTCTCATTTACTCCAGTGTAAACGCCACCAAAGCCAAGGGAGTTACAGGGCAGTAAGACAGGTGAAAGCTGGATGCGAATCAACTCCCCTGATGCAGATGCACCACTGCAATGCTTTCAGTGTAGTTAACCCACCTGCCCCAGAAGCGGTAGCTATGCTGGCAGGGCAAGCATCAATATAGTGTTGTCTACACGGGGGTCAGGTCGATATAACTACGTCGCTCAGGTGCTGAAAAAACCCTCCGTTATACTGACCTACATCGTTCAGGGGGTGGATCTGTCACACCCCTGAGAGACGTAGTTATACCAGTCTAGGGCTGCAGTATAGACCTAGCCTGAACCTCCTTCTGCACTGCCTGGCCCTTGCCCCATCACATCCAGCTGGGCAGAGTGGGTGTAAAATGACACCATTTGGGCATGCTGCTCTGGCTGTGTTTTACACCCACTGTGCACTAACTCTGCGCTAGGGCGGGTGACTTCACAAGCTGGAAGGTAGATCAGCGTCAGCCCTGAGGCTGAGTTCCCACACGCAGTTTAAGGGGGACTGGCCATCCAACCCCCGGGGCCGGCTTTGGAATGCTCAGCTCTGTGCCGCAGTAACCGCCGGCAAAGGATGCTCATGCTAGAGAATGATCAGCTCAGCAGAAGTGACAGAGGACGGACTCAATTCAGGGAGGACGATACATCAGAGGCTGCTTGCAAATTTCCTTTTAAACTGCAGTGAGGAAGAAAATTAGACATATCAAAACTTCCCAGGCTGGCATTCTGTTGTGAATAAACAAAGGCTCCTTAGGGGAGGATTTCAGTGCCGAGAGCCCCAGTTCTCTTAGAAAAATCTGTCAATAAAAACACTTCTTGTAAATATCAGCCTCTAATTCGTCTCCTTCACCTTGCCCTGACCACCTTACGTGGATTCTCTACAGCAGTCGATTTCAGCCTCCTGGCCCAATAGATTAATCTTTTTCATCTATTGCGCCACTAATTACTATCAAGGAGAGGGAGTCACAAAGCACCGGGGTGTTCTCCAGCAGCAAATGCTTTCGTTAGTGATGCACAGACAGCTAGCTGATGAGCAGCCTGTGTCACTCATGAGAAGAGTGTGTTAGGAGGATGACGCTGGGGTCAGAAAGACCATGCTACAAGCCCGATCCTGACTGCCTCTGAGAACCTGCCACTGCCAGTGAAATCAACAAGATTTTGCACTTTGCACACTGCAGCACAGAGCTCTGTGGTTGAACTAGGGCTTGATTCAGGCCTTTCTCTACCATTATACAGCAGCCCTGAGCCCTGCTTCTTGAGGCTCTGATAAAACAGGGAGCCAGGTCTGACCTACTCCCCAGTTTTTGGTTTTGCAAAGAGAAAATCCTCCCCACTCGTTAGTTTTGCCCTTCCCCATGTCCTAATGCCCAGTGCTGACCCCTCGGGGCAACAGGAGAGGCATTGTGGGCCCTGTTAACATGTCATAGAGCAATAGTGAAAAATTAATATTGCCCTGTCTCATCACTAGAACTCACCCTAATGTTATGAATTTTCAATCAATTTTTTCCCTTAAAATGTTTGCCATTTTCGACCCATTTGAGTTGTATCTGAGAGTCTTCTCCCCTGTGCTAGGGAGAAGGTAGTTTCATTTCAGTGGGTAGTAGCCTTTTTTCCTCCCTCTAAAATTTTCCATGACCACTCACACCTGCACAGCTCTACCCTTGGGAACATTTATGGATACAGGGCTCCAGACACCTGCCAGCATTTTAATTACATCAGTGGTCCCCAAACTGTGGGGTGCGCAACCCCCTAAGGGGAGCACAGAAGAACTTTCGGGGGGAGCGCAGGGGGGCCTGGGCCAGCCACCATGGGGTTTGGGGAAGAAGCACCACCCAGCCCTGCCCCTGGTCCCAGCTCCAGCCTCAGCCCCCTGCCTCAGCCTCTGCTCCCAGCCACGGCCCTGCGTACAGGTAAAGGGGGCATTACCAAAAAAAAAAAATTTATCACTCCACTTAGATCATGCCCTCGTCATATGGTGGTTAGCACATCAGTGACTGCCCAGTAGCTCTCCAGGGTCAGTCAGCATTGCTGTAACTAGTAGAGCTGAACTGATGGTAGCAGGTAAAATTTTCAGAATTGCTTAAGTGACTTAGGAACCTATGTGCATAAGAGCCCAAGTCACTTTGCAAAGTTCACCCAGCAGAAGTGGAAAATTTTAGAAAGAAAGTCCTACAGTCAGATGTTCAGGGGAGACCTGCTTCCATTTAGGCACCAAAAGAAGTGGTTGGATTTTCAGCTGACCTAGACTCTGGAAAATCTGACTACAAAGTGTCATAAAGAGTGGTGGCCGGGTGACAAACACTTTAGAACTTTGGGCCCCTGCTACAGACAAGGCCTGCTATAGATGTGTAGGCCAAAACATTGTTCCTCAACGTGGCCATTTCAGAACTTTTCAAAAGGATGCGTCTACACAAGGAAATGTCTCCCCTGTTTATCAGCAATGGTGAATCTGCTCCAGAGCTACCATTGGTGAAAGATCCGTTTGGACATTGGCTGCTCAGTCTCGAGCCAGGTAAAAACACCTGTGTCCACGCTACATTAGAGCTCACATGACTCGAGATGCTGGGCCGCACTATTGCTGGGGAGATATTTCCTCATCTAGACAAGGACCTAAGTCAGAAGAAAACCAGGTTATTGCAACACAGAGGGGCTAAAAGTACAGCTGGTTGGGTATTTTTCAAACAAAATGTTTCTTTTGTCAAAAAAAAAATGTCTATTTAGCAAAACTTGAAGTTGTTTACAAAACGTGGTCACTTTTGACAAATGTCCCAACTGGAAAATTGAGGGGGGAAAAAAAAGATTTAGAAATTGTCAAAATGTTCCATTTTGACATTTTTTAAATGAAAAGTTTCTTTTTTTTTGAGTCGAAAACAGTTTTGAAAATTTTAGTAAATGTAGGCTATAAAAAGGTTTAAAAGGGGGGGGGGAGGGGAGAAGAGTTCAAAAATCAAAACATTTTGAACTGAAACATTTCAATTGACCTGAAGTGACATTTTTTTCGGTTTGGTGGTTTACAGAAAAGTTTTGAGATCTCGACTTTTTGTCCTGATTCTAAACAAGAACATTTTTGGGAAAACTTGAAAATTCTCCCAAGATGGGAAAACCAGCTCAGCACGAGCTACAGCCAAGTTCGGTAATGCTCTAGAAAGAGCCATCACTGCGTATGGTTTGAAATTTTCTTGTCTATGGCAAAGTTAAAGATCCCAGGACTTCTAACCTGGGAACAGATAGCATCCTTACCAACACTCTTCTCTCACTTAGGCTGTGTCTGCATGAGTCATTGCTCGGTTTGCCTGCACAGAAGTCCCCACAGAACTAAGATCTGAGCCTGTGCTTTCATAAAGTGCATGACAGGTGCCTGTGAAAGGTCAAATTCCATTCTGCTTTCTCCCACCATGAAGGAATGGAGCAAAATGGTCAAAGTCAGCCCATAAATATCACAGACAGCATGTGTGCGTGGATGAGAGAGGGAAAGGCCTAAAGCAAGAAGGGTCTGGTAGCTTATTCTAGTGGGAAGCAGGGAATGAAAGCTCAGTTCTTTAACACTTTGTCGGATAATTAAATCACATCGACCGACAAACTCCCTCACATTCATCATGCAGAAAAAAATCTATGTTTCTAAAATGAAGTGAGGCTTTGAGAGGCACATAATGCCATAAAATAATATGGTAAATATTATATCCAATCCATGGATGGGATGTGTCTTGTTTTAATATCTTTGCTTTCCCCCAAGCCTGCTAGAATACATTTTCTTAGCCACTGATGTGGATTTGAAAAGGCAAACCAATTTTGTCCTCTGCAATAGTATGGGAAAGAGAATGATGAGTGAAAAATTACAACAATTGCACGAGCAGCTAGCACTTCAGGTTGCAAAAGCACTTTCCATTATAGCACTTTGTTTTCATATGCTCGTACATTTCCAAAGGGCTGAAATTCGCCATGCTGGGGGTCTCTGCCTGAAAGTAATTGTAGTTTTTGAGCATATGGCACTGGCCAATGTCTGAAGAATGGACCACAGATCTGATCTCATAACTTCTATGTTCCTATTAGTTGTAGGAAAATGAACACACACAGTCAGCTTTCAAAAATTCTAGCCTGTCTCTCTCTCTTTCTACAGGGCTAAGCAGATGAAGTTTGAAAGTTGAGACTTGCTCTGGACATAGTCCTCCACTGAGGACTAACAACATTGTTTAAATTCAAACAGTGTTGTGTTTGATTGACAGGCATTAACAATTGTGTGCTTTTCACCGCTCTTACTATTGAGCAAAGCTTCATACTCCTAACTTGGGAGGTCGGTCAATATGACCATTTTACTGATGGGGTAACGGAGAGACAGCAGAGCTGGAAACAGAACCCTGTCTTTAACAGAAGTCTCATGCATGTAGACACGCTGCCTCGCAGAATGATTGTGCCAAACAATTTAGGGGAAGCCATGAGTGTCTCCTTCATGAACTGGGAGAGACCTCTGAAGGCAACCACAATAAATAACCTCTGCGAGGGAAACTTCCAGACACTTGCCTTGCCAGAGATCAGCGGAAAGGTGAACACCATCTCACTCCAGAGGGCGGGGCAGCGAGTTTCTTCCTCCCCACCAAGTGCTGGGTAATTTTTCATGAGAAAAAGATTCATCTACTGGGCCGGGAGGCTGAAATTGACTGCTGTAGAGAATCCACGTAAGCCGGTCAGGGCAAGGTGAAGGAGACGAATTAGAGGCTGATATTAGAGTGTTTTCATCGACAGATTTTTCTAAGAGAACTGGGGCTCTAGAAATCCTGCCCTAAGGCACCCTTAGCAGGTCTCTGAGCGTGTACGCTGGATCAGACACTGGTGCAGTGTACCTGGGCTTGGATCTGTGCTCTGGGACTTGTTAACCCCAAGTTCGACTAGGCAAGGTGCCAAACATGCGCTCTCTGGATCTTCTTTCTGTGGAGAATAGCCACATCAAGCCCAGTCATGCCACTGAGACCAAGCCCCTCTTCCCTGACAGAAGAATTAAAAGGAAACACTGTGTTGAAACTCCTGGGGTTTCCACTCCCTTAAGGGGATAGAACCTGAACTTTGTACCAGGGGACCCTAATTGGGCATGCTCTGTGGGTTTTGCATCCTCTCCCTGCACCACTGGTCAGATCCTTGCCCCGCAGTATGGTACATTCCCCTGTGTCTGCCCCAGGACTGATGCACCAAGTGGGCTCTGACCCCCCACCCCCACCCCCAGGATCCTGCACGGAATGCAAGTCAGCTAAACCTGAGGAGCTGAGCCCATGTGTGTCAAGGGGCTGGTCTTCTGCTATCTGGGGCCAGACTGGTGTGTGACTGCGCATATGGGAACACACTACAAAGCCGCGCTGGGTAACATACATGGCATATGTCCATCCACACCTATCCCTGGGCCTGCTCAGAACAATGCACCTGAGAACAGCAGAGCAGTGATTGTTCTTCTGGGGAATTTCCTGCTACCACTCACAAGAGGATAGGGAGCTACCGTGGCTAGTGGCTGAAACATGGAAAGATGTTCCATTTCAGAAGTCTCATGAGCTAGCCTGTTCCAGAGGGGCTGCTGGACTAATTTTGCAAACTCCAGTGGCTTGAATAGTTCCAAGAGGGTTCCCATAAACATCAGCGGAGGTGTCAGAAACCGAGATGTGGAGGATCAGGCCAGGACCTGGAGCCAGAAGTCAAGAGTGGGGTCAAAACAAAGCAAAAGTAGGGCTGGGAGCCAGGCTGGAGTCGAAGCAGCGCCATGGAGTCTGTCACCACCCTCGGGGAGGAGCGCACTCCAAGCCATGCAGTGATGTTGGGCAGACTGAGCTACTGTGGCTCATATACCCACCCTGAGAGGTACCAGCCCAGCTCCTGACCTGTGGATTGGCTGGAGCCTAGCACAGAAATGATCCATCCCCTCATGTGACTTAATCAGGCTCTTGTTCAGGGATGACTCACCACCTCACATCAGGTGCTCCCAAGGGTGAAACCACTGAGCCTTGGAATGCGTTGGGGTTCACTGTAACTGTCTGAAACACTAGGTTTCTGCTCTGGCTGGGCCTCCACTATCGCTTCACCCCTATTGCCAGCTGCCTGTCCTCTTGAGAAGCAGCAGCCAGCCAGGTGGGAGTTAGGATAACAGACATCTTTCTCCTCATTGCTTCTCCTACACGCTGCATTCTCCACTGCTTACCCAGCGCTCTTCTGGTGCCCATTACCACAGGAGACTGTTAGGGCCTGGCCGAGTGCACTCGCTCTCAGCCGTGACTCCAGTCTGTACAACTTGTGCACGTGCACGTGTAGGTGTAACTATGGGGCCTTCCGTGCGCACACAGGCACTAGCACAATGGTTGGGGGCAAATCATAGGACGCCCCTAAGAATGTGAATTAATGGAGAGCACAGTTCTGGGACCTCTCAGGTTAAAAGCCAGGCCTGGGCTCTGCTTTCAGTTACACACTTTCAAGCCTACTAAAAACAAGGAAAGAAGATTTGACTCCATATATTTTTTAAACACCAGTTTCCCCAGCAGCTAGAGACGGATCTGAGTCAACCCAATGGATTCCAAAACCCCCCAGAACCATGGAGAGGTTCAAAATCCAGATTCACATATCAATTGGCCTCTGGACCAAATTCTGGCACTGATATAAACTGCACTGACAATAGAGCTCTCCTCATTTAGACTCATAAGTGGGAAAAGCATCAGGGGTCTCAAATTTATAATGGATTGAACCAAAACCCTGGGTTCAAGCACACCTGAATTTTGTGATGTGCCTAATCTGAATCCCACTCCAGATTATCTGAATTCCAGGCCAGTTCCTCAGCTGCTGTAAAGCATTGCAGCTCCATTGCTGATAACAGAGCTATGCTCCGACTCTTCCCCTACACTGTTTTAAGTCCATCTCAAGGCACCTTAGATGTTTAAAAGTGAAAACACCGTAAAACAAACCAAGATGACTTTCCACCATCAAGGCCGGTTATTTATGTTTTGCAGTTCTCCGAGCTCAGACAAACTACTTAGCTTCATGTTTGTTTCAAGTTAGTTTTGCTTCCTGGCTTTCCTGAACAAGCAGAATGCTGCATTGTTTGGGTCTCTAAAACAACAGGGGAACATTTCAACCCAAGTGACAAACCATCTTCATTGAAAATTTTAAAACATTCTGGCAGCATTTCTGTTGGTCTCCAACTTGTAAAGGGACAGAGAGCCAGGATCTGCAGCCGGTATACAGCAACAGAGCTCTCTTCAAGTCAGTGGAGCTATGCTGATCTACACCAGCTGAGGATCTGGCCCGCACAGCTGAGAGAAAATGAACAAGCAGGAGCAAATCTTCTGACTTGAAAAAGAAAGGCAAAATGGCCACTTATGTGAATGTGGAAGATTTCCAGCTTAATTAGTGAGAAGAAAAACGTGGATCATATATTCAGAGGAAAGAGCAGTATTTTAATGCAAATGTTATTGAGAAGAGTGGCAGGAAAAAATTAGGTATCCTAACACTGGTGGGGAAATTGGCATTTGCAGCACTTAAAGACTTATTAAGCTTTCCACAGGATCTGGGTGGGATGGATATACTTAGGGCCCTACCAAATTCACGGTCTGTTTTGGTAAACTTCACAGTCAGAGGATTTTAAAAATCTTAAATTTCATGGTTTCAGTTATTTAAACCTGAAATTTCCTGGTGTTGTAATTGTGCGGGTTCTGACCCAAACAGAGGTTGTGAGGGGGTGTCACAAGGCTATTACAGGGGGTCACGGTATTGCCATCCTTACTTGTGTGTGGCTGCCGGTGGCGGTGCTCTCTTCAGAGCTAGGCACCCACCAGCAGCTGTGGAGCTTCCTGCAGCCTGGGGGTGGGTGTGACCCACCCCAGGAGCAGCCTGTGCTGAGGAAGAGGAAGTCCCATTACCCCCCAAGCCTGGCTGGGAATAGCAGCTAGAGCCTGGGGCATGGTAGGAGCCCCCATCTGGGGCATCCCAGCCCATCCCATCCCCAGCTCTGGGCCCAGCGCTCAGGGGCTAAAGGGGCCTTGGGCTAGTTGCAGGGGGGAACAAGGAGGTGGCTTGTGACCACCGCATCCCCCTGACCACAGTGCTCTGGGCAGTCACCCAACTGTAAGGCCAGCCCTGCTCCCCCCACCAGTGACAACCCCGCCACTCACACCATGCCACCCTTGCTTCTATGCTACTGGTGGTGGTACTGCCTTCAGAGCTGGGTGCCTCGCCAGAAGCCTCTGCTCTCCGGCCACCCAGCTCTAAAGTAAGGGTGCCAATACCGTGACCCACCTACAATAGCCCGATTTCACGGGGGAGTCCAGATTTCACAGTCCGTGATGCGTTTTTTCACAGCCATGAATTTGCTCGGGCTCTAGATATACTTTCAGGACTTAGTGAGTGTACTGTGTAGAAAGCACTAGGTTCAGGAGTTCCAGCTGAAAGATACAAAGTTCCTTCTGAGAAGCTGCTTGGAAGGAAAAAAGTTCTGAATTTCTAGCCTATTTTAAAAAATAAAATCCATCTGTTTTGCTGGGAATCTTCTGCTAGAAGCCTTCCAGCCTGGTTTAGTTTTGGGGAAATGGACCCCTGAAGTGAGAAGTTCAGCCTGGCAGGAGTTTTAGGCCAATATTTTCAATAATGGCCTCTGATTGGTGAGCCTCAGCGGTGAGGGCCTAACCTGAGTCAGCTTGGGCAAGGTTTTCAGAGACGAGGAGTGTAATAAGGGTGAGATTGGTGAGAGCGCTGGATACAGATTGGTCTTTGTTTCCTGGTGCCAGACACATGACATGAGTCAAGGTAACATGGCAGGGGTCAGCATCAGCCCATGTGAGTGGCTCCTGCTTCGATTTTTGTAATCACTTCTGGCTCAGGAAGCCTTGTGGATACTGGCATTAAGACTTGTGCTTCTGGATAAGTGGCTGACCTGGTGTGCGCTCCTGCTGCCTATGCCAATTGGCAGACAGGGGCTCCACACCCCAGGCTGCTCTGCTTTAACAAACACACATAGGACGTCTCTGTAAGTCAGCCGCCGTGGGGACTGGAGTGCATGTTGACTGCCATCACAGCGAACCACCTCGCTATCTAGGAGCTCTGTGGCAGAGGGCATGCATTGGTGCTGGGAGCTGGGCACAGCATTGGGAACAAGGCAAAAAGCCAAGATGAGGGGGAAGAACAAGACTAGTGATGGTGCAAGGCAAAGGATGGAGCAGGGGACGAGAGAGCAGCAGAGGAGAAGGTCTGGGCTGGAAGCTAACCCCGCCCCATGAACAGGCTGTCTGCTGCCAGCCCTCCTTTCTCCAGGGAGGGGCATCAGCAGCATTCATACCTCGTACTGGCCCTGTGCAGGATCACTGCAGGAGCAGCTGAGCAATCGATTGAAGCTTGGCCCCCACAGCCACAGAGAGAAGACTTGTTCTCTGTACAAGGCCACCTGATCCCTGTAACAGGTTAATCAATCTTCACACCAGGATGGATATAAACAGTAAATTAAATGACTGCGTCTTGGCTCACAGCAGGCATTCAACAGTGTTGTTGCAGGCATTCAGGGCTCTGGATATTCCACAGCCCCGAGACTAGGGAATGTGCTGCAAAACCTGGCCCTTCCACCAGAACTGAGCTCCAGGATCGCAGCTTTTTATTTGTTTTATTTTATTTATCAGCTTTACATTTCTAGCCCTCACAGTTGTAAAGATACTATTGAAAACCCATCCGAGTGATGTCTGCCTGAGTCTGTGGTCAGCCTAACACCATAGTTCTGAAGGTATAAATTGTCCCATTCACCTCAATGGGATGTTAATGCTGAAACCTAAAACTAACAAATTAAAAACCAACTTTAACTACTTCACTGCTGATGATTTTACAAGGAACATCGAGCTAACAAGCTTCCCCACAATCCCAACTGACTCCCATTTCCTCCCAGGTGCCAACAGCCCCATCTGCCCCCTATCCTACAGATCTGCTAACCCTGACAATGTCTATGATAAGAATTGCTGTCGCAGGCTGAAAAGTGAAACTGTGGGAAAAGCATAAAATAAATGGAATCCAAGATATAAATTAACAGGCAGGCTACTATGCTTTTTCTTATTTCGTTCAATCAAAAATCTTTAATTTACCTGAATCTGCACAGAATTTCCACCAGAGTGATGCAGAATCCAAGAACATTGCTGCAGAGCACACATGGCCCTGTAGGCAGAGCTGTCATTTTGACCAGGACAGGGAAAGCACTCTATAAAAATGCACCTCCTTACCCAACAGTTTTGCTCCCATATCTTTGGGTCCATCTGCCCTACAAACATGACCCATTTAGTGTCAACAAGAGGCCCCTACTGACTCCCCCTTAACCAGTCCTGGAAATGGTCCAGCTGGTGGCCAAGCCAGATGCCACACCTCCACCGAAAGCCCGCTAGACCCCAGTTCCCTACTGCCTTTGCCTTGGGTCGCCATTGATGCCTGTGCAAAACGCTGCCAGGGCAGCATGCTGCTGCTGAGTGCGGAGCATTGTGCACCCACTCAGCGCTGGTGTCACCAGTTACACAAGGGACAAGGCCATGGAGAACGAGCTCCCTTACCAGTATAATTCCTCCTCTTGCACTGCTTGGAAAGCAGCCTCAATATCCCAACCATTGGTCCCCCAAGCCATCCATTTCCCCCTTCCCTTCCTCACACTGCTCAATATGAACATCATTTACTCTTGGTAAGTTTCCATTACATTCTTTAGAAATGAAAACCCTATAAATACGTATTTAATCATTCCTGTTGGTCTTTAGGAGCTAATGGAGCTGATAGGCACCGAGTGGTGCCATGCAGCCACATAAAACCCAAGGTCTCTCGTTTTCTTGTCCCAGGTTTTATAAAGATTGGCTCCGCTATTAAAGGTTCCTGGGAGGATTTCTCTAGGATACAAATCTTTAAATGGTGGAATTTAATCAGCTTGTGATGAAACACAAACTCCAGGAAGCGACAGCTTTTAAACATGTCTAATATGGTTCCTGCAAACACAATGTCCACCGCCTCCCATAAAACATCTTGGGAACATGGCCTTCCTCCGATTAGTCCACAACACAATGGGCCCAATCCCCTGCCATTTACACCAGTGTGAACCAGTCTTGCCACTGAACACAGCAGATGGAAACTGGGCTAAGTAAGAGAACCAGGCACAATGGCTGTTATACCTACTCAACTGCCTGGGCTTGGCCTTTCCTGCCAACTGAAGTACAGACAGTCATGTTTTCAAAAGCCAACACTGATGTTTTATTATTATTTGTCCTCTGATAGCACCTAGGGGCCCAGCTTGGCAGTGCCATGAATAGGGGGACCAGGTGTCCAGTTTTCAACAGGAACACCCGGTCGAAAAGGGACCCTGGCCACTCCGGTCAGCACCGCCAACCGGGCCGTTAAAAGTCCAGTCGGCGGTGCTGCAGTGCTAAGACAGGCTAGTCCCTACCTCCCCTGGCTGGCACTGCGCTGTGCCCTGGAAGCGGCCAGCAGGTCCGGCTCCTAGACGGGGGGCCACGGGGCTGCGCATGCTGCTCCGGCCCTGAGCACCAGCTCCACATTGCCACTGGCAGGGAACTGGGGGGAGGGGTGCCTGTGCGTGACAGGCGCATGGAGCCTCCTGGCTCCCCCAACTAGGCCCCAGACCTGCTGGTTGTTTTCGGGGCACGTGCAGAACAGTACCAGGACAGGGAGGCAGCCTGTCTTCATCCCCCTGCTGTGCCACTGACTGGGAGCTGCCTGAGGTAAGCCCACACCCCAACCCCAAGCTCCAAACCCCTACCCCAGCCCTAAGCCCCCACAACCTGGAGCCCCCTCCTGCACCCCAAATCCCTCATCCCTGGCCCAACCCCACAGCCCTCACCCCCTCCTGCACCCCAACCCCCTGCCTCAACCTGCAGCGCCCTCCTACACTGCAAATCCCTCGGCCCCACCCCCCAGCCTGGAGCCCCCTCCTGCACCCCAAACCCCTCATCCCCAGCCTCACCCCAGAGCCAGCACCCCCAGCCCAGAGCCCTCACCTCCTCCCACACTCCAACCCCCTGCCTCAACCCGCAGCCCCCTCCTGCACTCTGAATCCCTCGGATCCAACCCCCAGCCGGAGCCCTAACCCCCTCCTGCATCCCAGATCCCTGCTGCACCCTGAATCCCTAATTTCTGGCCCCACCCTGGAGCCCACACCCCCAGTTAGAGCCCTCATCCCCTCCCGCACCCCAACTCCCTGCCCAGCCCAGTGAAAGTGAGTGAGAGTGGGGGAGAGCGAGCCACCGAGGGAGGGGAAATGTAGTGAGTGGGGGCGGGGCCTCAGGGAAGGGGCAGGGCTAGGGTGTTAGGTTTTGTGCGAATAGAACCTTGGCAACTTTATTCATGAACCGAGACCCCATTGTACTAGATGTTGTACAAACACACAACAACACAGCCCATTCTCAATAGATTTAGGGTGGTTCAGTTTTTGGGCCCCCAGCTTGAAACATCCTGGCCTGGACATTTGGAGGGGCAGAGGGCCTGCAGCTCCCACTGACATTGACTAGAGCCATGACGGCTCAGCATCTCTAAAACCAGGCCTTGGGTGGCTTCAGAGTGGAATCTGGGCAGGGCAATGGCCACATTAAGCTCCCTCTGCCCTCCTTCCCCTTGGGCTGTGCCTGTCTGGAGACAGTGCAGAATTCAGCCCGGATCACATAGGGGGCCGAGTGAAATAAACCAAATCCTACGTCAGACTAAATAATACAAGCAACCAGTCCTGGCCCTCTCACACACCTGGAGCTCATTCAGTTAACACCCCCACTTTGAGACTGACCTGCTGCAAAATTTGGGTCCAGCGTGCTGCTTGCATGGAGGGACCTTGCTGATGGAGCACAAGCCAATGTGGGCTGCTTCACTGATTTCCTTGTACTTGGCTCCTCAGATCTGGGGCTTAAGTTTGGGATGGCGATTGCACTTTGTTCCCAGCCCCCTCGCCCAAGACTGGCTTCACGTTGTATGTGCTTAAAAAACAAAACCAGTATTCAGAGTAACAGCCGTGTTAGTCTGTATCCACTTGTGGCACCTTATAGACTAACAAATTCATTTGAGCATAAGCTTTCGTGAGCTACAGCTCACTTCATCGGATGCATTCAGTGGAAAAAACACCAGTATTGCAAATGGAGGAACTAAAGCTGAAAACAATTAGAGCAGTAGATTGGTGGGCTCTCTGAGCAAGCTGCCGTGACAGCAAATGTCCCCAGGACACTGTGCCAACGGGCCGATGCTGCTCCTGTAGGTTGGAAAGCATTTCCACTGCTGGCCTGGAAATGCTGAACACTTGTATGCAGCAGCTTCAAGCTAATGATTGTGGCAACCTGCCTGGGGGAATTCGGCTGCTCTGTAGCCCAGACCCCAGATTAACCTGGTGGGCGTGGGACATGACAGCAGAGATCGTGGTACAGAGGTTTCGAACCCAGGTCGGGGGATCAGTGCTCACAACTGTGAGTCTTCTCCCTTGGCTCAGTTATCACACTATGTCAGGAGACAAACTACATGAAACCATAATTACAGTTTCCTAGCCTGCTCTGGGCATATTGCGAAAGGGCATCTCCTCCCCCACTCCTTAACTTTTAACATCTTGGGCCACTTATAGACATTGGCTTGACATTTGCAATAGTTCCCAAGCAGGACACCATATAGACGGACGGACGTGTGGACGGACTGGATTTGGCTTGGGAAGTTAGCAAACATATTGAGGTCTTCGGTCTCTGGAACCCTGGGGAAGGCAGGGGACTCAGAGCAGTTCCACGTTCTTTACCTTTGCTCCAGGCCTGATGACTTGCATTTGGATTATCAAAGGCTTTTTGAAGGGCACTCTGGAAAAGGCCAGCATTCTGCTACCTGTACTCAGGAAGCCAGAACTGCCTAACGACCACAAATTCCTGGAGCAAATCTGTAACTAAGCTCAGTATAAAAAGGCCAGTTAGCAGGAAGGGCAACACCTTCAAAGCAGCACAGAATGTAAGCGCATCCAAGGCTGGTTCCTTTACTATCCCAGTAACAGCCCTGAACTTAGACATCTCTGGGGAGGACTTTGCATCCCCTTTTCACCCTAGGCTGAGTGCCCAATTGACTGCCTGTCTCCTGCTTCCAGTTCCCATAAGATAAGTCCGTTTCTTTCTCTTCAGAGCCATTGTCCCAGACTTAAATGCATAATCTCCAATAAAAACAAAGGGGCTTTGACTTAGTAGAAAATGGAGACAAGTCCTCAGCCCAATACATGTAGTAAGCACAGTGCCCCAGAGCCCAAGGATCACACCCTAGTGTGGAATTACCCAGGGATGAAAGCTTTGCAAGGATCGATTAACAGGGTTCCCTCAAATCATTACATCAGACTCCAGGGGAGGGTAAAGTCCCCATCTTCCCTGGGATCCACATGGTGATCCTGTGTCTCATCACTGACTCTGGGACCCTCTTCTCTCCCCTCCCAGCGGGAGAAGGGGTTGCAGAACAGCTATTGTTGCCTCAGTCTCTCTGGAATAAGGGCTGGATGGAATTCATTCCCAGCCCCAGGGGAGGTTGTGGGGCTACGGCATAGCCCTCCACCCCCAACAGCCACCATTCCACCCTCTCTGCTGAATAGTGGCTGCTATCAGTCCAGAATCCATTGAGGAGATTTTGCATGCATCTGCCTAGTCCCAGATCCTGTAGTCCCCTATCCCTTCTATGCCAGCCTATTAGGAGCTGTCCTGGAGACCTCTCTACAATGCATAGGGAGTGCAGAGGGCTCCAACCCAGCTGTTCCACCTCAGGCCCCACTTGAGAGCCCTGCCAGGAGGCACAGGTGGAGCTGAGAACTCAAACCACAAAGAGCAGACAGTGAGATTTTGCGCACTGCGTTTGTTCATCTCATAAACAGGACCTCGGAGAGAGGCTTTGTTACGGTGCACAGAGAGAACAGCATGGGGAAGGCACTGAAAACAATCACTTAACATTCACCAGCTGTGCGCACAGTGAAGAGGATGGACAGAGAGCATTATGCTCTGAACACAGAGCCGCCTGATGAATATACTCCTAGATGTCCTGCTGTTCCCTTCCCAATGCAGCAACCCAATCAATCCAGTTGGCTGTGGTCTTTTCTGTCAGCAAGTGCACACCCAACTCCCTCCTTCCCATCTAGGAGGATTCCTATCAGTTAGGCCTTCCATACAGTGCAGCTGCCTCAGCATCTGCCCATTTGTCTTCAGGAAGAATCCTACGGATCATGCCCAAGCCTTAGGAAGCAAACAATACTGGTGAGTCGCCTACCTAAGCCTGCCTGTAATCCTTACACAGGCCAGAATCTCCCCGCGCTTGGCAGCCTTTGCCTGACACAAAGGGGACAAGGTCCAGACCCCGTTAGGTGCTGAACATCTTCCATTTCCATTGAACACAACAGGGGTCGAAGGCGCTGAGCATCTTACAAGATCGAGGCCGCAATGAAGTATTTGTCTGGCATTAACTTCTAATAAAAAATAAGGCACATTTTTAATGGCGAGGGTGATTAACCATGGCGAACACCCCACACCACCAAGGGAAGTAGTGGATCCTTCATCTCTTTAGATCCAGACTGGATGCCTTCCCGGAAGATGTGCTTCAGTCAAATACAAATTATTGGGCTCAATGTAGGGGTAAGTGGGGGGAAATGTAATGGCCTGTGATATGCAGGAGGTCAGACTATATGGTCCCTTCTGGCTTTAAACTCCATAGATCTATGAAAAACAGCCTAGTCTTGATGGCTATTAAGTAGCCCAAGCCAAATGAGTTGGAGGTCCTATTCCAGTACAGTGGATGATGGAGGACATTTATCTTGCCACTACTGTACCTGTTCTGCGCATGCACAGACGACACCAGAGGCTGCTGCTAATCTAGTACCTTTCACCAGCCACTTTAAAAAGTTGTACATTTTTTTTGAGGGGGGTCTATTTTTTTTTAAACAAAAGTCAATGAAAGAGCTTTGCCAGGCCAATTCAATCCAACTCAGCCTTAGCTAACAGCCTTTAAGCTCCTAAATGCATGAGCCATCAAAGAACAGAAGCCACCTGGCCCAGAGACACACTCTACCAATGCCCTCTCTGCTATGGATCATGAAAGGCTGATATGGATATAAATATCAGGAGAGTGTAATCTAAAGCCACAGCCTTCAGGGCAGTACTAATTTTCACCAGTTTCACCTTCATCAAGTCACCCGTGACTTGTCATTTTGAAGACTGCATGGATCAGACTGCACTGAAAACAATACCCCCAAAGCACACCTGCCATTCCCCCAAAGATATTTAGTCTGAGATTTTCATAGGCGTTAGGCTCCCAATGTAAATGGGAGTTGAGTGCCTAACTCCCTTTGAAAATCCCATCTCTCTCTAACGTCTTTGGCGACTATTGGGACCGGGAAGTTTGCCAGCTTCTTGGGTCTTAGTTGTGCTAAGGAGCCTAATGAAGATGCTTGGTATAATGGCAAAGGCTTAGTAATAAATGGTAAGTTCTCACTGGCTCAGGTCGATCTTTTTTAAAAAAAAAAAAAAAAAAAAAACCCGACATGATGTAGCCTCTAATCTCTAGATCACGTCTTGCAATGGGAGCCCATGGCTCACCCTTGAGGTCATCTCTGGTAGTGGTCTCTATTCAGCTGCAAAGAAGGGGAAGCATGATTCGGACAATGCTGCCAAACCTGCACCTGCAGGAGGGCCTTCCCAGCCGGCCAGGAACAGGAGGAAATGAGAGTGGACTATTCGCATCTTATGCTCTTGAGGCACACAGGGTGGTGATGCAAGCTGTGTAGTGCTGAACAGAGCTTGGTGGGGAGAAAGGGAAGCTCTGGCTTCCTCCCCTCCCAGACCCCACCTCTGGCTAAATTCGCTGTCCCAGAACAGCCCCTCACAACACAGTGGGGCACTACAGTGGCTTTGCCTCAGCTTTCCCATGCTCTTCCACAGCTCCACCAGCTGCCAATGCCTTCCAGGCTGCTTCAGCGACTTGCTGCCATAGACAGACTGGCCACTCTGGGCAAGCCACATTGAGCCCCAGCCTGGTTTACTTCAGGTCTTCCAGTTGAAGAAACTTCCTGCTCTCCCCTGGGTCTCCTCCTCAGCCAGCCTCCAATGGCCCTCAGGAAGGAGCAGTCAGTCCACACTCCTCCCCACTCAGCTTCCTACTGCTGGGCTTGTCTTTCTTTTAAGTTCCACTCCCTGCACTGGTGTGAAACAGGAAGGGCTAACTGAAAGGGGCTGGCTGGCCCCAGGCCTCCCCAGCCTGAAAGGGGCAGGCAGCCCTGTCACACCACCCATGGGACTAAACCCATCCCCCAGGGGGCACGGCAGGGCAGTTCAAGGTAAGTTGTAGGAGAGAAGCCTTGCAGATGGGAACCCAATGAATGGCCTTGGAGCGGGGAAAGCTGTACGTGAATCGGCCCTGAAGAAGAGAAGCCTTCCTAGATGATCAACATGGGTGGCTTGTTGCTGCATTGAGTGTGCTGATTACCCTTTTCCACCCTGCAAACAAAAATCACAACCAGCTCTCAGCTTGGCACAACAAACTGCTTCATTGGCGTCATAGAATCATAGAATATCAGGGTTGGAAGGGACCTCAGGAGGTCATCTAGTCCAACCCCCTGCTCAAAAGCAGGACCAATCCCCAATTAAATCATCCCAGCCAGGGCTTTGTCAAGCCTGACCTTAAAAACTTCTAAGGAGGGAGATTCCACCACCTCCCTAGGCAACGCATTCCAGTGTTTCACCACCCTCCTAGTGAAAAAGTTTTTCCTAATATCCAATCTAAACCTCCCCCACTGCAACTTGAGACCATTACTCCTTGTCCTGTCCTCTTCTACCACTGAGAATAGTCTAGAACCATCCTCTCTGGAACCACCTCTCAGGTAGTTGAAAGCAGCTATCAAATCCCCCCTCATTCTTCTCTTCTGCAGACTAAATAATCCCAGTTCCCTCAGCCTCTCCTCATAACTCATGTGTTCCAGACCCCTAATCATTTTTGTTGCCCTTCGCTGGACTCTCTCCAATTTATCCACATCCTTCTTGTAATGTGGGGCCCAAAACTGGACACAGTACTCCAGATGAGGCCTCACCAATGTCGAATAGAGGGGGACGATCACGTCCCTCGATCTGCTCGCTATGCCCCTACTTATACATCCCAAAATGCCATTGGCCTTCTTGGCCACAAGGGCACACTGCTGACTCATATCCAGCTTCTCGTCCACTGTCACCCCTAGGTCCTTTTCCACAGAACTGCTGCCTAGCCATTTGGTCCCTAGTCTGTAGCTGTGCATTGGGTTCTTCCGTCCTAAGTGCAGGACCCTGCACTTATCCTTATTGAACCTCATCAGATTTCTTTTGGCCCAATCCTCCAATTTGTCTAGGTCCCTCTGTATCCTATCCCTGCCCTCCAGCGTATCGACCACTCCTCCCAGTTTAGTATCATCTGCAAATTTGCTGAGAGTACAATCCACACCATCCTCCAGATCATTTTTGAAGATATTGAACAAAACTGGCCCCAGGACCGACCCCTGGGGCACTCCACTTGACACCGGCTGCCAACTAGACATGGAGCCATTGATCACTACCCGTTGAGCCCGACAATCTAGCCAACTTTCTACCCACCTTATAGTGCATCATGGAAGAGCATCCCGCCAGCTTCCCACCACTTCTAGACCAGTCTCCCAACAGCCCTTTTTCTGGTGCTCTATGGACTTGCTGCCCCCCAAAGATACTCTGTGTGGTCTGGTCTCCCCAGCTTTGGGATCAGTGACAGCAGCTGCATCCTCCAACATGGGGGCCAGTTTCCATTCCTGTCAGAGCCATGTTTGCTGGGTGGGTTATTTTCAGACACCTGAATGTAGCCAGCATCCTTGTGGGCTTCTGTTTTGTGATCAGTGCTTTCTTTTAATTCCCAGCATTATTATTTCTCTTTCCCCCCTGCCCCCCGACTTAGTTGAGGCTGTCCATCATTTTATCAACAGAGCCAGGCATTCTCCTCCTCTCGGGGTGCACAGGGACACAGTGCAGAGAGCCCTTTAACCCTCAAAGCAGACCCTGCTGCCACGACGGATCTTCTTTCACTAATTTATTTATACCCTTCCAGTGAGGGTCAGTAACAGAGTATTCCTTGAGTTGGGGGGAAATTATCAATGCCTAATAAGTAAGGAGCAAGCCTGAAGCTAATTTTGCCATGGCGGGGGGGGAAGGATCTTCTCCTTTCCCTGTGTTCCAGTTGCTTGTTAGGACACCAAGGTCCATTCCTGTGCAAGGAGAATGAAGTCTAGACATCAGCGCATCACTTTTTTCAGTTGCCAGGAATCTAAAGCAATTAGCTGCTCTTGCCTCAGTCTGTTTCCTAGCATTACACCTGACCTCTCATGCAATTCCTCTTCTCCATTTGAGTTAGATATTTGCAAGTTGTCTTGCTTTGAGCTATGAAGGCTCCAATGGGGACCAAAATGCCTGAGATTAGCATCCTTTTCCCTTTTATGACTGTAGAACCTGTCTGAGCACTTTCCAAGAGCACAGTTTATGGCTATGCACAGCAAACAAGCAGAGGGAGGGTGCTCCAAACATGAATTGTAAGAGTCAATTTTCAGGTCAATTTTCAGGTGAGTTGCATATCATTATCCCACACTATTTCTTTCAAAAACAAGCGCTCCAAATGCACATCTGTATTTGCCACTAGATGCAGTGGACAATTTTGCTGACACAAATCATACAAATAGCTTTTTTCTTACTCCTGTTTCACTATTTATATTTTCAGAAACCTATAAATTTTCCACACTGACAAAATGACTGAACTGTATTGCCCCGGATTTTTGAACATAGAATTAATGAGGCCAGTGTAACTCAGCTAGCGTTGGGAACAATGGGGTTTAGAAGCCAGTCCACTGGATTTTTGTAAGTCATTTAAAGGGCTTGTCAAAGAGTTCATAGAAACACTGATTTTCAAATATTCATGACCAGAATCACCAAGCTTGATTACTGTGTGGCCATCTTATTGGTTATTGGTGAGTATTTGGAGAATGGCTTGCTTACTTATGAAAACATTTGCAAATTTCAACCATTTCATAGACTTTAGAATGAATATCTGTCTGAAAATTGAAAAGGAGTACTTGTGGCACCTTAGAGACTAACCAATTTATTTGAGCATGAGCTTTCGTGAGCTACAGCTCACTTCATCGGATGCATACCGTGGAAACTGCAGTAGACTTTATATATACACAGAGAATATGAAACAATACCTCCTCCCACCCCACTGTCCTGCTGGTAATAGCTTATCTAAAGTGATCGTCAGGTTGGGCCATTTCCAGCACAAATCCAGGTTTTCTCACCCTCCACCCCCCCACACAAATTCACTCTCCTGCTGGTGATAGCCCATCCAAAGTGACAATTCTTTACACAATGTGCATGATAATCAAGTTGGGCCATTTCCTGCACAATAACATTTCCTAATAACATCAGCCACACTATCAGAGGCTCGTTCACCTGCACATCCACCAATGTGATATATGTCATCATGTGCCAGCAATGCCCCTCTGCCATGTACATTGGTCAAACTGGACAGTCTCTATGTAAAAGAATAAATGGACACAAATCAGATGTCAAGAATTATAACATTCATAAACCAGTCGGAGAACACTTCAATCTCTCTGGTCACGCAATTACAGACATGAAGGTCTCTATCTTACAACAAAAAAACTTCAAATCCAGACTCCAGCGAGAAACTGCTGAATTGGAATTCATTTGCAAATTGGATACTATTAATTTAGGCTTAAGAGACTAAGGCAGAGACTGGGAGTGGCTAAGTCATTATGCAAGGTAGCCTATTTCCTCTTGTTTTTTCCTACCCCCCCCCCCAGATGTTCTGGTTTAACTTGGATTTAAACTTGGAGAGTGGTCAGTTTGGATGAGCTATTACCAGCAGGAGAGTGAGTTTGTGTGTGTATGGGGGTGGGGGGGATGTGAGAAAACCTGGATTTGTGCTGGAAATGGCCCAACTTGATTATCATTGCTAGTGTTGCCCTCAGAGTGGAAGAGACACGGTTGGGAAATGAACAGAACTGTATTGCAGTAGTAGGACAAAAACAGCAATTTCTCCAGGAGCAACCTTATCCCCTCTGGCCAGGCCTCTCCTCTCTGCACAGAACCCTTTCCAGCCTGGATTTGCCCTAAACTTCCTTTGAGTGACTCTCTTTGACTGTACAACAGTTCACCCAGTAAAGGGGAAAAGTCCCACGGTCATGCTGAAAGTTCCACTCACCTCCTCATAAGCCACTTCACCTCACTCCCTCTTATACTTCCCGGAGCGGCACCACACGCCTCCCAGACAGGCGTTTCAATGAATGTAAGAACATAACAACGGCCATACCGGGTTAGACCAATGGTCCATCTTGCCCAATATGCTGTCTTCCAACAGTGGCCAATGCCAGGTGCTTCAAAGGGAATGAACAGAATAGGGCAATTATCAGTGATCCATCCCCTGCCGTCCACTCCCAGCTTCTGGCAAACAGAGGCTAGGGACACCATCCCTGCCCATTCTGGCTAATAGCCATTGATGGACCGATCCTCCATTAATGAATCTAGTTCTTTTTTAAACCCTGTTATAGTCATAGCCTTCACAACGTCCTCTGGCAAAGAGTTCCACAGGTTGACTGTGTGCTGTGAACAACTCCTTCGGTGGTGCGGAATGGAATTATTATTTGCATCACATTCACGCCTAGCTGCTCCAGCGCAGAGCAGGGCCCCACTGCTCTCGGTGCTGTACAAAACACAGAGTGAGAGACAGGTCCTGCTCCACAACACTTATAGTCTAAACAGATAAGACCCAGGATGGGGGTGAAAACAGGTGAAGTGTTCTACCCTAGGTCACATAGCAAGTCAGAGCTGGGATTAGAACCCTATTATCCTGAGTCCTCGGCCAACGGCAGAGTCATTGGATCATGCTGCCATTCCACAAGCACTGCTGTTATCCCTCCCATTTTAACTTTAAACACACCACTCAATTTAACAGTGTTTTAAAAATGCTCCTACAATTCCTCTCTCACTATAGCCTGCATAAGCAAACCCCCGTACTGAAAATACAGCCATGTTCTTCCGGGAATTTACACTGCAAGGAGATGTCACTAGCTGCTCCCCCAGAGCCCTCAATTTGTTCATGCTTGCTTTGTTGTTCTCTCCATGCACAAAGTGTCATTCTAACTGAGAGTGTATCCATATAGTGCATCTTATCCAGATATCTCAGCATGCGCTATACAGGTGGGTAAGCATCATTACATCTATTTTACAGGTGAGGAAACTGAGCCACAGTAAGTCCATGTCAGAACCAAAAACAGAAACCAGAAATCGTGGCATCCCATCCTGTACTCGACCCTCTGCTGTTGATGCTGGTTTTTTACTGTATAGCAAAAAAGAACATACACATATCACAGGCCTGGAATGTGGATTTTCAGATGGCACAGCTTATGCCCATTCCTGACTTTATAGATTTTAAATGCCAGAAGGGACCAGTAGATAGGAAAATGCAATGCAGGTTTGCAGCTCAGTACCTCGGGCTCCTTCCTGTGCCACATTAGTCAAACCCACAAATCACTGGCAAAAAAACAAACAAACAAAAACAAAAATGCACCTTTCAATTGTTGATCCCACAGACACATGCAGGAGATATGAATACCAAAACACTCAGCCAAGAGAGATCAAAAATAGTACTGGCTACAGGAGCTTTACGACTGTGGCAGGTTTTTGCTTGACAAGTTAAGAATCTGCGCTCACGTGATGGAGAGAGAGAAGGAAGAACAGCTGAATGCTGTAGGCTCAGTATAGCTGTACATGAAACCCAGCATGAGACATCACCAAGGTCCATTTTAGCAGGGGATATTGACATCTGGGACATAACAGCAGGAACAAATTGCAGTCGGAAACATTGTAAACAACTAAAGGACAATTGTCCTCATATTGTTTTTTGTGGCACAAAAATGCCTTTTGAATAAACATTTCTCTCTATAATTGCATCTGTTCCCTGCAGGATTTACTGCAGATTCAGAATCCCGTACAAATAAAGGGAAGTGAGCTGTGATTAACTATGCGCAGAGGTGTGCTGTTGAGAGAACCACAAGCTAAAGATAAACTGCAAAGCTAAAATGGAAATCAAGTCAATGGGCTGAAATCTCCCAGGAACCAAGTGCGGCAGGAAGGAGGAAGAATTCACTACAGAAAGACATTCTCACTACCCTTTAGACAACTTATACTCATCCAACAGCACTTAAGCAATACTGAACTTTAAGTACCTGAGGGCTAGTCTATGCTGGCAAGGCTAAAGCGCTGCCACGGCAGCACTTTAACGTGCCTTGTATGGTCCCAGTGCTCTAAAAAAACCCACCTCCACGAAGGGCGCGGCTCCCAGCGCTGGGGCACGGTCTACGCTGGCAACTTACAGCGCTGAAACTTGCTGCGCTCAGGGGGGTGTTTTTTCACACCCCTGAGTGGGAAAGTTGCAGCGCTGTAAGTTGCCAGTGTAGACAAGCCCTTAACTTCAGTGGGACTAATCAGCTACTTAAAGTTAAGCACTTACTGAAGTGCTTTGCTGGATCAGGGCCTAGATTAAGCGGGGAGAGAACTCACCAAGAAATCACCTACTATGGAATCAGAGGTGCCTATCGACAGGTGGCTGGTGAATGATAACAAGCTGGCCTTTAAGGACATGTCTACACTGCCCCCGGAGCGAGTCTTCCGGCCCAGGTCGACAGACTTGGGCTAGCAGGGCTTATGCTAGTGCTCTAATAACTGTCTAGACAGCGCTTTGAAGTTGCAGCTTGGGCTGAAGCGTGGGCTCTGACACCCCCACCCCCGCTTCAGAGTGATCCATAGGGAAACCCCAGCCTCCTCCTTCCACAGGGGGGGAGTTGTGGGGGAAATGTCATGGAGACTCCTCCCTCTGCAGGCATCAGGAGCTGACTCTTCCCTGCTTTGCACAGGGATCAGTGACCACATAAGTTGCAAAGCTATGGGGTAGCGGATCCTTGGAAGAATCGTGGTCTACTTCTAACTAGCCCACCGGTCCCTAGGAGAAAGCAGCAGGTGGAGCTAGCTCTGTTTATCTCTCTGTGGTTATACAAGCCCCAAGCACTTTTACAATCAAATCAACTTTCAGCCCCACTCCACTCACCCGCCTGCCCTCCAGCCCCCCTCCACCTTTCCCCTCACCCCACTGCCCTCCAGCCCACCTTCATCCCACCCGCTCCCCTCCACACCCCACTGCCCACCAGCCCCCCTCCACCCCTCCGCTCACCCCACTGCCCACCAGCCCCCCATCACCCCTCCGCTCACCCCACTGCCCTAAATCTCCTATTCCTTCCATGTAGACAGAGGCAGACCCCCCAGTCCCATGTTGAATATAGCACTCTCCCCGACACTGAGGGCCTATGCCACTCTGTAGGCTTGGTGAGCCCCAAAAGCCAGCTCTCCCACAAGTCCTCAGGAATCCTTCCCTCTTAGTCACTTATGACTAGTTCTGAGATTACTAATACATTCGGGCTCAAACCCCCAAGCCTGAAGCATGCAGAGAAAATTCCTCATGTGCGTAAAGCTATTGGTTTCAATGGGGCTACTAACATGCACAAAGGCAAGCACCTTTGTAGTGTTTGCAGGAGCCAGGCCTTACACCGTAAGCTCTTCAGGACAGCATCACTGTACGTATTTGTCCAGGGCCCAGCACAATGGGGACTGACCCCGACTGACTGTGACCTTAAGAATTACCGCAATGCAAATGATAACTCAATCCGTGCCCCTGAAGTGCTTAATGCCAACCTAGCCGCTTTACCAGAGGAAGGATGGTCTAGTGATTGGGGCAGGGGCGGGAGAGCTGTGTTCAATTCCTGGCTCTGCCACAAACTCCCTATGTGCTCTTAGGCATGTTACTTAACCTCTTTGTGCCTTGGTTTCCCCATCTGTGCAATGGGGATACTGCCCTGCAGGGGTGTTAAACACTGTGAGATGCTATAGTGATGGAAACCACATAAGTGCCTAATACAGATAAGCAGACAACTGCACTGAGATTGACAGAGGGATCTGGAGACCTTCTCTCCTTGGTTTTAATGGGTTCCAGCTGGTAGTGACTGAGAGCCACTATTACTTGGTGGCCATTCAGAGACCCACAGTAGAAACTGAGCTGGCAGCTTCAATGTATTTGTTGGTAAGGAGGTACTCATGTTGAATACAAATAATAAATTCATGAATAACAGCAAAAGAAATAAAATAGAAACCATTGCCACAACTGGATCCTCATTTTGCCCTCAGTTTTCAAGTGTGGAGGCCAACAGCAAACACTGCTTAAAATCAAAAGGCATCCTGTGGCCCTTGGTGCTATGGGACATTCTCCGCAGAGACGCCAAGCTGGGACTCAGTGGTCAGACTAAACAACTCTGTCCCTAGGAAGGGTGGCTGCTTTCAGGCTAGGGATGAGCTGCGGTGGCAGGAGATAGCCCTGGCCCTGCCTGCAGCCTACCCGCTGTCAGGAGAAAGGAGAGGATGCTGCTTTCAAGAGCTGCCAATCTGGCACCATGCCCCACTTTAAAAAAGAAAGAGGGATAAATGGTTTAAATGAACCCAGGAGGCCCAGCTGAGTTCCAGGGCACAGCCACTTTGCAGAATGTGTACTGAAAACATTAAGTCATAAAAACAACTTGAAAACTCCCCAGTTCCCTTGTAGAGCTGAGTCTGGCTGCGCAGTGAGGTCCTGGCTACCAGGGAACGTTGCCATAGGAAAGCATCCTGTCTGATGCACTGGCCTACTAAAATTAATGTGGGGAGGGTTGATCTTTGCTGCTGGCATCTCTGGCCATCTGGGAGTCCATGGTGAGAGCGAACAAGACAGAGACACCATCAGTCATTTGAAGGCAGGCAGGTGTTTGGGGAGAAAAGGGCAGAGAAGAAGCGATAAGCACCGGGTGCTCCCAGAGCTCTCAACCTGCCTGACACTGGCTCTCAGAGCCAGTGACAAAGACCCATAATGAGGGGCTTTAAAGAGAGCCAAGGAAGAGGCAGAAAAGGATGGGGAATTAATTGCTTTCATGGGTGCCATTTGCGACAACCTCAGTTCCATGAGTCAGCCTCTCTCAGGTTGACAACTGACAGTGAGAGGTGAGACAAAAGGGGGACCGGATGGCTGAGGGAGCTGGGAATGGGAGACAGAGGGATTCATTTCTGCCTCCAACCCAGGGTCGAACTTATAGGAAGTCACTGCTCTCTAGTTGGTGGCCTGTGTGGAATGAGCTGCTGCTTTTGGCTAGTTCTCAGCAGTCAGGTGTCTATGTGACAAATCACCCTGCTGGGGAGCCCCAGAGGAGGAGCTGAACTGCAGACACACAGCGTAAACTACTCTCCCACAGGTGGTGGTGGGCCCTCCTGGGACCTCAAGCAATTGAGGTCAGTGGGTATCTTTCCTCTGGCTTCCCTGGTCTTGGGGTCAGGCCCCAGTCACGTATGCTGGTGTGTTGTCAGGGTGCTGGGGGAGAACCCTGCAGCGCTGCTGGAGCTGTTCTCATCAGCCCTACGTCCTCTCACACTCAGTGAGGAAATCCCAAATGTACCCAGGGCCAAAGGGCTCAAATTCACAAGCCCTAGTGGCCTTTAAACTCCATGACAAAGACCCAAGGCTCCAAATGCAGGGACATGGCAAATATCAAACAGCAGAGGAAACTAGGGATGATGTGGAATTTATTCCTCTTGGGGTGTGTCTACATCGCAGTCAAGATGTGATTACAACTCATGAAGATGAACCTGCGCTAGCTTTCATCGAGCTAGTACAGCTAAAAAACAGCAGAGAAGATGCAGTGGGGCGGGCTGCACAAGCCCACCTGGAATGCTGGGTACACATTCACATTGCTAGCCCTGGCCAGCAGCCATACTGCTGCATCTTCACTGCTATTTCTAGCAGTGCTCGCTAGATTAAAGCTAAAAGAAAAGGAGGACTTGTGGCACCTTAGAGACTAACCAATTTATTTGAGCATAAGCTTTCGTGAGCTACAGCTCACTTCATTACTCTGAAACCTAGATTAAAGCTAGCTCAGGTACACCCCCCTGTGCTGCAGTCACACCTCGGACTGCAGGGTAGACATAACCTTACATGGACTGCGTTTTCTCTGATCTCTGGAGCCTGTCCCGGCATTTCTGATGGCAGGAATGTTCAGTAAGAGAAGTGCTGGGAGAAGTGTCGGGGAGAGGGAGAGTTTGGGTCTTACATAAGTGACTGGCCTTGTGATGGGGGACAATTGAGAAGTCCCAGAATGAGGCAAGACAGAACAGTCCGGGGGAGTGTCCCTCTGTATCAGGAACAGGCACCCCTTCAGACAGCAAAAACGGGCGAGAGCACAGAGTGGGTGGACCAGGAAGGAGGGATTTTGTCAGAACTCTCTCCTTGCGGCCCACTGCAGGGCTAATAACCACGCTGGGGCAGAGAACAGTCCAGACTCCAGTAGCTATTTAAAGTGGGATACAGCAGGCTGAAGAGAGACCCCAGCCCAGCAACCAGAAAGGGAGGAAGCTCCTCCCACCGGCCACGAGACATCACAAAAGGCATTCGGGAAGTAAGGGGGTTAATGGTGAAGGTTTCTGCATGGGAGCCAGGAGGAAGGAGGAGCAAGAGGGAAGCGGTGCCCAGAGGAGACAGCACCCAGGTTCCCGGGCTGAGCGACCCATCTCCTAGCAGTGGCACTTTGTACCGCTAGCTCATTCAACCTGCTCTTTGCCTGAGTCACCATTGCCCTGCAGCCGCTTTGCACCACCTAGGCTGGCACAAAGGGGCCACAGGGTAGGCATAAGGCCTGCCCCAGGTGACTGCACTGGCACAGGGGGCCTGTGTGCCCGGCCTAGAACCAGCTCTGCCACGTGAGCCCTTCTCTTGAAGGGGGCATTCCAGAGCAGGGCAGAGCAGAAGTGGAAGAGGACAAGCCAGAGAAAAGACAGGATGCACTGGGGCAGGAGGGAGAGTGGTCCAAGAGGACTGGTGACTGATTCCTGTAGTGGTCCATATGGCCATTAAAGCCATAGCTGGGGATGCTCTGGCCTGTGACCCCCGGCAGCCCCCGAATAGGAGAAGTACAAGCTGCCTCTTCTCTGTCCCGATGCTGGTGCAGGGATGAATCCACAGAGCCTTCCTCACTCTGGAGGAAGAGCACAACCGCCGCTGTGTCTATGAACCAGTGCACTGGTAGTGAGCGCCCTTCCCTTTCCTCTTCCATCTCCTCTGAGTGCACAAACCACCAAATGCTCCTGCTACAGGACAGGAGCAAACTCAGGTCACTCTCAGCAGAAGAAATCAGTGCAGATCAGCAGTTTCACTGACGGGAGCGAACTGGCAGAGAGCAAACCCCAAGACAGAGGCTTTGGCAAGCATCTCTAGGCTGGCCCTGAATGATAGGCCATGGAGGTGTAATTACTGGGGCTGCTCAGTGCCCGAGCACACCAACCCCCGAAGGTGCCAGCAACATGCCAGCTGCAACTCACCGGCAAGCACCGGAGGTGCTTCAGCAGCTGGCCTTGTAGGCACTAGCCCTGGTGGGTCCCAGTAACCACTCAGATGCAGGGTTATGGGAAGGGGGTTTTCCTAGGCTGGCAGAAAGAGGAAGGCTGCAGATACCCTAAGTAGAGAGATTTACACAGTCCCAGTGAGTGATAGCCGTTCCTGTTTAGGCTCCTGGGACAGTCCACGCAAGAGTGAGGGCTCTTCAGGGCTAGTGCCCGGGGTGCCCTCTCCAGTCCAGGCTCTATTCCAGCAAATAGGAGCTGGTGGGTTTCCAGGCCAGGCTCAGCTGGTGTCTCTCCTTGGGGCCCCTCTGCACTGGCTCCCTGCCCAGCCACTGCTGCTCCCCCACAAGTCTCACACAGACCCGTACCCAGCTAGAACGTCCGGCAGTCACAGCCTGATCCACACACGGCTTTGCATATAGTCCCTGGGGGTTCCTCTCTTTATCCAGCGTCTCTGCAGCTCCCTCCTGTCCCCGTGGCTGCTGCCTCCCAAAGGGTGCAGCCATGTCCTTGCTCAGGGGAAAGGGATGTGCCGTGGGAAGAAGGCTGATGGGCATTGTAGTCCTCTGCTTAGCAGATCCACCACAGAGGGTCAGCTCCCTACTGGTGTCAGTGGCGCTATGCCAATTTACACCAGCTGAAGGTTTGGTCCTCTCCGGGTAGGTCTACCCTGCAATTGAAGGTGTGACTGCAGTCCGTGTAGACATACCCCAGCTAGCTTTCATTGAGCCAGCTCCTAGAACAGCAGGGAAATTATGGCAGCATGGGGTAGCCACTAGAGCATGTACCCAGGGTCTCGGGCAGACTTGTACAGCCCGTGCTGCTGTGGCTTCACAGCTATAGTTATTCCAGCTAGCTAGATTGAAGCTAGCTTTGGCATGTCTATATGAGGAGTGACACCTGGACATAGTTTTAACCAGCCTTGCCAGTTAAGAGATATTATGTTCTGTTTTCTATTTCGCTTGGGACACATGAGAGCGCTCTACAATTCCCACCCCCGTAGTCTGAGCTGTGATGCCACGTTAGGATAAGGTAAGAAAAATGGTAAAATAATACTACACATATTGTGCGGATGTGTGTGCGCGTGTAAAGTGGTTCTCTAACAGTTTCATAACAATTCAACATAGTCAGCACTAGGACCTTTTGGGGGGGGGGGGCAGTGTTCGTTTTTTTCTGTGTCTCAGAGATGGCAACCCTAATCTACAAGTGCTGCAGTCACCCCTCTGATTGCTGGCTAGACAGACCCTGAGTGTCTGTTCACTGACCCTGGTCAGCCAAGTGACGGGCATCTGACAGGAAACGTCCCAGAGAGTTCATGTCTACATGCAGTCCTTGCCTTTCATTTACAGCCCACTCTGTTCAGGCTGAACTGTCAGCCATTAGATGGGATGGCTGTTTGCCTGGTGTCAGGTCCGCATGTCAACATCAAGACTAAAACATATTCAAACCCGGAGATTAGCTCCTGCTAACCACTGATTCCTCCTGTTACAAACGCATGCTTCACGGACATTAGGTGACGTTCTCTGCACATTATAGAGACAAGGTGGGGGAGGTATTATCTTTTATTGGACCTACTTCTGTTGGTGAGAAAGACAAGCTTCTGAGCCACACAGAGCTCTCGTTCAGGTCTGGGAAAGGTACTCCGAATGTCACAGCTAAAGGCAAGGTGGAGCAGATTGTTTAGCATAAGTAGTTAGCACATATTCTATATTATCTCACGTACTTCATTTCTCTAATATCCTGGGACTGACACAGCTACAGCTACACTCAGTTTGCCCCGTCTGTGTCAGTGCCCCATTTACTTCTCCCTGGTATTCTGTACTTTGCCTGGTTTGAGAGACAGGCTTATTGTTACTTGTATTATGGAGGCATCTACAGAACCTAATGAAGATCAGGCCTCCCCGTGCTAGACACAGACATGCGGTGAGAGACAGTCCCTGCCCTGAAGAACTTTCAATCTAGATAGACGAGACAGACAAAGGGGAACCAGAGGCATGGAGCAGGGGAGCGACTAGACCAAGACCCCACCGGAGGCCAGTAGGTGAACTAGGATGAGAACCCTAATTTCCTGATTGTCAGTCTAGCACTCTAGCCACAATTCCACACTGCCTCTGTCTGCAGTGCAGATCTAACTCCCAGGCCTTCCCCACGTGTCCATTAGTGGCTCCACTGTAGGGCTAATGAGTCCATATAATTCCTTCAGTATGGTGTTATTGCCCTCCAAATGGAGGTGGGCTCTTTACATGTTGTGACCCTGAGACTACCCCAGTGCCAGGTGGCAAAGGGCTCCCTGGTATGGAACAGAAAACCTCAGCTGGCCTGACCAGCTCAATAAACCTCACACACTGATGTCACGATATTCATTTAAACGGTATCTTGTAATATATAATTTCAAAGCTAACACTGTGCTGGCTCTTAATATCACTGTGCAATGTAGATAACTACAGTGTACGTGAAATTACAGATACGCTTTGATATTATGTTTTGGAATCTGTAAACAGACAAAGGAGGCAAAACAGATTTACATGTGTAATAGTCTGTATCTAAAAGGTGCCATGTCAAGTATCCTTTACAAACTGGTAACACGCTGGTCCTGGCATTCACTGCATGATGTATGTACGGGATGTGTAAAAAGAGTTATAACTGTGCTGGAAATAGGTTCTGAAAATGTGTTTGACCAGCAGCGCATAAAGCCCAGACTGCTCTAGACAAACAAATGTGTATTTACTTGCCTGACCAGCATGATCATAGAGGACAATGAAAAGTACATTCACATTAAGGTAAACAAAGTCATCTCGCCAACTTGCTAGTTTGATCACCGCTTAACAACAATGACCAGAGATGGAGTCTGCACCCCCAAGAAGCCTTCCTGGCTCTTGAAACAGAGACAACGAACTTTGGGGTAATATAATGGGGCATTGAAATCATCCACCACCCAGAAGAACCAGGAAGTCATCCCTCTGTATCTAAGACAGAGGGGTCCTACTGCTGAAACAGGCTGGAGAATGCTGACAACTTGGTGTTAGAAACCCTGTTCGGCAGAGCCTTTTCTTGCTAGAATTAAGCTTTAGACACTAGAAAGCGTGTTCGTTTTGTTTTGTTTGTAATCCTTTCATAGCTCTCTCACTTCTTGCTTGAAATAGCTTGAATCTATGTTCTTTGTTAATAAACTTATTCCACTTTAGCACAGTGTATTAAGCAAAGTGTCACGGTGTTCACTCTCCACTAGGGCGCCTCCTCCTAGCTGCTCTGGGGATTAGCTCTTTCCAGGTATGATGCCTCTTTCTCTGTTGCTCGTTGTGTGCCCTGCTTCCTCTTTTGCCCATTCTCTGCAACTCTTGTTGCTCTCCCTTCATGGCGTTGTCCTCTGCATTTTCCCCCTTCCAGGGTATCAAAGTCTTTCCATAGACACAGCATTCTTCTCATTCTCTGCCAAGACAGTGCCACTTCCCCAGTGGCTGTTAAGGAAACCCGGGCCCACCCTCTACTCTGGGTTCCAGTCGAGGGACCCTCAACCCAGCAGTTCTGGGCTTTCCTCTCCCAGCCCTCACTGCTCCTTCCCTCAACTGCTTCCCGTTCTTGCTCTGGGTGTACTAGTTCCAAACCTTCCTCTGCCTTCCTAAGGAGTAACTGCCCTTTCCCAGCAGCAGCCTGCTTGTGCCAGCTACCTGCCTTTATAGGCCCTGCTTGTTCCTGCCCAGCTGAACCTGATTGCAATCAATTCCATGCTCCCTAACTCTCCCTTCAGGTGCAACCTGTGGAGTTAATGGGCCTACCGGGCCTCCTTAACCCCTTCCAGTCCTTTGTGGGGTGGACACCCCAACACACACATTTATCCTGGGTTGGGGGACATAACTGTGGTTCTCATTCCTTGATTTCAGCCTTCCCAATGGAGGGATGAACCTGGAGCTATAACTTTAAAGGCATGCAGATAATGTCTGGTCTGCTCTGACCTGGCGAAATAGCAGAAACTTTTCCCAGCAGAGGACCACTTTTATGAAGAAGGCACATTGCATGATGGGATTATAGTCTCAGTGGGCTGCACTTCTGCATCGATTGTATCTGCCCTTTGGCCACCCCACAGATAGATCGGAGTGGGGAATTCTGACTGTCAGTTCTCTTTAAAGGAGGCATCTTATGGGAGGGTGGGCCTTTCCAGCACCCCCCAGACCCTCCAGAGGCAGGGAGCTGCAGTCTTAGAGAACATTCCCTTTGGAGAGGCAGTCGGAGAGCCCAGCAGCAGGGACACATCTCAGCTCTGGAAAGAGCTACCCATAGTGCCTCCTGGGAAAACAGTCACTCCTGTGACAGTCACCCCTGCTGATCTGCCCTGCTGGCATTCTTTTGAAGGTCCATGAAGCCTAGCTGATACATGGGGCAGAGTGGAGGGGATGTTGTCTGTGAGAGCAGTAGTAAAGCATTTGATTTGATCTGGTAATCACTGGTTGGAAACATCATTTGAGGGTGTTGTAAATGAAGGGGAAGTGCTCAGGGGAGAAGGGCTGGTTATTGCATCGCACACTGACCCCCTCAGCCGAGAGCACTGCATTTCAGACCTCTCTGATTAGAAGCACTCTGACCTGCATTTGGTAGCATTCACCTTTCCTCCCTCTTTACTAGAGGGTTTATTGCTTTGATCCATCAGTTTCTCATTTTGTCTATCTAGCAGGATATTGCTTCTTTGCTCTCTCACTGCTGCTTCCCTCATAGGCAGCCAGAGACTTGGGGCTTGGGCGTTTTGAAATGCGTCGTGGTTTATATCCAAATAATATGGCTGTGAATGTCCTCTCCTTGCTCTGCTCCATTATAATGGTGCTTGGAGGAAGAGATTTGATGAACTCCTTTCCCTTGAGGAGTAGTTTCTAGATATAGATGGCAGGGATGTTCCTGTTTTAAATCTCTGCCTTTTGCATGTATCCCCAGCATCCCTGGGCAGGACTGTATGCTACCAGGTCTCTGAACTGAGCCACAGATTCGCTGCCTCCTGGGGTTCAATCTGGCTGCTAGAGGGCCAACTGTCTGAGCACTTTTCTATGGGGAGGCTCTGGCAATTAAGAGCACCTTGCTCTGTACAGACACTAGGGGGAGATCATTTGCTATTTCATTACAGTGCATGGCAGAACCTGGTGGAAGTTTTTTAGGCCTAAAACTTAATTAACTTCTGTTGCTGATTTGCCACTTCTGCATCTCAGTCTTTCCCCTAGGCCTTCCTCTCATTTCATCCCATAAGAGCGAGAGAGCCAGAGCGGGACATAGTTTCTGTTCTGGTACCGGGTACATCCCGTCTGTTTCTGTCTTCTTAAGGTAGATCACATGTTGTACAGTGGGGCTGAGTTAAGATACTCGCACTCGCAGGTCTCTCTGACACCGGCATCCCTTGTTTCCTGTTATCCCTGCACAGTCGGCTTGTTATTTAACACCGCTGAACAGTGTAAGGAACACAGCATCCCGTTTCCCCTTTGGAGAGCAGCGTATTTCTAACCAGCCACGCTGGTGATGCGGCAGTTGTCCAATATGAGGGAGGAATAAAACACAGTCTTCTTGACTGCATTTCTTGGACTCCCTTAGCCTCAGGTCCCTTCTCAGGGCATTGTTTGGCAAGCCAGGATTACGCAGGCGACCACAGCGATAGGGGCTCACTCTTTCATTGGAAGCTTTTCCTTTGCTCTGCTAGAAGCAACTGTAATTATCCTGTGGGGGAGCCTCTGGGATGTTATTGTTGTTTGGTTTTATGCTACATTGAATCATTCCCGTCTTAATGGTTAAGTCCCATTATAAAGACTGTGCAAACAGTGGCGGGATATTTTCTGGGATCATTTCCTGTTGTTTACCACTGACTTGTTGTTTCCATGACAATGACTAATGCTGTGTCTATAAATGTGAAAAGGATACATGCGGCGCTACCAAGCACCAGTGCTTAGTGACTTTTTCTCTGGCCAGTCAATAGCTTCTTACAGGAGAGTTGGTTTTTTGTACCGTAGTAAAGTGTTATCCCACTTACGCAGATGCTGTGGGCTTGATTCTCCTCTTGCTGACACCCCAGTGCTACAGGGGGGTAATGCCACTAGTTTCAATGGCCTTATGCCTGATTTACACCTGCATGCAGCCAGAATCAGGCCCTCTGTGTGAGTCAAGCATTTGGCTCTTCATTTTTGAGTCTGGGGAGAGAACCATCTTCCTTGTTAGTAATTCTCTCCCACTAGAGGTGTCGGAATAGTCTCAAGTCAAAAGATATTTCATATGGTGGCTGGAGAGCTGTTGGCAAGTTGGCTAGTGTTGTTAGTAATGAATATCCTTGTTTCCTGTATGGCTTTTCCAACACACTGCTCCCATTTATTTGAACATCCATCGTACTTTACACCAGTGGGTCCCAAGCTGTGATCTATGGAGCACTCCCATGTGATTGGCAGGTCTGTTTCTGTAATAGAAGCAAAACCTAGATCCCTCTTCAAGCAATGACACTGCCTGCTACATTGGGACTCTTGCAAGGTTTATAGCGGTTGTTGTGACCAACAAAAGTCAAAATGTCCCAGTCTGCTTCTTAGCAGGGCTGCTTAGTGTGTTTCATTGTGAGTAAGTTATGTGATTACCTAAGCCCTGTTGGTGTATCAGTCCGGATGCTTTCCTGACTCCTTCTAATATATTTGTGACAGATAGCTGCTGAACAGCAAAACTGAACAAAGTCTAGACTATCAGGTCTCCATGGACTGTTCACTGTTCCATGTTTGGGGTGTGTCATTGGACACCCGAGCCACACGATGCTGGAACCAATGGGGCTACAGCCGTTTACAGCAGCTGAGGATCTGGCCCAGAATCACAGGAAGCTTCCTTCACAGAGTCGCTTTTGTTTGTTGTTTTCCCCTATTAGGGCGAGGTGGAATATTAGCAGCAAACAGATTCTTCCTCATATTTAGCTTTTTGCTTTATTCCCAAGTTGTCTGAACAGATCAGATGTTTCTCGTAGTCTGTGGATAACCCCATTAACCCCTCCTGTGGCTAGATTTAGCAGCTGATGGACCTCATCATTTACCTCAAACAGTAGCAGTTCATGCTTTTAAATCCGGAGATCCCAGGGTCAATCCCTGCAGATGACCTACCCAGGGGTGCTAGTATATGTGCGTCAAAGAGAAATTCCTCCAGCCGGGTGAAATATTAGGGTGGAGCCGTGGGTTTTGCATGTTACCATAAAGGAAGCCAGGTTCACTAACAGGGGCTGATCTTCACATTTCTAACCAAACCCCGAACTAGGTGAGCTTCAGTGCATTGCAGGTTTCACGTGCCTCAGCCCAGGTCCCAAGCTCTATCCCTGGAAGAATGTATATGATACAGGAGAAACCAGTGAGAAGATGGTATGTTGATCTAGATTAGGTTCAGGTTTGAGGCCAAGCCAGGGCCAGGGTTTGAGTCCAACAGTGCTAGAATCTTACAAGCTGTTCTCCTGAGATTTCAGTGCATTAGAACCAGAAAATAGCACCTGTCCAGGTTTGGATCCAACCTGGAACCAAAACCATAGAGGTGGGTTCAGAGCCAAAGCCCCCAGATTCAAAGGGGTTCAGATCCAACCAGCCACCCATGCTGCAACGTCCACACTCCTCCTGTGTTTAGCATGCTAGCTCGAGCATAGCTAGAGCAAGTCAGTCCACGTGGGCTGGAAGGCACGTTCGCAGCTGCAATGTAGACATAATCAATTGTGACAAAGCTCTGTCCTTGCCTCCGTGGGTCCCGTGTTTCCTGGCGGATTTCGCTAGCCTCAGAGGCTCACTGTGACCCTCCACATAACCCTTCTTTCTCTAGAGACAAGGGTCACAGTTTATTGAGCCATTTTCATCATAAGCCAGCAAGGGAAGTGAGGACAACTGGTGTTGTCTCCCAGTCTCAGTAATTAATCAGGGGGCAAATGTGGGGGGGAGGGAACCCAGGCCCATCATCTACTACAGGCTCCAGCCCAGGGACCCTAATAGTATCAGCTATGGTAGCTGACCTTTTAGAAACATGACATGTACAATTCCCTGGGCTACTTCCCCCACAGCAGCCCTCACTTCACCCTTACCTCAGGGCCTCCTTCCTTGTGCCTGATATGGTGTATACTGCTCAGTCTCTCCAACAGCACAACTTCCTTCCACAGCTCCTGACATCCATACCCACCTGACTGGCTGGGAGGCTTTGAACTAGTTTCAGCCAGCCCCTGATTGGCTTCAGGTGTCCCAATCAACCTAGCATTCTCCCTGCCTTCTGGAAAGTTCTTAATTGACCCCAGGTGTCTTAATTGACCTGGAGCAGCTTCCATTTCACTTAACATGGTACCAGGGATTTGTTTAGCCTGCAGCTAATATATCTATCTCCCACTACTTTTCTATAGCCATCTGGCCTTGCCCCGTCACACAATGAACTATTGAGCTACGTACTGGGGGAGCTGCCATCTCAACACAGCCTCACACCAGGCATTCGGCATGAAAAGGAGAGGTGCTTGAGGAGACTGCAAGGGTGTTTGTTGTTCAGCTTTACCCTACTGTATGGAATGGGAGGGCTTTCAAATCCTAATTGGGCTCTTCTCTCACTGTTCTCAATGAAGTGAGCTGTAGCTCAAAAAGCTTATGCTCAAATAAATGTGTTAGTCTCTAAGGTGCCACAAGTACTCCTGTTCTTTTTGAGTTCTCAGGTTGCAATTGAGGCTGCTTTGCAAAGCTTCCAGCCTTTGGCCTCATGTAAATGCCACCCTCTTATTATGATGATGACATAAGTATTTATTCAGCATCTATCAGGAGTGTCAAGGCCAAGAAGAAAGGGCAAACTCAGGGGAGTGAACTATATAAATGAACCAACCACAGCAGCTGGAACATTCAGGGGATCAAATGGAGAAATGCTTCAATGTGAAAAGGAAAATGCTTTGTGTTTAGAGTGAAATAACGCAAAAGTAGGGACAGCCCTGCCGCAATAGACAGGGGACTTCCTGTCTGCTACCCAGCCTGCCCTGCGAGGTTGGCACAACTCAGGGAACTATGTAGCAAATGCCCAGTCACAATTGGACAACAGCTTGGAGGTGCCTGGTAAATAACCAGTCAGACTCAGCAGGCTGGGGCAACTGACATGAAGCAGAGACCTCAAAGCAGACAGCCTGAAAATCTCACCTCCCATTCATCCACTCTGTCAACCTTCATGCTTCACAGCTTGAGCCAATCTCTAACTAGGATCAGGATGAGACTTAAGTGGGGGCAATATTACCCCACATCTGCTACTGCTGCCAAATTCACGTGTCACAGGCTTGATCCTGTTCCCAGTAAAGGGAGCTTTGCATTCGACTTCAAAAGGGGCAGGATTGGGCCCTAACACAGTTGGACCTAGGAGAGACCACCATAGAGGAACATCCAAAGGAAGAGGGCACAAACCAGCTGTGCTCCTTACCCCAGAGGATGCCTGTGTGGGGCAGGGGCATCCTCAATGCTCTGTGACTTCACTAGAAGTTGCAGGAACCCAGCATCTTGCAGGATGGGGCCTGGACAGGGCCATCAGTGAGACAGGCCAAGGAAAGGGCAGAGTCCTGCAGACCCCATTTAGCCAGGAGCTGATGTCTCAGAAATCCATGTCAATTGTGTCAAACTCAGTGGGTAAGCCAGCACAGACAACAGAGCATTAGGCTTAGCCATAAATTACTAAAGGGACCGTGAGGATGCTGGTGCCTGGGAACACTCTGGGCCTGCAGGGTCTTTGTTTAGACTCTGATCACAAATTCTCAGGCATCCTCATTTCCTATTTTGTTGTCAGCACTTGATGAAATTGCTCATTCGGGCGCAAGCCCTCTGTCCTTGCCATCTCCCACCATAGCACTGATTCCTCGGCTCTTTGTGTGTTCCAGTGGGTTCTGGCTGCTCAGTGAACTCTGACATCTAGTGCTCCACGCAAGTCCTTCTACTACATGCCCCCTGTCATAAATATAAAGGGAAGGGTAAACCCCTTTGAAATCCCTCCTGGCCAGGGGAAAGCTCCTCTCACCTGTAAAGGGTTAAGAAGCTAAAGGTAACCTCGCTGGCACCTGACCAAAATGACCAATGAGGAGACAAGATACTTTCAAAAGCTGGGAGGAGGGAGAGAAACAAAGGGTCTAGGTGTCTGTCTGTATGCTGGGTCTTGGCCGGGGATAGACCAGGAATGGAGTCTTAGAACTTTTAGTAAGTAATCTAGCTAGGTATGTGTTAGATTATGATTTCTTTAAATGGCTGAGAAAAGAATTGTGCTGAATAGAATAACTATTTCTGTCTGTGTATCTTTTTTGTAACTTAAGGTTTTGCCTAGAGGGGTTCTCTATGTTTTTGAATCTAATTATCCTGTAAGATATCTACCATCCTGATTTTCCAGGGGGGATTTCTTTATTTCTATTTACTTCTATTTTTTATTAAAAGTCTTCTTGTAAAAAACTGAATGCTTTTTCATTGTTCTCAGATCCAAGGGTTTGGGTCTGTGGTCACCTATGCAAATTGGTGAGGCTTTTTATCCAACATTTCCCAGGAAAGGGGGGGGTGCAAGTGTTGGGAGGATTGTTCATTGTTCTTAAGATCCAAGGGTCTGGGTCTGTAGTCACCTAGGCAAATTGGTGAGGCTTTTTACCAAACCTTGTCCAGGAAGTGGGGTGCAAGGTTTTGGGAAGTATTTTGGGGGGAAAGACGCGTCCAAACAGCTCTTCCCCAGTAACCAGTATTAGTTTGGTGGTGGTAGCGGCCAGTCCAAGGACAACGGGTGGAATATTTAGTACCTTGGGGAAGTTTTGACCTAAGCTGGTAAAGATAAGCTTAGGAGGTTTTTCATGCAGGTCCCCACATCTGTACCCTAGAGTTCAGAGTGGGGGAGGAACCTTGACATGGTGGCATAGTGGTGGGATTAACCTGAAATCATTTTGAGATCCAGTTGAGATTTTTTGAACTAGAAATACAGATTTTAAAAAGGAATTTTTTTTTTCCTGTGGAAAGGAAGTCCAGAAAGCAGCTTTGAAACTGAAAGCAGCTTGGTTTTTCTCTGCTTTGTGGCCAAGCAGAGACAAAAGGGGATTATCTTTGTGAATTGCAGGTTTTCTTTGCCTGGAGGCAGGGTACTTAACTCCTGCAGGGAAATTCACAGTCTTCCAACCCAGAGTTGTTTTTTTTTTCTTTTCTTCCTAAAAGTAAATAGGGGGGGTGTGCTCTACCCATTTGCCTGGAGACAAAAGTGGCAGGGTTTTTTTTTTAGGATTTTGATTTTTTTGTTTTACAAGGAGCACAGGTTTGAAAAGGAATTTTTTTTTCTTTGGGCTGGGTAAGCAGGTTTCCAAGTAGTTGGAGGTTTTTTGCTTTAATGTGGGCCCAGAGCAGAGACAAGGGAATTGTCTTTTTCTGTAGGCTGACAATCACTATCAGAGAATAGGTATTCTATTCCAGCACAGCAAAATTTTACAGCCAAGTTTTGTTTGTTTATTTCTAAACCTCGGGTGTAAAGTTAGTTAAAAACAGAGAGGTTAGAATGGCAAAATCCACGGCTCGACTACAGCTCGAATTAGCCAAATTTCAGGCTGAGGAAAGACAAAGGGAACATGAAAGACAGATAGAACTCATGCGGCTGAAGAAGGAACAAGAAAGGGAGGCAGAACAACACCAAGCGGCTGCTCACAGGAGAGCTATGGAAGCGAGGGACAAAGAACTGGAGGAGAAGGAAAAAGAGAGGAAGTATGTGGAGGAGATGGAGAAGATAAAGGCTCAGCAGAATATCCCAACAAACCCTAGTAATCTTTCTCCAAGTACCACTTCCCATCCCAGAAAGTTCCCCACCTACAAGGCAGGCGATGATACTGAGGCCTTCCTAGAAAACTTCGAAAGGGTCTGCCTTGGGTACAACATCTCTACTGACCAATACATGGTAGAGCTGAGGCCGCAGCTCAGTGGACCCTTAGTTGAGGTGGCAGCTGAAATGCCTAAAGAACACATGAACAAGTATGAACTGTTTAAATCCAAGGCGAGAGTCAGAATGGGGATAACACCCGAGCAGTCTCGTCGGAGGTTCAGAGCCCTAAGGTGGAAACCAGACATGTCATTTACCCGACATGCCTACCACATTGTGAAACATTGGGATGCCTGGATATCAGGAGCAAGTGTTGAATCTCCAGTAAATTTGCCCTTCCTAATGCAAATGGAACAATTCTTAGAGGGTGTTCCTGAGGAAATAGAAAGATACATCCTAGATGGGAAACCCAAAACTGTAATTGAGGCAGGAGAGATTGGAGCCAGATGGGTGGAGGTGGCAGAGAAGAAGAAAACTGGTCGCAGTTGGAGCGGAGACCAGAAGGGACCACCCCAGACCACACCCTATTACCGGGGGCCGCCCAAAGCCCCACCTACCTCCCAAAGAACCCTCCAGACCCCTTATCGTCCCACCACCCCGTTCTCCAGCAACCCTCCTCGCCCCAGTGACCCGTCAGCTGGACGATGTTTTAAGTGTAACGAGCTGGGGCATGTAAAGGCCAACTGCCCCAAGAACCCCCAACAGATTACAGTTCATTGCACCGGAATCACACCAGAGGTCCACAGGCCCAGATACCTCCCAGATACCCTTGGAGCGGAGGGAAACTGTGAGTGTGGGCGGGAAGAAGGTCACCGCGTGGAGGGACACCGGAGCACAAGTGTCAGCTATCCATGCTTCCTTAGTGGACCCCAATTTAATCAACCCAGAGATCCAAGTGACGATTCAATCCTTCAAGTCCAACTCTTTCAATTTGCCTACAGCCAAGTTGCCTGTCCAGTACAAGGGCTGGTCAGGAATGTGGACTTTTGCAGTCTATGATGATTATCCCATCCCCATGCTGTTGGGGGAAGACTTGGCCAATCATGTGAAGCAGGCCAAGAGGGTGAGAATGGTCACCCGCAGCCAGGCTAAACAAGCCGTGAGGCCTAGCTCTGTTCCGGAAACTTCTATCAGGACCCAGTCAGAGGTGATGGACCCGGACCCCAGGCCAATGTCTGCAACAGCAGTAGTGGATCCAGTCCCAGAGACCCAGACGGAACCAGTCCCAGAACCGGAACCAGCCAAACAACCAACACCAGACCCCGTGCCAGCACTGAATCCAGTACTTGCAACCTCAACACCAGAGGGCCCCACTGAACCTGAACTGGCAGCAGCCGACAACCCTACACAAGAGGCTCAGCCGGAGCCTGAATCCCAACATAGTGCACCAGCGGAGAGCGGTTCACAGTCAACAGAAACAGCTCCATCCCCTATATCGCTTCCAGAGGGACCAAGCCTAGGTCCACAATCCAATGAGGAACTGATGTCCCCAGCATCAAGGGAACAGTTCCAGACTGAACAGGAAGCAGATGAAAGCCTCCAGAGAGCTTGGACGGCGGCACGAAGCAACCCACTGCCTCTCAGCTCTTCTAATCGATCCAGGTTTGTTGTAGAAAGAGGACTTTTATACAAGGAAACTCTTTCTGGTGGACACCAGGAAGACTGGCATCCTCAGAGACAGTTGGTAGTTCCAACTAAATACCGGGCCAAGCTCTTGAGCTTAGCCCATGATCACCCTAGTGGCCATGCTGGGGTGAACAGGACCAAAGACCGTTTGGGGGGATCATTCCACTGGGAGGGAATGGGCAAGGATGTTTCTACCTATGTCCAGTCTTGTGAGGTGTGCCAAAGAGTGGGAAAACCCCAAGACCAGGTCAAAGCCCCTCTCCAGCCACTCCCCATCATTGAAGTTCCATTTCAGGGAGTAGCTGTGGATATTCTGGGTCCTTTTCCGAAAAAGACACCCAGAGGAAAGCAGTACATACTGACTTTCTTGGATTTTGCCACCCGATGGCTGGAAGCAGTAGCTCTAAGCAACACCAGGGCTAAAAGCGTATGCCAGGCACTAGCAGACATTTTTGCCAGGGTAGGTTGGCCCTCCGACATCCTCACAGATGCAGGGACTAATTTCCTGGCAGGAACTATGAAAAACCTTTGGGAAGCTCATGGGGTAAATCACTTGGTTGCCACTCCTTACCACCATCAAACAAATGGCATGGTGGAGAAGTTTAATGGAACTTTGGGGGCCATGATACGTAAATTTGTAAATGAGCACTCCAATGATTGGGACCTAGTGTTGCAGCAGTTGCTCTTTGCCTACAGAGCTGTACCACATCCCAGTTTAGGGTTTTCCCCATTTGAACTTGTATATGGCCGTGAGGTTAAGGGGCCATTGCAGTTAGTGAAGCAGCAATGGGAGGGATTTACACCTTCTCCAGGAACTAACGTTCTGGACTTTGTAACCAACCTACAAAACACCCTCCGAACCTCTTTAGCCCTTGCTAGAGAAAACTTACAGGATGCTCAAAAAGAGCAAAAAGCCTGGTATGATAAACATGCCAGAGAGCGTTCCTTCAAAGTAGGAGACCAGGTCATGGTCTTAAGGGCGCTCCAGGCCCATAAAATGGAAGCATCGTGGGAAGGGCCATTCACGGTCCAGGAGCGCCAGGGAGCTGTTAATTATCTCATAGCATTCCCCACCTCCAACCGGAAGCCTAAGGTGTACCATATTAATTCTCTAAAGACCTTTTATTCCAGAGAATTAAAGGTTTGTCAGTTTACAGCCCACGGAGGAGACGATGCTGAGTGGCCTGAAGGTGTTTACTACGAAGGGAAATGTGCTAGTGGTGTGGAAGAGGTGAACCTCTCCATGACCCTTGGGCGTATGCAGCGACAGCAGATCCAGGAACTGTGCACTAGCTACGCGCCAACGTTCTCAGCCACCCCAGGACTGACTGAACGGGCATACCACTCCATTGACACAGGTAATGCTCACCCAATTTGGGTTCAACCTTACCGGGTGTCTCCTCAAGCTAAAACTGCTATAGAACGGGAGATCCAGGATATGTTACAGATGGGTGTAATCCGCCCCTCTGAAAGTGCATGGGCATCTCCAGTGGTTCTAGTTCCCAAACCAGATGGGGAAATACGTTTTTGCGTGGACTACCGTAAGCTAAATGCTGTAACTCGCCCAGACAACTATCCAATGCCACGCACAGATGAACTATTAGAGAAACTGGGACGGGCCCAGTTCATTTCTACCTTGGACTTAACCAAGGGGTACTGGCAGGTACCGCTAGATGAATCTGCCAAGGAAAGGTCAGCCTTCATCACGCATCTCGGGCTGTATGAATTTAATGTACTCCCTTTCGGGCTGCGAAATGCACCCGCCACTTTCCAAAGACTTGTAGATGGTCTCCTAGCGGGATTAGGAGAATATGCAGTCGCCTACCTTGATGATGTGGCCATATTTTCGGATTCCTGGGCAGACCACCTGGAACATCTACAAAAAGTCCTTGAGCGCATAAGGGAGGCAGGACTAACTGTTAAGGCTAAGAAGTGTCAAATAGGCCTAAACAGAGTGACTTACCTTGGACACCAGGTGGGTCAAGGAACTATCAGCCCCCTACAGGCCAAAGTGGATGCTATCCAAAAGTGGCCTGTCCCAAAGTCAAAGAAACAGGTTCAATCCTTCTTAGGCTTGGCCGGTTATTACAGACGATTTGTACCGCACTACAGCCAAATCGCTGCCCCACTGACAGACCTAACCAAAAAGAAACCGCCAAATGCTGTTCAGTGGACCGGAAAGTGTCAGAAGGCCTTTAACAAGCTTAAAGCGACACTCATGTCTGACCCTGTACTAAGGGCCCCAGACTTTGACAAACCGTTCCTAGTAACCACAGATGCATCCGAGCGTGGTGTGGGAGCAGTTTTAATGCAGAAAGGACCTGATCAAGAATTCCATCCTGTAGTGTTTCTCAGCAAAAAACTGTCTGAGAGGGAAAGCAACTGGTCAGTCACTGAAAAAGAATGTTATGCCATTGTCTAAGCTCTGGAAAAGCTACACCCATATGTTTGGGGACGGCGTTTCCACCTGCAAACTGACCATGCTGCACTAAAGTGGCTTCACACCGTCAAAGAAACTAACAAAAAACTTCTTCGGTGGAGTTTAGCTCTCCAAGATTTTGATTTCGACATCCAACACATTTCAGGAGCTTCTAACAAAGTGGCTGATGCACTCTCCCGTGAAAGTTTCCCAGAATCAACTGGTTAAAATCGTCCTTGAGATGTGGAAAATATTGTTAGTCTTTATGTACTTGGTAGTATGTTTAGAGATGCATGTGTCTTATTAACTCTGTTTTCCTAGAGCTCCAGGAAGAAATCCCAGCCAGTGTTTCACCCTAGCTGAGATTTGGGGGGCGTGTCATAAATATAAAGGGAAGGGTAAACCCCTTTGAAATCCCTCCTGGCCAGGGGAAAGCTCCTCTCACCTGTAAAGGGTTAAGAAGCTAAAGGTAACCTCGCTGGCACCTGACCAAAATGACCAATGAGGAGACAAGATACTTTCAAAAGCTGGGAGGAGGGAGAGAAACAAAGGGTCTAGGTGTCTGTCTGTATGCTGGGTCTTGGCCGGGGATAGACCAGGAATGGAGTCTTAGAACTTTTAGTAAGTAATCTAGCTAGGTATGTGTTAGATTATGATTTCTTTAAATGGCTGAGAAAAGAATTGTGCTGAATAGAATAACTATTTCTGTCTGTGTATCTTTTTTGTAACTTAAGGTTTTGCCTAGAGGGGTTCTCTATGTTTTTGAATCTAATTATCCTGTAAGATATCTACCATCCTGATTTTCCAGGGGGGATTTCTTTATTTCTATTTACTTCTATTTTTTATTAAGTCTTCTTGTAAAAAACTGAATGCTTTTTCATTGTTCTCAGATCCAAGGGTTTGGGTCTGTGGTCACCTATGCAAATTGGTGAGGCTTTTTATCCAACATTTCCCAGGAAAGGGGGGGGTGCAAGTGTTGGGAGGATTGTTCATTGTTCTTAAGATCCAAGGGTCTGGGTCTGTAGTCACCTAGGCAAATTGGTGAGGCTTTTTACCAAACCTTGTCCAGGAAGTGGGGTGCAAGGTTTTGGGAAGTATTTTTGGGGGAAAGACGCGTCCAAACAGCTCTTCCCCAGTAACCAGTATTAGTTTGGTGGTGGTAGCGGCCAGTCCAAGGACAACGGGTGGAATATTTAGTACCTTGGGGAAGTTTTGACCTAAGCTGGTAAAGATAAGCTTAGGAGGTTTTTCATGCAGGTCCCCACATCTGTACCCTAGAGTTCAGAGTAGGGGAGGAACCTTGACACCCCCACCCCTCACAGGGCCCAGTGTCCAGCTCCTCCCCTGCCAGGGAGGTTTTATTCTGGGAAGCCACCCGAGCTGGCCTGACCGTTCGTGGCAGAACAGATGTCTACCTTAGGCAGCAACGTTTTAAAGACAGCAGAAATGTCAGATGGCTCTTGATTGTGTGAACTGGGTATGTGCTGAGAGCTCTTCCAAGCCTAACAGGACATTTTCCCTTCAGCAAACCAGCTGCATTCTCATCGCCCCGTCCGTCTCCCGTCTAGACTCATTCCAGGTGGGCCAAGCTTACTGACCCCATCAAGCCAAAACAGCATTCCCAATGGAGCCTGGGTTACAGTGAGCAGCAGCAGCACTGACCAGCCCAGCAGGCATCTTCCTCTGTTGACCCTGGATCCTGCTGACCAGACCCCACCTCAGTTCTTGCCTTACAGAACACACCCCGGGAGCACAATATGGAGCAGGCCATGCAACGTGCTAGACTAGAGGACTGGCTCCTTACTGAAGCTGTGCCCCGCTGCTCACTTACAGAGGAAGAGGCCGAGGAGTCCGTTTGGCAGCAGTGAAGTTGTGCAACGAGCCAATTTTCTGTCTGTGACCCAAACTACATATAAAAGATTGTGTGGGCTAGAGAGGAGTGGCCGCTTTCCAGACTGCCTAGGGCAGTGAAAACCCCAGAGCCCACACTGGAAGGCTCTCGACAGCTACGATGTGCCAACTGTTTAATAATAGAAGCGGTGAGAAGCCTCCAGCTGTGATTCTTTCTATGGGAGCTGAAAAGGCAGCTATTTCATCAGGTCAGTTGGGGATTTCTGTGCAAAGACTGGCACAGGTTTGACAGAAATGGTTTGTCTCCAGCGTTGACTGGCACGTTCCTTCCCACACTTGCTTAGACACGGCGCTAATGGATGTGGAATGGGCCCAGTCCTGCTCCCACTGACCTCTGCATTTGAGTGAGGCAGGATCAAGCCCTGGGTAACTGACCGTCTCCAGTTATCTAGCGGCAAGTTAGGTCCAGCTCCTCAAAGGCATTAGGCACCCAATTCCCACTGATTTCAACTCCCACTGTGAGGATGTGGGCCTCTCTCCTGCGCCAGCACTGCTTTCTTCCAGGAAATTAACCCTCTTCGATCAAGAAAAGGAGTACTGGTGGCACCTTAGAGACTAACCAATTTATCTGAGCATGAGCTTTCGTGAGCTACAGCTCACGAAAGCTCATGCTCAAATAAATTGGTTGGTCTCTAAGGTGCCACAAGTCCTCCTTTTCTTTTTGCGAATACAGACTAACATGGCTGTTACTCTGAAACCTCTTGGATCAGCACTTTAGACTAGAGTGCCAGTGAGCAGCCTGGACCAGGCCATCTCCTCCCTTTATGGAGGCGCATGAGGGGCTTTTAGTTTAATCTGAACCTCCAATCACTTGGGGCCAGAGCCTGGCCCCTGATCCAGCCCCTTTGTGCCACTGGAGTGGGGAATCTGAGCGGTTACGTCTGCCAACGTGGAGGTATCCCCAAGTGAAACAGAGCCACACAGCCTGCTCTGCACCAGCCCCCATTACCCCATGGCTTGGGAGCATGCCCAGGGTAAGGGGCACGGTTGGAGCACTCAGGGGAGCCCCAACTGATATGGCAGCCCCTTATTGGTCATTATGAGCCAGCACAGATTAGAATACCCCTGAGGTTCCCCCACAGCCCTAGGGCTCAGGGAGCACACAGGGACACATAGCTCTCTGTACCCTTCCTGGCTCAGGCCCTGCGCCAAGCACAGCTCGCCCCCACCCAAGGAACAAAGATAACTATTATCTGTGACAAAAACAAAAAAATCAGGAGTGGTGTTACCAGTATCTGTATTTCCTTGGGCTTAAACTAGGCTCCATGTGGCTTTATGCAGCTGAGGAGCACAGCCGCTTCTTAATCATCACACCACTTTAAGCTTAGCTATTTCTTTAAGAATGGGAGGGAGACACCTGGAAAGATGCTAACCCACCATGGGCAACAAATGAGAGGGGTTTGCCAGGTGGCACCAAAACAAAAATAGCCAGTATACCACTGGGTTGCTTATGCAGAGACAAGACGTCACTTAGCAGGGAGGTGATAGATCCTGGGAATTAACCTGTGTCCCACACCAGCCCCTGTACACTGCTCCAGCATCGGAGGGGCTGGAACTGGGTAGCAAGGAGTTAGGACAAAATTCCCAAGCAAAGAGTTGCCATAAGCTGCCCTACACTGCCCCCCTCAGTGGAGGGGGTATGCTGGGGGCAGGAAAGGGAGTCTCTGTAGCCCTAGCACTATGAAGTTTCTGGCTACAGTGGACCATGGATTAGCCTTGGAAGGCTGCTCTAATGTACACTGAGGTCTGTTTTGGTTCCTGGAACAGCCCAGGATCCGGAATCGCCTCCTGGAGAAACAGCACCTAATCTCAGCCACTGTTTGTCTGGCTCTGGCGCACTGCCTCCAGTTCTGGGCCCTGTGTACCAGAAATACCTCAATTAACTGGCAGCCATCCAGGGAAGAACAACAAAAGCAGTGAAGGTGCGGGAGGGCCTGATCTGAGAGGAATGATTAGAAGGAGGAATATATACAGTTTGGCCAACCAACGCCTATGGGGTGACTCCCCAGATGAAGTGGGAAAACGCCCAGGAGAAAGGGGAATCATTAAAGGTGGCCTGAGGGGATAGAACTAAGAATGGTGGAATAAGACAGAGCAAAGGACAATTTTGAATAACGCAGAGGCAAAATCTCTGAGTGGTGAGATGTCCCAGAGAGCGAAATAACCTGGTGGTGGCGGGGCAGCGCTGCTGAACCCTGGCAATAAAAGGCTAAGCAGGATTGTGGCCCATACACTAGAGGGAGCAATCCTGCTCAAGCCTACTCGGCTCTTCCATTACGCAGTCTGCACTGCCTGGGGCAGCATATGGGTCTTGCCACTCTCAGAGCTTTCCCGGCTAATACCCCGTCCCTGGATTCTTGGGAGCAACTCACTTTTGGCTTGTTGTTCTCCCCCACCCCCTTGAGCTGATGGGAGGATTTAGTGCCATGGTGTTTCGTTTGACTGCAAAGCTATTTCCCAGCATGGAGGCTAGTGTTTTGCAGGGAGAGATTCCCTCATGCCCTTCCTGCTTTGATATTTATTCTTCAGGGAAAGAAAATCTATATCCATTTATTGCATCACTCACACTTTTTCTCTGCAATTCTTTTCTACCAAGGCAGGTGGCCCTTTCACAGGTTGAAATCAACCTGGGAGGAGAGGGGGATTGGACTGGCAGACTGGGTTAGAACAGAGGATGTACTTTGTCCCCCACACAGCACTCACCAGGTAAAAGTAATACACCCAGAGATTGTATTATCATTCCATGGCTCCTGTTCCCAGCAATGGTTGGTCCCCGTCCCCCACCATTTTAAGGGAAGGGCAGGGAAGCCACAACTGGGGAAGCCCATAAGCTGAGAGCCCGGGGGATGGGGCAGTAAGGACCCTGTGTCAGCCCACAAACACAGGTCCTCCACACCACCAGCCCCTGTGTCTTTAGCCTGGAACCACAGCTCATTGCCTGCAGGGGAGAGGGATGCTACAGAGGGACTCTGTGTGGGGGTGCTGAGGGCAATTCTCTTCTGGAGAGGGAGGGCTGGCCATAGGTGTAGTTTGACTGCTATATCTGGGGGAGCAGCTCCAGTCAGGCCACTGGGGCCATGTGTGTGTGGGGGGGGAAATTCCACATCTGCCTGGGACTTGCAGTTTAGGGGGGCAACACCCCCAAGGCCCCCCCAGCAACTACTCCCATGGGACTGACCCTGAGGCTTCCATTCCAGAGGGATCCCCACTCCAGAGAGCAGTGCATAGAGAAGAGGGAAAAGGGGATGAGAGCTGAAGCCACCAGCTCTCAGCAGAGCAAAGCAAGTCACGTTCCATTGTACTCCAGAGACAGGAGAGCCGACTGCCAGGACAGGCGGCAGGGCCCTGGCTCCACTTCTGGGGTCCCACCTGTACAGTTCAGGACTCAGCTCCCCACTGGCTGGCTCTGTTATGTGTATGGCTTGTTACTCTGCTCTGTGGGAAGAGTCTGCAATTATCCTTCCAGGGAACTTCTGGGATGCAATTGTTGCATTTTCTGCTACATTGAATCATTGCCAACTTGGTTGTTAATTCACATTAAAGCCTATGTGAACACTTGCAAGCTATTTTCTGGAATCGTTTCAGATTGTTTACTGCTGCCTCGTTACCATGACGATTAATGCAGTGTCTCTTAATGTGATAGTCCTATTAAACACCTACACATGGGAATGGTATTCATCAGATGCAAGTTCCTCATCCCTTAAGGCCTCTTTGCTTCTGTCCCATATTTATTCCTCTAATACCAACAGGGAGAGGGTTTGGGGGAAGCTGCAGCTCTGGTTCTGTGTCCTGAGCTAATCCGCTTCCCCTCACCCTGTTCCAGTCTCCCTGTCTGTGCAATGGGGCCTGTGAAACGTACCCAGTAGGTGGCGGAGGCTGATTTGAAGGGACACTGTCAACTTGTAATTTTAAAGGGACTAATTTTCAAAAATTGGTGTTCCCCCAGAGCAGGGCCTCAAATTTTCCTTTAAAAAAAATGACAAAGGTTTTTTCTGATGTTTGTAAGGGGTTTTTGGAGGAGCGGGGGGCTGAGTGCAATACGCCAACCAGACTCGGATCCATTCCTCCACCCTCATCTTAGTGTCTTTGTTTTTTACCATTTTCATGTGAGTTCACTGAAGAGCATAGTGATTGTCTGGTTTCACCCACATAGTTGCTATCAGGGCATTGAGGTATTCATCCAGTGTAACCACCAACCCCGCTTTTTGTCCTATGACTGCAGGATGTTAACGGGCCACTTCACCTTGTATGGTCCCTTACAGTATGTCCTAACTACTTGTTCTAACCAATCTATTTGACCTTGTATTTAGCTGTGACACTCTGTGTACCTTTCCCAGACCTGAAGAAGTGTTCTGTAAGCTCCAAAGCATGTTTCTCTCACCCACAGAAGCTGGTCCAATAAAGGATATTGCCTCACCCCCCTTGTGTCTCTAACAGAGGTTTGGCCGGCCACGTCAAAGCACATGAGAATGGCATTCAAACCCAGCAGCTAACTAGGCTGTAACTGCAGCCCCAGTGTGGACCAGCCTGGTACCAAGAGCAGCAGGGCTCACTTACTCCCCTCTCCTCCATGACCCACCTTAGGGCCAAGAGACGCTGGGTTTTTCATTCCTTCTCTCTTTCCCTCAAAGAACAACTGAGGGGCTGCATCTCCTCTTGCAGCTGGCTCCATGCAGGCAATTCCCCTTATCTGAATGCTATGTCTGCTCCGCAGCCTGAGCCATGGGCAAGCTACCTTGGTCCTGCCATTGTCTGCCTTGGCACGTCAGACAGGTTCCTGGCTTGGTAACTCCTCCTCTTCCCTAGCCCAGCCCCCACAGACTGTCTGTGTGTCAGGCACCCAGGATAGGCAAACTTTTGGGGTCCTTCTCCCCTCTGCAGCTTCCTGAAAGGCTCCCTGCTCAGTGTTTGCCAGGCATTTTTCCCAGCTCCATTTTATGAGGGGTGAGGGGGAAGAGAGAGAGAATATGCAGAGTTGCTGCCTAGAGTACATAAGTTACAACCCAGGCCTAATATCTCCAAATCCAGGCCCATATGCATTCAGGTACATGCAATTCCATGCTTGTCTTGTGCATATGGGAGAGATCGCTGCAGGCTACAAGATTTGCTCTCCGCTTTCATCTCCTTTGTAACAGTAAGCACCAGCCTGCATCCAGAATGGCTGCTAGTCTCTGCAGATAGAATACTCCTTAGAGATGTAAAGGTCCAGAATGCAGAAGCCAGTTATATAACTGAACACACCATGGTGTTACTGTTTTGCCGCATACAAATTGAAGTTCCTGGGTACAGCAACAAGCAACAATGTTCGCCGGGGGTGGGAGGGATGACATCTCGATAAAGTTGCCTGCTTCACTGTACTAGCAGAGACGTTTCTCTTTCCAAACAAATATTTGTGAAGTGAACAAAGGCGATCTCAGGAGACGTTAAAATTCTTTCTAGCTCCATTCAGCATATACGCTGCCATTAACAGCCCACTGCAGGGTTTCTTGCACCTTTTCTTGACGTAGCTGGTGCTGGCCAATGTCAGAAACAGGACACTGGACGAACATGATACAGTTCTGTGGTGACCTAGAACCCTATTTTCGATGTCTCCGACTCAAAGAATATTTCCAACACACCTCTGAACAACATACTAACCCACAGAGACCTTCCTACCAACACTACAAAACAAATGATTCTGGGTGGACTCCTCCTGAAGGTCGAAACAACAGACTAGACTTCTACATAGAGTGCTTCCGCCAACGTGCACGGGCTGAAATTGTGGAAAAGCAGCATCACTTGCCCCATAACCTCAGCCATGCAGAACACAATGCCATCCACAGCCTCAGAAACAACTCTGACATCATAATCAAAAAGGCTGACAAAGGAGGTGCTGTCGTCATCATGAATAGGTCGGAATACGAACAAGAGGCTGCTAGGCAGCTCTCCAAACACCACATTCTTCAAGCCATTACCCTCTGATCCCACTGAGGGTTACCAAAAGAAACTAAACCATCTGCTCAAGAAACTCCCTGAAAAAGCACAAGAACAAATCCACACCGACACACCCCTAGAGCCCCGACCAGGGGTATTCGATCTGCTACCCAAGATCCATAAACCTGGAAATCCTAGACGCCCCATCATCTCAGGCATTGGCACCCTGACAGCAGGATTGTCTGGCTATGTAGACTCACTCCTCAGGCCCAACACCACCAGCACTCCCAGCTATCTTTGAGACACCTCTGACTTCCTGAGGAAACTACAATCCATCGGTGATCTTCCTGAAAACACCATCCCAGCCACTATGGATGTAGAAGCCCTCTACACCAACATTCCACACAAAGATGGACTACAAGCCGTCAGGAACAGTATCCCCGATAATGTCATGGCAAACCTGGTGGCTGAACTTTGTCCTCATCTGTAACTATTTCACATTTGGGGACAATGTATACCTTCAAATCAGCAGTACTGCTATGGGTACCCGCATGGCCCCACAGTATGCCAACATTTTTATGGCTGACTTAGAACTACGCTTCCTCAGCTCTCGTCCCCTAATACCCCTACTCTACTTGCGCTACATTGATGACATCTTCTTCATCTGGACCCATGGAAAAGAAGCCCTTGAGGAATTCCACCATGATTTCAATAATTTCCATCCCACCATCAACCTCAGCCTGGACCAGTCCACAAAAGAGATCCACTTCCTGGACACTACAGTGCTAATAAGCAATGGTCACGTAACCACCGCCCTATACCAGAAACCTACTGACTGCTATACTTACCTACATGCCTCCAGCTTTCATCCAGAGCACACCACACAGTCCATTGTCTACAGCCAAGCTCTATGATACAACCGCATTTGCTCCAACCCCTCAGACAGAGACAAACACCTACAAGATCTCTATCAAGCGTTCTTATAACTACAATACAAGAGAGGAAAGTGATCAGGAACAGTCAGCATGGATTCACCAAGGGAAGGTCATGCCTGACTAATCTAATCACCTTCTATGATGAGATTACTGGTTCTGTGGATGAAGGGAAAGCAGTGGATGTATTGTTTCTTGACTTTAGCAAAGCTTTTGACACGGTCTCCCACAGTATTCTTGTCAGCAAGTTAAAGAAGTATGGGCTGGATGAATGCACTATAAGGTGGGTTGAAAGTTGGCTAGATTGTCGGGCTCAACGGGTAGTGATCAATGGCTCCATGTCTAGTTGGCAGCCGGTGTCAAGTGGAGTGCCCCAGGGGTCGGTCCTGGGGCCGGTTTTGTTCAATATCTTCAAAAATGATCTGGAGGATGGTGTGGATTGCACTCTCAGCAAATTTGCGGATGATACTAAACTAGGAGGAGTGGTAGATACGCTGGAGGGCAGGGATAGGATACAGAGGGACCTAGACAAATTGGAGGATTGGGCCAAAAGAAATCTGATGAGGTTCAATAAGGATAAGTGCAGGGTCCTGCACTTAGGATGGAAGAACCCAATGCACCGCTACAGACTAGGGACCGAACGGCTAGGCAGCAGTTCTGCGGAAAAGGACCTAGGGGTGACAGTGGACGAGAAGCTGGATATGAGTCAGCAGTGTGCCCTTGTTGCCAAGAAGGCCAATGGCATTTTGGGATATATAAGTAGGGGCATAGCGAGCAGATCGAGGGACGTGATCGTCCCCCTCTATTCGACATTGGTGAGGCCTCATCTGGAGTACTGTGTCCAGTTTTGGGCCCCACACTACAAGAAGGATGTGGATAAATTGGAGAGAGTCCAGCGAAGGGCAACAAAAATGATTAGGGGTCTGGAACACATGAGTTATGAGGAGAGGCTGAGGGAACTGGGATTATTTAGTCTGCAGAAGAGAAGAATGAGGGGGGATTTGATAGCTGCTTTCAACTACCTGAGAGGTGGTTCCAGAGAGGATGGTTCTAGACTATTCTCAGTGGTAGAAGAGGACAGGACAAGGACTAATGGTCTCAAGTTGCAGTGGGGGAGGTTTAGGTTGGATATTAGGAAAAACTTTTTCACTAGGAGGGTGGTGAAACACTGGAATGCGTTACCTAGGGAGGTGGTAGAATCTCCTTCCTTAGAAGTTTTTAAGGTCAAGCTTGACAAAGCCCTGGCTGGGATGATTTAATTGGGGATTGGTCCTGCTTTGAGCAGGGGGTTGGACTAGATGACTTCCTGAGGTCCCTTCCAACCCTGATATTCTATGATTCTATGATTCTAATACTCACCTGCTGAAGTGAAGAAACAGATTGACAGAGCCAGAAGAGTACCCAGAAGTCACCTACTACAGGACAGGCCCAACAAAGAAAGTAACAGAATGCCACTAGCCATCACCTTCAGCCCCCCACTAAAACCTCTCCAATGCATCATCAAGGATCTACAACCTATCCTGAAGGAGAACCCATCACTCTCACAGATCTTGGGAGACAGGCCAGTCCTTGCTTACAGACAGCCCCCCAACCTGAAGCAAATACTCACCAGCAACCACACACCACAAAACAAAAACACTAACCCAGGAACCTATGCTTGCAACAAATCCTGTTGCCAACTGTGTTCACATATCTATTCAGTGGACACCATCGTAGGGCCTAATCACATCAGCCACACTATCAGAGGCTCGTTCACCTGCACATCTACCAATGTGATATATGCAATCATGTGCAAGCAATGCCCCTCTGCCATGTACATTGGCCAAACTGGACAATCTCTACATAAAAGAATAAATGGACACAAATCAGATGTCAAGAATTATAACATTCAAAAACCAGTCGGAAAACACTTCAATCTCTCTGGTCACTCTATTACAGACTAAAAGGAGGCAATTCTTCAGCAAAAACACACTTCAAAAACAGACTCCAACGAGAGACTGCTGAATTGGAATTAATTTGCAGACTGGACACCATTAACTTAGGCTTGAATAAAGACTGGGAGTGGATGTGTCATTACACAAAGTAAAACTATTCCACCTCCCCACCCCGGTTCCTCAGACGTTCTTGTCAACTGCTGGAAATGGCCCACCTTGATTATCACTACAAAAGGGGTGGGGGGTGGGGTTTTTTTTCCCTCTCTCCTGCTGGTAATAGCTCACCTTACCTGATCACTCTCGTTTCAGTGTGTATGGTAACACCCATTGTTTCATGTTCTCTGTGTATATAAAATCTCCCCACTGTATTTTCCACTGCATTTCATCCGATGAAGTGAGCTGTAGCTCACAAAAGCTTATGATCAAATAAATTTGTTAGTCTCTAAGGTGCCACAAGTACTCCTTTTCTTTTTGTGGATTAGATGAACCACGGAGCTGATCTGTTTCCCAAATAAAGTCTCCACTGCAATGTTCATAATGAAACATGCATGAATCATTTTTATTGTCGGTGCTGCTCACACATAAGCCTCATATTCATGTATCTTCCCTGAAGCTAATCAAACTAGGTCTGCAGAGTAATTAGCTGCCTCACAACACAGGCCACCCTCCCTTCCCCTCAAGGCATCCATTATACCTTTTGCATATCCCATTTAAACTTCTGTCCTTCTGCCTGAGAAGACACGCGCTCAGGAAAGTTTGCTCCAGTTTCTTGGAGAATGTCTACACTGCAATATAAGCTGGGCTCTGACTCAGATCAAGCCCTAACCCCATACCCATCTACACACAAATCTGTCAGACGTGGACTTGGACCCAGGGTCCTAGGACCCCACAGGGATGGAAGGTCTGACCCCAAGTCCAGCTGGGACCCTGGATTCAAACCCTATCATTTTGCAGTATGGACGCAGCCAAGGAGGACTCAGGCCTTGGGAGTCGGCCAATACTACCCCACAATCCCATGGGCCGGTGTTCTTTGTCCTCTTTATCACACAAGTCACCAATCACCTCTGCACACACACACACACCTAAGTGTGAGTCGTGTGTGTCCAGAGGGACTCGCAGGATCAGGCCCCAAATGTGCTGAGAGACACAAGCACAAAGCAAGAAGCCAAGGCCACCATTTTCAGCTGTGTCCACTTATGGCTGCTTTGAGCAGGGGGTTGGTCTCCTGAGGTCTCTTCCAAACCTAATCTTCTATGAGTCTTCTACGATTCTAACTTGTGACACCTTGGGCCTGACTCGCACGGAGCTTCATGCAGCTCCAGGGAAATGAGTGGGAGCAGAGCGCATGTAACGACAGCCACTCCAGTCCCTCAGATTGCAGCCCCACTCGAGGAATGGGACAGCGTGAAGCTAATTGGCATCCAAAGCTCTTGCTACAAAGAGTAACAAACAAGGGGGGGGGGGGGAGCTGCTAACCAGCGATAAATGCCAGAGGGCCAGATAGCAAAGCTGCCTCCTTCCCTGCTAAGTTTCTTATCCAGAGCCACAACTCCTAATTGGTGAAATATAAACTCACCATGCACAAATGTAGGCAAAGCACTGGACAGTCATGGCAGAGAAGGGAATCAGGTGTAATTACTGGGGCTGAATCTCACCGGAGCACACCAACCCCCCAGGGTGCCAACAGCATGCCAGCTGCACCACAACTCACCGGCAAGGACTGGGGGTGCTCCAGCAGCTAGGCCTTGTAGGCACTAGGTTTGGCAGGTCCCAATAACCACTCAGACACAGGGCTATGGGAAGGGGGTTTTCCTAGGCTGGCAGAAAGGGGAAGGCTGCAGATAGCCTAGGAAGAAAGATTTAAACAGTCCCAGTGAGCGATAGTGGTTCCTCTTTGGGCTCCTGGGACAGGCCAGGCAAGAGTCAGGGCTCTTCAGGGCTAGTGCCCGGGGTGCCCTCTCGTGTCCAGGTTCTATTCCAGCAAATAGGAGCTGGTGGGTTTCCAGGCCAGGCTCAGCTGGTGTCTCTCCTTGGGGCCCCTCAGCACTGGCTCCCTGCCCAGCCACTGCTGCTCCCCCACAAGTCTCACACAGACCAACACCCAACTGGAACATCCGGCAGTCACAGCCTGATCCACATGTAGTTCTGTATGCAGTCCCTGGGGGTCCCTCTCTGCCTCCAGCTCCTCTGCAGCTCCCTCCTTGCCCCGTGGCTGCTGCCTCCCAAAGGGTGCTAGCTCAGGACTCTTCCCTTTACCCAGCCTGCGTAATGGGAAAGGGAAATGTAGTGGAGGAGCGGGCTGATGGGCATTGCAGTCCCCTGCTTAGCAGATCCATCACACCAGTATAACTCTGGGTTTTCCCCTTCCAAAGAGTTTGGGTTTGGATTTGCGTTCCTGTTCAGCTTCTCAGGGAGAAGTTGTCTTGGACGGCATCTTTGCCAAGCTCTGTTCGTGGATAAAGTTGATCGCTGCATGGCTAGCTGTTAGGCGTGGCATTTCTTCTGCCTCTGGCCAGGCGCTGGGTGTGGATGAGGCAAGAGTGGATTCTGTGGATGGGCTCGGGGAATTGCTGCTTTTTCCTGTGCAGCTTTCCCTTTCTGCTACATGGAGAGGATGTGCAACTCCAAACTGGCCTCTTCCCCCATCAAAGGTTTTAGCCCTATTTAAAGAAAACTGGCTTTGTTATACAAAAATTAGGAACAGCAGTACAGTGCATCTCAGGTGTGGGATTGCAGTGGGGCCCTAGAATGTGGGGGTAAGATTAGATAACCAGCAAGGAAATCACCTCTCTCAGCCTAGACAACATCTGGCGAGGCAAGGCCCTGAATCAAGAGGCCAGCTCTCTTATCAGACCGATGTGCTTGAACTTGTCACACTACGCTCCAGACTGTCAACCATCCCAATAGCGGTGGACCTGCTCCACACACCTTTCTCTGTATGCCAAGGGCAGCACAGCGCACCACACCACTAGGGCAGCCACTTGCAAAATGCTTAGCCACATGAATATTAATTTGCATCCCAACAAGGCATCAATCTCATCTCAAACTGTTGTGTTTTTCTGACATATTTACGAGCCCTCGGTCTCATTAATCTGGTAAGTATTCATAAGACATCCCTTTCATGTTAAACTAGCTAAGGGCAAATGCCTTTATTTATCCATTCTTTACCGAGGAATCTTTCTTGGGAGTCAAGCAGATGAAAGGTTTTCACCTTTTAAAAGTCTGAATCAAAATTTCCCAGCAATATGTCCTCTATATTTCAGAAAGAGCCAACTTTCTCTTTATGGCGTATGCGGAAGGTACATTCCTTTTATTACCTTGACAAGATAACGTTCTACTCCTCTTTCAACATGTTCCTTTCTTTTCACAGCCCACGTAGCCCTTGTGCTACATTCTAGCTGAATAGTGATCTGTCATGGAAACAGTCCTATGGGAGGGTCTTTTTAAAAGCGAGGTTGGACGGGTTTTTCTCTTTAAGACTTTCTAAATGGTTTCATGCTAAAATTTTCTTTGTCGCAATTAACCTTGATGCAGCTGGCCATAGTGGCTGCATTCCTGACCTCTCGTGTATTTGAATCTATCTCACTATGCTATAAAAGTCATTTTCAAATGCTTGCCCATCCTTTCCACCGAGCTGGAAGGGACATATTTTTCTCCTGTCTATATACTGCGTTATTACTGCTCTGGAATTTCAGGGAGTTAATGTGCTTCCCAGTTACAGTTTGCTCAGCAGCAGCAAACGAAGCTGCACAAAAATAACACGGCTAGTTTTAGCAGTGAAACAGGGTTTCTGGAAGGAAATGAAGAAGGCTGGTGGTGTGGTTACGGCCCCAGACTACTCTGGTCTCTACCAAAGATTCCGCTTGTGCCCTTGGGCATGTCATGTTATTTCTCTGTGCCTCGTTACCACCTGTGTACAATGCGGATGAGAAGATGGACTTTCTCCCAGCATTTTCCTATCTCGTCCATTTTGACTGCAAGCGCCGCAGGGCACGGGCTGTCTCTGACAGCACACTGGGGGCCTGATTTCAACTAGGGCCTCTAGGCGCTACTACAATACAAGTACATTTTTTAATGGAATTTGGGGACTGTCCTAGGTAACAGACAGATAGGTAGCCACCCAATTCCTTCTCTCCATAGTTCATCAGAGCATTTCACTGCTCCAGACTGGTGAGAAATGGGGGAGCTGAGGAATTAGGAATGATTGCTCATGATGGTGGGGAAGGGAGAGTGTAGCGGGCCCTAGCAGGGAAGGTATGTTAATTAATCCCTCCCGCCCCTCGGGATATATTGGGAATGTCCAAGAATTGAGCAGCTCGACAGCCACTCAGCATGCGGGGGCGAAATCCTGGCCCCCTTGGAGTCAATGGCAAAATTCCCTTTGACTTCAATGGGGCCAAGATTTCACGCCCGGAATAGCCAGGAACCCTAACACCAGAGCAGGTAGCACTCTCCTCCTCCAGCATTGCTGGGCACCCCCAGGAAATGCACTCAGCCGGCATTGCCCAGCATGCCAGAGTCAGCACCCCATGCACAGCTTAAAATAAACCTCTTCATTGCTAGCCGGCATGCGAGGCATGTCCAGCAAGCACACTCCACTGGGGCCATCAAGCATGCAGGATATACTCAGGAAATGGGCTCCCTTGACTCTGCTCAATACGTCAGGGAGCACCCACGCCCAGCACCTCCATCACTGACAAACACGCTTCTCCATGCCTGCCAAGTGGATGCTCTATGAAATATGCCTCTTCAGCAATGCCCAGAAGGCTGGCCTGTTGTCCATTTGTCATGGCCTCCTGTGGTTGTCCTCCCCCCGCCCCCGCCACTGCCCAACCACCCATGGTTCTATTGGAGGCCTGCTGCCAGGGGAGCTGTGCTGTCAAAGAGCAAGGAACCGGGGGTAGTACAGGGGAAACAGAGTTGGGCCAGTTCAAACCAGTGGCAAAACTCCCATTGACCACGGTAGGGCCAGGGTTTTCCCCCTGGTGTTGAAGCACATAGATGGCTCTGGACAGCTGCCAATCCACAGGTTTGATGGGGGCTTGATCTCTGGATCATTTCATGAGGTGTAAACTCTGCCCCCAAAGGGGAAGCTGAGGAGGAACTCTACGAGGGGACCCTCATCAAGATTGCCTCCAACTTCATTCCTCCAGATTTTCCCCTGGGAGGGGGCAATCCAGCCCTGCAGTCAGAATCAGATCCAGTGTAGGAGAAGAAGGACAAGTCCCCTTTTCTCTGTGTGCATTCTGCCAGATACACTGTTTTACTGATGAAAGCAGCCTGCCCTTACATAACTCCCCAGGCCAGGATCTCCAAGAGCTTGTTTCCAGCACTCTATAAACAATAATAATTGCTGTGCTCTCGGCTGAGCCCCACATGAGGCTCCTTTCCATCAGAGTGCTCTTTAGTGATTGCTTTTCATTAACTTTTGGGGGGTCTTTCTAGCACCGCACCTAATCAATACAGTAATTAAAACAAAAATACTTCAGAAAAGCCACAGGGCAGTAAAAACAGGGAAGCAATTATAGGGAAACTTCAAGCATTAGCAACAGAAAGGGAATACAAGGCTAAAAGCTTTGCAACCGCCCTTTGCAACATTTACGCAAACATTGGAATTCAGCAAATGGTTTTTTTAAGGGTTCCCCTTTGGATTCACTGCACCGTGTTTGTATTTCCTGGTGTTTTGCTGGAAACTGGATGGGATCATATCAAATAAGAACTGTTTCTGCCCGCATTCTCCCCGCCATTCATCCACCTCCCACACACAGAGAGCCTTGTGCTAAGCCATTTCTGAGCTTCCAACAAGTCTGGTTTCACTTTCCCCTCCTTGTTTTTCACGTTCATCTCCCACCTCGATTTATGTGTGGACCAAAAGCTCCAAACCATCCCTGCAAAGACTGCACTCTGGAGGCCCCCTAGACAGCTAAGGTTTGGAGATCCAGATGGCTCAGAGAAGATTTGCAGTTTACCCCTCTGGATCCATGTGTGAGTCAAACCGCTGACCCTCTTGTCACTGCTCTCCAGAGTTTTATGACTGTTATTTATTTGCAGTACAATAGCACCGAGAGCTCCCAGTGGAGATGAGGGCCCAACTCTGCCAGACGCTAGTACATACACAAAAGAGACAGTCGCTCACAATCCTGCTTTCTGTTCTCTGAGGGCCAAGTCAACTGTCGGCTCAGTGCCCAGCCCAAATGCTCAGGCTGAGTGTGGGGCATGTGTCTGGGGGAAGGCAGGGAGAGGAGCACATGCCTGATGAGCAGCTTCTCAGGCTTATTGTAGCTGAATTGCAGAAGTTACCCAGCACTCACACACACTGAGGCAGGACAGGAAGATCTGTGTCCTGTACACCAGCCTCTACCTGCCTGGATCCCATCGCCATACAGCCACATGAGGAAACCGAGCAGCAGAATGGGGCTGTACACCGTGCAAGGGGAGTGCACCAGTTCCCCTGCCAGAGAACTCAGGGAAGCTGCTGAGTCTGGGGAGGACTCACTCCTTAGTAAATAGATAGTGAGTCACTGGCTCAGGCTTTGCCCCAAGAGCAGTCAGGGGCCATGGGAAAAGCAGGAGGCAAACTGGTTCAGATGAGATAAGAACTGACCTGGGCCTTGGTCTAGAACGTGGCTGGAATCTGACCCAAACCTGATTCCAGAATTCTGACCGATCCCCAGCAGACCAATCACCCAGTACCTGAACTCAGCCATGCCTGGGGGCTGAGTCAGCCTCAGAGCGCCAATAGAGCCCAAGAAAGAGCCCGTTCTCATGGTATCATCTGCGCAGCCAGATGCAGGGAGTTCTGAAAAGCCTGATCACAAACTCACAAGACCTGGAGAAGCACCAGCGCACTGGGGGACTTGTCCATACAGAATCTGAAATTTCTTTCACCCATCCCTGCTAGAGTGACCAGATGTCCCGATTTTACAGGGACAGTCCCGATATTTGGGGCTTTGTCTCATATAGGTGCCTATTACCCCCCACCCCATCCCAATTTTTCACACTTTCTATCTGGTCCCCCTAATCCCTGATTCCATCCTGAAGGACTCATGTGCTTTATACATGAAACAGAAGAATTGCTTCATCCACCACTTAAATGCAGCCACCTCTCGGGTGGAACATGGAAATGGTTTAAGGCCAGATTACGTCTCACCCTAGCATGGGTACCTAGCTGAGATATGTGTGTGTGTGGGGGGGGGGATGTATAAAGAGGGGGACAAGTAGCTTTTTCTCCCAGTTGTGCCCCTCCAATGAAGGCTAGACACAATAACAATTCCCTCCTAGTGCCCCACAGGGGCAAATCACCTCAAAAGAGTCTGGGAAGGAAGTGGGGCCATGGTCATCCCTTCATGCCAGCCCACCAAGCTGGGCTGGTGAAATGGTGGGAGTAGACAGCACTGTGTGCCAGGGATCTGAGGGCAGGAGTGCGCCTCTCCTTGGGGCACCCCCAACACGGACCAAGGTGGACCCTACATTAGCCTGGCAGAGCCCAGCTTTACTGCAGCCCAGCTGGAGGGGAGGGGGATGTTGTGGGGGGGTGAGGGGGGGACAATAGCCAATTCCATTTGTTCATTGTAGGAACTGGTTCATGTGACTGCAGTGGAAGATGTAAATGAAAAGCAAGGGAAGGTTTGATCTTATCAGCACAATACCTTCTCCCTTGATTAGTGCCACTCTTTCATATTCCCCATGTGAGAACACACTGCAACAGTCCAAATGAAGAGACAGGAGGCTCTGTGAAACACTGCCCAATTATCTGATCAAGCAAATAAAGAGAGCAGGCAACAGCCGGGAGTGGGGATGGCCGGAGCCGTCAATCTGTTTGTCTACTAATTATTTAACACAGAAGACAATTTCAATACTTAACCCCCTTGATCCCAGGAGCTGTGTTTGTGCGTTGTATGGGGGTCAAGGAACACATTTTTCATTAGCATTTAGCACAGGGAGCTCTGGATTAGCCAGCGCTGAAGGTTTAAATAAAAAATGAACAGGAGTCAGACTGCTTACTCATCATCTGGGAGCAAGATGTCAGGTTTGGACATCCCAGCCATTATCATAATTGCCAGCAATATTCATCCATAAATACACATCTGGCAGCATTCCTCTCAGTTTGCCATTGCCTAAAATAATTGGGTCCTTCTATCCGAGGGGTTGTTTTCTTTTCACGCCAGAAAGCCCTTCCTCAGTGCATGGTCCCCCACCTCCACAGGAATCTGCAATGGATTCAGCACTGCCTACCTTTTAACTCTCCACTCCAACACATTTATTTTTGCAATTAAAAGACAATGGGCCAAGTTCTTCTCTGCTGTAATTTCACTCACTTGGTGGAGTTATGCCAGCAGCCAATCTGGCCAGGTATTTACGTTGCATTTTCTATTGTCCTTTGCAGAAAGTGAGTTTGCTGGTTAAGTACCAAAGCATGCAATTCAAAACCCCAATGCCAGGAGGCACTAGCCTGCCCTGAGGGAGGCTGGGGTTTTCAAAGAAGACTACAGGAGTTAGCAGCCTAAATTGCTTTAAAAAGCAGTGGGATTTGGGTGACATAGGCAACTTGGAAAATCCCAACCTAACTGAACTCCTAGGCGAGCAGTTCCTTTTATGCTCTTTTAGCCACCCCCACTTGGCCACGTTTGAGCTGAGAGCAAAACAAAGATGACCTTGGTTAATGCAAGATTGTTTTTATTATGCTGACTGTGAATAAGAGATATGGTGTGAGAGGTTTCTCTTCCAACTGCCATGACCTTGAAGCAAAGAGCAAGCCATTCCCCAGCACTTTCACAGCAACCTCCTCTGATCCTAGTGATGGACAGTCTCTAGGGGATCAGCAAGTCATTCCCAAGAGCAGGGGCTCTCAGGGTAAATCTAGCCTGATTCCTGACCACTAGCAGCAAGGAACGGAAATCTGACACAGTACTTTGTTCTCATGAGATCTCCACTCCAACTGTAACTGACCTCACTTTGTGGGCAGTGCCACTGAGAAAATAAAGCCCCAGTGCAATACATGGCTCTTGATCCCAACCACATGCACCATCCCCAGCCGCTAAATACAGGGAGTTTCCCTCTTCCAACTGCTCTGCTGCACCAGAGTATGGAGTGCTCATTGCACTGAGGCACTGCAAAGCCATAGCACTTCCTCAACTGCAAGCCAGAATAATGGGCCCTGCTGAAATTTTCACAAGCCCATCTGGCTTGCACAGTCCCTTCACTAGTTTCCAGTTATGATCTAGCCAGCTGGCTGCCTAATTCCAATGCACCAACCACTGAGGTAGCCAGTGACTAAGACAACCCAGGGACTAATGCATGAGCTGTATTTCCAGCCACCTGGAATGCCCAGAAATCCTAGTTCCAGTGCGTCCATCCCCACGGCCAGTGCACATGATTTATGGCACCTCTGCCTGTACTGCCATGCCATACAGAGATCTGGGTTGATGGGCAGTGCTGCACACCATTCGCCAGTGTGGGAGAGCCCACGTCATCCACCCATCTCATTCCCAACTGATGCACTTCACGCCCAGTAATCTGTGTGCCCAAATGAGCCAGCTCACTCCAAACTTTGACCTTGGAGGAGTTTAAGGAGTTAAAAGAACTCCTAGGTCAGGTGATCAATAAGGACTATTAGCAAATTAAAGCAGCTTTGCTTAAAAGAGACAAGTAAGATTATCTGCCTATTGGAAGGAATTGCTGTGATTGAAACCTGGTATTCTCTGTAGCCCAGCAGCTCTGTGCTGCTTAGCATGTGTCCTCTCTCATCTCAGTACCCTGTGCTCTGTCTATTTTCTAATGCCATTGCTACCCTACAATAAATGTTACATGGGGTTTAATGGTTTCTGAAAGCAGGGATCGGAACACAAAGTGTTTGGAGACTTTCAGATGCTTTCTATCCTTAACGGAGCTAAGGAAAAATGAAAGGTTTAAATAAACCATGAAAAGTGGCGGGGAATGAGCTCTCTAGCTGACTTACATTGCAGGGGGAAATAGGGCTTGTGCATTAAGAATTGATACTTCTGCGTGATTTTTTTTATGGAAGGCAGGATTGTCTAGTGAGAACTTGGGGCAGGAGCCAGGAGTTTGGGCTTCTATTCGCAGCTCTGCCATCCCCACGTCGGGCCACCTACAGTGAAAATGGGGAGGATGGCACAGATGTCCTCAGTGGCTGTGATGGTTGGTTAGTTAATGTCCATAAAGCTCCTTGGTCAAACCCTCTCCTGCTCCTTGAAGTCAACGGGAGTTTTGCCTGGCCAAGGCCTGTGGGGTTTGGCCCTTTAAGATCCTCAGATAAAAGGCTGCAGCCACTTCCCCGCCAGTGGATTCCCTAATGTGGGGGCCCTCCCAGTAGGGTTTACACTCATATAAGGCAAGGGTGAATGGGGCTTCCCCAGCTTCAGGGAGCCAGGAGAGGAAGATCGCTGGTCCTGCTGGCACTGGTACTGGCACTGGCTAAGCAACGGGAAATCAGAAGTGAGTTTCCTGGCAGCTGCTCCTGGAGATAAAGTTCAGGGAGAAGAAAGGCTGAATCCCGTGACCATGCACGGCACAGTTACAATCCATTATTAAACCTGGCTAAATAAATGATTGGCTGGAATTCTCTGCGTAACAGCGAGTGCAGAAAGCAGCAGCACAGAGCAGGTGGAGCAGCATGGGGGAGATTGAAGAGCCAGAGCTGACAGCTGCAGAGTTCTTGAAAGGCGAGGAGACGGGGGTCAGGCCTGACAGTTTCCTTCCAAGCAGACAGAGCAAGGAAAGTGGAAAGATGGTCAGGGTGAGATGATGGGTTGCCCTGCTAAGAACAGGGCACTGCTGGGCTAGCACCCCTCCCCCCATTAGTCTGGCCGAGAACAGGGGGCTATTGCTCCAGGCTTCTAGCCTGGATCAGAATGGCAACACTACGTTAGCGATGCAAGGTCTGTTTTCAAAAGGACCTACGTGATTTATGAGCCTAAATGCATAAATCATTTTAGCAACTGGGATCAGGGATCTTAAATCACTTATGCCCTTTGAAACGTTAACCATTATCACAGGGTTTCAATTCTCTGAGATTTATTTCCCGGAGCGCCCCCCCACCCCACTTCCGTCCATTCAGGGCTCCAGCTTCAGGTCAGCCCCATGGGAGGGGGGAGCAGGGCTGGGACTGAGGCGTCAGCCCCACAGGAGGCACCAGGGTTCAGGACCACGGCTCAGGACTTCAGTCCCCAGTGCCACAAAAACATACCCTTCCCCTGATCAAAGCTTCCTAGTTCTTGCTCTCTGAGTCCCTTGAGTCATGCCACTAACACCTCATTCCTTTGTTCTGCTGCAAGGGAAACTGCACTGCTCCAAATTCCAGCTCCCTGCAGGGAAGTTGGAGCAAACCATCAGTTACCTCTTCATAGTCTTCCCCTAGCCTTCATCCATCCTATTGTTCAGTCCGGGCCACTAGCGGATATATTTTTTTAGGCACCACTCCCCTCTCCATGGCACCAGGAACATAAGCCATGCACAGTGAAAGGCAGTGATAAGACAGTAGGATAGTGCAGACAGTTCATACCATCAACCTGGAATTCGTCAGTTGTACAGAGACAGACTGCCCAGCTCATGACACAGATGGACTAGAACGAGGGCAGCACATCTGCACAGCTCCATGGTCTCAAAGCTAGCAAGGCCCTGCTCACATGCAGGATCTGCCTCCGGCACATGAAGGAGACCTCAGTTTTACCTGGAGAACGTCTAGCTGGTTTCCTACAGTGCCGGAGTCGCTGTTAGGCAGGTATCACAGACAGGGAAAGACTGATCGAATCCTCGATGTGACTGCAGGTCCTTTTTTCTTCCCCCTTGTTCTCCAGTGACGTTACAGTGGAGCGGGGAAGTTTTAGATGACAAATTAGGAAAAAACAGCAAGCCCCATTCTGCTGTCCCCTCCTCAGGGACAGTTAGCTTTGGAGGGGAGCAGGTGCTGCCAGCGGTTCAGCTGAGGAATCCGTGTGTGGTGCTAACGAGCCATCAGCGCAGCCTTCCCCAGCAGCCCAGCAGGAAAGTCTAACGACACTCCATGGTTTTAGTCAGGGCCCTGCTCCCTGGGCCCTTGCCCGGGGTCCCACCTAGGGGAGTCTAGTGATACATTTCGCACATCTCCTCCCCTCCCGCCCACCTGATTCTTCCTGAGGAAAAAAAAGACTCCCTTTGGCCTCAGTGGGCTTTGGATCCGACCCCAAAGCATTAGAAGAGCTCATTTTCAGGGGGCTGTATCTCAGGATTCCCTTGTTCCACAGACTGTACACCCCCCCTCCCCCCGCCCCCAACTAATTTCCAGGCCTGTCTGACTTGTGGGTTTGAAAGAAAATTTGGTCTTCAGTGGAAACATGGCGCCCATCTCTGGAGCCAGCTGCCACGTTGGGTTTCAGATCAGACATCAAATGTTACTGACTGTATCCCTGGGCTCTCCTTCCCCAACGTGAGGGCCTGTGTTTGCTCTTTGCCTTCATCTGAAAAAAAAGTCTGATGGATACATGCTTTGCCCTGTCTGTGTGGTAAAACCTAACAACATCTCTCTCCTGTCCTGTCCCCCGTGTCCCGGGCTGTAGCATCCCTTCCTCCTACTTCTCTATTCGCCCTTCCTCTTCCAACTCCTTTGCCTTTCCCCTCAGTCTTTTCTCTGCACTTTCTTCTCACCCCTTCTCTTCCTGCCCCTCCCAAACAATCCTCTCCCTTTTACTGGTGCCAGAGCTGGGATACCACCCCTGTCCTTGTTGCAATACTGGCCCAGAAGGAAGCGCTCTACAAATGGGTTCAGAGCTGGGAGGGGAGGAGCAGTGGGTGCTGGCGAGGGCATGATCTCTAACAATTACAGTAAAAAAAAAACAGAATAGGCAGTTTTTAGTGCACACCCCCTCCCCCATGCTAACTCTTCCCATTGATTTTATAGCCACAGTATCAATAAATCTATATTATATTATTTATAATTCATTCTGTGGTTTACTGTTTACACGAAAAACATCACAGCCCAGGAGTCTGTACTGGAACTGTTAGCACCTGAGCAGGAAAGGTTTGTGGCACCATGCCTGCTCCAAAATGGAATATTGAAAAATCATTTAAATGATCAACTTGGTCAGCTAAGGCAGGCTGAAAGAGCTGGTGCCCCAGAGGGCTCAGCTATCTGCTGAAACGGAGAAGCTGGTAGCAGGTATGTATGCAAAAACCCCAATAAGGCCTGCAGCCAACATGGGGGATTTTTTATTAGACCTTCTCTTACCAAATATAGAGGAACCGATCACAGAACCAAAAAATAGTGGTAGTTTAGGTACAAGTGATCATGACTTGATCACACTTGTAATATGCAAACAGAATAAAGTCCCTGCCAGTAATATACATACACTTTGTGCTTGACTAGGGCCAATTTCACAAAGCTGAAAACCATTATGAGCCAAATCAGCTAGGAGGAAGCATTTAATCAGAAAAATGTGAATGATAATTAGGAATCATTTAAGAACACCTTATTAGATGCCCCAAAAGCTACAATCCCACAACTGAGGAAGAAGGCCATACGCATTAAAAAACTGACTTGGTTTAGAGGGGAAGAGAAGGCAACTATAAAAAAATTTTAAAAATAATGTATAGAAAGGGGAAGTTGAGAGTATTGAATACACATCAGAAGTTAGGAAGTGTAGACAATTGATAAGGGAAACAAAGGGACACAAGAAGAAATCTATGGCCAGCAGAGTTAAGGACATTAAGAAGAAGTTTTTAAAATATATTAGAAACAAAAAGAATCTTCACAATGATATTAGTCCATTATTAGATGGAAATGGTAGAATTATCAATAATAATACACAAAAGGCAGAAGTGTTCAATAAATATTTCTGTTCTGTGTCTGGGAAAAAGAGATGATATAATCTTATCATATGGTGATAACACTCTTTCCGTTCCACTAGTGTCTCTGGATGATGTTAAACAGAAGCTACTTTTGAATTCAGCAGGTCCAGATAACTTGCATCTCAGAGTTTTAAAAGAGCTGGCTGTGGGCTCACTGGACCAGTAATGTTGATTTTCAATAAGTCTTGAAGTACTGGGGAATTTCTAAAAGACTGGAAGAAAGCCAATGTTGTGCCAATTGTTAAAAAGGTCAACAAGATTACCTGATAATTATAGACCTATCAGCCTGACATCAATCCAAGAATAAAGTGGGACTCAATTAATAAAGAAGGGTAATGGAATTAATGCCGATCAACATAAGTTTATGGAAAATAGATCCTGTCAAACTAACTTGATGTCTTTTTTTGATGAGATTACAAATTGGTTGAGAGAGGTAACAGCTGACATAAAATACTCAGACTTCTGCAAGGTGTTTGACTTGGTACCACACAACCTTTTGATTAAAACACTAGAACAATATAAAATTAACGTAGCACACATGGATTAAAAACTGGCTAACTGATAGGTGTCAGAAATATAAGTGTAAACAGGGAATTGTCATTGAATGGGATGTGTTTCCAGGGGGCCGGCAGGGATGGGAGGTCCACCCAATACCAGACTTGAAAGGGTTAATGAGGCTGAGGAGGGGGCCAATTAACATGAAAGGCTGCACCTGAGGGAGAGCTGGGGATGGAAAGGCTGACTGGAGATGGAGCATACAGGGCTGGTGACCAAAAGAACTAATGTGATCCAGGCATGCATATACAGGGGAGTACACAGGGGAGCGGGAGTACAAAGGTTATTTTACCTGTAGATTTGGCACTGGTGCGACAGCTGCTAAAATACTGTCCGCAGTTTTGGTGCCCACAGTTCAAGAAGGCTGCTGATAAATTGAAGAGGGTTCAGAGAAGAGCCACAAGAATGATTAACAGATTAGAAGAAACACACCCCCTTCAATGACAATTCCCTGTTTACACTTTCAGCTTGGAAAAGAGATGACTAAGGGGGGATATGATAGAGGTCTTTAAAATCATGACTGGTGTGGAGAAAGTAAATAAGGAAGTGCCATTTACTCCTCCTCATAACACAAGAAGTAGGGGCCACAAAATGAAATTAATAGGCAGCAGGTTTAAAACAAACAAAAGGAAGCATTTCTTCACACAACGCACAGTCAACCTGTGGAACTCCTTGCCAGAGAATGTTGTGAAGGCCAAGGCTATAACAAGGTTCAAAAAAGAACTAGATAAATTCCTGGAGGATAGTTCCATCAATGGCTATTAGCCAGGATGGGCAGGGATGGGGTCCCTAGCCTCTGTTTGCCAGAAGCTGGGAATGGGCGACACGGGATAGATCACCTGATGATACCTGTTCTGTTCATTCCCCATGGGGCACCTGGCATTGGTCACAGTTGGAAGACAGGATACTGGGCTAGATGGACCTTTGATCTGACCCGGTATGGCCGTTCTTATGTTCTAGAAAACAGTGATAGACTCAAGGAGCTCAATCTGTATTTAGCTTAACAAAGAGAAGGTGAAGGGGTCACTTGACTACAGTGTATAAGTATCTACATGGGCTAGCTGCGGCAAGTACAAATCTGCCTGAAACTCCTTGGCATGTACCCAGCGTAGCTATCCAGTGTCATCACGCAGTGCTGCTCATGCCACCACTACTAGCTTTATTGCGCTGGCTCTCATCGAGCTAGCAGGAGTATGTCCATGTAAGCTGAGACTCACACCCCTTGTGCGTAGTAGAGATGTAGCCAAAGAGGGAGAAGCTGCAGAGTGACAATGGTGGCATCAACATGCAGCCATCTGGCCTTCTCCGGGCAGTGCCTGCTCTGCTTAGGAGGTGAGACACCAGCAAGGTGACATGCATGCCTGTTATCCAGCCTCTTAAGGGAAGGGCTGGAAGCAGCAGAGGGGAAGCCAGACAGGAAATATTCACTGCCATTTCACTTTTGCAGATAGCTTTTTGAAATCCCTGGAACTAGCTCTAAATGCATAGCAGGGAGTGTTTCCAGATGGCCGGACTAATTAGCAGACAGCAGAAGAAGGTGGCACTGAGATCCAGATCCAGGTCTGGTGTGCAGTAGGAAATGGAATGGGAGTGTGAGGCAAAAGCAGATCTCAGGTTTCTTTGAGCTGTTCTAATGAGGTTCTGACACATAATGGCAAAGATCTTGAGAAGTCAGCTGCTCTTGTGAGATTTCTACAAGCTTGGGTCACATCTGAACCAAATCCAGAAAGGAGGCCCCTTCCCAGTTTGGCTCCAGCATGCACTCCAAACCATAAAGGAGCGGGGGGTTGTTGGATCCTGAAATCTGAATCCACTCCCTGAGCTGAAGGGGTCCAGGCTAGAGCTCTGATTCAGGCCTCTCTAATCTTTAGCATTTGAGACCAGGAGGGAGCAAGGCATTGGAAGGACCGAGGTATTTAGTCACTCAGTATCCAGTTTGCAAAGGAATAGGACAGCAAAGAAAACAAACAAACCTGGGATCAGTATATGCAGCTATGTCACATCTCACAGAGTGTGTGTGTGGGGGGGTCCTCTATTTCCCACCCACTCTACCTGCTAGGATGTACAGCTCAGATGCTGGGCCATGACTGCTGAGAGCAATTATGAGGGACACACACTTCAAAAGGCTGAATGCTTATATCAACATGGGGCCAGAAGGGACTACCGTGACCTCCTGTGTAACACAGGCCAGGGAACTGCCCCGAACTGATTCCTGTTTGAACTAGAGCATTGCTTTTAGAAAAATGTCTAGTCTGGATTTCAGACTGGTCAGTGATGGAGAATCCATAATGACCCTTGGTAAATTGTTCCACTGGTTAATTACCTTATTAAAAATGTGCACCTTCTTTCCAGTCTGAATTTATCTAGTTTCAACATCCAGCCACTGGATTATTTTTATGCCTCTGTCTGCTAGATTGGAGAGCCCATTAGCAAACATTTGTTCCCCATGTAGGCATGCTAGTTTCATGGCTATCAAAACTTTGTACGTCTGTCAAACAGACCAGCAGCCTCACGGCTCAGGTTTCTGGTACTGACTGATTCTGCCCTGGTTGACAACACAATGAGACGATCTTGTCTTCATACTGTGTCCGTATTTCCACTTTGGGACCATGCTGAGCACATGGGGAAAGTGTAGTCTCTTAAATTCCTCCTCAGATATCTGATACTGGGGCAAAATGCCCCTCCAGCATTAAGTACAATATGTTCATTGTGTTCAGATGAAACCCTGGCATCCAGATGGACACCAGCACATCTCGGAAGTGCACCACAAAGAAACTCCAGCAAAAAACAACAGTGAATAGCTTAATCAAACCTTTTTGAACATTAAAAGACATCCGAGTTCAGCTTGAGTTCTGGGAGACAGTTCTGATTTGATCTAGGTCTGTTTATCTGAACCCATAGCTTCCCTTCTCTTGTGTTTTATTAAATTCAGCATGTGGTTTTTATGAGAAAAGATAATTACAAGCAGGAAAGGTCACTTGTTATCTTTGCTCAGATATTAGAGGTCTCCCGAGCTGTTTATTGCATTCTGCCTTAACTGATCAAACACTAACACCAGGCACTCGGAAGAGAAGCTTGCTGATGATCTGAGTGCTAGAAGAGCTTGTGTGCTGCCCTCCACAGGACCGCTCTGTGACTCAGTTTACAAGTCACAGATGATGTTGGCCCTAAGAGCCCTGTGGATTTTAATTTAAAAGATCCACAAGGAATATTAAGGTAGCACCCTCTTTGCAAACATCATTTGAGGAAGATCCGCTAAGCATGAGAGAGAGTGAGACTCCCATTGCGGTGTTTAGGCTGCTTAGCCATTGGCAAGATTTGCACGTGGGAAGTTTGAAATTGTTTTCATCAGGTTTTTGCCTTGTTTCTGGGTGTTGGGAGAGCTGGGTTCAATGCCCTGCTCTGCTACAGATTTTCTGAGTGGACTTTGGGCAAGTCACTTAGTCTCTCTGTGCGTTAGTTCCCCAATGGTGATAACAGCACTGCCCTGCCTCATGGCGCAGTGAAGATCAATACATTAGTGATTGTACATTGTTCAGATACTATGGTAACAGGGGGCATATAAGTACCTTAGACCAAGTCTATCCTTGGAAGGCTTTGCTGGTATAACTGGACTGGCAAACCACTCTTAGTGGAGATGCAGCTTATATTGGCAAAACTGCGCTTTTGCCAGTATACTTTATTCCAGCCCCTGCCCTCCCTCCCCTCCAAAGTGACAAAAGGACAGGTTTGCTGGTATAACTGCATCTACATGAGGGGCTTCTGCTGGCTCAGCTGTCTCCATCAGGGATCACACACCTGACTGGCAGAGTGATGTCAGTAGGAGGCTGTGGTGTAGACCTGGCCTGAGATGGAAGTCTCTCCCAATCCACTGAGCATCTATTTACCAAGACTGTATATGGGAGTTTAAGGTGAACAGATAGCAGCAGGGGAAATCCCCAGTGTCCAGCACTAGAGATCTCCACATTGCACTTGCTGCTCTATTAGATTAAAATTCAGCCATCAGCTAGAAGCAACATTTGATACTAAACTCACCTGGCGTGCCCTCCCCCACCCCTTGAGCTCCTCCTCTTCTGCCACACCTGACAGGGTTCCTGTTTTATTCTGATTTACTGTTGGTACCTCTGGGGCGCTCTCTTTTGCCCTCTTTCTCCCCACCCCCACCTCTGAACTGGTAGACCAGCTTTCAGGCATTGATTTGGAACAAACTGATGCCCTGCCAAGCCCTGAATCATCAAGTCACTCAGCATACATTCCCCACACCACTCACGCTCCATCCCTGATTTTGTATGGAGAGAGTATAACCAAGAGAGCAGAGAAAATTCAGAAGGTTTAAAAGAAAAAAAACCTGATAAAAACAAGTCGCACAACTGGATTAATGAGAAAAAGTTATAACAGGGAGATGAGAATACCAAGTATTTATATAGCAGAAAGCTAGAAGCAAAGGCAAAGAGATGAAACAAAAACCCACTATGGAAAAGAAAAATATGGGGACATATGAGATGCCATTCTGGATCAGGCCAATGCAATGATAAATCGATCAAAATCTGGGATCGCGACATATGGAACCACAACAATGGAGAAAAGAAAACAACTGCAAACTACAGAGAGTAACACACTGGTGTTCCACACATCTTGAGTTCCAGCTGTGTCCCCTTTGTTTACCAGGCAGCACACCCTCTCTGGAACGCTACACAGCACACAGAGGCACCATGTGGCTGAATAATGCACTGCAAGGAAATAGATCACTACACTCTTTGTTGCTCAAATAGTCTGGATCAAATTCACGTTGATGTGCAAAGAGCTGCTAATTGTAAGGGAGCCTAAAGGAGTCCACACACTGGGAGGCTGGAATGTATAACCTACACCAGTCTGGCTCACTTAACCTCTCTGCCCAAGGCAAGTGGAGGCATCTGCTATTGAAAGCTCCTGGGGTGGGCCAAGATCCACTGTCTGTGGTTGACTGGCACAAGTGTTTGGACCTTGGTCCTCTGGCTTGTTGGCTGTAATCTGTTATTGTATCTCCTGACACCAGCTGACTTGCCCACTGCTCCCCAGGTGAAGGAATGGATGGCAATATTTTATTGCCACTGATTGGTGTGGGGGTTGTTGGAACTTGCAAAGCCAGATCCTTGCAACTGAATCTGCCAGCAGGGTTACCATTCAACGTGCAGCCAACAGTGAGCCTCTGTGGACAGAGCTGGCGCAAGAGGGTGCAGGGAACACACATGCCTCCCTAATTCTCCCCTTCCTGCTTTGCCTCCCCTGGGGGGCTCTGGTTCCCAGACTCCTGCCTGGTTGAATTCTGAGGGCATGGCCATGGGCCTCCTTGAATGCCTCCTGGTCTCCTATGAGGTGCTGCAGTAGCCAGTGCAAGGCAATCTGCATGGTAACATGTCACATATCCTAGTAAGTGTCCTCTCCTGGCCACCTACTAGGGCAGCTGTGAGCAGAATCCAAGCCTCTGCCACTCTGGAACCCCTGGGGTGCATGAAGCATCAGCAAGCTGCTGCTCTGGTCCCTCCCGTGGCCTCTCTGGCACATTTTCTGGCACTGATCCTCCATCTGTTTATCCATTCTCAGAAGTGGGGCTCCATAGCCCATCTGCGCTAGGCCCAAGGACCAGTGCTGACCCCGAAAGATGCCTCCATTACTCAAATATACCCCTCTCCCAGAACTCTATGGGTTTACAGCTTAACTCTCTCAGGGGCGTACAGCTGTTGTGAAGCAATCAACACAAACACTAACACCTTTCTGCTATTCTGTACTTAATCATGTAACGCAGAGGTGAATATAGATCATACAAGACAAACACTAAATCAGTGGTTCTCAAACTCTTGTACTGGTGACCCCTTTCACATAGCAAGTCTCTGTGTGCAACCCCCCTTATCAATTAAAAACATTTTTTTACATATTTAACACCATTATAAATGCTGGAGGCAAAGCAGGGTTTGGGGTGGAGGTTGACAGCTTGCAAGCCTCCATGTAATAACCTTGTGACCCCTGAGAGGTCCCAACCCCCAGCTTGAGAACCCCTGCACTAAATACATGTCCATGCCTCAGTTTTCTCACCACTCCAGGGCATTCTGTGGGCTGGGGTCCAAGTCCATTGGCTTGTCCGGAGTCCTTGGGACTATCTGGCTCAGGAAAGCAGGCAGCAAGCTGCCCTCCTTGCCCAGGAGACTGCTATATGCTGGGTGACCTCTCTCAGCTGGAGTCCCTCCTTTTCCTATGAGTTTCTTTATTTTAAACCCCTTCTGGTCACTTGGCCCTTTTTCTTGTTCTCCTCCTGGTAACTTTCCACTGTTCCTACTCCCCACCCCGAGGAATCAGCTAAAGCCGTTTTCTAAGGCTGCAGCTGCATTTTTGCATAGCTTTTGTGAGGTCTAAGTACTGTCATTAACTTAATGTCTTCCCCCTTGTGTCTCTCTGGGGCATACATGCTACAGGACCTGTCAGCAATGGTGGATCCACATACCTACAGACATTCATAATACAGCAGTTTTTCAAAAGATAACTTCACAATATCAGTCAGAGTTCATAAGCTGTGCAGACATAGCCCCAATTCATCACAGCAGGTATGATCAGAAGTTCCTGGTTCTGTGCCGCTCAGCATGGCACCTCCTCCCATCTCTTCTTTCTCATGTCTCCCACTCAGCCTCACAACAATAACAAAGTCCTTCTGCTGAGGTAAAGTGGGGAATTCAGCTGTCATGAGGGAGAGAGGAGAGGTGAAGTACTGCCTAGTGATAGGAGCAGGGGCCTGCAAGACAGAACTCCTGGAGTTTAGTCCTAGTCATGCCCAGCATGACTTTGGGCAAGTCCCCCAATCACTCTGTGCCTCTGTTTCCTCATTAGATGTGCGGGAGGATATTTGCAGGGTGTGTGAGTAAAGTTTGGTGAATCAGGCCCATCTTTTGTAACCGGGATCCATACAGCGGTGGGAACAGCCTTGTAGAGTACACGACATGGCAGTGGGGTTTACAGATGTATATCTAGTCCGCTTCTCCGTGACCCTGAGCCTGCACTCAGCTTTGCATCTTCACTATTCCTGCTCCTTGAGGGAAACCTCCTGCCCCTGTTGTAAGTCAAAGCAGCTTCAAAGCCACTCTGAATTTCTGCTCCATGCCATATGGCCCCCCTAGGCCATGTGACAGAGAAAACAGCAGAACATATTGAAGACATAGGCGCCAACTTCTAATGGCACTGGTGGGTGCTCGACACCCCTCTGCCCCGACTCCACCCTTGTCCCCCCCTCCTGCCCCTATTCCAACCCCTTCCCCAAAGTCCCCGCCCCAACTCCGCCCCCTCCCTGCCCCTATTTGACTCCTTCCCCAAATCCCTGCCTCTTCCCCTGAGTGCGCCATGTTCCCGCCCCTCCCTTCTGGAGCTTGCTATAGCCGTTTGGTGGCGGCAAGTGCTGCGAGGTACGCGGAGTGGCTGGGATGCGCCATGCTCAGGGGAGGAGGCAGAGGTGAGGTGGGACAGGGAGCTTGGCTGCCAGTGGGTGCAGAGCACCCACTAATTTTTTCCCCGTGGGTGCTCCAGCCCCAGAGCACCCACGCAGTTGGCGCCTATGATTGAAGACACTATGGACCCGCACATCTGTGTGGGGCATAAGGTGGAATTAGATCCCCCTCCACCCCAGAGTCATTACCCCTGACATGTGGTCTGGGTACCTGGGCATAAGTGTGTATTACATGCCTGCTACTCCCCTCTCCCTGAGGAAGTGTGGTGGAAGTGCAGCTGAGCCTGCACAGGACAGGGGTAATTTGCTGCTGTCATGGACCAGTCACAGATTACCCCTTTTCTGGGTGTTCGTGGGGTGGTACAGTGGGGTGGACTGTACTTACCTGATCTAGCTCTATATAACTGCAAAGCAGTATTCTCTCTTATGGCTCTTCAGCTTCTAATGTCAGTCATAAAAACCTGACCCCCCCACTCCACTGCAAAAAATACTCTTCCCTTAATAGGCCTGTTCCCAAACAATAATTCCAGTTCTTTAGAAAGCAGGTCAGCAGCACTGAGTAATAAATTCATTATAATCTAATAAAGTTCATTAGTCCTTGAAAAGTCTGAAATGTGAAGCGATATTACCAGTGAAATCGCCCTCTGGAGGGATCCTTTCTGGGTGGGAAAAAAGGGATTTGAGATAAAAAAGAAATAAAAATAGTACGAATTTCAAATAAGAGGAGATGTTGCTGGGAGAACTGGAAACACCAGAAAGAAGCCGCTTCTAGCTGGCAATAGAAGCACCGAGGCCCGACACATGAAAGGGAACCGTAGCTATTAATATCAGGGTAGTCAGAACGAAGGGTCGTCTGTAAGGGGTTATGCAGCCAATGCTCCTTGGAGAACAGTTTGAAGCAGCAAAATCTCTACACAGACCGATAATAAAAGTCCCTAACACAATGCCAAGAGAGTTTCCGTTTGAAGCAAGAGAAGCCAATCAACTTATCTAACAATGTGTGATTCCATTTCCATCCCCTTGGGACATCTGCATACAAGGCCTTCCTGGGAGTCCTTCATCTATGCTGCCAACAAGAAGGCAAAACAAATGAATAAGGAAATGTGGGCTGCAGCTGGTGTATATGGGAATAGCTCCACTGGCTCCAATGCTGATTTACACCAGTGGAATGTCTGGCTCAGTGAGACCCTTCCTTTCTGGTTCCCTGTGCATCCTGCCTTCTCCATTTACCTCTGGAACCCTGTTGCTACAGGTACTTAAGCCTCTGGGTAGCTTTATGGTGAATACACATGCAAGTAGTTCCATTGTAAAGTTACACATGTGCCGTAGTGTTTGCAGGATCAGGGCCTTCGACTGTAAAATCCTCAGGGCAGCAGCTCTCTTCATTTTGGCCCAGATTCTTAAAGATAGTTAGGCAACTAACTCCTATTGGAGTTAGGCATCTAACCACCTCTGAGGGGCTGGAAATTTGCGCTTTGTACCGTGCCTAGTCAGTGCTTAGCAAATAATAAACTAGGACATGAGACCAAATCCTCCCCTTCACAGGAGATTTCAGCTGGCTACAAGAGGTGTTTCCAGGGCTTGATGGGTCACAACATATTGGGTCTGAAAAGTGTTACTGAATGAGGATCGCCTAGAACAAGTGATTTACAGTTCATTCTTTTATCTGGTCCAAATCTGCGAGGACACAAGGAAACATCTCTATTTCAATAATAATAAATAATAATAATAATAATAATACCACCACCTAGCTCTTACATAGTGTTTTGTATCAGTAGATCTCAAATCACTTTACAGAAGAGGTCAATATAATTATCCCCATTTTCCAAGAAGGGGAAATTGAGGCACAGGAAGAGGAAGTGACTTGCCCAAGGTCACCCAGCAGGCCGGCGCAGAGCCAGGAACAGACCCCAGCCAAGTCCCAGTTCAGTGCTCATGGCTGTCTGAATGATGCCCAGCGGTGTAGAATGGGTCTCAGGTGAGATTAGTGGGCACAGTGAAGGTGTGGTCAGAGGTGCACAATTAATGGAGTTTATTCCATGGTTCCACCATGTCTTACATAGCTACAATAACAAAGGAATGTAACCATGCCATGATGAGATCATAAACAGAACTAGGTCTGGACACAGAACTGGCTACACCTGTTAAGAGGAAGGAGGGTCTCATGGCCAGAGAGCAAACACAGACGTCAGATGAGCTGAGTTTGATTCCAGGCTTTGCCTCTGATTCACGGCACTTGCAACCAAATTATCAGAACCAGCCATTGATTTTGGATGATTGACTTGAGGCACCTAAGGTCTTATTTTCAGCAGTGGTAATGACATGCAGCTGCAGTCAGAACTCAGCACTTTTGAAATCCAAGCCAAGCGCACCCAGAATCACAAGCCACTTCTGAAAACCTTGGCCCCACTGCCATTGTCTATAACACTGTTATATTCAAAACATACAGACTGGAAAGTTAGCTAGAAAAATAAATACTCTTGCAGGAAGGTTGCAACACAAACACTACTTTTCTTCTTAGCCTCCAGAATGATAACACACAGTAATCAAGACAGAGAGAGAGACACACACACAAAGCAGGCTGCTCCCTAAAAGAAGAGAGCCACAACTCACCCCACCTTTCTCTAGGCTGTTTGCAGACTGATTGTTGCTAGGTCCAGATCACACGTGTCCATACCGAGCTGTCTGCCTGCTAGCAGGACCAGGAAAATCTCCAGGAATGTAAAGTGAAAGATCACAATTTTAACACAGATTTCAGTGCACCACAACCATCACAGAGGCTTTAAAGGAGTCATGATGTTTTATTCCTCCTCTATCAGTTTCCATCCTTCTTCATTTGCACACCCTGACCCTCCTATTTCCCATCTTGCTCTTGTCTTACATTTACATTGCCAGCTTTTTGGAGCAGGGACTGGCTTTGTTTTGTGTACAAGGGCACAGCACAATGGGGGCCTGAGCCATGAGTGAGACCCCAGGGTGTTATAATAAAGCATGACTGAGCTGACCCATGTGTATCTGGGCAACTGCCCTCTACCGGCTAGCATTAAAATTGCTCAACTGCGTGTCATAGATCTTATACTGATAAAAGGAAATGATGACTCTTTTCATTCTAGTGCTGTGTTTTTCCAGTGGAAGTAGCTCAGTTCTGTTCCCGTTCTCACTATGAGGGTTCTCATACAGAAATTCTCAGGTGGTTGTGGATTTCTTACAATCTACAAGGTAGGTCAAATTTTAGCCCTCAACAATTTGATCGAGTCCTTCAAATAAAAGTGTCAATAAGCGACTTCTGAAATTCCGGAGGGTTTCTCGGAATATAACGGGAGGCCTTATGCAGGGTTATCATACACCTGGGAGGCCTGGATATTGAGAGAGGTTTCAGAGTCTAAGCATTTACAAGAAGCATTCAGTATTGAAAAGTGATTTAGACACCATGCAGCAGTGAAAACTCTTTACATACATACATACACACACACACACACACACAGAGTACTGCTTTGTTGTGCAGCTCTAATTATATATCGAACTGCCCTTGTTACACACTGAAGTGCAGTGAAAATGAAAAGCTATATCACTTTTTTCTGACATCACCCATATCTGATAACACAGTGACATGACAGCGGGACCATGTGCTATAACTTCTGCATATGACTGCAGCCCAAGCAGTTTTACAAATCATATTGACCTATGACAGCTAAAGTCTTCTTGGTTTTTTTTTTTAAACCAATGGGATTGTAGGATGCAAATAAGATAAACCATTTCACTGGCAATACATAAATCTGTCTGGCTTCTAACTGGCTGAAAAAACAGTGATGTCACATTTTTACCCCTCATGCATGTAGTCCACAACTGTCCTGCAAAGAAAGGGTCCATAGGTATACAGATTAGAAATGCGTATGCAATGGAGAGTATGAATTCCAGCCCAGCTGCAAGATGCTGCCCTGCTGCTCCAACATCCCCACAAGCTTTTCTAGTCTGCTTTTCCTTTCTTGTGCCTTGGCTGTGGGAGACAGGGGACGATCCAAAAAGGAGATCATTGATAGATTCCCCCATGCACAAAGAGCAAAGCGTGTATTTTTTGCCTCACTGGGTTTTATTTTAAAGTAAGGAGGAAGAACAAGTCCAATATGTCAGAGAGACAGCAAACAGTGGGAGAGATTTCCCAAGCACAAATACAAGTTAGGTGCCCGACTGCCTTTCGTGCCTTTGAAAATCTCCCCCTACAAATGGCTCTGTAATATTCTGCATCTCATCTGAAACACAAAATGGCAGCTGTCTCCCACCTGGCCATAAGATCCCTCTACATTTAAAGGGGCAGCATACCAAAAATGGCATGAAGGCAATGCCTTTCAGTGACATAGCTACATGGGCTGCACACGAATGAACCTCAGAAAGCTGCTGCTGTGCAGCCTTGTGCGGTGATCCTTCTGCAACCCACAAGAGAGGGTAGAGCTGAGCCTGGTGGATGATAGATCTCCAAGGAAAAACCCAGCGTGCTGCAGGCACTGAGGCTGGTGATGGAGGGGGTGTCATCTTATCCTCTGACTCAGTATAGAGCTGATTGCACAGTGTAGCATTGGGGGGTGCGGTCTTTTGCGCTAGCTGTAAAAATCAAGGCCCTGAGCACTCGCTCTTAACGATCCCCTGGCGCTTTTCACAAAGGTAGGTGTGTAAAGCCCACTATCGTCGATCCAGTTTTAAGTGTGAGTAGTTACAGCCTGTCTCTCTAAATAATTTCAGCACTTGGACACTTCCTGTCCTAAACTATCATGCAGCGTGCTGCTGAGGGTTTGATGGATTCCACCCAAGAGTGGCTACACTTCAACTACAGATAAAGTGAATCCTGTGTGAGGGTGAAATGAAAGACTCTGCTACCATGCAAAATGTTATGATAAACATCCAGTGAGTTAAACTGCAAAGGGGGCAAACTAGTGTCACAGTTGCTTTTGTAGTTGCTTGAGCCAGCATGGGTCTCGACGGGGTACATAGCATCGAGGATGTTCCCTGCCATGGGTAATTTGTCTCAATCAGACTCAGAGGAGGAAAACAGAGAACTGAAGGAAGAACACTACAAGCTATACAAGCTTCAAAAGAACATAATGGAAAACAGCTCAAGGTACTGACCTTAAAGATTGATTCTCTTAACCAACGTTTTGATGGGTTGCAAATTAAAGTGAAAGGGATAGGAGAAAGGCTGCAATTACTGAAAGAACATAATGTGAAGCTTAGAGAGGATGTGAAGTCATCTGAGAAAAACATAGCTGCTATAATTGAAGACAATGGGCCAAATTATAGACTTGGTGACACTGGTGTAAATCCAGAGTAATTCCATTGCAGCCAGTGGCATTACTTCAGATTTACGCAGGTGTTGTGGATCCAGCAAGGGGACTGGCTGGCTCATGGAACTTGTAATGGGCAATGGAGACTTTGTACTTTTAGGTCACTGGCTTGGAGTCCAGCCCAGATCTATTGTAACCAGAACTCATTAGCAGAGCTGGTCAGAACAATTTGGATGAAACAGTTTTTTACTTGCTGGGTTGTTGTGGTGTTTAGATGCTGCTTGTAATTATTAGAACTGGGAGCACTGGCTGTTGGGAGTCTGAAATGACAGGAAACAGGAAGGGGGGGGAGGAGTTGAGGAGGCTGAGTGAGAGCTACCGAGGGTGCAGCAGCAGCTTGGTAAAGATGTTTCCACTTTATTTTTAAAGTCCTGTTGAAGTTTGTTAGTACCTTGCCTGGTTGCTGCAACAGTCGTCGAACTTGAAGTGACTTGAAGAGAGAGTTTGATTTTGAAGAAGCTGCTCCAGAAACCTGCCCACTTTCCCGCCAACATGCCTACGTAGCTCCTCGGCAGCAGACCTAGCAAGTTGCTGGGGGACCCGGCGTTCCAGGGTCCATGACTCAGGGGTAGCCTCTGAACCAGGGATCCCAAGTCTTCAAGGGTATCGCTACAGTGCAGCTGGGAATGAGCACCTCGGCCCGGGTAGACAGACTCACACTAGCTTCGCTCCAGGTAGCACGCTAAAAATAGCATGGATGTTGTGGCTCTGCAGTCTTGGGATAGCCACCTGAGCTCAGACCCCAAGAGGTCAAGTGGGCTCAAGAACCTGAGCTGCTGCCTGAGCCACAATGTCCACACTGGTATTTTTAGAGTGCTAGGTCAAGCGGAGCTAGCTCAAGTCTGTCTATCCCAGGCTGGGAGGCTCACGCACAGCTGCAGGATAGACATATGTGAAGCTCTCAGACAGCCTGCCAAGCAGACTGTAACTGAATCAGGGACCCCAGGGCTTCCAGAGTCCATGGTTCTGGGCCAGCCTGCCAGGCAGACTGCCCTGGGAATGGGTCTGCCCTGGGAATGGGCCTTTCATGGAAAATGTCAGAACTTTGGGGGTTTGTTCTGAATCAGAATTAAACCAAATAGCAAAATCCTCCCTAAAACAGATTCCGCTCTTGTTGCCCAGCTCTACTCATTAATACATTTGTTAACTGTTGGATAGCCAGTACATGACCAAGCTCACCCGCTTGTTCTTTTCTTATTACACAGGTGTTCACATGACAAAATTACATTTTACATTAATTGGCCCCCTTGTGGCAGCATCAAGTGAGAGATCAAGGACTCACCGGGCTACAGAAGTTGAATTCTTCTAAATTGGGTGGTGTGGGGTGTGTACCATTCACATGCACATTCTGGTGACTGGCTCAAAAAAAGGATAAGGACCTACTATTACTCAAACCAGTCAAAGGAGTTGTCCTCTAGTTCAGTTGGTAGCTCCCGGTGTTTTTCTGAGCCTAAAAGGCAACAAGTCTAGTTATGCCTCCCCAGGGTTGGGACGCAGTGTCGGGGCACAGTGTCTGCAGCATGTAGATTCATTATGGAGGAGGGAAGGGAAGGTGAAGGTATAACACACAAAACACGTGCTTTTTGGGTAAACCCAGGTCATCCTTATTCAAAAGCAACGCGGCCCATGCCTTTACAGACACAATACCTGCTCTCTCTGCCCAGTCTCCGAGATCTCAAAACTCCAAGCATCCCCCTGGCTTCTTGAAAGAAAACACATTCAACACTGGCAGCTAGTGTGTTTCTAAACACAACCTCCTCTGTCTACACCAGCTACAGATTCCAGTTAAAAACTGAGTTTGTCAAAACATGTTAGAGAGCATGTTTTAAAACATGACCTGATTTCCTAGTCTGGACATGCCCACAGGGTGTATCAACCATCCCAGGTGCAGGGAGGAGGAAAGCTGAAAGAGTCTGAGAGGTTCCAGAATCTGAAGAACTGGAGACAGACTGAAATCCTGGTGCCAGTGAAGGCAATGGGAGTGTTGTCACTAGCTTCAGCAGAGCCAGGATTGCAGCTGGGGTCTATAAAAGGAACTGAAAAAAACTCCTAAAAAGTTGAGAACTTGAATGACATGGGCTACGTTGTGCCCTTGTTTAGCTTCAGGGAATTAAGGGTTGATCCCTTCCTGACACCTAGAGTGTGGAATTATCCCGGTATGTGTCAACCGGGGAACTTTTGGTACCTGCACTTTGTAAGGCACAGTCATGATCAGGCACTGGGTTATTGCTGCTGGGAGCATTTTCCCAGCGACTAAAGTTCATATTTAAGGTCCAGCCATCTTTATCTCTGTTTACCAGTAATTACTGTAGATGTATATTGTGCCTTGCATCCTCAAGGGTTCCAATGCACTTTTTTTTTTTTCATAGATATTTAGGTCAGAAGGGACCATTATGATCATCTAGTCTGACCTCCTGCACAACACAGGCCACAGAATTTCACCCACCACTCCTGCAAAAAACCTCTCACCTATATCTATGCTATTGAAGTCCTCAAATCGTAATTTAAAGACTTCAAGGAGCAGAGACTCCTCCAGCAAGTGACCCATGCCCCATGCTACAGAGGAAGGCGAAAAACCTCCAGGGCCTCTTCCAATCTTAGCAAACACTGTTGAAATGCAGCTACCTCTGAACTGGAGAGCAGAAACCTACACAATAGTGAGTGGATGGGAAACGTTGGCCAAGTCCTCCAGAGGCAGCTTCGCCTGTTAAAAAAGTGCCATTTTTTAAATGATACTGAGTGTGGGGTTTTCATCATTGGTCTAAATCTGTTCCCATTGAAGCCAATGGTAAAATCCCTGTGGCAGAGCTCCAACCTTGTCCCCGTGGGTCCCGCGCTTCCAGGCAGTTTATGCTAGCTTCAGAGGCTCACTGCAACCCTCCATGTAGCCCTTCTGTCTCTAGGGCCAGGGATACAGTCTACTGAGCCCTTTTCATCATAAGCCAGCAATGGAGGTTGGTGAGAGAATTCCCACAGTCTCTGTTGCTCCTATGGCTTCATGCCAAAACAGTTTAGCATCCTGTCCTGACAGGGGCCTGTTTTCCCCTCCCAGGAGGTGTTTCTGTAGTGGTGGGTTGGGGGGAACCCGGGCCCACCCTCTACTCTGGGTTCCGGCCCAGGGACCCTAATGGTAGCAGCTGTTGGCAGCCAACCTTTCACTGCCAGAGTTGCTACATTTCCCCGGGCCATTTCCCCACAGCTCTCCTGCTTCTCCCTTCTTCACCCTTACCTTAGGGCTCCCTTACCAATGACTTGAGGGTGTCTTCATTATCCAGCCCTTCAGCCATACTTCCTCTCCTCTGGCTCCTCTCTGCCTGACTGAAGTGAGCCCTTTTATATTATCAGAAGGGCCTTAAAGTCAGGCGGTCACATTAGCTTAATGGCCTCACCTGACTCTTTGCAGGTTAATTGGAGTCAGATGTTCTCATTAGCCTGGAGAAGCCCCTGCTCTGGTCAGTCAGGGAACAGAAACCTGTTCATCCAGTGGCCAGTATAGCTGCCTTCTGCTACTCCGCTGTACACCCAGACCAGACCTACACCATCCCGGGCCGCACCCTCTTCGACAACCTGTATCTGGTCCGGGACCTCTTGGAACTCGGGTGTAGGGACGGTCTGTCGTTCGCCCTCCTGTCCCTGGATCAGGAGAAGGTGTTCGACAGGGTGGATCACGGGTATCTCCTGAGCACTCTGCGAGCGTTTGGCTTCAGACCCCAGTTTGTGGGTTTTCTCCAGGTGCTGTACGCCTCTGCAGAGTGTCTGGTCAGGCTCAACTGGACCCTGATCGAACCGGTCAGCTTCGGGCGAGGAGTACGGCGGGGTGCCCCCTCTCGGGCCAGCTGTATGCTCTGACGATCGAGCCCTTCCTCAGTCTCCTCCGCAGGAGGCTGACGGGGTTGGCGCTACGGGAGCCAGAGCTGCGGCTGGTCCTGTCACCATATGCCGATGATGTGCTCCTCGTGGTCCAGGACCCGGGCGACTTGGCGCGGGTGGAGGCTTGCCAGGCCGTCTACTCGGCAGCCTCCTCTGCCTGGGTCAACTGGGTCAAGAGCTCTGGCTTGGTGGTAGGGGACTGGCGACAGGCGAGCTCCCTCCCACCCGCGCTTCAGGCCATCTGGTGGAGCGCGGGTCCACTGCTCTATCGGGGCGTTCACCTTTCTGCCACGCGTCCGTCTCTGCTGGAGAACTGGCACGGTTTAGAGGGCAGGGTGGTAGAGCAGCTCCGGAGATTGACAGGACTGCTCCGGTGTCTGTCCCTTCGAGGGCGGGCACTGGTGTTCAATCAACTAGTCCTGTCCATGCTCTGGTACCGGCTCAACATCCTGGTTCCAGCCCCGGATTTCCTGGACGACCTCCGGAAGTTGATTCTGGAGTTCTTCTGGTCAGGACTGCACTGGGTCTCTGCAGGGGTTCTCCATCTACCCCTGGAGGAGGGAGGGCAGGGCCTGAAGTGTCTCCGCACTCAGGTCCATGTCTTCCACCTCCAGGCCCTGCAGAGGCTCCTTTATGGTGCAGGTAGTCCGGCGTGGAGCGTACCGGCACTTGCCTTCCTGCGCCGCTTCCGAGGGCTCCGATATGACCGGCAGCTCCTTTATCTCCATCCGAGAGGTCTTCCGCGAGACCTCTCCAGGCTGCCGGTCTTCTACCAGGACCTCCTCCGGACCTGGAAACTGTTCACAGCGACCAGGTCCGTGGCGGCCTCCGTGGGGGAAGATCTCCTCGCGGAGCCCCTGCTACACAACCCCCAGCTCCGTGTGCAGGTGGTAGAGTCCCCCTCGGTGCGCCAGAGGGTGGTCCTGGCAGAAGTCACCAGAGTTGGAGACCTCCTGGACTACGACCGGGGAGACTGGCTGGATCCCCTGACGCTCGCTCAGCGCATGGGGCTCTCCAGACCTCGTACTCCCCTGCGTGTACTTCAGGAGGTGAGGGCCACTTTGCCGCCCGCTGCTTGGGTTTACCTCGACCAGGTCCTGCGAGAGGGTGTGCCCCGCCCACCCTCCACCCCCAGGCCCTCCGGACCTTTTCATCGGGCCCCTGCCCCGTGGACCCGACCGACCGACCCCCCACCCCTTCACCGTGAGCTGGCTACGCGAGCTGCAGCCAGTCCGGTTCCAGACCGCGCCAAAACAACATCTCTACACACTCGTGCTCCGCACCCTTCACGTCCTCACCCTCACGTCCCGCCCTGACACAAAGTGGCAGGACCTCCTGCCACCTCTAGAGGGTGAGGAGCCCCGGTGGGCCAGCGTATATTCCACCTTAGTCCCGAGGCCCGCCAGGGATATCAGTTGGCGGCTCCTTCATGGGGCCGTGAGCACAGGCATGTTCTTGGCGCGGTTCACTCCAATCCCGGACACCTGCCCCTTTTGCGGCGTGAGGGAAACCCTGGCGCACGTCTACCTGGAGTGCACCAGGCTGCAGCCCCCTATTCCAGCTCCTCACGAATATTTTGTTAAGGTTTTGGTTGCACTTTTCCCCTCACCTCCTTATCTATACACTCCCTGTCCGTGGCCCCACTAAGTCGCGGGACCTCCTTGTCAACCTCCTCCTGGCCCTGGCTAAAGTGGCCATCTATAAAACCAGGGTGAGGACGTTGGCCGATGGAGTCTCCTGTGACTGTGGGGCCTATTTCTGATCCTCCGTCCGCTCACACCTCCGCGCAGAGTTCCTCTGGGTGCCTCCACTGACTCCCTTGACGCCTTTGAGGAGCAGTGGGCGCTGTCCGGGATCCTCTGCTCGGTGTCCCCGTCCGGTTCCCTTCATTTGACCCTTTGACCGCACTCCTGTCCCTGTTGTTCATTAGTTGTCCCCTGTAATTATTTGGTTTTCCAGGTCCTGTGGACCTCCCCCTTTAGGCTGGGGGGGGATCCTTTAGCAGTGGGCGGGCTTTCCCCAATAAGGCTACTCTGCTGTACCCAACTGGCCTGGATCTATCACACCCCCTATTGACTTCAACAGAGACAAGGTGGAATTTTCAAAAGCACTCACCCTTCACCTGTATGTCCACATGCAAACAATACTGGCTGTTTTGGTGTCATCTGGAAAAAATGCACTTGCATAGAACTCAGTGTATCTATATCGGAAGAATAAAGGGATGAGATGACCTGGAATTTGAACTTGTGCTTCACATGTATCTAGGCATTAGGAACGTGATGTTGAGGCCTATGAGCTAGCTTATTTAGCTTGCTATAACTGGACCTAAAACCATCAGTAGCTGAAGTCTAGAGAACTGTAGCAAAAATAACCCAGGCACTTGATTAATGGAGACTGAGAATGCCTTTCAGCAAATGGGAAGCATGCCCTGCTAACAAGAATGATTTGCATGATTTTATCTTACAGAGCCCTGGCCTTGGAGGCTGGGAAACACAAATTGGACAAGGCATTTCAGAAACCCATGGGGAGTCATTTTCCCAGACATGGCCAGAAGGCGGGTGGCAGTAGGTTTCCTTGAAATCAGAATTTCAAGGAACTGGAGATGCAAGGCTCCTCACACACTAGAGAGTCAGCCAAGTCTACGCTAAAAAGTTTTGTCAGTATAGAAATGTTAGTAGGAGTGTGGTTTTTCGTGATATTTTTATACTGGGAGAATACCCTATTGTAGACATATCAGCATAAAAAGGCTTTTGCTGGTACAGTTTGTTTTGATCAAGGAACCGGTATCAGCTATATTGGCAAAAACACTTTCTTTCCACTACAAGCTGCATCCACACTAGCAGGTGGGTTGCTGGTGTAGCTGCACCAGTATAGCTACGCTGGGAAATCTTTTCTAGTGTAGACAAGACCTACATTCTGAAGAGGACAGATGTAACACGTCACCTCCAATTAGGATGAAGCTAAAAACATTCCTACATGCCTGACTTGCTAGTGACTCTGAACAGAGATCTGAGGAGGACTCAAAGAAACTAAATAATCTCTGGGTGACAGCCACAAAGTACAGAAGAAATTATCCCAGTGCTGATTGTACCTCGTCACTTACTTAGTGTAATCATGTGTTAATAGCGTGACTAGGAGATGATGTTTTGCTTTTCTTCTCTGTGGACTGTGTCCTTTGTGTGCTTTTCACAGCACTCCAGACAGCAAAGACTCACCCTGTTCCAGAGCAGCAGTACCAGGTTTAACTGAACGCTGGGTTGTGTACCACATTCTTAGATGAGTAGCACAAATGTTTGTGTTTAGTTGCAGAGTAACAGCTGTGGTAGTCTGTATTCACAAAAAGAAAAGGAGTACTTGTGGCACCTTAGAGACTAACCAATTTATCTGAGCATAAGCTTTCGTGAGCTACAGCTCACTTCATCGGATGTTTCCACTGAATGCATCCGATGAAGTGAGCTGTAGCTCACGAAAGCTTATGCTCAGATAAATTGGTTAATCTCTAAGGTGCCACAAGTCCTCCTTTTCTTTTTGTGTTTAGTTGAATTTTGCTGATGTTTTTCCACATACTTTTTAATACCTCAGGAAAGCAAAAATACCCAGATCTGAGCTTCTCATGATATTTTGGCTCCTGGATGATGGAAGACCAGATGGTCCCTTATTTGGGGCCATTAAATGGCGACCTGAGATCAAAGAAAAAAATCCCATGATGTCAAGGTATTGGGGGTACATTTTAATTCCTGCAGAAAGCCATTGTCTAAAGAGGTAGCTTAGTCCAATGGATATAGAACTGGCCTTGGACACGCTGTTCTAACTGTGGCTCTGCTGCTCATCTGCCCTGAGACTTTTGGCCAGTCGCTTCATCTCTCTTGCCCAACCTGGAAGTTCTTTTGGGTAGGGAGTGTCTCTATGTGTATATTCAGTGCCTAGCACAACACGGCCCTGATCTTGGTTGGGGTCTCCAGACACTACTGCAATAGTATTTATTAATCACAATGTGAGTTCTGCTCTTCTGTTGGCCTCAGTGCCCAGGTTTTGCTTAATTTGCTAATGGTTTGAAACTGATGAGAAGTTAAAGAGCGGAAGTGGAGTGAGGAGTGATCAGTATTTGTGTTATAAATTGTCATGCTCCTTGGTCAAAGGAGGCTGTACATTTCCTACAAGGTTTGCAGTGCCCATGGGATGGGGTAGGCCAGAGCTGGCCTGTTATTCTGCTTTTCTGGATTCTTCTGAACCTTCCAGTGCTTTCAATAGCATCCAAGCTCTGTTGAGGAATTCCAAGCAGACGCTGTTGCTCTGTGAAGATCCTAGTGCAAGACAAAAGGGATCAGAATATGAGAGTGAGAAGGGGAGAGAGAGGGCCACAGTTCCCGGATCTGCCCAAGTCAAAGCTCTGCCGGGGGCTGGCTGCTTTCACTGTGATAGGCATATCAAACCCCTAGGCCCAAACACTGAGGCTTAGAGAAAGGTCAGGAGAAACGTGCTGCTGGGACCAATCTCAGAAAGAGTGAAGGGGCATTTTGTGAGAGAGAGTTTCACACCCTGGCAAGAGGGTGAGATGAGGGGCAGGGTGAGAGGGGTCCCGTGGCCTGGCCCTCTCCACAATGGCCAGCCGCGCAGCCTCTACAGCATGTGCTTGCTGGAAGTGCTGCAGAGGGAATCGTGACCAAGGCAGGGCTCTGCACATTGGCCCCTCTCAATGGGCTTGGAGGCCATCAGCCACACTCAAGACCTGAGGGGAGAGACGGGAGATCTGTGTGTTTGAATTACCCCTCTAGACATTTTTCCGGTTGAATTCTCATGTGAGCCATGAAATACAAAGTACATGACAGAGGGAAACAGAATGATACAGTGAGCAGGTCAGAGATCACATGACATCCAAGAACACAGAGCTGTGCTTCTCCTTCACCCACTGATCAGCAGAACACCACACTATGGTGTTTGCTCCGTCACTTGCTATTATCCATGCAGTGGCCACTATAGACAGCTGTGACTAGCAGCCAACAGGAAGCCAAGAGGCTGCTAAATATCAGGGGAGTTCAATTAGAATCCTGACTTCATCAACAGCATTCTGGCTGAGACAGCCACATTCGAAAACACACCCTTTCACTTTATAGCTTGTTATACAGGCAACACTTGAGCTGGAATCCTATTTTATATTCTTCACACTATTTAAAATTTCCTATTCTACTCAGGACCAAAATTGACTTCATACGCTCTAGCTTTACAGTATGAAGATACGCCTCTCCTGCCCCCAGCCTGCTGCGCACTCTGGGTGTTGTTTTTTTTTAAAAACGTTTCTTTTGATTTTTCACGGACTAATGAACTTTACTGGATTTACATCGAATTCTGCCTTCAAACTTAAATATGGAAGTTTTAAATTCACTTAGGGCTAGTCGACACCAGAAGCGCTAGGTTGGTGTAACTTACGTCACTCACGGGGTGGCTTATTCACACCATTGAGTGACGTAAGTTATACCAAAGGGTAGTGTAGACAAGGCCTTAGTGTACTATTTCCACTGTGAACCGGGAGGGAGGGGCTAATTTCGAGTAATGGGGGGAAGTTGGGTTTGATTTTTTAAAATTAGGTCTTATTAATTTACTAAACTGAGTCCCTTGGCATTGTACTTACCCCACAGCATTTACTGCACAGATAATTTCAAACGCAACCACTGAAGAGAGATGCCAGATTCTCATTGACTTGCAAAGGGAATTAGGTGCGTAGCAGTCCTTAATGCTTTTCAAAGTCACCCCCTCATTTGGCCTCAGCATCAGGTAGGCAATGGGTGAGGGTTTGGGAGCACGCAACGACAGGAATATGGGACCAGACTTCGGGTCACTTGCAGTAATAAGCAGCTGTTGCTTATTTGACAAACAAAGACATAATCCCATTTATCCACCCTTTTGGGGGGTAGAAAACAGGCCTGCTAGAAGAAGGTAAGCTCTATGGCACAGTGCATGGTGATATGGTGTAATCCCTGGCTGGGGACTGGAGGTGCTAGCACAATGTAAATAAACCATGATCCTTCCCACCGCCAGCACACCATTCAGCTAAGGATTTCAAAGCACTCCCCAGACACCCATTAGCTACACATTGCAGCCTCCCTCTGAGGCAGGGCACTATTAACTGCATTTTACAGACAATTAACCCAGGGTACAGAGAGGGAAGGTGACTTGCCAAGGTCACCCAGCAAGTCAGTAGCTGAGGAATCCAGGAGCCCTAACTCTCCATATCTCCATATCTCCATATCTCGCACTATACAACACTGGTTCCTTGCACTTCCATCTTGAACCTCATCAGTTTACCACTCTGTGTGCTCTAGTTCGTACTCTGCAACGTGCTTTGGAGGGTTGAAAACACTGAAGAGAAAAAAAAAAAAAGATAGAAATTAGAGAAAGAATCAGCATGTGTGCGACAAACATCTTCATATTCACCGCTCTCTAATAATCACAGTGAAGTGATGTCTCCTCTTCCAAGTACAGCAGATATTGCAGTTAGCAGAGATGCCTTCAGAGCTAAGGCCCCAGTTCAACAAAGCACTTACACATTCATTTAAGTACTTTGACAACTCAGAGCCACAATTCTGAGTTTTTAAATGGACCTCTATCAATCAATCCATGACAATAGCATCATGAAAAAACAGACCTCTGCTCACTAGGAGCAGAACCCCTGCTTTGATCCAATAGGCTTATACCACAGCTGGCTTATTTCTTTTTCATTTTCTCTTTCCAGATAGCCTGATTACCCTTGACTGATGTTGAGAGCAGGAAAATTATAGAGTCAAGGGTAATTTTGTCCTTTCACAGACAGTGGGTCCCTTGGATGTGCAGATTGGAAGGTTTGGGAGAACATGAAAAAATTAGTTTGCTTATTCAATTTCCCTTTGTTTTGCCCTTCTGATGTGCGATGCCCCACCTACTCCTCTGTGCGCACAGCGAGCCCCCAAGGGAGGTTAAATGGACACGGATCAGATCCAGCAGCCATTCATCTGCCTCCAGTTTCATCTCCATGCAGAGTTCAGCCATGAGCTGTTGTAATCTCCTAATGGATGGCTCAAGAGTAAATGCCTTTGAAAATATAAGCAGCAAGAATCAAACCGATGCACATTCTTATTCCACAGCTGTTCTTTATGTCTGTGCCAACATGCTAATACCCTCATTACAGTCAGGTGAATTCCATCACACTGCTATGCCCAGCCATTGACTCTGTAGGCTAAGAGGTCGGATTACTCCCCTTCACCAATACATGAAGACAAATTTCACTGTGGATGTCCAGGAGTTCAATTACCCTATTCTAATTAATGTTCAATTTCACACACATACCCTTTACAGCAGCAGTTCTCAGCCAGGGGTCTGCAGACCCCTGAGCCGTTTCAGTGGGGTGCAAAGCCCCACTACTGAAACCCAGTGCCCTGAGCTGGGCTGAAGCGGGAAGCGGCATGGGGCTGAAGCCCTAAGCTCTCCTTCCATGCCCCCTGCTGCAGCCAGGAGTGTCACGGGGCTGAAACCCCGAGCTTCCCCACACCCCACTGCGGCCAGGAGCTGAAACCCTGACACAGGCAGAAACCTTGAGCCCATGGGCAGAGTTGAGGGGGCACCATAGTGTTGCCTCCCACAATTGCAGTGCCTTACCCAGAGTGGGGCAGTCCTGGAGGCAGCTCCACCCCACACCTCCTCCTCTCCCCCAGTCCTCCTCAGGCTCCACCCTCTGGCCAGGTCCTAGACTGGAAGCCAGAGCCAGGCAGTGAGGGGCAGCTGCTCCTCTGGCTAGTGGTGCCATGGAGTGGGCAGACGTCACATTCCCCCATCTACTGCTGGTGCCAAGGGTTGTGGCTGCTCCTCGGTCCCCTTTGACTGCTCATGCAGCCAGTCAGAGCTGCTCAGGCTGCTCTGGGACCAGCAGAGCCCTGGGGGAGCAGCCACCAGCACACAGCCCCAGACAGATGGATGGCCTGCTGAGGTGAGTCAGGGTGGGGAGGTGGTGCTCCCTCCCTGGACCCTGTGTGCAGAGCTGACCAGAGCCCCACCAGCCCTTGCCACCCCACCCCTCCACCCCACAAATAGAAGTCAAACTATGCCTATGCCCACCTGGCCCAAAGCCCCACCCCGTGGAGTTTTTCTAGCATGTTGAAGTGGGGCTCAGAAAGAAAAAAGGTTAAGAACCCCTGCTTTACAGGACTGACAAATGGAGCAAAGGTTAAGGAGATCAAGTACAAGGGCACAAATTCTGCCCTCAGTGGCACCCACACAACCCCACTGGTTTTGTTTGAGTTGCATGAGGAGAACGGATGGCACAATTTAGTTGATACGACTATATGGTAGGAACGAAGTGGGCCAGAGCTTGTCAAGGTTGGTGCTTCTCACAGCCAGACATGACAGATGATAGGGGCTTCTCTTAGTATTGTTCAAAGAAGAGAGCTAGGGTCCGATTTTCAGAAGACGCTCTGCTCTCATATTTGCACAGCTCTGCTAGCACTTTCACACCAAAAACAAAACAAAAAAAACGCAAAAGCATTTAAGTCCCACTGACTTTCAAGAGTACTTGTACTCCTAAATCACTTAGGTGCCTTTGAAATTCCAACCTGTAATTTGCACATGTAGGCACAACAACTTAGCACAGAGATGCATACAGAATTTTCTGAAAGTTCTGGCTTCTCCAATTTAATTCATTCAATTAGTTGCCTGAGAAGAGAATGCCCTGTGTACTGATCTGCACCCTGTGCATTTGTCCTAGATATCATAGGGGCTGGAGCACCCACAGGGAACTATTAGTGGGTGCTCTTCACCCACTGGTAGCCAAGCTCTCCTTCCCCCCGCCCACCTCCTCCTCCCCCTGAGCGCACTGCGTCCCCACTGCTCCACCCACCTCCCAGCACTTCCCACGTGGCTGCTGCCAGACAGCTGTTTGGCAGCATTAGCATGCTTGGGGTGGGGGGGGGGGGGAAGAGCAGTGGGAACATGACATGCTTAGGGGAGGAGGCGGGGAAGAGGTGGGGCCAGGGATTTGGGGAAGAAGTTGGAATAGGGGCAGGGAGGGGGCGGACGTGGGGCAGGGCAGGGGCGGGGACAGGGGCTTGAGTCTATTGTGCTTCAAACCTGCCCTAAAACTCAGCACTTCTTTCTAATTCTTACCTGACAAACATTATTGAATTAAGAAAAGGAGGACTTGTGGCACCTTAGAGACTAACCAATTTATTTGAGCATAAGCTTTCGTGAGCTACAGCTCACTTCATCGGATGCATTCAGTGGGAACAAAAATGCATCGATGAAGTGAGCTGTAGCTCACAAAAGCTTATGCTCAAATAAATTGGTTAGTCTCTAAGGTGCCACAAGTCCTCCTTTTCTTTTTGCGGATACAGACTAACACGGCAGCTACTCTGAAACCTGTCATTATTGAATTAGGTGCCTCTGAATCTCAGGATGTCACTAAGGATGGACATCAGGGCAAAGACACATAGTGGGGAGGCTGCCAGTCTATTAACAGAGCAGATTAACTCATTATTTGTGCGTGTGCTCACACTCTGGTGCCTCTTCAAACATGGACTGAATCTTAATGTTGTGTCCTGGGGATTTAGCTGTTAGCACTCTGGGTTTGTTGCACTGCAAGCATAAAATCCTCCAAAACAAACAGGGAAGCAGTTTGTTACTAAATGGGAGTTACATAAGCCAGAGTTGCCATGAGAAAGTAGGCAACCAACAAGACAAACACTCGGTGAACGTGTGCACACACACACAAAAAGTAATCACCAATGACCAAGCTAGAGCATTAGTACCCCACTCCACTCCAGTCAAAACCACTTACACTCAAATGAGACGTTCTGCTGTTGGAATGTGTGACAAGACCCTAGCTTCCAGCAGCCCTCATGGAGATGTACACAATGTAGATGCAGAATAGCTTATATTTGATTCGCGTCTTTCAGATGTGGTTTACTACAGTGTTACCTATCTCAAGAGTTCAAAAATAAAGAATCACAATACTGGCATAAAAATCATGAGGGTTTTTTAAAAAATAAGACATGGGGTCTTTTTATTGGCCTTCTGGGTGCACTTGGGTCACATTTTCCAGTTTCTCTGCACTCATGAGGGCTAGATATGTACTTTAATAAAACAAAAATTAAATTGAAGTTCTTAGCTAATCACCTGACTTTGAGGGCTGGCAAAAGCCACCAGTGTTGCTAATGACACTTTGAAAATGTTGTCCTAATGTAAGTGTAACCCATTGGAGAATTTGTGCTACAGGTCTCCCCACTGTGCCTGATCTGCACAGGAGATGAGTCTATTACAGCCCCAGCTAGAGTCTCAGCTCTCTCTAGCAGTTCATGCTTTTAGCTCTGGAGTTCAATCCCCTCTGTGGCAGTTTTCACGTAACTGCCTTGAGAAAGGCCTCATGTAGTGAATCAGTGGCAGATCTGAGCTCAGAATTCAGGAGCTTATGGGTCCCAGTACTAGGATCAGACCACACTGTGTAGTCAGGGTTGTAAGAGGAGTAAGGGGGTTGAGAGAAGATAAAACACTACTCACTGAGAGTGGGACTTGGAATCCAGATACTTTTATAAATGAAAGGCAACAGGGGTTACACAAATGTCTGTGAACCTTCTTGTGTTGTCACCAAATGATGTAGACCTCAAGACAGATCCAAATGGAATGGGTGGTTGAACCTTCTTCTTAACGCTGGTAAGTACAGCTAGTACACAGCAGTGAATTACATTCCACCCACCCCACGGCAGCCCGGAGCACAAACACAAATGGAAGTTTGCTTAGAAGATGAAGCCAAAGGAAAAGTGCTGTCACCAATGAGGCATGATTGGCAGGATGGCAGAAGGGCCTTCCTCTAAAAGTGTGGCTATGATACCTTTATCATTATGCAGTAATTAAATGCACCAGTCAATGCTCTGAGATTTACCAAATGCCCAGTAGTGAAAACAAACATAGCAGCAATGTACAGAGAAGGTGGAAACAGAATTAAGACTAAAGACATCTTTCAGGACCTCAGCCATGTGCAGCCTCTAGCCCTCAGACACTCTTAGGGATGGCAGAACCCATTTGGATTCAATAGGGATGGATCAGAATCTTTGCACAGAACGCAAAGTGGACCCTGAAGCTTTGAAATAGAAGAACCTTTAAAAAAATAAAAAAGAATAGAACTTTTTTTCATTCATTTGCATCTCTTCACTCCCTGCTTGCCGTGGGGATGGGGAGTGGGAATAGTGAAATGTCACAGGAGAGTTTTCATGGCATTGCCAGCCCATCAGTGTGTTAACAAGAGGGGAGCAAAGAGGTCATGCCCCACTTCTAGACAAAGGCAGTTTGGTGCAGCATCCAAATGTTTGGACTTTACATCCAACCCCACCTGTCTTTCCAGGGCCGCCTCTCACTCACAACACGGTTCTAATTCACCAGTGGTCTAAGTATTGGTATAAAAATTGTCTTACCAGGACAGCTCACAGACCCATCTTGATTGGTATCCTGCATCCCTGGCAGTGTTTGTGTGGGTTGTTTCAAATAAGTACTTGATTTTTTTTATGATGCTATATTTCTGTTACATTGACAGCACACAGAAATTAAAGTATTTTATGTTTTTATATTTCTGGAAGGCTGCAGCATAACACTGCTTTATCTCTGAGAATCCAGAACCAAAACCAGAGAGACACAAAGCAGGTTGCTCCCAAAGACAGGAAGACACAACTCATCCCGTCTTGTTCTAGGCTGGGTCTTTGCAGATTGAGTGCAGAACAGTGAAGACACAGATCCCACACTTCCCTACAGAGCCCCTAGCCTGCAAGCAGAACCAGAAAATCCCTTAAAATTACAAGCAACCACTTTAAGTATAACACAGTTTCAATGCACACACTTACTCCTTCTCATTGTCAGAAAGAAGCAAAAGACAGACTAATAGCCTATGACACCACTGCTGCATTCTCAGCAAAGATGGGACAAATCTATTGCATGCTAGATATCAGGACTCAGTAGTGCTCTAATATTGAATATGAACACATATAGATCACCACATCCAGAGAAAAAGTTAAGTTACACGGAGGCAGTGAGATTAGGAAGTGGTTAGCACTGTGCATCCACCAATAAATCAAACACCTGCATCTATGTCCACTATGTGCAGAGGACCCAGGAGTGATGGAAATCAAGACTGCCACTCCTTGGAATCACAAAAGGCTTTGGCACCGGACTACATGTGATGTGAAAGCTGGGGAAGGACAACCACCACCATGCTCCACTCCTCTGATTTAGAAATCTGTCTAACTCAGCCTAGCTTGTATGATCATGTCTCATCTATCCCACTGTGTCAAGCTATCCTTCAGCGTCTCAAGAGCATGAGTACCAACCTCAGAACAGATTGTTAAGAACCAGGGCACAAACCCCATGTTGGTGATGAGGTCTATACTTAGATTTCACCTATCAGGTGTGAAATCCTCTGGCACTATAACAGCCTAACCATGGAGTCAGACAGTCAATCCCTCTGGGTACTCCGATCTATCTTGTCACCTAGGCAAGCTTGCCTTTCTGATAGATAGTCCCTTACACCAAGTATCAAAGCAATATTCAGGTGCCAAAGGACCAGTCACTTATCCCAGGTCAATTGCACTTTAGATCTCACACCAAAAACACCACTTGTTCCCAATCCTTTAATAAACCATCTGCAGATTATTAAATATAGGAAAAGGAAACGAGAGCTATTAACAAGATTAAAGCAGGTAAACATCTACACACAAACCAGTTCCTTTCTTACATTTCTAAAAGTAATAGAAGCTTCTAGAATAAGCAAGCTTTATATGTCCTTTAGCACTAACCCAAGCTACACACTCGGAATCTTTTGCTAACATCTAGTCATCATTGCTCCCCAGAGTCCAAGCAGCATAAAGATACAGTTCCTTCCTGTTAGGGGTTTTATTCCCTTCCCTGCTTCTGCTTTGAGCTTCATACATAGCTGATGAGAGGAATTCACTTGCATGACTCATCTTCACCGGGGTGGGGGGGGGGGTGAGAGAGAGAGAAGGGGAGGGTAGAGTAAACAGCAAAGTCTTTTGTCCTCTTTAATGTTCCACACTAATCTGTCTGGTGTCAGTGGGCCTTCTTTGATGGGCAGGACAGAACACTTGATGGAGAGCAACATTTCACACTAGCTAGTGTCGCTCTCCTGTCGGTGATTTACACCATTACAGAGGCTTACATTGTGGGATACAGAGGTTATGAGGGAGATTAATGCATGCAGCAATTTACAAGCATTCCATAAAGCACATCCATCAACCACATTCTCATAATCCTAACACCTGTTTTAACAATACTTCACACAGGTGAGCCAGACTGGTCTCAGCCCTGTATTTGTCAGTGTTCATGCCAAGGTCCCCATGTTTCCACTGAACTGGCACCTGGACTGCCAGCAACACATTGATCAACCCATACCTTCCCTGCTGATGACAAGGACGGAAGGGGATGACAGCCCTGGCCAACACCCCAGGCCCTGAAACTGCGGAGGCTCAAAAGCCTGAGAGCAGAGGGTGAGGAAACCCCTGCTAAATCTCCTCACCCCAAAAAGAAAGTGTCAGGCAGTAGCAGCAGCACAGAATAGCATCGCCTCTAGACCCACCTTAGCAATGCCCTCCCCACAAACAGCTACCTGCTCCTGCTGGCCTAGGAGGCAGAATGACCATTAGGGCCCCATGAGCAACATGAATAGTTTTGGCCCAAGGACAGATTTCAAATGGGGTTGGGACTTGGGACTCTGATGAGGGATCTGTGACTTGGACTCCAGACTCAATTTAGTGTCAGTGCCAGGCTGGGTGGCTTTGGGTCTCGGTATCTGATGTGAAAAAAGCAGGGACTTTAGTTAACAAATACAGCAATTTTTGGAAAACATTTACAGAAAACTCACCTCCTTCTAGGGTTCAGCTTCATAAACTAAGATAAACCAGAGTACACATAAAATTCACTTCAGACCTTCTCCCCAGGGCCTCCTTCCTCAGGACTGCACAGCACACCCCCTAGATCCTCTCTCTAGGGAATCACTGCCACCAGGCACCTGCACTCGTGATCAGCAATACTCTCTTAACTCTTTCCCAACAGGAGCAACCTCTTCCAAGAGGGGAATGCACCTTAGGCTTGTTATAAGGAGAGAGAATCCTGATCAGTCTGACAGGACTGAAGCTGGCCCTTTGGATAATGGAGGACCGTAGACTCACTGGCTGGTATATCCCCTCTTGGGTGGATGTGACATAGCTGGCTCTGCTCCTCCAGAACCCCTGACAGATAGCTGCTCCAGCCCTGCAGGAGTCTCTTTTCTCATGACTTGGACAGGGCCATCCCTAGCTATTCTGGGGCCCTCAGCACCCCCGCAGGGGGTGTATGTGGGGCCCCAGACCTCCACGAGGGGGGGGAGCTGGCCCCAGGCCTCCGCAGGGGTAGGGGGCTGGCTTGGGGGGCAGGAGGGAACCACCCCCCAGCACTCATCGGTGGCACGGCGCAGGCCAAGTCCCTGCACTTCCTGCTGCCAGTGAGTGCAGGCCCAGCCCTGCTGCACTCCTCGGGGGCAGGAAGAGGCGGGGCTGGGGTGGAGCAGGAGCGTGAAGAGGCGGGGTGGAGCAGGGCAGGAGCTTTGGGGAAGAGCCAGAGCAGGGGCTGGAGCAGTACGCAGCTGCGCAGGGCACCAGGAAATTTGGTGCTCCAAGTTCCCTGGTGCCCTACGCAGCAGCGTACTTTGTGTATGCATAAGGATGGCCCTGGACTTGGACTAAAAGTGACCTGGCTGGAGGTCCCACACCTCCTGGAGTAACAGAGTCCAATAAACTAAACTCAGACAAAAATAACTCTTTATCCCCTACCTAGGCTCTCTCCTCTACAGACCCTTCACCACTTCCCAGGCTCTGCACGATCAACCTCCCACCCTTGTGCGGAGCAGCACCTCCAGGGCTTTCTCCCTGGCTCCAAACTCAATAGTCCTTCTCCATCTTGTCTCAGGGGGTGTCCACACCACCTTTCCCAGGGGAACCCAGACTCTCCCTCTCTAGGCTCCAGGCCAGGGATCCTGGAGCAAACAGCTAAGGTCTGCTGTCTCCCTGGGCCTCTTCCTAGATTGGCCTCCTTTCAGAGCCTCTCCCAGAGCCCCTCCCTAGGCATACCTCCCAGCCTGACCTCTCTAATCACTGGAGAGGCACTGTCATCTACAAGGCTTCTCCCCTGCTTACCGGCGCTTCCTCCTGTTACACTCCCAACCTAGTTCCTTCTCCAGCTGGGCCTCATCTTCTATTAGGCCTGGCCATCCCTGCCCCCACCAAGTGCACTAATTACTCTCTGTCTCCAGTTCTCTCTTTCCTTACTAGAGTGGGATACATTCCCCCATGAGAGGGGGGAAGGGGGGCTTTGACAGGTAATTGGAAGTTTTAATTTCATACATAACTCAGGTGGTTTGGAGTTTGACTGGCTCTCTGTATATACTTGCATGTTGACAGTCATGTCCTCAGGCCCTCACTCAGCTTGGACTCAGTCATTCCCCAGGCAAAGCAGTCCTGTTGGGGACACTGGGGCATGGCCACTAGGTAACTCGAGGGGATGGAAGACCACGAGTGTCGATGAAGCCGCCTCGCACTAGGCCCAAGTGTCCTTGGCCCCCCCCGCCTGGAGGCACTCATAGCAGTTATGCTGAGGATCTGCAACAATATGTTGCAGAGTCAGACTGCCTGAAACTAAACAAGGCCAAACAGGGCAGATATGGAAGAAAAATGCTGAATAAAGCAGCTTTATGTATAGTTTAACAAATGATACAAAAAACAAGGGAACTAGCTGATAACTGGATTGGCTGGCTATATGGATACTTAGGGCAGCTTGCTATTGGATAAGTATGCTGAAGAAAGGATGTATAAAAGCTTGTGTAACTTCCTGCTCTGTGTGCAGGATTTGAGATTCTATTCTCCCTGTACCTTTTTGAAGCTTCAAATAAACTTTTCTGCTTCTCCACCCTGTTGTGATTATTGGGTGAAGCATACCGGGTAGCGAACCAACCCCTGCTGTTGTTTTGCCTCTCGGCACTGGGTGCCAGCAACAGTCCCAATCACATACCTGTCATGCTCCTCCCCAGAGCTGTGTCTGGTGAGTTCAAACACATCTGGCCAAGATCTGAAGTCCCCTGCCAGCCCTTACTCTGTCCAGCTAGGGCTGCCCCCAGTCCAGGTTTTCCCAGGATCCTCCCTTTTTTGAGGTAGCTGTTCTGAAAAATCTATAAGGGTGCCTAGTGTCCAAGGAGGACAGCCAGCGACAGGGCAGCTTCATGGGCTGAGGGTCACCCCAGATGTCCCAATTTGTACCTCAGAGATGGGAACTTTACCTCCATCCCCCATTGATTTCCCAAGTCTGAGTCAAGATGGCAGGATCACACCCCATGGACTTTGTCTGAATCAAAATATTCTTGCCCTCCCTAAATCTCTATCTGCCCAGTCCCCCAGGCCTATCGATCGGGGGTGTCAGTGCTGACATGGATGCACTCCACTGCTTTAGGAGATCTTCCTTTCCCGGAGGCGGGGCCCAGGTTCATGAATCATTGCTTGCTTTTCAGGCTCTGCTTTGGGAGCCCAACATGCAGAAAAGGATCAATATTTAATTTGTCCACATCTCCTTGTATTTTTTCCAGAGTGAGAGCACATTTATTTGTTAGAGAGAATGGAACCAAAGTTCATCCCACAAGGGTCCCTGGCTGGGGCAGCATGAGCTGGGGAGGGGATCTGAATCTCCCCACCCTGTCTCTCTCAGCTGTGCAGCTGCCTGACCCATGTGCTTTACGTAGGCTAAGATGCAGCTCATGCTGTTTCCTAGACTAAATGATTATCTAGATCAGGGGTTCTCAACCTTTTTCTTTCTGAGCCTCCCTCAACATGCCACAAAAACTCCACAAGCCACCTGTGCCACAACGACTGTTTTTCTGCATATAAAAACCACAGCTGGCATTAGGGGGTAGCAAGCAGGGCAATTTAGTCTGCAGAAGAGAAGAATGAGGGGGGATTTGATAGCTGCTTTCAACTACCTGAGAGATGGTTCCAGAGAGGATGGTTCTAGACTATTCTCAGTGGTAGAAGAGGACAGGATAAGGAGTAATGGTCTCAAGTTGCAGTGGGGGAGGTTTAGGTTGGATATTAGGAAAAACTTGTTCACTAGGAGGGTGGTGAAACACTGGAATGCGTTACCTAGGGAGGTGGTAGAATCTCCTTCCTTAGAAGTTTTTAAGGTCAGGCTTGACAAAGTCCTGGCTGGGATGATTTAATGGGGGATTGGTCCTGTTTTGAGCAGGGGGTTGGACTAGATGACCTCCTGAGGTCCCTTCCAACCCTGATATTCTATGATTCTATAAATTGCCCGGGTCCCCATGCCCCAGGTAACTAAGCTGCTCAGGCTTTGGCTTCAGGCCCTGAGTGCAGGGCCGGATTAGCTTTCCCATGGGCTCGAGGCTATTAGATTTTGTGGGGCCTCTGTATACAAGTCTTTTTCCTGGTAGGGAGTTTGGTGCAGGAGGGAGCTGGGGCAGGGGATTGGGGTGTAGGAGGGGACGTGGGGATCTGGGAGGGAGTTTGGGTGCAGAAGGGGATTTTGATCTGGGGCAGGAGGCTGGGATGGAGGAGGGGGTGTGAGGTGCAGGCTCCAGCTGGGAGGCACTTACCACAGGTGGCTTCCGGCCAGCGGTGCAGCAGGGCTCAGGCTGCCTGTTGCCTGCCATAGCCCCACGCCGCTCCCAGAAGTGGCTGGCTGCTAGCACGTCCACGCATGCCCCTTGCGGGGAGGGAGGCAGTGGGTCTCCGTACGCTGCCCGTGCCCACAAGTGCCACCCCCGTAGCTCCCACTGGCCGGTTCCCAGCAAATGAGAGCTGCGGGGAGAGTGCTGGGAGCGAGGGCAGCGCGCGGAGCAACCTCTCCCTTCCCCTCCCGCAGAGGGGCCGCAGAGATCTGCCAGCGGCCAGCCACTTCCGGGAGCAGCCTGGGGCTACGGCAGGCAGACAGCCTGCTTGATCGCCCCTTTTAGCAGCCCGGAGATCGCTGCTTGTGATTTATTTTTGTGGGGCCTCCCTTGAGCCGGGGACCTGGGCTGCAGCCCCTAAAGCCCCTGCCTTAATCCAGCCCTGCCTGGGTGGTGGGGCTTTGGCTTTCTACCCTGGGCCACAGTGAGTCTAATGCCAGCCCTGCTTGGCGGACCCCCTGAAACCTGCTCGTGGCCCATCGGGGTCCTCAGACCCCTGGTTGAGAACTGCTGATCTAAATGAATGAAAAGGAGTACTTGTGGCACCTTAGTACTCCTTTTCTTTTTGCGAATACAGACTAACACGGCTGTTACTCTGAAACCTGTCTAAATGAATGAGCATTACAGTATAAGGGGGAGGGGCCCAGCTCTCCCTCTTCAGCTAAAAGCAGAGAGCGCTCCCCTTGGATGGGCAAGCAGCACTGCCCCACCGCTCCCTGCCTTCGTTAGCTGCTGGGTGACAGCACCCCCTCCTGGGTCAACCCCTGCCACTCATGTGAACGTGGGGAAGGCAGTGTCCCAACACAGGGGGACTTAGCATGCATGTGTGACCAATACCAAACACAGCTGCGGAGATTCGTACAGGAGCAGCCTGTGCAGAAGACACATGCTGCATGCATTGAGGATGCTGAGAAGATGGGGCAGGCTCACTTCTGCCTGCAGATTCCAGGCTTATGGGGCCCAAAATCCAGACCCCGCTCACTGACTCAGCATGTCTCCCTAGCAGCATCTGCTGGTGGGGTTCCTACAGCACAGGGCAACAGTGCCCCACCTGCTCTGCTCCTCCTCAGTATTAGTTCAGGATGTGTGAATTTGCTGCCCACCCATTTCCCACCGGGGTGAATCAAACCCCATATTTATAAACCACTAATAGTAAATGTATGGCCTGTAAGCCACAGCCCAATTGTGGAGTTATTAGACCAACCTTATTTCTCTTGGGGGTGAGGGTGCTGAATACCCTGCATAGGTTTCTTAGCGGGGAGTGAAGAGCTGAATACCCCACTCAACCGGGTTTGCTAGGGCTAGGTGTGTGTGCTGACTTCCTCCTTTGGGCCCCAATTCAGCAAAGCACTTAAGCACGTGCCTAACTTTAAGCATGTGCTTAGGACCCACAGAACTGATGGAAGTCAAACAAATGTGGATGCCTTTGGAGACGTATCTAATCAAACTGTGCCTGGTGCACCTGATCCTGATGAGAAACTCTCTCAATAACAGAGAGCAGAGGGCATCAGCTGCCAGATTTTCAGAGGCATTGGTCACCTTCAGCTCCCACTGCTGTAAATAGAGTGCTCACTACCATTGACAATCCTGTAATGAGTTTTTATGCAAGTCAGAGGAGGCACATGGATCCTCCAGAGAAGGCAAAGGTATCCTTGCATGTTTCAAGCAAAGAGAAGTTATTCCTTTTATACTGAGCAAGGAAAGATGATCCTTTGTGAACTAAGGCATCCTGCAGATTTCCCAGCTGCTCAGCATTATCATCTCAGTTACATCTTAAACTAGGCCAACAAATTTTCCTTATTCGCTTAGTTTGGAGACTGAGTTAATTAGAACAAGGAGAAGATCAAACTTAGGGGTGATGGGAATTTCTGTGGGGAAAGATCACATTGGCAGGAAAATCAATTCACTGTGAAAAAGGGGGGGGAAATTAAGTTACGAGTCTACAGGTGCTTCAATAAAACCACAAGTGCATTTAGCAACTATAGGGGTCCCCAATTAGACGACTGCTTGGATTAAGCAAAGAGAGGGAGAAGAAATGTTTTAAATGATTGACCTAAATAAAATGTTTTCCTGAGGTGATGTTAGCCTGAAGGGCAGATGCAGTGGGGAATATGATCCATAGTCCACTGGAGGGTGGGAGAGAGCATGGCAAGAAGAATATGTTAAATTGATTTGGTCCAAATGTCTTCGCACCCATCCAGCTTCCATTGAAGCCAATAGTACTGGCCAAACTCCTTCTGATTTCACTAGCGCTAAATCACATTTGGATGGCGCTTAGGTGTAGGCCTCAGTGCTTAAATGATTTAAAGAATGCTAAGATCTTTCTTGTTGCAAAGGAAGTCTCAGTGAAGGAATACGGTGATATTAATTTAGGTCTCTTTTTTTAATCTGCTGGGTTTCATTTTAGAAATTGCAGCTCATTATAGCAGGTTTCAGAGTAGCAGCCGTGTTAGTCTGTATTCGCAAAAAGAAAAGGAGGACTTGTGGCACCTTAGAGACTAACAAATTTATTTGAGCATAAGCTTTCGTGAGCTACAGCTCACTTCATCGGATGCATTCAGTGGAAAATAGAGTGGGGAGATTTATATAATACTTATTGAACCTGGAAAAAAATCTTTACACTGTAACAGACAAAAAAAAAAGAGGAGCAAACACCTTTGCCAGTAACTCATCAAAACCAGCAGGAAATGGAGCCAACCCACACAGTGGAAAAGGCGATCAAATCTAACGCAAGAAAACACCAGTGACTAAGAGTATGATGAGCAGTGTTGTCAAGACATCAGGCACAAAGACGGTAATGGGTCCCAGAAAGGAGTCTTAGGCTTTGGTTCAGCAAGGTACCTGACCGAGGCCTCATCTGCACTGGCAAGTTTCTGCGCAGTAAAGCAGCTTTCTGCAGTGTAACTTCCAAGGTGCACACGCTGCCAAGCCACTCAGTGGTTAGAAACTGAGCAGTTGCAGCGCTGTAAAAAGACCACCCCGAAGAGAGGCGTACCGCTTTCTGCGTCAGGGTTACAGTGCCGTGATGCCAGTGTAGACACCCTGGTCGATTACAGTGCTGCAGTTGGCCTCCAGGAGGTGGCCCACAATGCCTGTTCTCACCTCTCTGGTCATCAGTTTGAACTCTACTGCCCTGCCCTCAGTTGACCAACCGTCAGCCCCACCCCATACGTTCCTTGGGAAGTTTGAAAGTCCCCCTTCCTGTTTGCTCGGTGATGTGTGCAGTGGTCTCAGCACATCTTTCCAGGTGGCCATGCCTGCTTCACACAGGAGATGATCCCCTGCTTGGAGCAATGCGGTGCTGCTGGACCTCATTAGCATTTAGGAAGAGGAGGCTGTTCAGTCCCAGCTGCACTCCAGCCGTAGGAATTACGTGTAGCCCTTCTGCCAGGTGGAACCAGCAGCAACAAGGGTATCTAGAGGTTCCTTTTCACCAATACAACACAAAACTGGCTCAAGCCCCCACCCAGTGACCTGAGACAATTACACACCACCCCCTGGGTGCCTCTAAGAGGCAGTACTTCCCTCTCGCAAGCACAGAGTCTGAGTGTTGCAAAAACCTTTAATAAAAGGAGGGAAGTAACTCAGCATTAATTTGGGAAAACACCTTGACTAGGGTTCATATACATAACCCATGAGCAAAAGACCCATCCCCAAGTAAGTTGGGCAGTGTCCTTTTCCCCTCAGGTTCTTAAGTCCAGCAACCCAAAAGTCCCTTTAACGTGCCTGTCCCTTCTCTGCTCCCCACTCACAGTTGCTGTCCTTTGTCAGTGCAGCCCCAGAGTTCAGAGGTTCATACGCAGAGTTCACCTCCCACCCTGTGTGGAAGGGGTGGTAAAGAGGCCTCTTACATGCTCCGCTGCTTGGGCACTCACTTGTCACCACAACAGCCGATTGCCACGCCTCTCTGTGGAGCTCTGCTCTGGTCCTCTCCACCAGCTGTCCTGCTGGCCGCTTGCTGCACCTCTCCACCAGCCGCCCTGATGGCCACTCAACACATCTCTCCGTGGCACCTTGCTAGCCGCTTGCCATGCCTCTCCACCAGCCTGGCCACTCACCAAAATGTCTTCAGGGCCCCACACTTAACACAGCTCTCAGTGATTTCAGCTGTTAGTGGGGGAACCTTACTGCTGGTGCACGTTGGGAAGTCTCTTGCACTAGAGACACTGTCCCAAAGTAGGTCTAATACTTAGACCTAGGTATCAGTGATTTCAGCTCTGCAGCATGTAGTAAAACTCTCAATTGAGTCTAAATTAGCTCTTTTATTATATCATGGAGAGAGAAAGGGTCAAATGGTGTCTAGGACCCTTAAACAGGGCCCACACCACCAGGTACAGATCCCTATCCCCACCCTCTCTCAACTCATTGGGGTTTGGAACCCACGTCCCCTGCCTAGTGAATGCCATTCAGTTAAGGGTGAGTCCCTCCATTGGGGTATGCCAGGTACAGTTCTGCTGCCCTTGGTTCACACAACAAGGATAACAATCCTTTATTACTCCTGCCCTAATAACAAGGAGACTAGGGATACACCACTAGCCACAAGTGATTATTTGGGCAAGCAATCGCATCATGCTGAGCAGCTATGCAGGGTGGGTGTGTCCATGCAACCGAGATCAGCTCCTGAAGTCTTTTTCCACAGCTCACCACTAGATACCAGGGAAGAGCTCATTCTAACTCTGCTTACATGTGATATCTACGGACAGATTTCACAATGCATGACAGAAAGGGGCCATGACCGGGACACACTGCAGTGCAGGGTCAAAGAGAAGTAGCTGAGGAATGCCGACCACAAGGTGTGGGAGGCAAATCGCCATGCCTGTGCTGCACCCACGAGCTGCTGGTACTACAAAGAACTGGACACGATACTCAGTGGCAACCCCACCTCCACTGTGAAGGCCACTGTGGATACTTCAGTGGCTCGCGTGCCAGTCGAGAGTGGACTGAGCCAGGAGGAGGAAATCTTGGACGAGGATGGGGAGGGGGACCTAGAGGATGACTCGGAGGTCAGTGATGCATACAGCCAGGAGCTCTTTTCTAACCCGGAGGAGGCTAGCCAGTCACAGCTGTCGGATCTTGGCGAAGCACAAACAGGAGAGGAGGCCCCTGGTAAGTGGATTTGATTTGGGGAATTGCTGAAGCGAGTTGTTGGGGGCATGAGGGTTGCAGAAAGCAGGTGTGTATCCGTATGATGCATATACCACGACATGCCTAGTCTGAGCGGTGGAACAGGGTGTTGGTTGACTCCCTCATTTCATGGGAATCTGCCTCAGAGATCTCCAGGAAACTCTCATGGAGATACGGGGCAATCTGCTGCCGCAGATTCTTTGACAGAGCTGCTTCATTTCTTGCCCTATTAATGGTAACTTTCCCGTGCCACTCTGCCATCACTGGTAGGGGGACCATTACCGCACACATGCGAGCCACATAAGCGCAGCCTGTGGAAAATGTGGGGACAGGAATGATTATCAGGCCCCTGCTACAGTGCTGGCTCTCTCCAAGAGCCACGTGCCCAGTGTACAGTAGGGTCCGGGAACACTGATTTACCCTGCCCCTGTGGCTACTCACCATTTTGAGGGTCTTGTGGCTCATGTGTGCTTGCCTGGGGTCAGACAGTTAGTGACAGGTATGTGAACAGTGGCTGTATTTTAAATCACTGAATCAGTGTTCTGTGTTGCAAACAATACTGCTTCTGTAAAATGTTGCATTTTGGCTTCACAGAGATGACCTTGGGAGCCCAGCCTCCCTCTTTGTTATCGGCGGCTGAATGGCTGTTCAGAATTAGAAAGCGTCCATGAAGAACTAAAGAAGACTTTCTGCATGAGGTCATGATGCGCTTCACAGCCAAAAAACAAGAATTAAAGGAGTGGCGGGACAGCAAGAAGAGGGACCAAAAGGAGAACGCAACTAGCCAGAACAAAGCCACAGAGCGGCTCTTAAACATAATGGAGCGCCAAGCGGACATGCTCCAGGCACTGCTAGCACTGCAAACCAAGCAGCTCCGTGCCTTCCCCTGCAGCCGCGGTCTCAAAACTCTTTCCCATGCACTCCCCAGACACTGCCAACACACTCTTATCAACCTTCTGGCTCCATTCTGTCTGTACCCACGGCATTCCACTCCTTCCCCGTCATAGTCCAGGACTCCCAGTACCCACTGCGCTCAACACCATCCCTCTGCAGTTTAGCCCTGTTGAAATACAGTACCCACTGCACTGTACTCCAAAGGAGAAGATTGGATATGATCCCTGGACATACACAAATCTTTAACCATCCTGGGACCCCACCTCCTCCTTGGACCATCCCTTCTCCCATCCCCCTCAATGCTGATGTGTTTTTTTGTTTGTCTCTCTCCTCCGATTGTTGTTTTTTAATAAAAGAACCGTGTTGTTTTGAAAGCAATCTTTATTCTATTAATTGAAAGCAAACAGAGCCCTGCAAAGCAACAGACAATTACCTTAAACCTTCACAGTGCATCGTCTGCACCAATCACAATCACCTCCTAGCATTACAATCACGGCACTCCTGAGAATAGCAACAAATATTAGTGGCTTTCAGCTCCAAATTGCTGCCTCAAGGCATCCCTGATCCTTATGGCGCTGCGCTGTGCCCCTCTAACAGCCCTGGTCTCTGGCTGCTCAAATTCAGCCTCCAGGCACTGAGCCTCAGTGGTCCAGCCCTGAGTGAAGCTTTCACCCTTCCCTTCACAAATATTATGGAGCGTACAGCATGTGGCTATAAACATAGGAATATTGTCATCGGCCAGGTCCAGTTTCCCCTATAGGCAGCGCCAGGGGGTCTTTAAATGGCCAAAAGCACACTCAACAGTCATTCTGCACTTGCTCAGCCTGTTGTAGAACTCTTCCTTGCTGCTGTCAAGGTGCCCCGTGTATGGCTTCATCAGCCACAGCATTAAGGGTTAGGCGGAGTCTCCCAGGATCACAATGGGCATTTCGACTTCCCCTATGGTGATCTTCTAGTCCAGAAAGAAAGTCCCTGCTTGCAGCTTCCTGAACAGGCCAGTGTTCCGAAAGATGCATGTGTCATGCTCCTTTCCGGACCAGCCTGCGTTAATGTCCATGAAATGCCCACGGTGATCCACAAGCACCTGAAGAACCATAGAGAAATACCCCTTCCGATTAACGTACTCGGTGGCTAGGTGGTCTGGTGCCAGAATTGGAATATGTGTGCCATCTGTTGCCCCTCCACAGTTAGGGAAGCCCAATTGCCCACAGTGTCATGCACCTTGCCCAGAGTCATGGTCTTTCAGAGCAGGATGTGATTAATGGCCCTACACACTTCCATCAACATGAGACCAACTGTTGACTTTCTCACTCTGAACTGGTTAGGGACCAATCGGTAGCAATCTGGAGTAGCCAGCTTCCACAGTGCAATCGCCACGTGCTTCTCCAACAGCAGGGCAGCTCTCATTCTCGTGTCCTTCCACCACAGGGCTGGGGTGAGCTCATCACACAGTCCCATGAATGTGGCTTTCTCCATCCAAAAGTTCTGCAGCCACTGATCATCATCCCAGACATGCATGACAGTGTGATCCCACCATTCAGTGCTTGTTTCCAGAGCCCAAAACCAGCGTTCCACTGTGGTCAGCACCTCTGTGAATGCCACAAGCAATCTCATGTCATAGCTACTACGCATGGCAAGATGAATGTTGCACTCCTCTTGCCTGTGTAGTTTAAGGAATAACTCCACTGCCACTCATGACGAGTTGGTCAGAGCGAGCAGCATACTGGTCAACAATGCGGAATCCATTCCTGCAGACCAAAGAGGCAGGGTGCACAGTACACAAACCATTGAAAAATGGCGCCAAATGTGGACTGAAGCACAGGGATTGCTGGGATGCAAAGCAATGCATGTAGACTGGACCCAGGATGTCCTGCAACCCACTCCGCCTTCCCACAAGTCTTAGCGGCAGAAGAGGAAGAGATGCTCTGTGGGATAGCTGCCCAGAGTGCACCACTCCGAATATCACTGCAAATGCCACAAGTGTGAAGACGCTATTGTGCAGGCAGCTGACAACAGCGCTCTCTGAGCGGCCCTGTAACTGCCGGCGCTGTAGCTCTGCCAGTGTAGACATGCCATAATGTTAAGCATGTAACTAGTCCCTTTGAGGTCAATGGGGTAAAGGCATGTACTTGTGTACCTTGCCGACCGTCATTATCAGCTCCGTAATGGAAAGAGCAAACGCCTGGGAGTCTGAGCGGGTGAGGAGGCCAACTAAAAACGTATAAAGAGAAGGTAACACAGTCCATCCATGAGTCCAACTTGCAAGTCTTCAGACTGGAAACTATGACAATATGGAAGGTGCTAAGGAGAGCAAATCATGGAAGAAAGAGATCATAGACCCCAATCCTGCAAATCAGTATCGGACTGCAGCACCTGTAGCCATGCCCAAGCTAGCTTTGATCTAGCTAGCTCCAATAACAACAGAAGTGAAACTGCAACAGCACAGACTGTACAAGACAGACTGTACAGGACTCTGGGTATGCACTCGAGTGGCTAGCCCATGCCGCCAGAGCTCCACTGTTATTGTTATTAGAGCTAGCTAGGTCAAAGCTAGCTCAGGTATGTCTACACATGCTGCAGTCCCACCTCTGACTGCACTGTAGACAGACCTTGAGACTCATGTGTTAACTTTACTCACTTATGCATGTGCTTAAGTGTTTGCAGGATACAGACCATACAATGCAAGCAAGCTGATGATGGGGAAGATCCTAAAAGAATCATAGGCATTTGGGATCAAGGCTATAGAGCAGGGGTCTCAAACATGCGGGCCACGGACAGCATGCAGCCCAGGGGGTTATTTTCTGCGGCCCGCCAGCTCCCTGCAGCACCCCTGCCCCCCCAGCATTTACCTAGAGCAGCTCCGGCCTGGCGCACATGGCGGGCAGAGCAGGCTCTCTGCCTGCCTGCCCTCTCCCTGCGTCGCTCTGGGAAGCAGCCGGGACATGGGGGAGGGGAGGCACAGGGGTCTGTGTATTGCCCTGGCCGCTCCTCCAGGTACCTCCCCCGAAGCTCCCATTGGCCACGGTTCCCCGTTCCTGCAGCTGAACCCCCTTCCCTGAGCCCCCTGCCGCACCCCGCACACCTCCTGCACCCCAACCCCCTGCCCTGAGCCCCCTGCCACACCCTGCTCCCCTCCTGCCCCCCATAGGGGTAGGGAGGGGGCAGAATTGGGGTGGGGATTTCAGGGAAGGGGTTGGAAGAGGCAGGGCCTCATGGAAGGGGTGGAGTGGGGGTAGGGCCAGGGCAGCGGTGGGGGGGGGTCAGTGGTGCGGCCCTCTGGCCAATGTACTGGTCCTCATGTGGCCCTTGTGGTCATTTGAGTTTGAGAGCCCTGGTATAGAGCATGGTGGGGGGTGAGGGTGCCACAAACAAGTTTTAACGGTTAATCATCCCCCACCCCTTTTCTTTATGTCTAGATGGAAAGAGGGGTCCTAAAACTCTGTGTTGTAGCATGGGGTGGTGGCATGGAAAAGGTTGAGAAGCACTAGTGTATAGTAGGCTATTTAATGGGTTTGGGGTTGCAGCTGTTCCTGGATTCAACGCAGAGAGCTTTATTATAATGCTATGGTGGTTTGCACTGATGGAGCATTTCTCTTGGAAGGCATCACTGTCTTTCATTACTCTATGAAGGCTTAGATGGCAAAACCCAATTTCCCTCACAGCCTCAAATCCTTTCGCTGGTTTTTGGGAGTCAGTAATTTGAAGGAATAATCTGTGATGAGCAGCTAGCTGAGAAATTGGAGTACAGTGGAGTTATGATTTAGAAGAAAGAAATCTAAGTTCTTCTCGGCCTCTTGTCATACTGCAGTGCTCAGGTCCACAACTGGCAGAGTCTAGATGTGTGATCAGTGCAGGTATACTAGCTGAGATTCCAGTCTATTGTTTTGAATAAAGCAGTCTCTAGAGTACAGATGGACAGATGCACAGTGGGTTAGCAATGTGCAGAACCGGAGACCAAAAATAAGACCCAGCAGACTCTGACTTACTTTATAACCTTGGGAAAGTGTTGGAGGGCCAGATCTTCCAGGGCTCGGCACACACAAGTGAGCTCTTTGGAAAAATATCTCCCCATTATTACTGCTGAGTTCTTTTGAGAATCTGGCCCCCATCACACTGAGCCTCAATTTCCCAGCTGTAAAAGAGGGAGAATCCCCTGCCTTTTTAAAGTGCTTTGGGGGCCGGGGATGGAAAGCACTATAGCAGTGCTGAGTGTTAGAGGCCTTTAGCAGAGTCATTGCTTACAGAAATCTATTATTTTGGTTTTGTAACAGATTTTTTAAGCCCATTACACTTTTTTAGTAGTGCAGGTCCCTCAGGTCCTTCCAATGGTTTCCAACTTTAGCTCTCAGCCCAGCTTGCATCTCCTCTATGAGAATGACATCACCAGGGCCACAATACACCTGACACCATCCTGCCCTATGTGCATTTCCTGAGCCATGCTCTGCCTTTATTTATGCCTTTGGCATCCTCAGGAAGTTATGGAACGTTATTAAATGTCCTTGTTGTGACCCAACCATTTAACTCCTCCAAGACAAACCACAGTCGAGCGTGTGACAGTCATTTTAACAAATAATTACGCTTTCCTTGGATATTGGCTCCAGCATTGCTCTGTGCTAGCAAGACTCCAGTGTGGGTCCACCCTCAACCTTAAAATTAATATTTAGTTAAACTTTACCCCAAAATTGCATGGTATATTTAACCTTTCCATTCAAAAACTCAATTAAAGCACACGTTATTGCACTCTTATCTCGCCAGAGGGAATTACAATACATTAAATGTTTGCAAAGCGTTGGATTTTTGAGGAACAGCAATTCTATATCGAGAGAGAGAATCTCCTGGGGCATTCGTTTCCAAAATTGGATTTGTTTATGGTATAATAGGATCCTGACAAAGAAAGCAAGCTTTTGAGTCAATGTTTAAACTCAAAGCATTGTTTAAATAATTAGCTAAATGGCATCAAGTTGCCTCAAAGCCCTCCAGTAAATTCACCTGAAGGTAAAGGCTCATGAGTCAGATAATCTTAGAGGACAAAGCCGTTTTGCTTGTGTGGATGTACTAGTTTGGCACAATCTCTGACTTTTGATGGGGAATATGTAAAGCAAAAGGACCTAACCTTGTCAGAAACATTCCAAAGTCTGCTTTGGAAAATTCACGTCCTCTACTTCCCTCCCCACACAACACATGTCCCATTTTGTTTCTCTCTAATTTTGCAAAATGATAAGTTTAATTTGAAAGGACATAATTCTTAATTTATGTGTTGTCATGAACAATGAAGGGAAAAGTAGGTCATTTCATTATCAGCTGCATGAGTATTTCACCAAGAAGCCGAGAGATAAAGCTAAACAAAATCATCACCCAGCTTCTTGATTCATTTATTAACGGGGGGAAAATATGGTTATTTTTCTCCTTGCTTGATTTGCACATCTTGGGTTGCAGAGCATATTTAGTTCAGCTTTGTAGTGCGCATATGTTGTGTCTGTCATAGCTGAGAATGCTGCCTATACTCAAGAGCAATCTTTCACAGTCAGTGTCTCAATTTATAATTCAATATTGTACAAGTTTCTGAGCCTGTGATAAGTCAAACACAAAAACCCAAACAAGCAGAGAACTCCTTTGTGTAAATAGATGTGACACAGACTAAATAAGCCTTTTAGAAAGAAGCATGGGCCAAGTTCAGGCCTGGTGTCATCCTTCTGCAGTCCATGGAGCAATGCCAGGGATGTGTTTGGACCTGTGTGAACTGTGTCCCAGCTCCGCTGGTCAATGTCATGCTTTTGGGAAATCATGTGAGCGCTGGGTGAATAGTTTAGATGGGAATGGGACTGAACAAGCTGCTTTTGAGTCACGTTAACAGAACCCATGTTTGCCAGTTTAGGTGAGACAGACACGGATTGCATTGTGATGTCAAAACGCCATGGTGGGCACATCAGCATCAAATGCCAAGGCCCAGAAGAGCACTGAAACCTGTGGAGGGGCTCCATCCTCAGAACATAGAAGCCGTCTGAGTGCCAACTCTGATGACTTTATCACCAAGTCTCATTAGATTTGCTTTAATGTCCTAGCTCTTGGAGGCAGATGATTAGCTGAGAATCCCAGCTTGCATTTTTTTTTTTGACAAAAATACATTTCTGTCTCTTCGGGTTGTGGAGAAAACTTGAAATTGTGACCTGAATGTACTATAGTGATCAGGGTAGACAGCACCTGCCCCAACAGATGGGGTCGTATCTTTATCATAGTGTTGAGCTGCTGTCTTGTATGTTATTATGTTGATCTTGTAGTAGCTGATCAGGCTGGGGGGAGGTATTGAGAAGCCAAGTCCTGCCTCTGTGCTGGACTTGTTACTTGCAGTGTTCCAACAAATCCCTGTGATTCTATATGTGATTATTACAGTGCCCCAAAGGCTCAGCAAGTGAGCCTGCTTTGCCATAAAACACAAAAGAAAGAAAAGAAAAGAAAAAATTGAGGAGGTTGGGAATTTCTTCTCTCACAGAAGGGCTGATAGGAGTCAGGTAGAAGGAGAGTTTGGGAAAGCCACAGGGAGGGAGTTAGCTCTAGTGGTGGGCCTCGAAAGAGGGGCAAGACTCCAAGGGACACAGCCCTGGCAGTTGGTGTTTAACTGAGGACTGGAGCACAGGGAAAGCTTAAGAGGGATGAGAATGTGAGCCTGAGGAGAACTGAAGTGGTTTAAGTTGATCATTTTGTTTGGGATTTGTTGGGGGGCTTCAGGAGGAGCCCTGGGAGCCCCTGCCCTGAAAGAAGGGTGAATCTTGAGAAGTGGGGGAGGGAGGGAGGGCTGGGAGGATTGAGAGGTCATGGAGCCTGGGAAGGGGCTGCGGAAAAGGTCTGTGGCCAGGCTGAGGTAGGAACTAACCCAGGCAGGAAGCAGGAGTGTGAACAGACAGGCCTTAGCTGCTCACTACAGGATCTTTGAGCTGGAGCCCAGAGGAAAGGACAGGCCTGGCTCCCACTACAGGCCCCCGCAAGGAAGGTGGAGCGGTGACCCCAAAGAGCAGGGGTGGAAGGACTAGTGAGCCTGGCCTCGGTGTGAGGCTGCTGGACTTTTGTTTGCTGGACGCTGTTACCCAGTCTGGGGAGGACTGTGAGTGACCTGACTAGAGGGCTAAGTCACCGGAAGAGGCAGACCACCACAGGGGCTGCATGATGAGAAGAGCCCAGTGGCCATGCTCTGAAGGGACACACCCTCACCCAGGTCTGAGTGGGGCTAATGAGTGCCTCTGGGCCTGCTGCACACCAATGACACACCCCTGCAAGGTTTGCTCAGGCTGGAAGGGGAGGAACTTAAAAGGATAAAACTTCCCTTGGGAAGGGGTGATGTATAGGAAGAGCGTTGCTCTGCCATGGAGGAGATAACTGCGAGACACACTGCTCCCGAAGCCATCCTGACTGACAGTAAGCAATGTGCCCTGGGAAGGGGCAAAGGACTCTGTGGGACTGAGCCCTTACGGGGCTAGGGGCTGCCTGAGAGACTGGTCCTTGTTCCAGCCAGAGGTAAGGAAGGGGAGGAACAAGAGCAAGCTCCGGCCTGTGGGCAACGGCCTGCAGAGAGGTTCCCCCAAAGACTGCCAATGAAGGAAGAAGATGGGGTAAACAAAGGCCAGAGGGACCTGCGAGGGTCCTGGGAGCCAGCCCCCATCCCCACATACCCAGTCAGGAGGGGGCACACCCACTATGAGCCCACTCCTCTACAGGGACAGCTGTGTTGTCAGCTTTGGGCAAAGGCTGATGTTAAGTAGGAGCAACTCAAGTGATGAATTTGGGGTGCTGGATTTTGGGGACCTCCTGCAGACATGCAGCAAACAAGCCAGCATGGCCTTCTGCTCTGCAGCACTAGAACCAGACGGGCAACCAGTGCTTAATTTGTGCCAGGGCTTGCCAGGGCTGAGCCTTGGCACCTCTGATCTTGGCAGTTCATACCCCCAGCACTTCTAGGCTTGGCAGTTCATAGCCCCAGCACCTCTGTGTTTGCTGCATCGGTTATGAATGTAAAAAAATTGCTTGAGCCCCGGCACCTCTTTCTTTACAAATTAAGTGCTGTCTGGGGCCATCTCTCCCAAGCTGGCCCCGCTGCAGCAGGACCCCTCTTCTCTCCTGGCAGCAGCTTGGGTGGAGCTGGAGCTCTTATGCTTGAGTGTTTGCACCAGAAATGGCGTATTTTGCATGGGATGGGGGGCCACTTTAGCAGCACCAGTTCCCCAACCAAGCCCCTAGCTGGAGTCCTGGCACTGAGGCAATTAAAGAGTCAGTTGAGGATCTGACCAGACCCTTTGCATGCGCGCATGTGGAATTAATTGTATGAATGAGACAAGACAAAATTAAACTCTGCACCCAGATAATTAATCTGACAGCAGCTCAGTTTTTATCAGAAGGATGCCTCTGGCAAATGCTTGGCAGCCCAGAAAGGAAAAGATTTAACATTTTATACAAATCCCTAATCCTGTTTATCTGTTCTCACTCCCTGAGCTACTGAAAACCCCAGTGGTCTCATCAAACCCCCACTCCTTGTTGCAGAAATTATGCTTATCCAATCAGGTAACAGAAAACAGGCCGTGTGTTTTATGTGACCAACCGCAACTAATGTTGACTCCTGAGTAGCAGCTACTTGAGCAGATACACATGTAGCAAGGTGCGGGGGGGGGGGGGGGGAAGTAATAACATGTTGAGTAATTTAAAACACTGAGGAAATCACGGTCTTCTCAGGAGAAAGAGAGTAAATTCCTTGAGTACACTGTGTATTATTCACTTAGCTCTAAGCTAGGGGCCCACTCACCTGGTCATCCCCTGCATCTTGTCATCACATTACGTTACTGCTGAACAATGCAGCACACCCAGCATTTTTCCTTCTCAAGGGCCTGATCTAACACCCACTGCACTCAGGGGAAGAAGTCCCACTGGCTTCGCTGAGCTTTGACTCGGGCCCCGGATGCAGCTGAACAATATCTTTGCCCTCGCACTGCAAAAGGTCCATTGATATTGGGCATTATCCGTCTGAGCTCAGGCTGCCAAACCCGAAACAAGTCAGCGAAAAAATGAGCACGGAAACCCATAGACCGTGAATCCTAGGCACAAGAGGCCAGCCTCCTGTCTTCTGGGATTGCCCTGGAGTATCCCCAAAGAGATTCTGCTGCATCTTTACTAGAAGACTTACATCTATTAAGTAACGGATTATGGGCAGTCCCCTGAGATGTCCCTTAAGACAGATTTCATGTCTAAGTGTCCAGCCACTCAAGGGGGACGGAGCCACACTATTTAAGCAGGAGTTCCATGTATAGCCCATGCAATGGAAACCTGGAAGAACAGAACTTCCTTTGTGCAGGCTCATATATCATCAGATGCAACCATGTGTGCTCCAATAAGAGCTTCATGCCACACTCCCAAAAGGCTAAATCCTGAAGGGTGCTGAGCGCTTGCGTCTTGATTTCAGATGCTCCATACCTCTCAGGATTTAGATCAACACAATACAAATAAATCCATTAAGACCGAGTTCTCCTTGTGTACATTGACTTACAAAATGGGTTTGCATGAAGATTTGGGAGTGAAGGTGTGAAATGGCTGTATAAGCTAAGTATCCTGTGATTTATACATGGCTAGTATTCATGCATCTGAGTGAGAGGCAAACATAACCATTTTCCGTGAAATGACCTTTACTAGCAGCGAACACATTTACATTTAATTTAGAATTACAATTATAAGGTCAACTTGGGAGTGAGTGGAACTTGTATTTATTGACAATTTAGAAAGGAAAATTGGTCTTTCTGCCCTCATCTCATAAGCTACTGTTTTCCTGTCTTAAAAGAATGCAAACACAAGCCATCATGGGGTGGTGAGCAGCATCCCAGATGTGCTTGAACAGAATTTCTTCCGCTCTTTTGTTGGAAGAAAGTTCCATACAGCTGGAAGCATAGGTCTGATCCAAAGCCCAGAGTAGTCAATGGGAGTCTTTCCATTCGCTTCAATGGGCTTTGGTTTGGTGCGTTAGCAACAAGAAGAGTGTTGGATGCTGTACTAAGAGGAGAGGCAATATGGTTGAGTGGGTAGAGTGGGCATTCTAGTGGTTTCTAGTCCTGGCTTGGCCACTGGCTGACTGTGGAGTGAGGTGCTTTGTGTGTCCGCTTAAATTGTAAGCTCTTTGGGGTGGTGACTATCATTCACTGTACTTGTACAGGGGATCTCTATGTGCGACGCTACAAGAAGAGTGAGTATGAGCAATCTGGAATTAGCAGAGCATGTGGCTTTGGGTGTCTGGTTTCATTCTAACCAGCAGGAGTATATTAGCAGAGAGAAGATCTGCAGTTAAAGCTGCTGTCTAACTGCAGGTTTCCTTATTCCCTTCCTTGCGGGTTTGATCCTGCTCCCATTGGAGCCAAAGGCAATTCTTCCACTGACTTCAGTGGGAGCCCAGTCAGGACCTGCGGGGCTGAAGTGGGTGAGGTAACAGCCTAGCCTGTGCTGGCTTAAGCCTTTCCTTTGCCTTAGGGTGGTCATGATAGGCCTGGTCCTTGGTTGCCCTGCACCTTGTGCAATCACCCCAGTGCCCAGTGGGTGTGTGAACCCACTAGCTTGGAACGGCAGTGCCACAGGTCCACTCTGCACTGGCACAGATGTCTGCACATGGTGAAGGCACTGGAGAATCAAGCCCCTGGGTCTTCCCATTTTCTCCGGGCTGGGATTTAAACCCAGAGGAGACTGGCAAGCCCCCTGCTATACAAAGCGTGTTTCTACTCTGCAAAGTGACAATGAACAAATAGCCTCTTATCACTTGGAAGAGCTGCTCCACAGCTGCTGACACTGACGCACACATTAATAAGGTTTTAATGGTTTTCACTTCTGTATCAATGTAGCACCCCCCAAAAGGCAGCATAGGCCAGTGGCAAATGCACTGACCTGGGAGTCAGGAGACATGCATTCTATCCTGGTCCAGCTATTGACTTGATCTGTGATCTTGGGCAAATACTTTGACTCCAAAGTGCCCACTAAGTTTGGGCACCTCTCAGCTCTAACCCTGACTGAAGTGTGTCAAGTTCTCACTCTCTAGGTGTATACATGGCCCCATCACCTTAGGATCAAAGCAGCTCAGGTACCCCAAACAAATGGAAAATGTTGATCTTACCCGCTCTGTGCCTCGGTTTCCCCTTCTGTGATAATGAAGATACTTACCCTTGTAGCACTTGGGGATCTACAACTGGAAAGTTCAGTGGGTATTGCTGTAAGAGCCATCACTGTGGGAAAATGAGCTGGATATTCTTCTGCCTCATGCATCATCTAGATCATTGCTACATTCCAAAGGCAAGGCCAAATCCTGTCCTCAGGCACCTCATGGCACTCAGGCACCTCATTAACATTGCATGGGCCTCACTTGGGGCATAGCTTGTAGGCAGCTGGGCAGCCTAGGCCAGGAAGGGCAGAGTTTGGCCTGTCAGCTCCCAGATATTTCTATTAGTGGATTTCACCATCATCACTTGATGGATTTTAATGACACTGGTACTGGTTTTTTAAGCTAGACAAGGCTAGAGTTTGCAAATAACATTTGAAAGTTAGAAAAGCAGCTTCACTTGTAAATGGAGCACATTTATCTCATGACTCCAGATCAATAAACAGGGAGCCCCCAGGAGGCCAGTTTAAGTCACTTTTCAGAGTAGAAATACATTTAACCCATTAGGGATCTGAGACCAAAAGATGCTGGTGGACGCTGCTGGCAGCAGATTGGGACTCTTTTCTAGGATGAGTCCTGATTGGTCCCGCTTCCCTCTGCCAGGAACCCCCACCAATCCAGCAAGCACTCCAAGCACACCTTGCTCCTCCTCATTGCTCCCAGAACCCAGAAACCAGCAGGGCAAAGCCAGGACACATCAGGCTAAGGTAGAGTTGGGAAAGCAAAGGAGACAGGTCAGGTGTTGTAAAAGGAAGCAGGCAGCACTGGGCCCTTGGAAAGGAGGGTGAGGTAAGCTGGTACTCTTCAGAGTAGAAATACATTTAAGCCTTTAGGCATATTGCTTGTGCGGTGCCAGTACTCCACACCAGGGGAACTCTGGGAGGCACAGTCCCTTTCTAAAGTAGGTACAGTGCCACGGGAGCAGCAAGGTAAGCTCCTGCATGAACCTAATGCTTCCTTGTCCCTTCCTGTCCTTTGTCACCGAGCCTCTGCAACTAGCCCTGAGAATGCTGGGCTCCCTTGGCTCCCTACCCAGGGTCAGAATTGGTTTCTGCCACCTCTTCCCTCCCCTGGGCACAGTGTGGCTCCTCCTGCCCTCTCTGGATCTGAAGTACAAGGCCAGTTGCTAGCACAGTCCCTAGCACCTAACTTTGGTTGGGCTGAGCTCCAAATCATAGGGGGTGGCCCTTGGCCATCCTCCAGGCAGGCATTGGGGCAATTATTTGGCCGAAGCCAACAGCCAGAACTTGGCTGCCAAATCTCATTCGCTCCCTAGTTTATGTGGAGATTTTTGGTGGCTCTGAGTTGGAATAACAAGGCACAAAAACAGCTGGGCTTCCATGGCACAAGGCCACTTGCGAACGTGTGCACCAAGCTGCAGGTCACACAGCTCCTTCTCTTAAGAAAAAGACATCTGACGTGTTAAACCAGCTGGAAAAAATGACTTTGCCTGGGGACACCCCAGCATCTCCCTCTCTACCCCATGCTCCTAAAGGGCTTTGCAGCAATTGGGAGTTTCACGGTGGATGAGCTGGTGCAAATGCTACAGTACTCTGAGGAGATGCTGCACAGTATGGGAACAAACGTGAGTCACAGCCTCATACACAGACACCAATGCTGTGAGTGCAGACCCCACCCAAGACTCATGTGGCTGGGGCTGGTGTTTTTGGTGGTAGCTAGTGGGACCGGCCACAGGAGGAAGACATGATCACACGCACTGGGCAAAGTGTATTTCATATGCATTATGGGTCCAATCCCATGAGATGCTGGGTTCTTCCTGCCTTCTTTCAGACCTGGTTTTTCTTTCCCTAGACTCCTTCCTATACCTTCTGGCTCCCCCCTCTGGGTTTACCAGCCCAAACTCCCTCTCCCCAGGGAGTACTCACAGACTACTTAACTCTGTAGCCCCAAACACACCTCCCCTCTCTCAGGGGGTGACTGCAGACTAGTTCCCCTGCAATCCTTTTCTGCTGCCAACTTCCTGGCTTTATACCAGTCCTACCCCTTCCTTCTCAGCTGGGCTCCATCGTGAATCAGTCTTTCAATCACTGACTCTCCCACAGTGCTGAGCATCCTGAGCTCCCACCAGTCTCTGAATTGAGGGCACTCAGCACCTTGCAGGACCAGTGCAATTCACTGAGAATGATGTTCAAGTCAATGCTGACATCTCGCATGTGGAAACAGGTGAGCAGCACTAGCCACAGGGGATATGGATGGTGCCAGTATGGTCCACACAGAGAGGAATGGGTTGCTTCCTGCATAAAAGCAGCATGGCCAGGAGAAGCCAGATGATCCGTGAGCGAACTGTGCATTGGAGTGATGCCTCCTGCTAATGGGGTCCAACCACTGTTCATTGAGCCATGAGAAAAAGAGGCATGAAAGCGAGTGTTAAACAGGGAATCGCTATGAAAAGCGACTTATTATAATGCTGGCCTCTGTGATGGATATTAACTTAACGAGCTGTTAATTAGATGCAGTCCGCCTCTCTGCCTCATGGCAGGAAACTGAGCTAACAATTACAAAGTGCACCATACCCAAGAGAAATCCGCAGGGAAACCACCCACAGTACAGTGCAAGATAAACTGGAGGCTGCAGTTAGAGCAGGTCTGCGACATTTCCAAATTTGTTTTCATTCTGAATATGAACAAAACAGAGATTTTCAAAGCTTCCCACCAAACTAAAGTCAGAGATTTTCAAATTCTTTTTCTTTCACAGGAAATGTTGTCCAAAATCAATAAAATTTTGCAAGATGTTGCATTTGTCAAACCAGCTTTTTCTGACCAAAATAACCTGTTTTGACATCAGTTTTCTGACCAGCTCAACCAGCAATGTCCTAAGGCAGCCTGCAGGGGAGGTTTAAGGGTGGGGCTGCTAATAACCATTCGCACTCCCGGTGCCTCCCAGCACAATAATGCACAATAAGGTCCAATACCACTGACTCCAGGAGGCTATGGATGTGGTTGAAGGATGGAAGGGGCTATTGGAATGGCCTTGTTCCTCTCTCCCTGAGAAGATCCACAGGGGGTCCTGGATGGAGGCTCAGGCTCACCTGCTGTGAGGGATCCCAGGTGTAGGGGAGGGGGGGCAGCAGGTTCTGTCTCATCACTCCACCTGTCAAACATGCCTGTGGGGCAGCTGGGAACGTGAGGAGGTGTGGCTTGTGGTGTCTCCAGGATGCTGAAGGCACTCAGCTCTATGAGCTTGTTTCAGCACCTCACTGGGGTGGGGGCTTGGATGAGGGCAGGGTCGCTGTGACTCCATCCAGGCAGGCCTGAGGTTATGCTGGCTGGGGCAGCAGGAAGACATGGCACAGCTGATAACAGCAGCAGTCTGGAGCACTTTGTTCTTGGCTGGCAAATTGCCATTGCTTTGGTCAGGTGCTGGGCCTCAGCAGAGTGGTCCAGGCCTTTGTCACCTGGAGAATGGATTGTTGTAGAGTACTTTGCATGGAAGATTGCTCAGAAACTTCCTTTGGCACCAAAGGTGATGGGCCTTCCTGGTGGACTAAATGCCCCATTCATACTGTACTTTTCAGGAAGGACTGATACAGTTAATCTGTGTAAACTGTATTAATCACACAGCACAATACAAGGGGACATGAATTACAGCCTCAGAAAGAGAGACAAGCCTTGGAAGCTGAAAAAGAAAGCGGCGGCGGGTGAAGCTCTTCTAGAGAAAGGATAATAAACAGATAAACCACACGAGTTATTTTGCTGCGCACAAAGGGTAAATAACCAGGGACCCAGAAGGAAAGAGCATCAATGGGCTCATGAGAAAAAAAACAGCTGCTTCTGGCAGCACAGAAAGGCCATGCCATGCTGAACACAGTTGTTAGAAAGTAGTGACAAACTCATGAACAGACACCTGTGGCCCTAATAGCGTCTCCATGGCTGGCTTGGCTGCCTGTTGAGAGAGGTTGTCTTGTTCACCTGGTTTGTCTTGGTCCCCTTGGTGTGCCTGTGCATAACTTATTTATCCAAGAAAGTTCATCTCGGATACACCATCTGCTCTTTGAGGCTGCCCTGCCTTTGCCTGTGCTCATCTGGCAGATCTGAGAAGGTAACGGGATTAGTCGCCAGCCAAACTACTTAGTCAGGCAGATTGTTCATACAGGCTCTTCCTGACTGCCAGTCCTTCCAAGCAATCCATGCTGCAGATCCATTTAGCTTTGCTTTCTGCCCCTTTTGTAGCTACAGAGAAGTTCACCTGGAGTTTCTGAGTAACAATTATGATGGATTTGGAGCTGCCTGTGGTAATTTGCTCTCTCTCTGTGGCTGGGCCATCAGGCCAGGTCACTATAATCCTCCCCTCCCAGGGTATCAAAATCTAGGCAGTCTTCTGCTCCACTGCCCAATCTGCATCTCTTTCTCCAGTGGCTGGTAGGGGGGACCCAAGCTTGCCATCTACTCTAGATTCCAGTCCAGAGATCCTATGTCAAGCAACTGTGGTCTGCCTTCTTTCAGGCCTGGCTTTTCTTTCCCTAGACTCCTTCCTATACCTTCTGGCTCCCCACTCTGGGTTTACCAGCCCAAACTCCCTCTCTCCAGGGAGTACTCACAGACTACTTAACTGTAGCCCAAAACACACCTCCCTTCTCCCAGGGGGTGACTGGAGACTAGTTCCCCTGCAATCCTTTTCTGCTGCCAACTTCCTGGCTTTATACCAGTCCTATCCATTCCTTCTCAGCTGGGCTCCATCGTGAATCAGTCTTTCAATCACTGGCTCTCCCACAGGTGCAGCCTATAAGAATAATTATCCTAATTTAACCTGTGTTGTGTGGGGTGAAGACCCCATCACAGACCCATCTTTTTGTTCTGTTGGTACAGTGCCAAGCACCTGGTTCATGACGGGGGCTGCTAGGCATTATGGTAATAAATAATAATAATAATAATAGCGATTCATGGCTTTGTATCTAACGTGAGGCAGTCAGTCACATGGTGGGTTGTTGGGCTGAGCCAGAGCTCACAGACCCAAAGACTACGCCCACGGCTCAGCAAAACACACTGATTGTGCCCCGTGCTTTGGCCCAGTGGGTTTGCATTTATTAGTAGTAGTATTTATTTCTGTTGTATTAGCACTGAAGTCCCAACTGACCCCATTGTCCTGGGAGCTGTACAACACATAATGAGAGCTGGTCCCTGCCCCAAATTTCTTACACTCAAAATAAATAAGACAGACAAAGTGTGGGAGAAAGGAAGTGTACTCCCCCCATTCTACTGATGGGGAGCTCAGGCACAGAAAGGGTAAGCGACTTGCCCAGCCTCACCCACGATGAGCCTAACTCAAACGGATCTGCAGCATCTCGCCAACTGTCCATAGAGTTAGTGAAATCTGTGCAAGAGGACCCAGATTTGCCAACACAGAGCTCACGCCACACAGCAATCCCCTATGCCCTCTCCCAGGAATAACGGGAGGTTCAAAGTTCAGATCCAGAGGCATTCAAACTTTCCCCAAATGTCGATGGGTTTGATTGAGGGCCCCCGTAAGCTGGTGGAATGACCTCTTCCCCACCCCTTCCTCACAACGCAGAGCAGCCATTGGCAAGGTCTTTCCTCAAGGGTTAGTGTTTATAAGAAGGTAAAATCAGGTAGCATCAGAAAATCTGCCAGTCTGGGGAGCTGGAACCCAGCCTTCCAACCCACTAGCTGTGGAGCCTGCTCTTCCAACACATACTCTCCTTGTCTCTGCCGCCTGGGTATATATATAAGTTATTGTACCTCACCCATTGCCCTGGTACCTGAGCATCAAATATTGATGAATTTATCCTGGCTGCACCGCCCTCAGGTCAGGAAAGATTATTACACCCATTTTGAAGATGGGAAAACTGAGTCACAGAGAGGTCAAGCCATTTGCCCAAGGCTACACGGCAGGCCTGTGGCAGAGCCAGGGATTACACCAAGGTCTCCTGCCCCCTCGTTTACTGACATAATCACTAGGCCACCTGCCCAGCCAAGCAGTGACCCTCATTGTCTTTCTCTGAATACCTAAACAAAGGGAAGGGGAAGCTGAGATAGATTTAACCCCTTGTTTACTGGGGACCTGAAAATGCCCCCGTCCCTTTTCACAGGTCCTTTACAGAGATTAGGGCAGCTGAAATGTCTGTCTGTGGATTAAAAATTTCCCAGTGTTTGGTGATTTTTATTATTGTTTTATTTGGGCCCATCTCTAATTAGTAGCCTGTCAAGGCTGATTCCCCACTCTGGCACTTCGATTGCAGTAGGTGGGGGCCCACAAGAACTCTAAAAAATAGTACTTGGCACTCCAAGCTTGTATTAAACTCCCAAGGTTACAGCTTTTCTCTGACCTTGGATGGGTAGATGCTGCCACCACCCAAGTGCAAAACCCTTTTGATAACCCAGGAAGGCGCACTTGGGAATTCTTTCCTGTGGGGTACCCTCAAGCCCTTTCACCCCCGCTCCAGGGAAGAGCTGAGAAAGGAAAAGCCACCAGCTAATTAAACAAGTGCACAAACCTCTTAAAACACAAAAATCCAATTCTATTCTTAAAAAAGGTAAATTTTATTAATTAAAAAAAAGAAAATACATCAGGGAATTTCAGCTTTTGCTAGATTTAAAGAAAAAAACAACTACAAGGATTAAGCATCAAGAATAGCTTTCTTGAGGTCCAGCTTAAAGGTTACAAGCAAAACAAAAGCACCAGGGGTTAGCACAGAGGAACCCACAAGCCATAAAGAAATAAAAGGGATAAACCTAATCGCATCTTCCTAGACATTTCCTGATCTACTTACATATCTAGGATTTTAGATGAGTAGTTTCTAGGTATGATACTGATGATTTTTCATACCTGGCCCAAGCTTCTCACAGCATAACTGCTCCCTGTTTGCCTCTCCCCACGAACAACAACTGACAGACAAATGGGGAGTCTTGTTTCAATTTTAAAAAGTCCTAGCCTTCCCATTGGCTCTTTTGGCCAGGTGCCCACTCACTTCCTTTTATCTATGCATAGCAGTGAGACTTTTTAACCCTTTGCAGATAGAGCAATTAGAGAACAGCTACTAAGAGGGATTTTATAGTTACTGGCTGGCTGGATGTCCATAAAAGGGAGCTCCCCTGCTTTCATTTATCACATAGCCAGGCATGGTCTAACCCGCAACAACATTTTGTTATTTTAAAAAATCTGCTTTAGAGCACTACAACTCCAGTATGTCTCCAGGGCTCTAAATTACCTTTGGGCTTTTCCCACAATTCCAGTGAAATCCCAGGAGCCATTGGCTGCATTTATAAATATTGTTACAGGTTGGGTTAAACCTCATTGAAACTGGTGGATGTAACAGCCACACTTCATTATTGATACATGTCAGAAGCGATTAAGCTCTTTTATGGAACCAGGTAGCTAAAACAATAGTAGCCTCCACTCAAAACACAGGTGCATGTCACCACCCAAAATAAAGGCATATGCAAGGCACATGTGGGTGGGAAGGTTTTCTTGGTGGTGTTTTAGTAGAGATGTGTGTTACAGAGAGAGAAACAGTGAGAAAACACGGCAGAGACAGAGAAGAGGCAGAAAGCCTGTTCTTATGCAACCTGAACAAGCACTGAGAGCATAGCCCTGAGAAAAGTGTAGAGACAGCTGTTTGGGCTGAGTGCTGGCTGAAAGAGGCTTGGAACTGCACAAAGAAACTGCTTCCTGTTGTTTGATTCCTGCTATGTTCAGGGAAACAGGACTTGGTACATTCTTTCTAAACGAACAAGATTGCATCAAAGATATTTGACTGCATCATCAATTTCTCATCCTAACCAAAACAACCCGCTAGGCCTCAAGTTTTGGCTAACTGCTTGAGTCAAAAAGGGGTAACAATATATTGGAATCCCGTGTGACACTGTATTATTTTTAGAAGTGCAAAGAGGGCAAACACAGAGTTTAGCGCTGGTGTGAAGTTGGCAGCACTGACGAAGAAGGTATTTGAATATAATCCTAAATGATATGTGACTGACAGTCGTGAATATAAAGACAGCCATATCCCCAAAGAGATCACTAATATTCTCTTAGAAGTGTGGAAAGCATGCCCTAGGGGATTTGACATAAAGACAGATGTGAGCACTCAGTTATATTATTGACCTTCATCCACGATCCTTTGATAGAGCTAGGACAAAATGCTCAGCTGGTACCAATCAGCGTAGCTCCCTTGCCTTCAATGGCACTATGCCGTTTTACACCAGCTGAGCTTCAGCTGTCTAGAATTCAGCCCCACTGCACAATATCTTTTCCTTTATTCCACAGAAAGGTGTAGAGTTTTTTTATTATTTCGCCCATGGAAATTAAGTGTGTGATGAGACCGAACTGATAAAACCAGTCACTGCACCGATAAAACTCAGTCAGGGATTTTTCTTATAATGGCAACAGTAAAATCTCCTAGTAAGAACCCAAAGAGATGTAACAATTTCTGGCTGAGTCTATAGAAATAGCACACAAAAAGGTTATTACTGGGGAGAAGTTCCAGACCAGCAGCCCTAGGAGCTGAAGTCCTTTATTTAGCCACAAACAGGTTCAGGCCAAACATCCCCACTGTGACCTCCCAGTAAGCCTGGCCATGACCTGCATTTCTCATGGCCCATTCAGCCCCTAGCCTCTTGGTTGCCAGCAAAGAGTCCATGTTACACCACCATGAGGTGGGTTTTGTTACGTGAACCTTTGTCCATTGGGAGCTAGACTGAAACCCACCAATTCATTGCACAGAAGCCACCAAACCACACTTGGGTGGTAACTTTCAGTCACTTTGCACATCCCTTTTGGTTCTTCTTTTCTTAGGGCTGCATTGGGACCTAGCAATCCAGCCAGCATAAGGAGCAGTGTGTAGCAGGGTGTGAACTGCTGCCTGTTGCTGCCAGGAGGAAGTAAGCCATGCCATGTTCTGGGCCCAGGCCAGTGTGCTGAGTGGGGAGTCAAGGCCCTTTCCACCTACCTGCACAGGATGGAGAGTAACTGCCTCAGTGGCTGTTCTACCCCTGTTTAGGCTCTGGAGCTGCGGAAAGCTCCCCCCACCCAAGTGGGCTGTCAGGAGGCTCCTTATGCCCTTCTATGCCCCCTGGAGGCGAGGAGGGGCCTACGACTGAGCTCTTCATGAGGAATCTTAGGCGAGGAATCTGGCAAGTGTGTCATTTGGAAGGGAAGTGTCACAGGGAAAAGTAATCTATTTTTACTGCTTTTCAGCTTTGATTATAGATTTGGGTGCTGTCAAGGTTCCTTCCCGACTCTGCACTCTAGGGTTCAGATGTGGGGACCTGCATGAAAGACCCCCTAAGCTTATTCTTACCAGCTTAGGTTAAAAATTCCCCAAGGTACAAACTTTTACCTTTTGTCCTTGAACCTTTATGCTGCCACCACCAAAGTGTGTAACAAAAATAACAGGGGAAGTGCCCACTTGGAAACGTCTCCCCCCCAGAAAATATCCCCCCAAGCACTACACCCCCTTTCCTGGGGAAGGCTTGATAAAAATCCTCACCAATTTGCGTAGGTGAACACAAACCCAAACCCTTGGATCTTAAGAACAATGAAAAAGCAATCAGGTTCTTAAAAGAAGAATTTTAATTAAAGAAAAAGTAAAAGAATCACCTCTGTAAAATCAGGATGATAAATACCTTACAGGGTAATCAGATTAAAAACGTAGAGAATCCCTCTAGGCAAAACCTTAAGTTACAAAAAGACACAAAAACAGGAAGATACATTCCATTCAGCACAACTTATTTTATCACCCATTTAAACAAAACAGAATCTAACGCATATCTAACTAGATTGCTTACTAACTCTTTACAGGAGTTCTGATCTGCATTCCTGCTCTGGTCCCAGCAAAAGCATCACACACACAGAGAGGACCCTTTGTTTTCCCCCCCTCCAGCTTTGAAAGTATCTTGTCTCCGCATTGGTCATTTTGGTCAGGTGCCAGCAATGTTATCTTAGCTTCTTAATCCTGTACAGGTGAAAGGGGTTTTCCTCTGGCCCGGGGGGATTTAAAGGTGTTTACCCTTTCCTTTATATTTATGACAGGTGCCGTGATGAATAGGCACCGCTCACACCCTCCTGTCTAGAGACAGCAGAGAAATCCTTGGCTTGCACTTGTGTTGTGTATTGAAATGAGATGAAAGAAGGCTGGGATATTCTGCTTCAGTTCCTCTGGAACATGCTCTCTGGTCAGCCCACCCTGGCATCCGTGCAGCCAGTTCCCATCTTCTCCCCGAAATGTCTTGGCTTTGAGCCTCATCCATTGGAGCTGGCTCCGGAGCGTGATTGCTCTGTTAGGGGCAGCATTATCTTGCTGCAAGAAGTATATGTGCTTTCCTTCCCAGTTGGACACATAGTTATTGGTCCTTCATTGTTCATGAGTGTTGTGATCGTTCGTTTCACAGTAGTGCCTACAAGGGCCAGCCAAGATCTGAGCCCCATTGTGCTCGGCACTGTTGGGGGGTGGTGCGAGGAGGGCCAGTAACCCGAGGGGCGCGCAGGGGAACTGCTCTCTGCCCCAGCTCACCTCCACGTCCCTGGGCCTGAGCGCGAAGCCACCGCCTGCTTCTCAGCCCTCCCCAACTTCCCGCGCGAACGGCTGATCCGCGGGAAGCTGGGGAGGGTGGGGGTGAAGAAGCAGAGCGGGGCAGCGCATTCAGGGGAGGAGGCGGAGGCAGAGTGGAGGTGAGCTGGGGCTGGGTGCGGGGCGGGGAGCTGCCGGTGGGTGCAAATTTTCCCCGTGGGTGCTCCAGCCCCGGAGCACCCACAGAGTCAGTGCCTAAGCCGCCACTTTTGATGTGATCAGTGGGGGGAGCGGCTGCTCCCCCTGCTCCCCCCCAGCTACACTCCCCCGTCCCTAGGAGCCAGAGGGACCTGCCGGATGCTTCCTGGGAGCTGCCCCCCGGCAAGTCCCTCTGGCTCTTAGGGGTGGGGTGGGCACCCACTACAGTGGCCCACGAGACCTTCCTGCCCAGTTCTGGGGGCAGTCAGGGGACAGGGGAGGGGGATGGATGGGGCAAGGGTCGGGGGGGAGGCGTCAAGGAATGCGGGGGGTTGGATGGGGCAGGAGTCCCCGGGGGGCAGGGGTGGGCCATGACCCCCTCATGGGGTGAGAAGGGAACCGGTTGTTAGGATTTTGGCAGCTCATCACTGCTGCTAGGTATAGGCCAGGCAACAGTAGAGTGAGCTTCCCTCACACACCAGCTCCAAGCATGTGCTGACGGGAACATCTCCAAGGGCCAGAGATGAATTCGGCTTCGGAGGCTGGCCTCTCTGCTGTTCGGGCCTGGGGTGAGCACCCAATGGCCTTTAGCTCTCTCCAGGGCAGAGGGCCAACTGCAGCAGGATTTCCCTGCTGGTGCAGAGCTCCCCAGGGCACAGGGGCTTCACCTCCCCCATGCTCCGGGGGCAGGCCTTGCACTCAGACTGCTGTGATGATTGGCTCCTGCCTGCAGAGAGGACAGTTTGATGCCCTCCTTGTACAGCCTGGGAAAGTATTTCTCCCCCCTAGCTGCTCCTTCTCCTTTGAGTCACAGATCTCTATCCCATTTGCTCTGGGGTGCTATTCTCTGGTTAACCCCTTCCCTGCCAATTCCAGCCTCTGTAGCTGGGGCCTAACTCCAAGGGGAACTGGCTGAACTGGACAGCAACCTGGGACTCCTGTGAGTGTGCTGGCCTAGTGAAAGCAAATCCACATGGTTCTGCTTTGGAATGCTCATTCCCTCACATACCCCTTGGCTTCCTATGTTGGCCCACCCCTTGCACAGCTGGGGAGGGGGTTGGGGGGCTTGAGTTGCACGTGGCCCCACAGATGGTGACACAGTTGTTTCCCGCTCCTTTACCCTTGAGCTGCAGCCCTCCCCATGTAGTTATGACACCCCCACAGAGGTGAGCCTGTGTCTGTGGGGATCTCACGCAGCAGCTGGAAGGAATTGTGCTGCTGTGTTCCTGCTCTTGGCACGTTGTCTTTCTCAGAGCAGGTTTCTTCTGCTTTCCGCAGTAGGCTCAGCTCCCTCTGGCTCACCCTTTGCTCTGCTTCCTTGCTAGACCTCAGTTCAATCTCAGCCTGGAGGAGCAGGGGCCTTTTCTTCCTGCTCCTTCCTGGCTGGCTGTGACAGGTGCATTGCCTATTCGCAGGTGGTGTCACACTTGCCTCAGCAATCAGCATGTGTGTGTCCCATTTAATATTAACCTCCAGGTAAAAATCAGCCATCTAAAGTCCTGTGTTACGAATGGCTCCTTCAGTCAGAGGCAGGGCGGCCTAGTGGGCAGAGTTCTAATCCTGGCTCTCACCTGCTGTGTGACCTTTGACAAGTCCCTTCACCTCTTTCCCCTCCCATCCTTTCTTGGTCTTGTCCATTTAGACTGTGAGTTCTCTGGGGCAGGACTGCGTATTACTCTGTGTTTGTACAACACCTAGCACAGTGGGGTCCTGATCATGGGTTGTGCCCCTAGGTTAGTCTGTGACATATATACCCATTAAAAGGGGAGAAAATTACAGAGTGGATTTCCTTTTCACCACCAAAGCTGGTTGGTCACATTATGCTTTTCTACCAGCTTGGGCAGTGAGACTAGAATCATCACATCCAAGTTCGGGCTATTGCAGGAAGCCAGATACGAGTTGTGATCTGCTCTGTTCTGGCAAAATCTGCATTCCTAAACTAGGTGCAGCACCCAGGGCTCTCTTTTCCTGCACAGATTACTAGGAACGCCCATTAAAGTCAATAGGAGTCACCTGTATCCTGCAACTGGAGAATACAGATAGCATAGCAATCAGCCCGTGTCACTCACAGCGTGCCTCAGCCCACCAGTCAGCTGAAAAGCAGCTTTGATTCTGGTCTCTCTGGTGCCTTTACAGCACAGGATGCCTGGTGGCTGCGTAATGTCTCAGGCACTGTAACCGTCCCACCCAAGGCTATTGCGGATTCACTGCGATACACGGTGAGCAGGACGCACTGTCAGTGCCATCTCCCATTCTCCCTGTGAGGCTGTGGCCCCTGCAGGAAATGGAGGCCAGGACGCTCTGCTACAAAGGGGCTTCAAAAGCCATTTCTTATTATTTTAACCTGCCCACACCTGGTGACCGCACTGGGCGTCTACCTCAGTCGCCTGGCTAGTGGAGACCACGCTCAGCTTATCAAAGGGCTCTTTGTGATGAGAGAGAGCGCAAGGGGCCAAAGCCCGGCACATTCGCTCTGCTCCACTGCATTCTAGGACTCCCCTGTGCCACTCAGCCAGGCATGATGAAAGCTGTGCAGCAGAGACGCCTGGGAGGAATAGTGCAGATTGGTCATGGGCGGCTGTTTCTGGCAGGCACGCGTGCACACACACACTCTCACACGTTTCTCTCCCACTTGCCCGTAGATACTCAAGCAATAACTAACTGAAAGAAACATCAGATCAAGCAATGTGGAGACTATAGACAGCACATTGCTATTTAATCACACTGCCAGGCAAAGACGCACTCGCACTAATTTAAATCCATGGGAATTTTATTTTAAAGCACGTTGTTGCACTGCAAAGTTTACTGAAGCTGTTTATAGACACAGTCCCCCAGCAGAATTTATCTGAAAAGACAAATTCTCTAATCTGTGGAAGGTGCCAGGACCTATATCTCAAATTCTCTATGATCAAATCAACCTGTAAAACTTAGCAAAATTTGTCATCTCATTGCCAAGAGCCATATCTCAGGATGACCAAAGAAAAAATCAGCAACCTCTGTCTTTCCTGCATAGGGAGCCCTTCATTCCTCTGATGTGCTGAAAGGACAGCTAATTTCCTTTCTGTGGCACCAGCATCTTTATTCCAGTTGGGGTGGCTGATTAAAGTGCTGAGGAATTGCGGCAGAAAATGTAATGCTGTTTTTTCCCCAAAAAATCTTGTGGGCTTTTTGTTATTATTCTTGAGCTAATTTCTGCTCACAATTACATGGATGGAAATTCAGGGCAGCCTCGGTGAGTTCCATGGAGTTACTCTGGATTCTGAGAGTAGGCACGTGACCATGACACATTAATATGGCACCACAATTTTGCATGGTGCTTTAGAGAGATTATTTTTTAAAAAAACCTCGTGGGGCCTGATCCAAAGCCCATTGAAGTCAACTTCAGTAGCTATTGCACCAGATCATGGTCAGTGCCTTAAATTCAAGCTTCTAACCACTCCATGCCTCAGTTTACCCCTTTGCAGAACAGGTGAAATACCACCTACTTTGCAGCAGTGTCATAAGACTTAGTAAATTCATGCTTGCAAAGTGCTTTGAGATACACGGCTGAAAAACATTATCTTTGCAAGTGCATAGAATTGTTAAGTGTGAGAACCTGAGGAGATAAGGAGAAAGGTCTGGGGGAGAGAAGGACAGTAAGTAATAAAACCATATGGCCAGGCTGATGGAAGATGCTTCTCCCAGTTAAGAGGAGACCAGAAACTGCACCCCGGCCTTAAAAATACATCTCACGATGAATTTACGTGGGGAAAACGAATATCAAATAGCCCATAGACTGACATCGAAACACCAAGTGGCTTCTACGAATTAATCATCTACTCTTGGTTCTGGCACTGCTGGGGCTCTGAAGTTCAGAGACAGCATGGTGGAGAGAGTGCCAAGTCTCTAAAAGCATTTCTCGCCATTGCTAACGCCTGGGCAGCTCCATTGTTAGCAATGGTGAGAGCCTTAATGTAGACAAGATACTGGTATTTTAACCATAGCATTGTAGAGACCTGCCCTAATTGGCAGGAGATCAAAGACACCATGAGTGAAATCCCACTGGCCAGCTACACCATTGCTCCCACTGTTGGTGCCACTGGGGAAGCTGCACTGATGCTAGGGCAATGGTGGGACACAGCCAATGAGTCTAGCATGATACCTGTAATCATGTGTGTTAAGCATGGATTGGCACTGGCTGCACTAGCAACTAGCCTGTTTGCAACCCACATTGCGACTGTGGGAAGCAAGGAAGGGGCCATGGCTGACCACTGCTAACCAGGGCCCATTCTCCAGGTGCAGTCATTATTGCAAAACAATAGCCCCAGAAGGTACAGAGAGCTCCCCGCTCCTATCCAAGCAGCACAGCACCCTGCAGGACTGGGTCCTATCGGAAGGGCTCTCTTCCCCATTTCATCTCAATGGGGAGTTAACTGTGAAGTCTAATTTTGACCACTTATCACTGTTAACCATTTCACTGCTGATCATCAGTCCGGTACCATCCAGCTGATAGATAGACATTCCTTGAACAGAGCCGGATGCTCCTGCATCACTCTATTCTTTGGTTTATTCGTCAGGATCCTCTTAGGGGAATACAGCCATAAACTTTGTATGTATAATATTATATGGGCCTGAATGTTTCCTTGTGGTTATTGGGACAACTGGGACTTTCAGTGGTCCTTTAAAATTAGGGTAGGAAAATGGCATTTACACTGTTGGACTGCCAGCATGGTGGGACCTTGGGACAGCACCACCTTTCAAAACAGTAAGCTAACATATGTGTTGTGAAGCCCTGCTCTGCTCGGCCCTGGGATAGAGCTGGCTGAGAAGAAGATGCTCATGGACAAGCGTTTGGTCATGCAGGGACCAATCTGCCCCAAGATCTCCTGATTGAGCATTCACCAGCCAGGCTCAGCCAGTCCAGTGTTAGTCCAAACAGCCCACGTAGCAAACATGGCTCCTGGAGAAAGGTTGTGGCCAGGTGGAAGGAGCGATGTTAAGGAAGCTGAAGGAAGCTGACAAATTCGGCTCTATGCGCCTGCTGCAAACCCCACTGAGAGCAATGGAAAGACTCTCCTTGACTAGGGTGACCGTTTTTAAAGGTTTCAGAGTAACAGCCGTGTTAGTCTGTATTCGCAAAAAGAAAAGGAGTACTTGTGGCACCTTAGAGACTAACCAATTTTTTTGAGCATGAGCTTTCGTGAGCTACAGCTCACTTCATTGGATGCATACTGTGGAAACTGCAGCAGACTTTATATATACACAGAGAATATGAAACAATACCTCCTCCCACCCCACTGTCCTGCTGGTAATAGCTTATCTAAAGTGATCATCAGGTTGGGCCATTTCCAGCACAAATCCAGGTTTTCTCACCCTCCATCCCCCACACAAATTCACTCTCCTGCTGGTGATAGCCCATCCAAAGTGACAACGCTTTACACAATGTGCATGATAATCAAGTTGGGCCATTTCCTGCACAAATCCAGGTTCTCTCACCCCCTCACCCCCCTCCCAAAAACCACACACACAAACTCACTATCCTGCTGGTAATAGCTCATCCAAAGTGACCATTCTCCCTACAATGTGCATGATAATCAAGGTGGGCCATTTCCAGCACAAATCCAGGTTTTCTCACATCCTCCCCACCCCAATACACACACAAACTCACTCTCCTGCTGGTAATAGCTCATCCAATCTGACCACTCTCCAAGTTTAAATCCAAGTTAAACCAGAACATCTGGGGGGGGGGGGTAGGAAAAAACAAGAGGAAATAGGCTACCTTGCATAATGACTTAGCCACTCCCAGTCTCTATTTAAGCCTAAATTAATAGTATCCAATTTGCAAATGAATTCCAATTCAGCAGTTTCTCGATGGAGTCTGGATTTGAAGTTTTTTGTTTTAAGATAGCGACCTTCATGTCTGTGATTGCGTGACCAGAGAGATTGAAGTGTTCTCCGACTGGTTTATGAATGTTATAATTCTTGACATCTGATTTGTGTCCATTTATTCTTTTACGTAGAGACTGTCCAGTTTGACCAATGTACATGGCAGAGGGGCATTGCTGGCACATGATGGCATATATCACATTGGTGGATGTGCAGGTGAACGACCCTCTGATAGTGTGGCTGATGTTATTAGGCCCTGTGATGGTGTCCCCTGAATAGATATGTGGGCACAATTGGCAACGGGCTTTGTTGCAAGGATAAGTTCCTGGGTTAGTGGTTCTGTTGTGTGGTATGTGGTTGTTGGTGAGTATTTGCTTCAGGTTGCGGGGCTGTCTGTAGGCAAGGACTGGCCTGTCTCCCAAGATTTGTGAGAGTGTTGGGTCATCCTTTAGGATAGGTTGTAGATCCTTAATAATGCGTTGGAGGGGTTTTAGTTGGGGGCTGAAGGTGACGGCTAGTGGCGTTCTGTTATTTTCTTTGTTAGGCCTGTCCTGTAGTAGGTGACTTCTGGGAACTCTTCTGGCTCTATCAATCTGTTTCTTTACTTCTGCAGGTGGGTATTGTAGTTGTAAGAAAGCTTGACAGAGATCTTGTAGGTGTTTGTCTCTGTCTGAGGGGTTGGAGCAAATGCGGTTGTATCGCAGAGCTTGGCTGTAGACGATGGATCGTGTGGTGTGGTCAGGGTGAAAGCTGGAGGCATGCAGGTAGGAATAGCGGTCAGTAGGTTTCCGGTATAGAGTGGTGTTTATGTGACCAGTGTTTATTAGCACTGTAGTGTCCAGGAAGTGGATCTCTTGTGTGGACTGGACCAGGCTGAGGTTGGTGGTGGGATGGAAATTGTTGAAATCATGGTGGAATTCCTCAAGGGCTTCTTTTCCATGGGTCCAGATGATGAAGATGTCATCAATATAGCGCAAGTAGAGTAGGGGCTTTAGGGGACGAGAGCTGAGGAAGCGTTGTTCTAAATCAGCCATAAAAATGTTGGCATACTGTGGGGCCATGCGGGTACCCATAGCAGTGCAGCTGATCTGAAGGTATACATTGTCCCCAAATGTGAAATAGTTATGGGTAAGGACAAAGTCACAAAGTTCAGCCACCAGGTTAGCCATGACATTATCGGGGATAGTGTTCCTGACGGCTTTTAAAGGGACAGTCCCGTTTTTTGGGACTTTTTCTTATATAGGTGCCTATTACTCCCCACCCTGTCCCATTTTTTCACAGTTGCTGTCTGGTTACCCTATCCTTGACTGCAATGGGGTTTGGATGTGGCCCAAAGTAAAGTGATGTTCTCCTGCAACTTGTGTTTAAACAGCATGTGGAGTGCATGTCTCTGACAGACTGACTGGCTGCCTAGGCCATACCCAGAGCTTCCTCAGCAGTAGCAGGGAGGCCCCCCTCCCTTCCCAACTACTTCTGAAAATGTGAAACAAATGAGGTCATGCACCCACCCCAGTGTTGTAAGCGTCTCAGCTCAGGCCGTAAATCATGCATGGCTCAGAGGAGTGATGTTCCCCACTGCTTTGGCAAGTGGATGCCAGCACTTCCATTATTGTGGCCATTTGAAGACTCCTCCGGCCCTAAGGTCTCCACCTGGGAGCAAAATTTTGTGCCAGTAGAACTTGTCTCGCTATCTGAGACATGGCACCAGGACAGTGGGGTAAATAAAATATATTTTAAAAGCTTTTTTTAAAAAAAAATTACCTATTTATTTCCTTAAATAGTTTGATTGGAAAGGCTCCAGCTGACCCATTAGCTCAGGTAAGTAATGCACTATCCAGACATGTCGCTTTTCTGCCTCATAAATTTTTTTTTAAATTTATTTACACACCAGACCAGCTGAGCAGCTCTGAGGATTCCAGGAGTCCCTTTCCACATGGTCTGGAACACCCAGGAAAATATTATTTTAAGCTAAAAAATAAAACAGCAAAGGCATTTAACTCTGTTTCTGCAACATTAACCCTTCAATGCTGATGTGATCCAGAGTACCACTCCTGTTACACACACACACATACACACACACACACACACACACACGCACAAACACAAGTTAGGAATTGCCAGAATTAAGGTTGCCCATGCAATTTTAATTTGACTCCTTGTGCTTATGCATTGTGATACAGTCTTTAACTACATCCTCACATGCTGTTTTGTTCATTCCACCTGAGCTTCCTTCGTTGCACAAGATTGACCTGCTCTAGAGATGACTCAGGGCCGCAGGACTCCGCTACTCTGTTTGTATCATGTCTAGCACAGTGGGGTCCCATTCTTGCTTGGTCCTTATGCACTACTGTAATAAATATGATTAATAATAATTTGTTGCAGAAGCTGGAAAACATGTAATGACTGTGGCAGAGGGTTGTAGGAAGGAAAAGGAGGGTCTCCATGATTAAGGCAGTTGAATGCTGCCCTAGGGAAATGAATTCTATCCCTGCCTCTGCCACTGAGCTCCTATGTGATGCTGGGCAAGTCACTTACACCAAACTTTTCACAGGTGACCACTAACTATGTGTTCCTCATTTTCTGGTTTCCATCTTGAGGCCTTGGTATCTGATTTGCATAAGTGCTGAGCACCCACAGCTGCAACTGAAGTCAACAGGAGCTGTGCTTTGAACATATGAAGTGCTAGAAAATACTAAGTACTCTTGTTATATCAAGTCCTCAAATTGGGCACCCAAAATTAATGTCCCTTTGATAATACACTCTCTGTGCTTCAGTTTCCCATTTATAAAATGGGGATAATCCCACTCCCTCATCTCAAAAGGGCATTGTGAAGAGAAATTCATGAATAGTTATGAAGCACTCAGATACTACTATGAGGGAGTGCCATCAGAAACCCATGAGGATATTAAGAATATTGTCATCAGAGCAGGGTTTGAATAGTGTAGGGACCACACACTGAACAACTAAAAGAAAACCAAACATTGAATAGTCGCTCATTTAGTGAGCACCGTCCATCCTGTACTCTGAATGAAGTGGAAAAAATAGCCTGTGATCATGTAATTAAAGAAAAAAGAAAAGGAGGACTTGTGGCAACCTTAGAGACTAACAAATTTATTTGAGCATAAGCTTTCGCGAGCTACAGTTCACTTCATCGGATGCATATTAAAGACTGTATCATAATGCACACACACAAGGGAGCTGAATTAAGGTTGCACAAGCTACCTTAATTTTGACATTTCTTGATTTTTCATTCCTCGACTTTGCAACTTTAACCTTTTAATATAGACTTTTGTGTGCAGTGGGGATCTAAATGCTGGAATTTCCAAAGGAGTCTAAGCGAGTTGGGTGCCCCACTCACATTGAATTTCAGTACCTAACTCCCTTAGATTCCTTTGAAACTTCAGGTCATAATTGATGCCCCCCATGTAGTCATGATAACCATCACTTCTGTAGTCCCCAAAGCACAGTGCACACTTCACACCTGAACTCAAATGGACTGTCTAACTCCTGTCCTTCTAAGTGCAGAGGGGGTTAAAAAGGACAATAGAATTGGTGTCGCATCAGTCAAATACACATGGTCATCTCACAAACTCATGGGGCCTTTTGACTCGAATCAGAGTCACGCGTGCAGCCAGCAAGTCCATGGCCTGTCTCTGCCTTTGCTAGGAGTACCCTTGAACGGAGACTTCTGCAACTGAACAGAGGGTGCTGTGTGCTGGGGGGAACCTACTGGTGGAGCAGTACTGGGCAGGCCCCCGTGATCACCACAGTGCAGGGGTGAATCCCTCCTCTTTCCTGCTACCTCACCCCCTCAAACACCAGTAGCACATCAGAATGGTGATGCAGGGAGAAAGCTCTCATGGGAGCAGAACAGCTCTTCTCCAAAAGAGGCAGGCATGGAGGAGATCTGGGGGCTGGGGCAGTGTGAAGGAGGGAGCTGAGGCAGGGAGGGGAACTTGGAGGCAGGGGCAGGGAATGGACTCAGGAGGGCAGGGGCAGGGGGGACCTCAGGGATAGGGAAGAGGGTGATTTAGCAGCCGGGGGTGGCTTCAGGGGGTTGGGGCAAGGGGGATCCAGAGGTTGGGAAGATCCAGGACAGGGAATGGACCCAGGGGGCAGGGGCAGGAGTGGAAAGGTGGGCTTCTCCGAGTCACATTAAGCCCCATGGCTTTTTCCTGTTCAGCAAAAGAAATGACAGAGCTAAGAGGAAGCAGCAGCAGAAAACCTGAGCCAATCACAGTGAGTGAGCAGAGAGAATCTGCGGCTCAAGGCCCCTAGGGCCTGGCTTTAGCAGGGAGGCCTCCTCCGCATCCCCCTTTGTGGTTATCCTGGGATGTATTCCGATTTCTTCTGTGTGAATCTCTGGGACCCTGGGAGGGTGGTGGTGGGGCACTGGGGCCGAGGCACCTCTCGGTCTCACTCACTCTCTTCCCCTCGGTGACTCATTCTCAGGTCACCCGTGAAGCGGGAACATTTCACACTACACGCCTGGCACTGATTTGAGGAGGAGATGTGAGTGTAGCCCCAGGGCTCCTCCTCTGCACTCCGCCTGGCTTGCTGGAGGCACCAGGAGTTTAATTTCAGATGTATAATGAGGAGGGAAAAAAATAGATCTACGAATGAAGTAGTAAAATAAGCAGTGAGGAGAGTGTGTGCAGGAGGGAGATGCAAACACACTGAGCCAGATCCATCCCTGCACCAGTGTGGGGGCAGTACGGCTCTCGGCATGGACTAGGGCATCCCCCTTGGCCTGTACCTCTGCTTCAACAGCCCCTAGGAGGCTGTGCAAGGACACGGAATCGGCAAGGCCCTGGCCATGTTCCCTCAAGCTCCTTTCCTCTTCCAGCCTGCCCACTCCACCCTAGTAACCTCTGGCACTTGGGGCTGGGATATAGGTGCTCCCTGAGATGTCTTTACCCCTGTCTTGAGGCCCTATTAGCCACCCTTGCTGGCCCAAAGGGGCTGCAGGGCAATGATGAATCAGCCCTGCTGCCTGTTTGATTTCACTGCTAAGGGGATGGAATGGGAGAGAAGCACAGCATTCCGTATTGACAGTTCAAAGGGTACGTTAACATTCATGAAGGAAACAGGACAAGGTCAGGGAATCTGGACTTTATCTAACAAAAGATCTGGGCAACTGCATGAGGCAGGGGATTGCTCAGAGGGCACAGAGCAGTTCAGTCCATGTGCTGCCATTTCACAGACAGCCCAGGTCTGCAGTGACTGGTATCTGTTACTATACAATGGCCACTTGGTCTGTTTGAAATGAGTTGGAACTGTTGGCCCAGTTGTCAATGGACAGGCAGCTACAGCACAAAAGCCATTAATCGGCACACTTCAGTGATTGCTGCTGTGTAAGTACAATAGATACGGCTTTGCCTCATGTCCCTGACGCAGTGGGACCCCATCCTGTTTTGGGCCTTTGGGCTATACTGTACAATAGCACTGAAATAATAATTAATCATTAGAGCTGAGCATATAATTCATTTGTCAGTTCTCTGGCCCAGCTGAATAAAGCCCCCCAAAATGTGGTTCATTTTGAACTGAAACTCAATTTTTTCAGTTTTTCTCACCAAAATGAAAAAAAAATCATTTGGATCAAACAAAATGTCTCAAATGTTGATTCAAAATGTCAGTTTGAAATGAAATGTCAAAACAGTTGGTTTAGAAGGTGTCAAAACCAACCATTTTGACGTTTCTGACTTTTTTCCCTGGGGAGGGGGCGGGGGGGGCGCAGAACTATTTCCTGAATTTGACCCAAATTCGCAAACAGCTTCAGTGCCCTGAAAGATGCATGTGCTAAAACTTTTTGCCCAGCTTTACTAATACTAGAGAGATGAAGGATAAATATACAGACAGACCAAATGTTGAGTGAATCATGGACCCTGAATTCCCCTCCCAGTCCTTGAGGTGACCCTTGTTGTAGCAGAATGGGAGACTCTTGCACCATCACTGCCTGTGGCTAAAGGATTTCAATCTACCAGACCAGACAGTCTGGATCCTTTTATCAGCACTATGTCCACACCAATACGTTTCAAATAAATAATAGAGATCTTCCCAGAAATTCAGCCCAAGCAAAGACAGCTCCAGAAAGTCCCATTGAGCGGAAGAGATATCAGATCGTATGATGGGACTGAGAGCTAATAAAGGTTGGGGATCAGACAGATAAACCACTGCATTTCACTAGGCCTGTTAGAGCTAAAAAGATTTCATTATAAGAAGGTTGTATGTGAGCAGTAAGCGTATTGTGGAAGAGAAATAATCTTCTTATGATTTTAATTTAGCCACCATTTCAGGTTTTGTGAAACTGGCAAAAGATTCAAAGGAGCATAAATCTGACTGGGCTTATTTCAGTTTTTTATGTCAGCTAGAAAATCTAAGTAGTAGCATCAAATCTGCAAAAGAAAGACACTGGATCCCTGACAGAGAGACAAGCGAAGAGCGCCCTTTCCTTCTTTATTGTTTTCCGTCTTAGCAGCTTCTTCTGCATAACAAACAAGATCTCATCCCTGGAGGAAAGGTATGAAAACAAGGAGAAGTGGTGACTCATGGCACTGCTGGTGAATCATATAATGATATTTAATCATTCCTTTTCTCTTCTGACTTAGAGGAAACTGAGGGCCACTACAGACAACAAAGGTTACACCCACTGTCCTCAGCAGATTCTGCCATTCCACTGGGCTACAGTGATCTTCATTTCCTGTCCCAAACTGCCGTGGGTGTTGCTGTGCAGTCGCCAACAGCTGCAGTGGAATCACTTCACAGGTAGTGGAGGCAGAACCAATCACTGGGAAGCATTTCGAGATCCTTCTGGAGAACAGCCCTGTAAGGGCGCAGTCGTGCCTGGAGCAGAGCATCCTCAGCCCCACTGACTTCAACAGACTTCCAGGGCACTCCACAAGCTGCAGGATGTGGCCCTTAAAGAAGGAAGCATGGGGGAAGCATTGTCTAGTGGTTAAAGGAGGGGAGCTGGAAGTCAGAACACTTTGGTTCTTATTCCAGCCGGGCTGCTGTCTCTGAGTGTGACCATGGGGAAGACGGTGAACCTTCCTGGGCTTTGGTTTCCCCATCTGCAAAATGGGGACAATAAATAATGATTGCCCTCTCCCCATCGTAAGAGAGGAAGGATGGTGTCACCAGGCAGCACTTCTCCCCAGCTTCCAAACACTGACTGCCATACCCACTCTTTTTTAAGGTTTATTCTCTTAAAACAGACAGAAAACAGTCTCTGATTTCTCCTTGCCTCTCAGGCTTTAGGCCCACCTCTCCAGGGGGGGTATCTGGAGCTCCTGTTCCTGGCCTTATTGGAAATCCTGGGAGATGGGCAGGCATAAGCCAACCCAGGTCTGAAGGCGCCTCCCCCAGCCTTGTAGGAGGGACCACTGGACCCGGGAACCAAATGAAGATGGAGGACAACTAAGGAATAACAGGGTCAGGAGTGAAGGTCACAGGTTCAAAACTAGGGATTTCCTGCTCCTGGCAGCTCCAGGAGCCCACCACAGGCATTAGCACCATTCCACCATGGCTTCCCTTCCCCAGCGCAGGTTTTCCCAATCACTCTCTCTTCTACCTCCCATTTTGTAGGCCCAGGGGTAGCCCAGCCCCCTTTAATTGGCAGGATTGGGTTCATCTGTTCTGACACAGGGGCACTGGGCCTACCTCTGTTCACATGGACCAGCTCTGCTGTGATAGATGGCTTTGTGATTTAGCACTCAGTAGATCTGGGTTCAGTCTCTGGTTCTTCCATAGACTCCCTGTGTGACCTCAGGCAAAGCAGTTAACCTCTCATTCCCTCATCCATAAAAGGTCAGGTAATCCTACTTGCCTTCTTGGTCTGTGGACCTATTGGAGAGAGTCCAGAGGAGATCAAATGATTAAAGGTTTAGAAAATCTTATCTAGGAGGAAAGGTTAAAAAACTGGGCCTGTTTAGTCTTGAGAAAAGAAGACAGGGAGGGTGGACCTGATAGTCTTCAGATATATTAAGGGTTGTTCTAAAGAGATGTGATAAATTATTTTCCAGGTCCATTGAAGGTAGGTCAAGAAGTAATGGGCTTTAATCTGCACCAAGGGAGATTTAGGTTAAGATATGGGGAAAAACTTTCTGGCTATAAGTGTAGTTAATCTCTGGAATAGGCTTCCACCGGTGGTTGGGAATCCCTATCATTGGAGGTTTTTAAGAACAGGTTGGACAAACACTCATCAGGGATGGTCTAGGTTTATTTGGTCTGCTTCATTGTAGGGAGCTGGACTCGATGACTTTTTGAGGTTCCTTCCAGCCCTACATTTCTGTGATTCTGTGTAAACTTTTTGAAATCCTTAGGTGAAGATGCTGTACAAGGACAAAGTATGATAACTGTTATTGTTACTATTTATATAAATGTACATTATTAACAATGCATTTTATTGGATTAGTATTTATTTATTACAAACAGAAGCCAATTTCTTAGTGTCAAATGGTAACAAAACAGGGCAGCCCTTATTCAGGCAAAATCACCCTTGAACCTTCAATAGGAATTTTGTCTGAGTAAAAATTGTGCAAGAACAGGATTTGGCCAATTAGTAATAGAGGGATAGAATTAATTGCTCATCTTGCTACAAAAATAATACAGACAAAAGTGAACATCTTTCTCTTAGCTGTCAGTCAGGGGAAATACCCGGGGCCTCTTGTTGTTAACTTAGTAAATGCATACTTTAGCCATCTGGAAGTGAAGAGAATTTAAATGACGGGAAATGCATGCAATTTAAATCCTCCCTTGGATGAAATGAAAGAAGACTTTTAGGAGACAGAGCAGATTGTCACGACTAAGGGAAATTAATATAATTAAGATTAACATTTTAACACAAAATTGTATTTTTTATTTCTAATCGTCTGCTTGTCTTGTCTCAGTTTCTTGAAAAGTTAGAATGTATGAGCTTCTCAGTTTAGCTGCAGTCATGGGATTCCCAGATTAGACAGAGCAAACTGAGGGTCCATGTATGGAGCTTGTTCTCTGATTTAGGTTTCATCATTACAGGCCAGTGAGACTCATGAGGATAGTCAGAGAAGGCTTCATAGTAATAGATCTGCAGGGCGGAGTGACTCAGTGTTGCCAATTCGAAAATTATAAGTCAGCTCCACACCCCCAAAATCATGAGATTGGCTTAAAAAATCATGAGATTCTAAAAATAACAATACATTTTGGGTTCTTTTTATTTACCTGCCAGATCTGAACCTTTAACCTACACTTGGGTCAAGTTTTCAAGCTTTTCTCCAAAATCATGAGGTCTAGAAACTTGCTTTTTATTTTTTCTTTTCTTTTTTTATGAAATCTGAAAATCTCATGTAATGACAACTCCTGGAGCTGGGGCTTTAAGACAAATACCAAACGTTGAATGATAAATTATTGGGAATATTGGGATCATAATGATCATCTAGACATGGGGTAGGCAACCTATGGCACGCATGCCACAGGTGGGACACGAGCTGATTTTCAGTGGCACTCACACTATCCGGGTCCTGGCCACCAGTTCTGGGGGCTCCACTGCTGGCCTGGGGTGCCGGCCCCCTGCCAGCTGGGGTTCCATCCACCGGCCCTGCTCAGCCCGCTTCTGGCCCCAGGTCCTGGCCACCAGTCCTGGGGGCTCCGCCGCCAGCCTGAGGTACCCTCTGCCAGCCCTGCTCAGCCCGCTGCCGGACCCAGGTCCTAGCCACTGGTCCAGGGGGCTCTGCTGCTGGGCTGTGGTCTTAGCCGCTGGCCCGGGGCTCTGCAGCCACCGCTAGCTGTGGCCCACTGGCCCCAACTTGGGGCAGTGAGGGATGCAGACAGGGGCAAGAGGGGGCGCAACTCAGCACCCCCTCCTTAAAAATTGTTCCAGCACCACTGTACTAGGACATTTTTAAGTCCTGATTTGCTGCTTACATCACTATCATGCCACGTGGAACAGCACACTGCGTTTGACATTGAGATTAGAATGTACATGCAAGAACTGGAATCAGAATTTTCTGACAGATTTCAAGATTTCCAGCGAGTTGGCCCAATGCTTTCTTTTCTAATTAAACCTGAAAAGTTCAACGAAAGTGACTTGGATTTGTCTGTATTTCAGTGGATGGGTGTTGAAGATTTCGAAATGCAGCTCATTCTGTTAAAAAGCTCAGAATTGTAGGCATCAAAGTTTGGAGATCTACGGAGTGCACTTGAAGCTACCGAGAGAGATCATGGGGCCTCTATTCTGACCTGCTGGCGTCCCTGCCAGTGAAATTTAACTGTTTGAAGAAAATTGCATTTGCAATGCTTTCAGCATTTGGATCCATATACCAGTGTGAACAGGTATTTTCACACATGAAATCTGTCCGCTGTCTCTCTCAGAGCCGGTTAACAACTGATCACTCAGCCTGTGTGCAGCTTTAAGTATCCAAATACGTGTCAGACATTGGAAAACTCAGCAAGGAAAAGCAAGGGCAAGGATCACACTAAACTGATAAGATCTGCATTTTAATTTAATTTTAAATGAAGCTTCTTAAACATTTTAAAAACCTTATTTACTTTATATACAACAATAGTTTAGTTATATATAATAGACTTACAGAAAGAGACCTTCTAAAAACGTTAAAATATATTACTGGCACGGGAAACCTTAAATTAGAGTGAATGAATGAAGACTCGGCACACCAGTTCTGAAAGGTTGCCGACCCCTGATCTAGACTGACATCTTGCGGGGACATCGTGCATCAGGTCCAATAACTAGTGGTAGAGGTTGGAGCATCTCTTTTAAAAAGAAATCTAGTCTTGATGTAAAGACTTCAGGTGATGGGGAAGACAACACAGCCGTGTGAGTGCAAAAGCATTGGTAGTTAAAAGTCAGGAGGCATTGTGCTCTGCTGCTGCGGGACATGGAGTTGATTTACCATGGGTCTGTAACGAACACAGGTCAGAACACAGGTGCCTGTGGGGGGAGGCCCAAGAGCAGGCCACAGGCCGTGTCCCCGCCCTTCCCACCCAGGGTGAGTGAAGGCTCCGCAGCTTCCCACATCTGCCTGCACAGCTCTTACCCCGACCTGGCTTCCAGCCTGGCCTGGCGGTGGAGCATCAGGGGCTGAAAAGCCACAGCTTTTGGTAAGAGACACCTAGACAGCTGTCCTGGGCGTGGGGCCCAGGGGGCAGGGACATGGGCCAGGGGATGGTCTCAGGACCTCCCATGCCAGGCAGATGGAGGAGCCGTGGCTCCTCACAGCTGCCCAGGCTCCCCAGGCCACTCTTACCAGGGCTGGGCTCCACCTTCCTGCCTGGCCAGAGGGTAGGGCCTCGGGGGGAAGAGGAGGGGCAGGGAACGAGGCCTGGGGTGAAAAGTGGCAGAGCCGTGGCTCTTTGGCCCACCCTGTTCCGGCACCCCTGCACACAGTGCATACAGTGCTTGTATACGTGCTTCGGGACAGGGTGTACAAGGCCCTTTGAAGCCCCCTATTACAGGCCTCAGAGTCCTACCGCGCCCCACCCCAGAAAAGGAGCAGTGAAGGTGGATCCTCCAGGCCTGTCTAGAAAGACTGCAGGGAAACAGCTGATCAGAGCTCAGCATAAAAGGAGCTGCACCGTTGTAGATCAGTTGCTAGCTGAGACCGGAAGAGTAATGGAGACTGGAAGACTGTGAAACTCCCCAGGTAAAGTGACCTGGGCGAGGCCCTGCTGACATAGGAAAGAGACAGAGAACCCTGAGGTCAGGGTGAAGAGGAAGGGCCTATGTGGGAATCAGCCCCAGGGAATAGCAGCAGCAACTCTTAGAGGACACAGCACATGGCTGCTATTTGTAGGGTCCCTGGGTCAGGACCCATAGTAGTGAGTGAGCGTGGGTCCCTCACTGGCCACTGGCAGGGTGGCCTAAGCTCCGAGAAAGGGATAAAGCTTCTTCAGAGGCCCAAGAGAAGGGCAAGCCTTAAAGAGTCTCCAGGGAGAAAGCCCTGGGGGCACTACCCTATATCAGGGCAGACATGGACTTAAAGCTAGCCCAGGAGGGGCTGAGAATTGAGTCCAGAGACTGGGCTGCAGATACCAACCAGGGCACAGGGACAGGCCCTGTTGGACCTTTTACACCAGAAGGGGTTTGTTCATTCACATATTGGCTGTGTGTGACTTGGCCAGAGGGTGGAGCCACTGAAGACCCACCTGACGAGACCTGCAGCTGACAGAGAGCACCGTGAGCAGACAGAGTGCAAGTTCACACCTGGCTGACAGGAGGCACTCATGAGAGGTGAGTGTCCCCGGTCACATGCTCTTTTGGGTTAAAAGGGAATATCTAAGAATCAAGATGTTCCTATTATATACACAGAATCACAGAGATTGTGACCAAAGCTTTTCTTACTGTGTCAGACACATACAAAAAATATAGGAAAACATTTGTAAAAAGAAATGAAAATAAGTAACCGGTCTTTGCTCTGTTTGCCAGAAGCTGGGAATGGACCACTTGATGATTACCTTTCTGTTCGTTCCCTCTGAAGCACCTGGCATTGGCCACTGTCAGAAGACAGGATACTGGGCTAGATGGACCTTCGGTCTGACCCAGTATGGCCATTCTTATGTTGTTATGCTCTCCCTCTTGAAAGGAGACTCCAATATCTGGTTTTCACTCTTCAGACTTTATGGAAATGGGGGAAATGAGGAACTTAAAAGGTTTCACATAATTAACTTCATGGCAGCCAAAATGGAAGGAAGGATGCACTGGTTAATGGGTGTAGTTGAAGCATCAGAAAAGCAATTTTTGCTTCAGCTCTAGATCAGACATGCAGTGAACTCAGATTTGGAGAAAGGCCTGATGGGACAGGAATTTATAGTTTTCTTTCTTTCAAATGTTTTTTATACATGTTGTTTACTGGATTTTTACATATTACAAAAACTAAAAGAGAATAAATGTCAGTGTAGCGGCTCCAGGTGCCTTTCAGCCAGGATTGCAAGATCTCAGATATTGCCTACATCCCGACAACCAAAGTGTTTGCTTCTAGCTCTGGAGAAGAGTGAGATGGAGAATTAAATATCTATATTTTTCCTTAAGTTCTTTATCAAATAAGATTCCCATTGACTTATGTCTGTGGAAGGACCCTAGGATTCGGTTCAGTGACTTGAAGAAAACTTAGATCTCTTTGCCAAGGCAAAAGAGGAATTTATGCATATTGAAGCCCTGCATAAATTACATTAAACCCTGTAAAAATAAAAAGCTTTGAAGATTTGGCACCTGAAATGCTGGCTGATAGGCACTGCCTGCAAGAAGCTAGATTGCTACGCCATACAATGCAACATAGGTGGCGGTTCCTCAGACTCTATTTATGAATCAGCATCACAGATTTTGAGCACCGGAATATCCCAGGCCCAACATTAGTTACTATGTTACTATGTTTTCCAGCTCCCATAAAACTAAGTTTGTTGTGTGTTGATCTGGAAGGTATAAAACTATCTGAGGTGGAAGTAGTAGAGCCAACAACGGAGTGGAAAGAGGAACTCACAGAATGCAATGGGTGTGAGAGAGCCTGATTGCTATGTGGGGAAAAAACTTGCTCCCTTTATGGAGCAGTTTGACAGCCTTTGGGCCTGGAAACTGGCAAAGACTCAGTGGTTTCTCATAATTAGCCAAGGGCCTGAGCCATGAGGCTGGGATGCAGGTCTGGGTCAGAACTTCCCTGGAAGTTGTGAGGAGGGTCAGATTCAGGCATTTCTCATCAGACTGAAGTGTTTGTGGAAAAGGACTCTTGGAAATGTCTTGAGAGAGATGGGGTTTGGAACAGGGCAACCTGCCCCTTTAAGGGCCAGGAGGCCTGGAGCAAGCCAGCCCTAGTTGTTTAGCCCTGCCCTGCTACACCTGTGCTAAGTGTTGGACTCAAGGGAAGGAAAGCCCAGAAGCTGGGGAGGAGGGTCCTCAGACTGCTCTGATGCTGAAGCTGGGTTTGAGCTAGGAACTGACTGAGGCCTGCCAGGCACCCTGAGCAGTAGGGTAGACCTGACCTAGATGGTTGGTTACCTGCAGCCCAGAAGCTGGTATCAAGACAATGAGACAGGCCATTGTTGTTGGGAGCTGGCCTACAGGAGGGGTTGCAGGCTGAGCCCAACAGGTCTGAAGACTCTTTTGTTTTTATGTGGTTTTGGACTTGGTCTTGGGCTAAGGGACTCTGCTACCGTGGAAGGGCTTGAGCTCTTTAAAATGGTTTGGCCAAAGGGTCACATCTCTTCTATGGTGGGAGTAGGCTGAAGCAGTGCTTAATTTGTGCCAGGGCTGAGCTCCGGGACCTCTGGGCTTGACAGTTCATAGCCCTGGCACCTCTGGGCTTGCTGCTTCCGTTATGAAAGTAAAAAAAAATTGCTTGAGCTCTGGCACCTCCTTCATTACAAATTAAGCACTGGGGTGAAGATCATTGTGAAGAAACTGATGCAAAAGCTCTGCAGTGCTGGCTCTCCACAAGGGGGTGCTCCAGAATGGGAAGTCTTGTAACAGGGTTGGTGATGAGTGGTACACTAAAATATGGGAAGTTCAGATCAGCAGCCAAAAGTGTATCCACACATCTTGGATTTGTAAAGCTGGGATAGATGTCTCCAAACAGGCTTTCTTTTGAGGTTCACACTACGACTCGCTCCCAGTCAGACCAGAAATACCCAGAAAAGGACTGATATCATGGGATCTGGGAACTTCTGCTTCCACCTCAAACCCTAAAGAGTAAAGATGTTCAAAAATGAAAAATAACCAGAAAAGATTAAGCAAAACAACAACAACAACAACAAGGTGCCCCTAGAACTGAGCAAAGGTTTGAGTCTAGAATGGGAGAGGGAGGCTGTTCTTTACTGTGACAAAGGTAGTGTTCTAGAACTGAATAATGGCTGGATATTACAATAGGGAAAGGAACTTCTAGACTGGAGTAAAGGTTGGGTTCAGGAACTCAGTAAAGGTTGATTTATAAAATAGAGTGAGGATTTTGCTCCAGGAGGAGGTACGGGGTTTGTTTTAGAATGGGTACTGGTTGGATTCTAGAGCTGAGCAGTAGTTTGGTTCTAGACAATGTAATGATTGCATTCCAGAACCAAGTGACAGGTTCTTGAAATGAGAAAAAGGTTAAGCAGGCTCTTATATTGCTGAATCACACCAACGCTTGCTATGGCCAGCTGCCCTTGTTTGCTTGGACTGTCTTGCTGTAGAGGGACAGTCTGAATTTCACTAACCCCACTGCATGGCTGACTGCTCTAGTGCTGCTCCCTTCAGAACTTGAACCACCTGAGAGGTGTGTACTCTGGAACTGCTGCAAAGTTACAGCCTAGGCAGGTGGGAGGGAGGATCTCTGGACCCTCACAGTCCTCGTGAGGAGGAGGTTCTGGAGGCCAGCAGCAGCCCTGGAGGACTTTCTGGAAATACCTCCATATCCTTTGTCTCCTCCTCACTGTGTGAGGTATAGGGAAGAGTAAAAACTCTCAGGAAGTGATGAACTGGTTCTAGCCTCATCCTGGGAATAAGAGAGAGCCAGTTCAGTAATCAGGGCATAGCTCCCCCTTCCTCCCAATCTATGAGGCATTCCCAGCCCTCTCATGCTTGTGAGGGCAGACCCAAGAACATGTTTCACAGCAGTGTGTTCCTTAGGCCATTTCTTAGGCTGGATGGATCTTTACCATGAAATGCTGCATCAATGTTGCATCTATTCAGTTGTATCCATTTCAGGCCATCTCATTGTCCAAGTCGATTGCAAGTAAGAGCTTGTCTACACAGGGAGGTGAAGATTATTATGCACCAAGTTGTAGTGTGCTAATTGGTGTGTAATGGATAACTCAGAGTGACATGTGTTTCCTGTTTCAGTTTTTATCACTGTGTACATATAACAGAGACTTTGTGTGGGGTAAGTGCGTTTTGCGGTAGCCCATGCCTTTTGCCTCACTGCTGGGCTCTGCATACGGGACAATAGTAGTAAGGGGAATGGGTGACAGCTATGTGTTGGCATTTATAGTTTGCATCAGCTTTTTTAACATCTTCTGGGGACACTTATGAGACCTGAATAATTAGAGATTTGGTTTGCCTGTGGGATCTCAAGGAAATACCTTGAGAAGATAAGAGCTTGGGTTATTTTAGCCCCATAAATAGCTCCATGAGGCACAATAGCCTGTGAAAAACACACAGACACAATTACCAAAATATTGAGGTCTATTCAGAGACTGCATTAAATGTGCAGTCACCTAGTGCTACTTGCCCTTCTGTCTAAACCTAATCTGTCTGCACTTCATACTCATCCAGCACTTTGATGTCGGCACCATTACATTTGATCCTTCGCAATAGTAACCAGAAGGTTGTTATCCCACTGTATTGCGTAATTAAAATCCATCCTGTGATCAGAATGGAGGCTAGACTCGTTCTGAAAATGATCCCCGAACTCCACACTGCCTCTCAAACAGAGTGAAGCCCAAAGAACGGTACAGGTGATACCGTTCAACCTTCCCAGAGAATACAAATTACCCTGGTACTTTAAATCAGTGGAATTAAATACATCAAGATATACTCACTTGTGGTACCAACCAGGAATGCTTTGCACTAGCTAAATCCAGGCAGGTTACTTTTATTGATCTTGTCTTTCCTGCTCAGTTTGTTTTCAAATCACCAAATAGGCCAGATTTGCTCATGGACTGGTGATGGGAGGTAGGGCTTTGTACCTCATACCACTGCTTTCAATCCACATGGGGCAGCAGTAACCATAAATTACCATCCCTGTGGATGACATGAAGTAATTGGGTTGGTTTTAGTTCAGTCTCCAGTAGATCAGGTGTCCATATTCCCAAAATTACCACTATAGTTGAGCCCCTGGTTTGCAGCCTAGGCCAAGGACTGACCTAGGCCCTCATGCCAAGATGTTCCCCATAGGCGAGGGGCAGCATGAAGGGAGCCTTGCCTGCTCTGTGGCCAGAGAGAGGATGTCAGTCTCCAACGCTCCCAGTCTTTTCACCAGCCACTAAGTTTTGTTGAATAGATGAAACCTGTTTTCTCTTTCCATTAGAAATTTTGAGCATCTCTTCCCCTCACCACCTCCAAAGTTCCCTGTGCACACAATGCCCAACAAACAGCATCTCACAAAGACAACATCAACGATTCTTGGGACCATGTGCAGCCTTTGCCAAGTTGTATAGGAGACTTATCTGCACTGGTGATATTGCCTCTTCCAAGCCCCTCTCAGCTCACTGCAATACATTTCTGATGTTCACTGCTAGATGAAGGGCAGGGGACTGCAGGGCAGCAGTTCAGTCAGAGCACTCTTCAGTGGAGATGTCAACAGGCTCCACAGTGAGACAGGAGAGACTCATGAAATAAACTGCTCTGTTGTTCTTGATTGAGACGTATCTTCCAGGCTGGTGGCAGCTGGGAGCTGGTATGTGTGGCTGGCTTGGGCATTGCATAGCTCCAAGTGTGTAGATAGAGGATGGAGCAAGGGATCAGAACTTCTGGGATCTATTTCTGACTCTGCCACTGAATTGCCTCTGTCTATGGCAATCTCCTTAAGGAGAAGAGGGATTGTGTTCTTTTTGCCTTCTTTATGCTGGGTGACCCCCAGCACCTATTCATGAGGGTAGAGACCACCAGGTTGAGAACCCCTGTCCTAGATTTACATTCCTCTGAACTTGGAGACAGTTCAGACCTGGATCCAAAACCAAATCCCAGTTCAGGTTGCCCTGAATTTCATGTGAGTTTGGAGCTGGATCCAGGAACATGTAGCTCAGTTTAGGGTTTATCTCTAACAAGAATAAAATTCTAAGCAGTGAGGCTGCTTCCCTGTCCCAGTCCTGTTCTGCTCTATGGAGTTCCTGAGTCTAGCTGGGATTATTCCCATTGCCTGCCCTTTTTTGTAACTACCTCCTTTAGCCACATCATCGGGGCCCAGGACAAACTTTCTCCTAAACACTTCCAGAGGAATGAACACACAGTCAAGGCCCAGCTCCCTTTGTATCCGTTGTTAAGTCTTTTAAGCTTGTAATTAGGCCTAAATTAACAGTCTAATTTCCCTCTGACCACTGTTCAGTATTTCAGTTCACTTCAGGCTCAGTCCAGTTCCTAGTGGGGAAGGTGTTGACATCAGAGAAAAAGCCACCATCACTGGCAACAGCTCTCCCTCTTGCTAGCCACTTCTGCAGAGTGCACACAGAGTGAACTCCATGTGGGGCCAGGGAGGAATGCTCCTGGGGTCAGGGCGGAGGCTTGCAGACAAGACAAGTATCGGAATTTGGGCCCTGCCTCTGTTTGTCAACAAGACACAGGCAGCGAGGCTGAGTGTCCAGGGCTTTTCATCCATGAATGCAACAGCTCTGTAATACTGTTAGCAGGCAGGACAATAACAACCCCAAAGCAAGTACTCTTGAGCCCAGCATGTGCTCAGTCAGTACTGAAATGGAGTGAACACCCAGCTTGTGTCAGTGCATCACAGTGTGCAAAGTGCCAGGCTGGTGAGAACAAACTCTCTGCCTCCAGCACACTGAGCTTGGCCAGGGAACTAGCCATGTGGCTGTGTGTGGGTGCCACTGTGGATCAGCGATTCATAGGGGCAAAGGGTGAGCAGTCTCCTCAGCACTAGGCACAGGAGTCCATACACACAGACTCTCAGGGCAGGGTTTGCCATGGTGACAACCCAACTCCCCATGCACTCTGAGCAGCTGGGTTCAATAAGTGTCTCCAACCAGAAGCATCCAGGGCTGGCCAATGGCCTTTGAGCTACTTCTGTTTGCCTTCCTGCTCCCCCAGCTGGGGACTCTCATTTCTAGACCATCAGCAAGGCCTTTTCCCCTTACAGAAGAAGTGATCCAGTATTTGGCACTCTCCTGAGAATGATTAATCTCTGTGTGAAGTACGAGAGCTGCCTTTTCAATGTTCCTCTGAGCTTTCTTCCACCCATGGACGGCCGAAGGCTCCATGCTGCTGCCTAGCTGGCCCAGTCACCCAAAGAGGCTAAGTGTTTGCTTTGTAGCTTTTTAAGTGGAGTGGTTCCTTCATTTTTAGCCCCTGAGATCATCATCCATTGAGTGCCACTTAGCAGAGGGCATTTACTTCTTCCCTATGGCTCTGGGACTCATTTAAGTGCATTAAATTAGCAGGAACACAGTCCCTAACAAACCCATGATGTACAGTCAATGGGCCTTCATTCCCATTCACCTGCTAACCCTTCCAGCTGCACTGCTTAAAATAAGACGATGATTGTTGTTGTTGTAGTTACAGTATTTATATTGTGGCAGCATTGGGAGCCCCTGGCGAGATCAGGGCCCCATTGTACTGGGTGCTGTCCACACACACACACACAGAGGGAGAGAGCGTCTTTCCCCCAAAGAGCTGACCATCTAAAGAAACATGACAGATTGGCAGCGGAAACAAAGGCACACAGGCCACAGACTCTGTGTGACCATGGGCAGGTGGCTTAGCCTCTCTGTGCCTCAGTTCTCCATGTGTACAATGGAGGAGAACAGCCCAGCCCCCCCAGAAGTGCTGTGAACATAAATACATTAAAGATTGGGAGCTGCTCAGCTACTATGGCAATAGGAGACAGATCAGTACCTGAATCAGAGGTAAGGGCCCAGATGTTCAAAGGTATTTAGACATTGCTGTGCTCAGTGTCACACCTAACTGATTTAGGAGCCTTAATCTCATTTTCAAAAGGGATTTAGGCATGCAGGAGCCTAAATTCCATTGACTGCTGACAAGATTTAGGCTCCCAAATCAGTTAGGCATTGTGACACTGAGCACAGCGATGCATAAATGCCTTTAAAAATCTGGGCCAAAGCAAATGCCCCATGGTCATAGTCAGGAACAGAACTCACATCTTCTGGGTCCTTAGCTGCCTCCTGAGCTACTAGGCCAAGCTCCCTCCTGAGAGAGTAAAGGCCTCACAACCATCTATATAGTCACAAACAGCGGTGAGCTGGAGCCGGTTCACACCGGTTTGCTAGAATCAGTTGTTAAATTTAGAAGCCCTTTTAGAACCGGTTGTTCCGCGAGGGACAACTGGTTCTAAAAGGGCTTCTAAATTTAACCGGCCAAAAGTGGCGTCTTAGGCACCAACTCCACAGGTGTTCCAGCCCTGGAGCACCCAAGGGGAAAATTTGGTGGGTGCAGAGCACCCACTGGCAGCTCCCCGCCCCACCCCCAGCCCCAGCTCACCTCCGCTCCACCTTCACCTCCACCCCTGAACACGCTGCCCCACCCTGCTTCTCCGCCCCCCAGGCTTCCCGCAAATCAGCTGTTCGCACGGGAAGCCTGGGAGGCTGAGAAGCAGATGGCGGCTTCCCGCTCAGGCCCAGGGAGGTGGAGGTGAGCTGGGGCAGGGCATGAGGAGGGCTGCCCACACCGCAGCAGGTAACTCCAGCAGCTGCAAATGTTTCAAGCCTCCGTCCTCCGTCCCAAAAGCTATCTCAGATAAGGCAGCGAAAAAAACGCACGCGCGATGACATGTTCTCTGAGCTCATGCAGTCGCCGGCACTGACAGAGCTGTGTGGAAGGACACAATAGCAGAGTACAGGATGGTGGCCGATGAACATGAGGAGAGGTGGCAGCAGGAAGATCAGAGGAGGCATGAGGCAACGCTGGGGCTATTGCGGGATCAAACGGACATGCTCCGGCGTCTGGTGGAGGTTCATGAACAGCAGCAGTATCACAGACTGCCGCTGCAGCCCCTGCTTAACCGCCCTCCCTCCTCCCCAAGTTCCATAGCCTCCTCACCCAGACACCCAAGAACGCAGGGGTGGGGGGAGGCTCCGGGCACCCAACCACTCCACCCCAGCAACAGAAGGCTGTCATTCAACAAGTTTTAAAGTGGCCTTTTCCTTCCTTCCTACCCTCCTCCCACACCCCACCCGGGCTACCTTGTGAGTTATCTCCCTATTTTTAAAATCAATTAATCTTGTGAGTTATCTCCCTATTTTTAAAATCAATTAATAAAGAATACATGTTTTTTAAACTATAGTGACTTTATTTCCTTTGCAAGCAAGCTGTGATCGAAGGGGGCAGGGCAGGTGGCTTACAGGGAATTTAAAGGCAACCAAGGGGGCGGGTTTTCATCAAGGAAAAACAAACAGAAGTGTTACACAGTACTTTGGCCAGTCATTAAACTGGTTTTCAAAGCTTCTCTGATGCGCAGTGCTTCCTCCTGCGCTCTTCTAACCGCCCTGGTGTCTGGCTGGGCATATTCAGCAGCCAGGCCATTTGCCTCAACCTCCCATCCCGCCATAAACGTCTCCTCCTTACTCTCACAGAGATTGTGGTGCCACAGCAAGCAACAATAACAATGGGAATATTGGTTTTGCTGAGGTCTGAGCGAGTCAGTAAACTGCGCCAGTGACCCTTTAAACGTCCAAATGCACACTCTACCACCATTCCGCACTTGCTCAGCCTATAGTTGAACAGCTCCTTACTACTGTCCAGGGTGCCTGTGTACGGCTTCATGAGCCAGGGCATTAAGGGGTAGGCTGGGTCCCCAAGGATAACTATAGGCATTTCAACATCCCCAACAGTTATTTTCTGGTCTGGGAAGTAAATCCTGTCACAGGGTCGGGCCAGTTGGCTACAGGAGAGTAATAGAAGGCAGATATATTAGCCCCAGGTTAAGTAGGTCCCTTTTCCCTGGGTAAGGTAACAGGGAAGGTTCCAGAACAATCAGGAAACTTCTGGAGACAATTAAGACAGACAGGCTGATCAGAACACCTGCAGCCAATCAAGAAGCTGCTAGAATCAATTAAGGCAGGCTAATCAGGGCACCTGGGTTTAAAAAGGAGCTCACTTCAGTTTGTGGTGCGCGTGTGAGGAGCTGGGAGCAAGAGGCACTAGGAGCTGAGAGTGAGAACGCGGACTGTTGGAGGACTGAGGAGTACAAACATTATCAGACATCAGGAGGAAGGTCCTATGGTGAGGATAAAGAAGGTGTTGGGAGGAGGCCATGGGGAAGTAGCTCAGGGAGCTGTAGCTGTCGCACAGCTGTTCCAGGAGGCACTCTAGACAGCTGTATTCCACAGGGCCCTGGGCTGGAACCCGGAGTAGAGGGCGGGCCCGGGTTCCCCCCAAACCTCCCAACTCCTTGTCAGACACAGGAGGAGTTGACCTGGACTGTGGGTTCACGAAAATGGCCAAGCTGAGGGCTGCCGTGAAGCTCCAAGGTGAGCAAATCCGCCAATAAGCGCAAGACCCACCAAGGTAGAGGAGGAGCTTTGTCACAATCCCTTCCTGCAGCCGTTTAAACAGACCAGAGTTCACGAACCTTTCCCGGCCATCCCACGTTGATGTTGGTGAAACGTCCCTCGTGATCCACCAGTGCTTGCAGCACCACTGAAAAGTACCCCTTGCAGTTTATGTACTGGCTGCCCTGGTGGTCCTGTCCCAAGATAGGGATATGGGTTCCATCTATAGCCCCACCACAGTTAGGGAATCCCATTGCAGCAAAGCCTGCACATTTCCCCGAGTCATGACCTTAGATAGCAGCAGCTCAATAATTGCATTGGCTACTTGCATCACAGCAAACCCCACAGTAGATTTGCCCACTCCAAATTGATTACCGACTGACCGGTAGCTGTCTGGCATTGCAAGCTTCCACAGGGCTATTGCCACTCACTTGTGAACTGTGAGGGCTGCTTTTCTCTTTGTATTCTTGCGCTTTAGGGCAGATGAAAGCAAGTCACAAAGTTCCATGAAAGTGCCCTTACGCATGCAAAAGTTTTGGAGTTACTGGGAATCATCCCAAACCTGCAACTCTATGCAGTCGCACCAGTCTGTGCTTGTTTCCTGTGCCCAGAATCGGCATTCCACAGCATGAGCCTGCCCCAGTAACACCATGATCTCCTAATTGCTGGGGACCGTGGTTTTAGAGAAATCTGTGTTCATGTCCTTATCACCGCGCTGCCGTCACCTCCTCGCCTGGTTTTTCAGGTGCTGGTTCTGCATAAACTGCACGACAATGCGCAAGGTGTTTACAATGGTCATAATTGCTGCGGTGAGCTGAACGGGCTCCATGCTTGCTGTGCTATGGTGTCTGCTCGGGCAATCCAGGGAAAAAGGCGCGAAAGGATTGTCTGCTGTTGCTTTCACGGAGGGAGGGAGGGTTGACTGATGACATTTACCCATAACCACCTGCGACAAATTTTTGGCCCCATCAGGCATTGGGAGCTCAGCCCAGAATTCCAATGGGCAGTGGGGATTGTGGGAACTGTGGGATAGCTACCCATAGTGCACCGCTCGGAATGTCAATGCTAGCCATGGTACTGTGGATGCACACCGCCGAATTAATGTGCTTAGTGTGGACGCATGCCCTCAACTTTATACAATCTGTTCCCAAAAATCAACTTCTTTAAAATCGGAGTACTTTCATTGTGTAGACATGGCCTCAGGATGTTGCTTCTAAAGATCTTAAGTCTGGTATTTTTCTAATCACATACTGCATTGAGTTTTTGAAATACAGTACTTGCTTTACTTATTCTAGACCATACATCAAACATGCAACCACCAGTCTCATGAATGATGCTCCCCATATAAGTACATTTATTAATGGTTTTCAAGGCTTCACCTTCCAAGTCAATAAAATCATCAGTAGGTAAATTAATTTTCATAACTTCCTTCTTTGATTTATTAATAATAAAACTTATTTCCTTAGCAGAATTTGCAAGACCATCTGTCTTCCACTGCATATTTTCGATTGATTTATTTATAAGACAGATGTGATCTGAAAAAGTCTGAGTCTCCAGGCTTGTCATCTATCCATGCAAGGCCTGTTTCCATACTGACATTCTGTCGCATAACAGAGTGAATAGTGACTCGGAACAAGATGGGGGACAAGATACAACCTTCCTTGACACCATTGTTAGCATTAAACCAGTGCATTAGTCCCATGGTTTATCTGCATATTGAGCATTCTAATACAAATGTTTAATAATGTGAATGATTTCATTGGGGACTCCATAGACTTGTATTACCTACCGCAGTCATTCTCTAGCTACACTATCAAATTCCTTTTGGAAATTTACAAAATTCACACCCACTGGCAGCTACTATTCAGTGCCCTGTGCTACACTATTCCACAGGATGAAGATCTGATCTTCACAAGACTGATTTGGGTGAAAACAGCTTGTTGTTCCCTAAGGCCTTGTCTACACTGCCACTTTACAGCACTGCAACTTTCTCACTCAGGGCTTTGAAAAAACACCCCCCGAGGGCTGCAAGCTTCAGCACTGTAACGTGGCAGTGTAGACAGTGCTACAGCTGGAAGCCGCACTCCTCCTCCCCTCCTGGAGCTGGGTTTTTTATAGCGCTAGGAGCGCTCTTTCCCAGCGCTGATGCCACGACTACACAGCCACATTAAAGTGCTGCCACAGTTGTTACAATCACTCAGATCTCCCTTGTGGAGGAGTTTGATTATAATGCCTCTTTTCCATTCTTCGATGTGTTCCTACTCCCATGCCAAACTGAAGAGGTGTAGCAGGATTTTCATGTTGTCCTGTCCACTGGCCTTAGGCATTTCTGCAGTGATTTGATCTTCACCTGGCGATTTATTGTCCTTTAATCTTTCAGTGGCTACTTTAAATTGACCCAGCGTAATTTTCTCCCAGCAAACATCAAGCTGTTGCCATCTTCTCTGTTATCAAAGTGAATTGTTATTTCTGGTGGGAGTCTGTTGAGAAAGTCGAGAAACAGTTCTGCCCATCTTTTCTTTTGTTCTTCTAAAGTCATAAGGGCTTTCCCTTGTTTACCTTTTATTGAGCCCTTTCTGCTGCAACTAAAATCTCCAAGAAGTCATTTAGTGGATTGACAAAGTGTCCTCATGTCTCCTTATCACTGATTAACCTATCTATTGATATATACCCTTCCCAATCAGCTTTATCTTTAGTTCTGTATTCCTCTTTTCCTTCTTTACCATTCCCCTTGCCTTAAGATGCTGAGTAGCTTTTACTTAGCCTGTTTTGTTTCTGTAATAGCCTTTGGGATGTAGCATTGCTAATCTACTCTTCCTTCCTACCTTTGCTAAATCCAAGGATGGTCTCTGCAGTATTAATATAAGATTTGTTAAAGGCTTCCAATAACTTTTCTATATCATAAAAGACTGTTTTGGCCATATTTGAAAGCTTGCTTGAAAGCTCATATTCAGAGTCATTCCTTATTTATTCATCCTCAGATTTAAAGATGTTAATCTTTCTTGCAATCTTCTTTGCTGGAAATTCCCTCAATTTCATTTTCACAGTAGTAATGCATAATTGATGATCGCTGCCTACATCTGCCCGTCTGCATAGACAGACATTTTGAAGTGATGATCAGAACTTTTTTCATACACAGAAATGATCTCTTTGATTTCTGGTAATGCTACCAGGCAAGATTCACGTGGTTTAATGGATCTATTTATGAAGCAAGAGTGTCCCTCCGACAATAAGATGGTTCAACTAACATAATTCAAGAATACGCTCAGCACTGTTGTTAAGTGAACCTTACCCATTGTGTCCATCATTCCATGATTGCCTGGCCCCACCATAGCGTTCAGATCACCCATAACAAAAACAACATCATGTTGTGGAACATTGCTGATGAGGGCCTGCAGAATGTTATAAGAAGTATCCTTCTCTTCCTTGTCATAGTCATTCGCTGGGGTGTAGCATGAAGGATGGTCATTTTCATATAGCGTGTCTGAAATCTTGATTGCATAATTCGGCCATTAACTGGTTCCCAGTCTAAAATGGCTTTGTGTAGCATCAAGATCAATGTAACTCCAGCTCTTCCTCCACCTGGGATCTGTGAGTAAATTATAGTTTCATGGTGAATTTTCATTGTGATGGATCTGTGCCTGGCCATCTGCAGTCACTAATACCAGGACGTCTATATTGGAATTTCCATTTATTTGATTACTTGGTCTGGCTTCCCAATCTGCAGCAGACTCTACACATCCCAAGCCCTGAAGCAGGGTGCTTTATTATCCTTCCCAAACTCTATCTGTTCGATTATTTAATCCTCAGTAACTACTGTGACTCTGGATAGTCTTGTCATCCCTATGTGTAATAGCAACTCTCCTGTCTCTTATTGGACATCTGTCAAAACCCACTGACCTTAAGCTTCAATGGCTTTTCTTATTTCTCAGCCCTTCTTTTCAGCTGTTGGATTGTCACTTGGTGCCTTTGTATGCAGCTCCAGGTTCTTAGCACAGTTGGCAGTCGAGAGATCTAGCAATACTTATAATCACACAGCAGTCTTGTCAATACCCTCCAAAACTATGCGCCCAGCAAGCCTGTTGTAGCACAGCATAACCTTGATGAAATACTCTGCTAATCTTTACTTTTTCCTCAGTAAATTGCAAAGTGCTCTAGAGTCATTATCCCCACTTTACAGACAGGGAAACTGAGGCACAGAAAGGTGCAACCACTCAACCAAAGTCAACCAGTAGGCCAGAGCCTGGACTAGAATCCAAGTCTCCTGAGTTCCAGTCTGATGCCTGATCTGATAGTCTATCCCATTCTGTTGGAGGGTTGCCCAGCCCTCTCAAAAGACATAACCACATGACATTTTTGTCAACAGGTTTTTTCCCTGAGCGATTGTTAATTGTCTTGTGTCTAGAACTGGTTGAAAAATAAGGAGGAAAATTCACAAAAAATGGCAAAGAAATTTTTGTCCCACAGGGTTTGACAATGAGTTGTTATTTTTTATTCCAAACTTTTGTTTGGCTTTTCCGGTTCCCTGATCCCCCCACTCCCTTTTTTTTTTTTTTAAATTTGAGCAATGACAAAAAAAATGGGTGGGAGGTGGTTGGGGAGGAAAGTCGTGGGGGACCTTTTCCATTTTCTAATTTCACTGAAGAAACTAAATGTTTTAAAAGAATGTGAATTTTTTGCAAAAATTTGCCATTTCCTAACAATTTTTAAATGGAAATGTTCATTCGAAACCTGTCAATTAGCTCTACATCTGAATCGTAACTGTTTCAGGGTTACCTATCATTGGAGCTGATGTGAAGTTGGCTCTTAAGCTGGTTGCCCTTGCGATCTCCACAGGTGAATCGAGCAGGCCGCAGTGCACTCTTGCTCCCATGCTAAATCTAGACAGAGCTTTTGTTTATTTAGTCCTTTATTGCTTGAACTGGCTGTGCTGCAAACCCAGATGACTGGCCATAATAAGGGGCTTGATATGCTGAGCTTGAGCTGATATTTCAAAGAAATTTGTCGAAAGGATTCACTGGTGACTTATCACCCATTGCCTATGTTTAACTCATCTGGAGTGCTACAGCAAGCAAATTGCAATGTATCCCGCATGGATGTGCAGAGCAGCATCTGAATTTCAGAATCAGCCAAAGAACAATCCCTAGGAAGGGCTAATCGTTCCCATTTGATTTGAATAGATCTCACAAGCGTTGCCAATCGGCACTCAGAATCTCAGGAGCTTTGCGCTGTTTTTTTGTATTCTGTCTTCTGTTGTTCGTTACATATTTCACACTTGGATAAAATATAATTGCAGCCTTCATGTCTGACCAAAACAGGACATCCCTGGTTCTGAATTCATGTGTCTCAATGCCCAGAAGTGCCCTGTGATTATACATGGCATGTCAGACCTCATGACACAACTTCCTTTGCACAGAATCTTACCATATGGCGCTATATCTTCTCTATAGCTGCAACAAGGCTTGATTCTTAGAGGCAGCTGTGATTTTTCTGCTGGCCTACCTTGCTTGAACCTCACTGTCAAATAACAAATTGACAATTAATAATTAATTAATAATAGCCCAGCTTTCAAGACAGAGCACGGAAGCACAGTGATTGGTTGTCTCATCTTCTCCAGTTTCTTCTGCTCAAGACCTTCCCAGTGATGTCCTGTTGAATATATTTCCCTTCCATTTCAGCCCCCTGGCACTATTAATTACCTTGGAGCCTCCTTTGTTCTTCCTGTGATACCACAGAGGAGTTCAGATATTGCAGTAATGAGCACAGTGTAAATACCTTCATTTGATTAGGACAGAAATACAGGGCACATTTTCAAAAACATTCAGTATTTGCTTATCCTCTGCTCCCAATGGCAAAACTCCTGTTGAAGTAAATAGGAGCAGAGTTAGATCAGTCCTGGGCATTTTTTTAAAATCTCACCGATATTGTGAATGTTGGCTGCCCTTGATCAGGTTTGTCCTGTGCAGCTATGTAGAAGCTTTTGTCACTTTGATTTTTGCATTTAGGAAGAATTAGAAACATCACTCCCTCCCATTCTCTGCTTAGTTAGATTCTCAAGGGGCAAACCAGTGACCTCAGCCACTCCACAATAATATCACTTCTCTCCTGACAGCAGGCAAAAATACTGAGCCTGACAAGCACTCATTTAAAGACTGAAATTGATTGGCTGATTCATAACACATGATCTGGGGGCTGGGTTACAAGAAGTACGCTCCCAGCTTGCGCATTACTGTGGAGATGGACAGGGCAGTCATAGTACCCCCAGTCAGTATTGGAGGAAAGCAGAGTTCTAAAGTACTTTTGTGGCCTAAGCACTCTAAAGTATCAATGCACAGCAGATGGGGTCAAGATGCGTCCACTGAGCCAAGAGCAGATCTTGATGTCCTCAAAATACCTACCGACCTCCCACTCAATGGAAACTGAAGGGTAAAGACAAAACCGATCAAATGCAGGTTGTTCTTGCTGGCAAACTCATCCAACAACCACCGCATTTTATTCTCCCAAACACAGCAAATATTATGGTTGTGGACAATTATGTTTTATTTTCAAATGTCTGAACATGTCCATGAGTGAGGTGTGGCCTTTGGACACCTGGTAAGCTGCCAACACGGCCCTTGTTGGGACAAAGTTTGGGTTCCTTTGCTCTAAGGCATCGAGTCACAGGGCTAAATTCATCCTGGGGGCGGTTCCATTGGAATCATGGTATAAATGGAATAAACAACAAGGATGAGTTTGGCCCAGTATGTTCATTTAGGACAGACATTACAGAGCTGGGGTGCAGGTGTGGTGTACCTGTGTGTGTGTGTGTGTATATGATGTGTGTACGCATACATGTATGTATAGTAACCAGTTTTCAATTAATAGATCCGCCCTTCAGAGTGACACCACAGTGTGTGCCCCGTATCCCTTACCCTGCTACCAGCTGCTTTCCTTTCTCATCACTCTAATGCCCATGACGTGTGAAGAGTCAGCGATACAGCATTAGCAGCACCTTCATCAGGGCTTAGGAAGATAGGAACTGCCATAGTGGAATGGACCAATTAAGCAATAAGCCACATCAGGATGTGCATCACTTGGCTATCAGCGCACACCTCAGATGTGTTGTGAGGCTTTTGGCCCAGTGCCCTCAACAAGCCAGGCAGTGTGACAGTAGTGATTAATGCCTCACCTATCACGGCCTATCGCTAAGGTGTGTTAAACCATAACAGCTGTGTGGGTGGAGCACTCAAAATAATTCACTGTGAGGGGAGAAAAAAAGGAAGAATTGTTCTGGGGTGTATCACTGCACAAGAGAAAATAGTTCCTTAGAAAAATAAAGCCAGTTGAAAGACTGTGATGTCATTTTGCAACACAGTGGGAGACAATGAGGCCCTGAGCCTGCATTGTGTATAGCACAGAATGGGCAGACTGCTACATTTATACAGTGCCCAACCACCAGGGTTCCTCCCACACTCTACACAATTCTGGGGGGTGGCCTGAGTGGATAACAAGGGAGCTTGCAAGAGAGGTTGAAAAGCTGGGTTTGTGCCCCTTTTCTGTTTTTATGCCTTGAAATATCAGAAGGAATGTCACCTCTGGCCTTCCCTGGTTTGGGTGGGACCCTCTCTGGGATGTTGATTGGTGGCTCTCTTACCTTATGTGAAAGAGCAGAGGTATTGGAACTTTAGCAGAGATGTCCTGTCACCCAAGTGTCTTTTAAACACAGGAGTTAAATAGGAGTTTACAAAAACAAACAGATCCCAGAGTTTTAGATAGTTTGACTAAAAATCCCTTCTTCCCTCAGTTGCTCAACTCTGTCTTGTGATGTCTCAATTTCACTATTTCTACAGTTGACGTAGAGTCTTCCAGGGTAGACAAGATCTGAATGTCAACAGGAAATAACAGAAAAGCAGGAGACATTTTAACAATCCCTTTAAGACCTTCTTACATTGTAAAGAATTTAAAAAGGGACATAAACCCCATTTCTGTTTCCTTCGCAGATCCACCTTTAAGACTTCTCTGGTCATGCATGTTGTAGGGAAATGAGCAGAGGAGGTTTCACAAACTCACTTTAGAGGATGAGGTTGAATGAAGTGACCCAAATGTTGTCTGGCAAAATGATGTTGAATTCTGTGGCCCAAGTAAGACAATAAAATGTGGAAGGTGTCAATTGGAGAGGATTCAGAGAAGAGCCACGAGAATGATTAAAGGATTAGAAAACATGCCTTACAGCAGTGGTTCTCAAACTTTAGGAAGAATTTACCGGGAGCCCCATTTTGATTTAAAAAATTTTGCGGACCCCCAAACCGGCTTCTAATTTTCACCAGGTGTGCTCAACCCTTGCTGAGCCCCAGACCCCATCCCCACTCCAACCCTTCCCCAAGGCCCCACCCTCGCCCCACCTCTTTCTGCCCCCTCCCCTAAGCGCACCCCATCCCCACTCCTCCCCCTCCCTCCCAGCACCTCCTGCACGCTGCTGAACAGCTGTTCCACAGCTTGTAGGAGGCACTTGGAGGGAGTGGGCGGAGTTGATCAGTGGGGCTGGCGGCCCTGGACATGGCTTGCTGACCCCCTGGAGTACCCTCGCAGACCCCCAGGGGTCAGTGGACCCCAGTTTGAGAACCACTGCCTTAGAGTGATAGGCTCAAGGAGCTCAATCTATTTAGTTTAACAAAGAGAAGGTTAAAGGGTGACTTGACTACAGTCTATAAATACCTACATAGGGAAACAAATATTTAATACTGGGCTTTTCAATCTAGCAGAGAAAGGTGTAACACAATCCAATGGCTGGAAGTTGAAGCTAGACATATTCAGTCTGGAAATAAAGAGTAAATTTTTGACAGTGAGGGTAATTAACCACAGGAACAATTTACCAAGGATCACGGTGGATTCTCCGTCACTGACAGTTTTTAAACCAAGGAGTACTTGTGGCACCTTAGAGACTAACAAATTTATTTGGGCATAAACTTTCGTGGGCTAAAACCCACCTCATCAGATGCATGCAGTGGAAAATACAGTAATTTTTAAATCAAGACTGGATTCAGAGTAGCAGCCGTGTTAGTCTGTATTCGCAAAAAGAAAAGGAGGACTTGTGGCACCTTAGAGACTAACCAATTTATTTGAGCATAAGCTCACGAAAGCTTATGCTCAAATAAATTGGTTAGTCTCTAAGGTGCCACAAGTACTCCTTTTCTTAAATCAAGACTGGATGTTGTTCTAAAAGATCTGCTCTAGGGATTATTTTTGGGAAGTTCTGTGGCCTGTGTGATACCAGTGGTCAGACTAAAAGATCATAATGGTACCATCTGGCCCTGGAATCCGTGAATGTATGAACGGTCCTTCACCTGTGTCCAACAGGAGGTGGGGGTGGGCAAGAGATCAACATGTAACAGAGCTTAACACTACTAATACAACTTGGGAGTTTGGAGAACTAGCATACTCTGTCTCAAGTACATTGATCTGCTCTCCATTTATCCTTACAACACTCCTGTGGGGTAAAGAGGTGCTATTATATTTATCTTACAATGGGCAACTGAGGCCAGATGCTCAAAAGTATTTAGGCACCTAACTCCCGCTGAGTTCAACTGGATTGATTTCAGTCCCAGTGCAAAGCCCTGGTCGAGACTAGGAAAGCCAAGATCTGCACCAGCAGAATTTACTCCAGTTTCAAGTTTGTGCAAATCCAGTGTTCCTTCTCTACATTTGGGATTTGCGCTAAGTCAGTGGCTGACCACTGATTGCTGGAATTGAGGCAAACGCCCAGTACAGACCAAGGCCTAAAGCAAAGCCAGGTCAGTGAGAGATAATTACTTAGATTGCAAGCTCTTTGGGGCAGACTGCCCTTTTGTTCTTTGTTTGTACAGTCCCAAGCACAATGGGCTCCTAGGGCATTACAGCAACACAAATCATCATCATCATTGTTGTCTTCATCAGCCCAGAAACACTTTGCATATGGGGAACTCTGTAAAAACTGCAATAGAAAAGGCCAGATTGCAAAAATATGCACCGCAATGAACGTGCCTGCAGTCCCCATAGTGGCTGATGTGAGAGCGTCACTAGGGCCCTAATTCAGGAAAGAATTTAACTGCATGACTACATCCATCCCTAATTCAGCAAAGCCCTTAAGCACATGCTTCCCATTGAAATCAGTGGGGACTTAAGCATGGGCCTAAATGTAAGCATGTGCTTATGCGCTTTGATGAATAGGGATAGACTACTGATTCAGGGCTGGACGACCGGTATATTGGAACAATGTGAGTAGTGAGGAAAGCAGAGAATGGAGAATAACCCTAGAGCTGAGTGAATATGCTGCCATAGGCTAGTGACCTTGGTTGAGGAATTGAGGGCAATGTACTGCCAAAAGAGGAATGAATCATAGACAGATTGAAAAAATGAGTAAAATCAGCTCCATACAGTTGAAATAAATGACCGGCTATTGGGATATGAGCTGTGCAGGGGCATTGCTAAAACACCTGGGATTGTGACTATGGGGGTGGAAGCTCAACTCACATTATTGTGAAGAATAAATACTCATCAAACATATAATAGAGGCCTTGTGGACTGATGCAAATAATACCGCAGAAGAACTCTGTGATGTGCTGGATGAAATGAGTTGCAGTAAGGACACGCATCTCAATTGCAAATCACTCAGGGAAGCACTTATTCCTCCTCCTGGGTACAATCCATTTGTACTGAGAGACTGGGTTCTTCAGGAATTTCCACACAAAGCAAATTCAAAGTTAGGAAGGAAATCAATGAGCCAAACAGATGAGTCCATTTTATGGAGGAAGCAGAAAAACCAAACAAGCCATTGAGACAATCCCTCGACCCAAGACAGCTTCATAAAATCATAATGTTTAGCAGCTCCCAACCTCAGAAGAAATGAGAAGCAGGCAGACTGGAATGAAATGTGTCCTAGTGTTGGAAGCTGATTGTCCTTACAGGTGCATAATCCCAAATAAAGATGGTTCCAGGTACACCACAATGGTCACGTCGTTTGGCAAATAATACTGCCTATGAATAGCTCGGATGCCCACTATCTCAAGAAGGAAGCAGAATGTTAGCAGGAATAGAGGGTCCAATATATTGATGATGTCTTGGGCTGGCGCAAACCCAGAGATGATCAGACAAAGAAGAATTCTGACTGCGAGCTGAAAAGAAGATCATAGAGTCATAGAATCATAGAATATCAGGGTTGGAAGAGACCTCAGGAGGTCATCTAGTCCAACCCCGTGCTCAAAGCAGGACCGATCCCCAATTAAATCATCCCAGCCAGGGCTTTGTCAAGCCTGACCTTAAAAACTTCTAAGGAAGGAGATTCTACCACCTCCCTAGGTAACGCATTCCAGTGTTTCACCATCCTCCTAGTGAAAAAGTTTTTCCTAATATCCAACCTAAACCTCCCCCACTGCAACTTGAGACCATTACTCCTTGTTCTGTCATCTGCTACTACTGAGAACAGTCTAGAACCATCCTCTTTGGAACCCCCTTTCAGGTAGTTGAAAGCAGCTATCAAATCCCCCCTCATTCTTCTCTTCTGTAGACTAAACATCCCCAGTTCCCTCAGCCTCTCCTCATAACTCATGTGTTCCAGTTCCCTAATCATTTTTGTTGCCCTCCACTGGACTCTTTCCAATTTTTTCACATCCTTCTTGTAGTGTGGGGCCCAAAACTGGACACACTACTCCAGATGAGGCCTCACCAATGTCAAATAGAGGGGAGTGATCACGTCCCTCGATCTGCTGGCAATGCCCCATCTTATACATCCCAAAATGCCATTGGCCTTCTTGGCAACAAGGGCACACTGTTGACTCATATCCAGCTTCTCGTCCACTGTAACCCCTAGGTCCTTTTCTGCAGAACTGCTGCTGAGCCATTTGGTCCCTAGTCTGTAGCGGTGCCTGGGATTCTTCCGTCCTAAGTGCAGGACTCTGCACTTGTCCTTGTTGAACCCCATCAGATTTCTTTTGGCCCAATCGTCCAATTTGTCTAGGTCCCTCTGTATCCTATCCCTACTCTCCAGCGTATCTACCTCTCCTCCCAGTTTAGTGTCATCTGCAAACTTGCTGAGAGTGCAATCCACATCATCCTCCAGATCATTTATGAAAATATTGAACAAAACCAGCCCCAGGACCAACTCTTGGGGCACTCCACTTGATACCGGCTGCCAACTAGACATGGAGCCATTCATCACTACCCGTTGAGCCCGACAATCTAGCCAGCTTTCTATCCACCTTATAGTCCATTCTTCCAGCCCATACTTCTTTAACTTGCTGGCAAGAATACTGTGGGAGACAGTGTCAAAAGCTTTGCTAAAGTCAAGGAACAACATGTCCACTGCTTTCCCTTCATCCACAGAACCAGTTATCTCGTCTTAGAAGTCAATTAGATTAGTCAGGCATGACTTGCCCTTGGTGAATCCGTGCTGACTGTTCCTGATCACTTTCCTCTCCTGTAAGTGCTTCAGAATTGATTCCTTGCTCCATGATTTTTCCAGGGACTGAGGTGAGGATGACTGGCCTGTAGTTCCCAGGATAACTCCTTCTTCCCTTTTTTAAATATGGGCACTACATTAGCCTTTTTCCAGTCGTCTGGGACTTCCCCGGATCGCCATGAGTTTTCAAAGATAATGGCCAATGTCTCTGCAATCACATCCGCCAACTCCTTTAGCACTCTTGGATGCAACGCATCCGCCCCCATGGACTTGTGCATGTCCAGCTTTTCTAAATAGTCCCGAACCACTTCTTTCTCCACAGAGGCCTGGTCACCTCCTTCCCATGCTGTGCTGCCCAGTGCAGTAGTCTGAGAGCTGACCTTGTTCGTGAAGATAGAGGCAAAAAAAGCATTGAGTACATTAGCTTTTTCCACATCCTCTGTCACTAGGTTGCCTCCCTCATTCAGTAAGGGGCCACACTTTCCTTGACTTTCTTCTTGTTGCTAACATACTTGAAGAAACCCTTCTTGTTACTCTTAACATCTCTTGCTAGATGCAACTCCAGGTGTGATTTGGCCTTCCTGATTTCACTCCTGCATGCCCTAGCAATATGTTTATACTCATCCCTGGTCATTTGTCCAATCTTCCTCTTCTTGTAAGCTTCTTTTTTGTATTTAAGATCAGCAAGGATTTCACTGTTAAGCCAAGCTGGTCGCCTGCCATATTTACTATTCTTTCTACACATCAGGATGGTTTGTCCCTGTAACCTCAATAAGGATTCTTTAAAATAGAGCCAGCTCTCCTGGACTCCTTTCCCCATCATGTTATTCTCCCAGGGGATCTTGCCCATCAGTTCCCTGAGGGAGTCAAAGTTTGCTTTTCTGAAGTCCAGGGTCCGTATTCTGCTGCTTTCCTTTCTTCCTTGTGTCAGGATCCTGAATTCGACCATCTCATGGTCACTGCCTCCCAGGTTCCCATCCACTTTTGCTTCCCCTACTAATTCTTCCCGAATGTGCAATTTAATCAAAGAAAATGTCAGATAGCAACACTAGAGATAAAGTAATTGGGAAATGGATTATCCGAACAAGGCATTTTAGAGGCTCACACTATCACAGAGGCAATCATGGAAATGCCAGCAGCTTGGAACAAACAGGAATTGCAGTGCGTTGCAGCTATCCTATCCTTTTTGCTCTCCCATTTTATCACAGTGGAGGTGACAAATTAGTGCCATTGGAATTATATCAAACTAAACTGCACTTCTCCATTGTGCTGCACCTCTAGCATATGCTGCAGCTCCATGGCATGAAGTTCCTTCTGTATTTATTCCAGATAACAAAGCTCAGTATTTGCCTTGCTTTTTCATGGTCAAACTGCTCCCTACCCACTCCCTAATTGGCACCCCACTAGCCCAGATGCTTCTAACTGTTTTAGCCTCTGATCACTGCACCTGAAGCCACGAGCATGACTGTTGAGGCACTAAAACTAGCAATCCCCAGATTCAGACATAATGGATGCTGCTGGCACTGGCAGGGTGCTCTCAGTAAAGCATGACCCATTGTGGAATTCACTCCCGGAGAGAAGCTGAATGGCAGGGACTTTAGGGCCAGAGAAATTGGGGGTTGAGTAATGGGGTGGGAAGAGTCCTTGGCTCTCATCTGCCTTTCCAATTTAGGGAATGTTTGTTGTATTAGATGTAACATGCTCAGAGATGTGGGTATCAATCTAAGCCATAAATGACCAATGACCTTCTCCCAGGGCTCAGTCTGAGCTAGTACAGGGTCCCAGATCTCCCTGCTAGTCTGACATACCAGCTAGACCAGCATTAACAGACTCTCATTTCCTGATGTGAATCCTTGCCAGCCATTGTGAGAGCAGAGTTCAGCCCCTAGGGATTTAGAGAGATGACGTGGCCCAGAGAGGAGAGTGGGGCATCACGCCCAAGCCCCCAGGCGTGAGAGCAGCACCCTGGTGTGGGATTAGAACCCCCTACCCTGGTGGGGATTCACATTCGCCTTGGACCCCACACCTAGGACTGCAGCACCAGTAGGGAAGCGATGGAAGTCCAACTGGGTTCTAGTCCAAAGAGAATGAATAGCCCGGGGTAAATGGGGAATGTGAGGAAGATGATGTGGGAGCCAAGAGAAGGAAAGAACGGAAATGGGGAGCATGGCGGAGAGATGAAAGAGTGTGAGGAAGCAATGAGGAGAGGAAGCTGGGGTGGAGAGAGAGGATTGGCCAAGTTGGGATTCCCTCTGAGACCTCTTTCCATTCGGCTGCCCAAGAACTCAGTTTGACTCCAGACTCCGTCACTCAGGTATCTTTATTTGGCATCCAGCAACACTATGCTGAGCTGATCAGACCCAAAGGCAGGGTTTGTGGCTGCAGGTACAGTACAGCTCCAAAGTTACACAGAAACCCTCTCCCTCTGTGTACATCACACATCTCAATGGATTTACTATACACTGCATCACACTGTTTTGGACTGGCTTGGTTACTTTGTAGGAACTACTCCTTGTGCAGCATGCAATGGGCACCAGTTGTTCTATTTCCTTTATACCAAGTCCATTATATTAATGGACAAAGAAGGTATGGGTGCAAAGAGATTGGCCACCAGTGACTCCCATTCAGTGTTGTCTGTCATGGCATCTGTTACATTCTCTTCAGTCTACACACTTAGCCATAGGGCATGGGTCCCACACTGAGCCAAGGAAGTGAGGTTCAGACAAAATCCATCCAGTCTCCCCTGGTATAGTGTTGTGGGATCCCAGAGCACATACTGTGTACCCAAGCCATACCACCTCCTTCACTCTCTCTTTAACGATTAGTTCAGGCCCAACCTCTTTCTCTTGTGGTCAGGTTCATTCCTGCACGAGCACTCGCAGAACCCTCTGTGCTTGATTCGTTTACAGCAGGCTGTGTTTACTTCCTCTCTTCCTTGTGTCGCCATCTTCACACTGGGATAAAGCTATTTATAAGCCCCAGTCTCTACCCATGTTGTTAACATACACCAGTTCTTTAGGATTCCCTGTCCATATCAGAACAGCAATCATAATTGGCACAGTTGAATTATTAATTTCATGTGGTGCTTATGATCCAGGACTTTCTGGCCTCGCAAATTGCAAATTTTCCCCTCCAGCATTCTTAATTCCCTTCCCCACCAGTGTGGTCTGGATCAGTGGGCTGTTTAACAATCTCGACCATTCCTCCTGCTTTATTTCTTTTATTCCCTGCATTACATACATAACATCTATGCCCTTTATTCCCTAGGTCTATCAAGTATATGGAGGGGCCAAGTCAATTTAACAGTAAGTACAGCCCACCCCACTTCCCCTGTGGGAAAGGGCAGTAGGGATCCTGAATCTGGATTGTGACTTTAGATCCCACTTGTTGCTTGGTCAGGTCCCTTTGGCATCAAACCACACCTTGTTCTTCTGTGCTTCTGCCTTGTTGGTTGCCATCAGGCTCTTTTGGACCTGTAAAATCTGCATCTGCAAGTCCTGTGCACAGGCATCTGATATGGCCACCATTGCCAGATGGGCTGGAACCAAAGGAACAGAAGATGGGGGCACAGAGTAGTGAAGGAGGGAAGGGCAGAAAAGAGAGAGGCAGAGGGGAGAAGAGCATCAAAGGAAACAAGGAGGTGGAGGAGGAGACCAAGGAGAGAGAGGAAAGGAACATCACTGCCATATCTTGAAGCTCTCGCTTGAGGAGACAGCATGCTCTAGTGGATGGAGCACTGGGCAAGGTGTTCAGAGGTTTTGAGCTGGCTGATGGACCTTGGGGGAGTCCCTGCCTCTGGTAAAATGGGGCCAATGACACTTCTACTAAAGTGCATGGAGATGCTTCGATGGGAAGCACCTCGTAAGGGCAGCACATTAGTGTTGTTATTATTCATCTCTAACTGCATCACTACATTGTCTTTTTAATCAAGCAGACTCCATCTCTTCCTGATGTCCCATCCATCCATGTCTCCTGGTTATTATTAGTAAGGCAGCATTCTGATTAAGCAGCAAGAGCTACCCCAGGTCTAGGGCTCATCATTTGTAAGAGAAAACTAGAGAGAAAAATACACAATTCACCCACGATTTCTTCAGTAAGATTCACTCCATTATACATCAAAACAGTCTGCGCTCCTGAAAGTTTAATCAAAGACCTGTTCATGTTCCCTAGATGCAGACAGAGCACGGCCAGTCTTCACGCAAGCTCCACTGCCAGAATCTACCTTCGGAATGATGCCCTCTAAACCCCCACGTGCCAGCAAAAAGACTGGAGATGTTCACCCACCTCCAGATTTGCTGCAACATGCATCCCATCCCCAGCTTCACGGTCCCATGCACAGACAGATGGATCAGTTTCCTTGGTCTCTGTGAAATGACTGAATTTTGAATAATTCAGATGCATCATCATCTACCCTGTTAAGAGGGGGCTTTGCTCTGAGAGTGACCCTGCAGCATTGAGGCTCCATAGTCAGTGCCTGTCCAAACTCCAGATCAGATCTGCTGTTTGCGGGGGAAAGGATGTTTTTTCTGGGTGCCAGTCCCACAGGCCTCATGCTGGATGCTGAGAGTCAAGCTGGGCTTCTTGTGGCTCATGCGTAATCACCAGTGCTGGAGATCTTGCAGGCTAAGTGCTGTCCTCACACTGGTGCAATCCTCTAGGTCAGGACTTGTCCCCCAGGGTTCCCCAGTGCAGACTCATTGGGCCTGGAGTTGCCCCAACATAAAACAGGTGTCATGGAGTGGAGAAACAGGCCTGTAGGTTTGCACAGGGATACGTGAGAGCAGAATGATTTGAAAATTAGTGAACAATTCTGATCAGGATGGACAAGCAGGAAGAGACTCTAGCTGTCTTTCCCATGGCCAGGCTGACTCTGCAAGGCTCACTGGAACAGCCTCGATTCCTTCTCCTGCATCTGGCTTCCGTTGCCTCCAGCCCCTCCTGTGGAGCTGGTACAGAGGGCCTTCTGGAGCATTGCTGGGAGGCTGCTGGTGATGTCGGGGAGCAAGCTGACTGTCAGTATCTGGGACCCTCTCTAGATCTCTAAGAGCATAAGAATGGTCATCCTGGGTCAGAGCAATGGTCCATCTAGCCCAGTACCCTGTCTTCCAAAAGTGGCCAGTGCCAGGTGCTTCAGAGGAAATGACCAGAACAGGCAATCAGCACATGATCCATCTCCTCTCATCCACTCCCAGGTTCTGGCAGTCAGGCTAGGGATACCCAGAGCATGGGATTGTATCCCTGACCATCTTGGCTAATAGCCATTGATGGACCCATCCTCCATGAACTCTGTCCCTTCTTTTCAGCTGTTGTGCATTGTCATCTGCCGGAGGTTGGTCTGGAAAGGGAATACGGGACCCATCACTGTTCACTCTAGAATGGACTAACTGTGGGTGAAGGCAGTGTGAATGGTTTGTTCTTGGTATAGCTCTATCTCTAACTTGGCACCAGCCTAGCACTGTTCACTCCTACACGATGCAGATGGCAAATACACCCTTGGTTCAAACCTCTCCATTTATTTTAAAGGGCTTAGAGCTAAAGCTGCCTATGGGCTCGTGATGTTGGGGCTGCAACCCCAACCAGTTCCAGTGAGCATCTACTCCACTGGGTTGGATTCTCCGTTTGTTGTTCCCGTGTCACTCCCTTGGCTTCGCTGGAGTGACTCCTGATTTCCACCAGTGTGAGATCAGAATCTGGCCCCTGTGTCACTTGAGAAGCCTCACCCATGTAAAATGAACAGGAATGCCAGCTGCCGAGCTGCTGCTGGCTTCTGTATTTCAGACTAAGGGCCAGATCCTCAGCTGGTGTAAATCGATATAGCCTCACTGATGCCATTTACACCAGCTTAGGACGTGGCCCTAAGCATCCTAGGTGACAGTGTATCTGAGGTGCACTCTAGTTGGAATGTGTGGGCTGAGTATCCTCAGCCCCTCCCACAAACTCCATGTATCTCATCCCAAGACTGGCTCCGAGAGCCACGTTTTCAATACATGAGTTCTTTGTTGTTGTGTTACTGACATTCGCTGCCACATGCATTGAGCAGGGCCAGCTCCAAGCACCGGCTTTCCAAGCAGGTGCTTGGGGCGGCATTCAGACTGGGGCGGCAGTCCGTGTCCCGCGGCGGCTATTCAGCGTCAGCTCCGCCGCTGTTCCCGCCACGGCGGCTTTTGGGCGTCAGCTCCGCAGCTCTTCCGGGGGCGGCAGCAATTCGGCGGCAGCTCTGCCACTGCTGCGGCAACGGCAATTCGGCGGCGACTGCTTGGGGCAGCAAAATTGGTAGAGCCGCCCCTGGCATTGAGTTAGAAGTTCTATTTAAGTGATCAATTAACGCTATTAAGCACAATCCTTCCCCTACACGTATGGAAAAGTTATTGTCAGTTTATCTTTTCCATATCAAAATACTATCTCTTTACCTTCAATTTCCCAGGACATATTTCTTTTCACATTGTCCCATAAAAGATTATTCTGTATGCCAAGTGTGTTCTCCCATCCACTGCCTTTAGCAGCCTTTAGGGCTAGATACTGTGCAGTGCAGGGAAATGCCAGGTGCCCTCGATTCATAGTGACTGCAGTGGTAGTTGAGGGATCTCAGCATTGTTCGGGATGTGCTCAGCACCTGACAGCACTGCTCTCTTAGGGATCTCTCTTTCCCTGGTATAATTGCCTTGAATTCCTCCTGCATAAGGATGGCTTTATTATCCCATATATTTAGCATTCTGGTGCAATAATATTGTTGACCTTTTTTTCACCCAAATGGTGAGTCCAAAGTTCAGGGCCTTGGGGGCATTCCAGTTGGGAGCAGAAATTGATGGCGTCTGGCATTTTCTTTGATGCAGCCTTGTTTATTTGCAAGAATGTACAAAGTTGTCCTCTGAACCCAGGAAGAACCAAGAACAAAAGGAGCAGTTACTTAGCTTACCGCTCTAAGCCTCTTTAGCCAACAGACCTATAAGCTCTCACTCTGGCTTTTTCCAAGGTCACACTGTCCTTACAGGCTGCTGCTTGGCCTTTTTCTTGCCCTGCCTCTCTCTCTGGTGTTCTCAGGGCTGGTCTACATTGCAAAGTTAGGTCGGCTTAACTACATCGCTCAGGGCAGCGACAAACGTCACGTCCTGTGAGATGTAATCAAGCCAGCGTGAGCCCCAGCATAGATATTGCTAGGTCGATGGAAGAATTCTTCCGTTGTCCTTGCTGCCAGCTCTTGGAGAAGTGGGTTTACTACAGCGTCCATCATTGTAGTAAGTGTCTATAGTATAGCACTATAGTTGTACTACTGTACCATTTCTAGTGTAGACATACCCTCCGTTTCTGTGTATTCTTCTCTCTCTCTCTCTCTCTCTGTCTCTCTCACACACACACAAACACGCCAAATAATACTCAGCCCAACCATATGCTGCTAGTTTCTGGGCAGACTTTATTAGGCCTTCTTTGAGGTGTGGCCTCTTAGTGTTTCTTACAGCTATCTTAAGTGAAGGGTGTGTTCACCTATCAATTTTAACAAGGTTTTCACTCAACCCATAACAAAATTTCAATATCCTTTAACACCCATGACCTGTTTGCATCAAGGGAGGGTGGCATTAGTTTAAATTGTTTTCCTCTTTCTTTGCCAACATAGTTCCCATCATCCTTCCTGTCTCTGACAGGAGCTGGAGACAGGAACCTCTCCAGTGTTGTGTTCCCCGTATCTCACTATGGAGATGGGAACCAGTTTATTTTGCAGAGTGCTAGTAACATGGGTTGTGGAAAGAGGTACAAAGGTCTTGGAGCCATAAACCACGGTGTCATAATATAGCTAGGGAAGGATCACACAAGAGCATACAGAGAGGACTGGGGAATCACATTCACTGGCTGGGAAATGATTTAATGGTTAGGGTTGGAGAATAGTGAGGTTAGAGAGGAAGGTGATTTATTAAGGCCCTCCCTACATACACATGTACGCAGACATCCCCATATAAACCCATACCTGGGCACACACACCAGTATGCACACAAACATTCACACGCACACACAAGCCTCCTGTCAGACCCACAGATCATGGAAACCAAGTCCCCACCTTTTCAAGTATCTTTAATCCTCAGCAGTTTGAAGTAGGTGGTGGTGGTTTTGGAGGTAATTAGCAGGCCCTTTCCTCCCCTACATGCTGCTCTGTCTTTAATGGGAAATGAAAGTTCAAAACGGCTCAGCTGTTGGTGAAACATGTTGAAAGTGGCAGCCGGGAAAAAGCTGGAGGGAGAGAGGGGAAGCGTCTCTAGATCAGGATCAGCCTCAGCAAAGATCAAGAGGGCAAAAAAACAAACTCCATTAGACTCTGCGAGCTGCAGGCTGCTCCGCTGCCCCGAAGCCACTAATGTGTTCTGCTGAGCTGCCTTTTTAAAAAATGAAGAGTAGAAAGAAGCTTAATGATTTTCTCCCTGCTGTCTCTTCTTCCCTTTACGCCGGCCTGGTTGTAAGGAGATCCAACCCGTGCACCCCAGGTCTCCTCCTCCAGGCTTTGCAGGCTCCCCCTTTCCTAACTTGGAGCCTGATCCTGGGAAGTGCTATTTCCCCACCTGCCTTGCCTTCACTGGGAGCTGACAGTGCTCAGCACCTCATCTGCAATGATAAGCTCCAGTGCATCGCCGCAGTGCCCCACCATCTCCCATTGGTTACAGACTCTCCCCAGAGGAACTTGTTCTGCAGTTACAAAGCTGGCATTTGTAATAGCCCAAGATGCCCTGTAGTTTAGAGCTGTTGCAGGTGATCTGGAAACACCAGGCTGGTGTGGCCAGCACCTTGGATGGATGGAGAACTGATATAGGTGGCCCCCAATGGCTGGGAACCTCCATGTTATCCCAGGTGGGTGAGTGTGTGTATAATATGTGTAATACAGGAAAGCATCACTTTCAGACCAGACCATCCTAACTGGTTTCCTGTAAGCCCAGCTGCTCCTTGTATTGCTGTCCCACAGGGGGATGGGGCCAAGTACCCTGACCTAGCCATACAAGGCTCTCCCATCACTTTATAAACGTCACCACTAGAGCTGGGCGGGAAGCAGTTTTTCACCTGATGAAAATTTTTGAGAATTCAAAAGATTTCCCCATTCCACATCAGGACGAAACCACGACCTTTGTGTGAGCCACCCCAGAATAGCCTGGTAGTTCAGGCACTGCCCCAAATGTGGGAAACCCAGGTCAATGCCCTGTTCTGCCTGATTCAGGCTATTCTGGGCTGGGACTCCCTTGCTCTGGTTTGGACCAGACATTCCCTCTGGGGAGTGAGAATCCTGCCAGGTAAAGTTACATCACAATGGATACATTTCTACAGAATGTTTTGGAATTAGCCTCTTCTGATGAAAAAATGGTTTGCCAAAAAATTCCCAACCATCTCCACCCACAATGCACTGGTGAAATCAGGAAGTACCATAATCCTCACTACTAATGGAGTGGGAAAGCCAAAAAGAGGTTAAGTGACTTGCTTAATGTCACATAGAAAATCTATGGTGTGATGGGATGGGGTGCTCACCCCACACCAGCCCTGATGGGGTTAAAGTGGCCCAGAAGGAGCCAATTAACCTACGTAGTTGCTCCTGACAGGAGGCCGTGGGATTTATAAATGCTAACTGTTGATGAAACCCAGTTGTGGGAGAAGCTAGAAAACATTATAGAAGATGTTGTAGTAACAGGGGGTTGCAGGGAGAGTTTATAGTCACTCTGAGACAAGAGGGGTGGGAAGGAAGAAATGTGGGGAGAGAGTAAGCCCTGGGATCCTAGCCCTGGAAGAAGGGTCAATCCAGAGAAGTTGTGGGGAAAGAGAGCCTGAAAAGGCAGGCCAGGAAGAAGCCCAGGGAAACAGCAGCAAAGGATAGGGTGGTACAGACTTTGGCTGCTGGTTATAGGGTCCCTGGGCTGGAACCCCAGGTAGAGAGAAGGCCTAGGTTCTCCTACCAGCCACTGGGCAGTGGCACAGGACTGTTGGAGGCCCCACCTGGACAAGGATCTGGTGAGACTCTGATACTACAGAAGGGAGGACTGTCTAGTGACGTAGCTGTAGGGCCAAGTCATGAAGAGAGAGCATTGTGAATTACGGGGAGGCCTCACAGTGACAATGGCAGGGGGCGCCATGTGGGAAGAAAGCTGCCACACCATCCTTGGCCAGGAGGAGTGAACATCTCTTTTAAAACTGTAGCATCTGCACTTACTGGCTTCTAAATTCCTATAGGTCAGTAGCGGGTGCTCACTTACAGACCACTTGGTGCTGGTAACGACAGCTGAATTTGGATGACATTTCCACCTGTTACATAAAGCAGGGCTATGGGAATTCCCATCCCGGAACCAGCTGGATTAGTTCCCCTGCTATTTCACTCATAGCATTAGCGGCACAGTGCAAATATTAGACTAGATCACAAGCAAAATAAACTCACAGACAGAATTTCCCCTTCTTCCTAGTACTGTAAATCATAAATTATGCCAACCCTCTTGGAAATGATCCCTTTGGAACGAATTCTGCTCAGGGACTAGCCTGCTACGTTGTCAGGGACTAGCCTGCAGGCTGATCTTGGACACCTCTCCTTCCACTCTTGCCAAACACCTTATGGCAATCACCGTACCTGCCTGCATGCAAACGTGATGGGAAGAGATGTCACATCTTTTTAACTTCCTCTAATGTGACTCCAGTAAATTTGTATGCAGATCTGGGGCTGCTCCTGGGGTCCTGGCAAGTCACCAAGCACTGCCAAGGATGTGCACCACTGCCTTAAATCCTGGGGGTTAGACATTGCCTGCCTTATCATCCTAGACTCCTGCTAGCAACAACTGCTTGCAGCTTGCAGCTGCCAGCCCATCTTCCAGTAATCCAAGAAGTCACCAGCCTCTTCCTTTGGTGGGGCCCTGGTCCTTGCTGCTGGTTTGGAGTTGGAGATGCAGCTCTGCTAAGACAGCTCTCCCTCCCTCCTTTCCTCCCTGTCTTCACAAACCTGTTCACGCTCCTCTTCTGCATTCCAGCACACTGGCAGGGCTCTCACATGGGGCAGAGGGAAGAAACCTACTGGTAGATGTTCCCAAAGCCAAGTCCCATTCCTGAGATCCTCATTCAGACTGTAATTACCAAGTTGCCTGGGTGCCCCCACCCCACAGGAATGGACAGCTGTGAGAGCCAGCACAACCGGGGAACTTGGATACTCATGGGTATTTCAAAATGAGCCCCAGATCTAAGCACACAGTGGCTGCACAGTGGGGAGAAATATTGCCTCTCCCCCGAATCCCATCCCCACACACACCTCTTGTTGAAGTTTGGGGGTGCTTTACACCTGAGCTGGCTGGCCCATCAGGCATTTTGGTTAAAGCCTGAGTGCTGCTAACATGACCACTCTGCAGTGTGGACACAGGCCTAAGTCACCCAAGTGCTGCCAGCCCTCTGATGCCTTCCCAGAATGCCTCTGGGCCATATTTCCCTGCCATCTACCTGCTCCTTGCTTCTGCTGTGGAAGTCACCTGGGGGACAGTTGAGGTATTTCCATACTACGAAGGAGGGAGAATTGCAGAGGCCCCAGATGAGCTGTGAAGAAACACATCAAACAGCATAATGCCCTTTTTGCTTTGTTATGCTGGTGTGAAGGGGTGTCCCTACCCCACACCAGCCAGGTGAGGGTTAATGAGCTGCCATGGACTCCGGGAGCCCTGTTCCACCACACCTGCAAGGCATAGCAGGCCTGGGGAGAGGGCCCCAAAAGGGGAACCCCAGCTCAGTCAGCAGCAGTTGCCCTGGAAGGGGAGCAGACTTTCAGTCCCTAGCTCTGGGAAAAGGGTGTGGCTGGGAAGTGGCAACCTGAGTCACCTGACTGCTACCACACGAGGGGAAGGTGGGCCAGATCCCCAATGATTATCTGGAACTCTTCCCACTGATATGCCTGAGGGAGCTGAGCGGGGCTACAGCCTGCCACGGCCCCTTGAGGGAGGGAGGGAGGCTGGCTGCTGCTGTCACTTTGCTTTCCTTTTGGACCTTTGATAACCCTGGAAGAGGTAAACTCCTGTAGCACTAGAGGGTTGAACCTTCCACACCCTGACCTCTGCTGCTGACTGCATGGGCCCTGAAACCTGGAGGCTGGGTGAGTGCAGACCCTGTTACATCCCTGTGGGAAACCCAGCCTGTGACAGGTAGATACAGACAGTCTGGGTGATGGTGGGGGTTTCCCTGCTAAAAAAAAAAAAACAGACAAAAAAACCCACACCACCACCAGTCCTGCTTGCTTTTTACATGACAAACTTGGTCCCTCTGCAGGTCAGGGGCCTGGACTTTATGACTTCTCAAGATCCCTTCCAGCCCTACATTTCTATGAAACTTGGGTCTTGTTCTGACAAGGCTTGGTATAGTTGGTGTATTTCTTAAATCCCCAGCTTCTGGAGTCTAGTGATCACATGAGCATCTCAGCTTTTCTTTTTTTAAAAAGTAAGCTTCTAGACATTTGGCTGTGGAGGAAAAATTTGAAAACATGAGCTGACCATTTGCTCGAGGTTCAGAGAGCAGACGGCAAATACAAAGAGTCCAACATTTTCTATTATTATTTTATTTAAAATCTTGAGGGGGGAAGCAGGCTGAGACTCTCTTTTCTGAGCCTAACTCCTGGCTGTTGAACACTTAGTGTTGGCAACTGTGTGTCCAGTCTGGAAGATTCTTGGTAACTAGAGAAGTAGGGAAATGATGACATCACAAGAAGAGAGTAAAAGTCAAATGATTGGGAGGGGTACGGATTTTCAGTCAGACAGTCTTAAACTCTGTTTATTGTTAATACCCTACTTTAAGTTCAATGACTAATTGACATGTAGGATAAAGGAAGTCTTTGTTAAAGATTGAACACTCCAACCTATGCAGTTAGAGGTTAGAGTTCCCAATAAACATCTCTGAGGCCTTCTGGACATCCTCTGGTAAAATCAGAGAAGATCAGACATGGCATTCATAATATCTCAACCAGTGTGAGTGACTGAGGGTAATGAGGGATGGTTGTAGTAGTCTGGATGCGTGGATGGACACACAGATGGTACTGGGTACTTTGATCAGCAGATGCCAGGCTTGTACTTATGAGATCATCAGTGGCTGATACACTTTGGGGCTGATTAAGTATGGTTTCCTTAAGGAAGGGGTGGGCAAACTTTTTGGCCTGAGGGCCACATCTAGGTACAGAAATTGTATGGCAGGCCATGAATGTTCACAAAATTGGGGATGGGGTGCAGGAGGGGGTGAGGGCTCTGGCTGGGGGTGTGGGCCCTGGGGTGGGGCCAGAAGTGAGGAGTTCAGGGTGAGGGAGGGGTTTCCAGGCTGGGGCAGGAGGATGAAGTGTGGGGGGTGGGGATGTGGGCTCTGGCTGGGGGTGCGGGCTGAGGATGAGGAGTTTGGGGTGCAGGAAGGTGCTCCGGGCTGGGACCGAGAGGTTTGGTGGGCGGGTGGGGGATCAGAGCTGGGGCAGGGGGTTGGGGTGTGGAGGGTGGTTCAGGGGTGCAGGCTCCAGGCGGCGCTTACCTCAAGCGGCTCCTGGAAGCAGTGGCATGTTCTCCCATCTGGCTCCTATGCAGAGGCGTGGCCGGGCGGCTCTGCTGTGTGCTGCCTTGTCTGCAGGCGCTGCCCCTGCAGCTCCCATTGGCCACAGTTCCTCGCCAATGGGAGCCGTGCGGGCAGTGCTTGGCGCAGGGGCAGCGTGCAGAGCCCCCTCGCTGCCCCTACGTGCAGGAGCCAGAGTGGGGACATGCTGCTGCTTCCGGGAGCCGCACAGAACAGCCCCCGACCCTGCTCCCCAGCTGAAGCGCTGGAGTGGGGCAAGCCCCAGACCTCACTCCCAAGTGGGAGCTCAAGGGCCAGATTAAAATGGCTGGAGGGCCAGATATGGCCCGTGGGCCATAGTTTGCCCACCCCTGCCTTAAGGCCTGATTCAAAGCCCATAGAAGTGAACGGAAAGACGAGCTTCAGTGAGGGCTGGTTTGTTCTGAAGACCTTATGGAGACATGATCGCCCCTCCTGTTCTTGTCTGCTTGGCCTCTCAGCCCTACATCTAGTGAATCAACAGTGTTGGTATTTCTCTGGTAGAGATATATGTTGCCTAGAGTCAAGTGAAGGAGGTGCCAATTTTGTCCTACCCCTTGACTTGACCCAGACTGAACTAACTATGCAGGGTCCTCTGCCAGGGTAGAATTCTCCTGGGAAGTGCAAGGAAAACCTGACAAGCTTTTCAAGATCAGGGGGTTCCCCAACACATACCACAAATACCTGTTGGGACACATGGAGAAGTCTCCCGAGGGTTCCTGTTTCTGTCTCTAGGAGCTGTTCTGCCTGCAAGCGTCCAGTAGGCTGTGCTGAGCAGATCCTTGTGCGGTTGTGAGGGTGGCTTAACTCGTAATGTAGGGCCCCGTTCCATAAGGTGTTGAACACCCTGAACTCCTACTGGCTTATCTCACTGCTTTCAGGCTGAAATATGAATGGTGATCCTAATCCCTCCTGGCAGGGACTTCCATAGCAGCAGGCCAGCCTCTGGAAAAGCCCTGTTCCCTTGCAAGTTTGGGCTATGAGTTATTAATAGGAGTAATAAGTACTTTAATGCGTGCATGGCTTCATGCACACATTATAATGTATGCAAGGTCCTAGTTGGGCATAATAACTGTGTGTCCCTTGGAAGGGCATACCAGCTATGCCATGTGCTCCTCATCATATCCACAGCCCCAGCTGATGTAGAAAGCTATGGGAATTATCCAAAATCCATTCAGGCCCTGTAGAAGTCCAGGTGACTGCATGGCTCTAGAAACTATTGGTTTTGGCCCCTGTTCCCATCTTCCCTGTGTGGTATCCTCGGGCTGAAGAAGCAAGGCAGCCCTGCTACCACAGTGGCATCACCCACATGCTGAGTGCACAATAGCTGTCATGGCCAGTTTCCAGTTCCCACCCAAGGGATCTCCTCACTCAGCAGGAGCAGGAATACACGATGGGATGGGATGACATGATGAGAGTATCTTCCACTGTATATTATACTACATGCTCCCATTCCTCTATGGAAATGTTGTCCATTGCTTAGAAACCAAAGCTTTCTGTCCATCTTCTCCATAGACTGTCCCCTCCCTCCATCTCCTGCTGATACCAGGGAAGGTATATTCTGCTGAATTAATCATTTCGAGTGCTTAAGTAGCCTCTTCCCTTGACACAAATGTGCATTGATTCAAATGTCACCCATGAAATATTTATACAAGCTGCCTTGAGTCTGAGCATGCTGTGGCTCACCTAACATGGCCTGTGGGATGGCCCCATCCATCCCAGTGAGCAGTCATGAACGGATGTACACCACAAGCGGCGGTGCTGGAAGGAGGCATTGGCTGAGCTGCCATCTGTTGAACCACTATTAACTACTTTCTGAGTAAGGCTTCCCAACCAGTTGTATACCTGCCTTATAGTAGGTTCCTCTAGGCTGTATTTCCCTAATTTGCTTAAGAGAAGGTCATGTGAGACAGTATCAAAAGCCTTACTAAAGTTGAGCTATAGCTCATCTACTGCTTCCCCCCATCCACGAGTCTTGTTACCCCGTCAAAGAAGGATATTATGTTGGTTTTACATGATTTGTTCTTGACAGACCCATGTTGACTGTTCCTTATCACCTTATTACCTTCTAGGTGCTTACAAATTAAGGATCCTCTTAGCACAGAGTGAGACAGTCCTGGGCCAGCTTATTCCGGACTTTGAAGATGAAGATTAGGACCTAGAATTTGATAGATGGGGAGCCATTGTATTGCCTGGAACTCTGGGCTAAGGGTCTCGTAGAACCCTATACAGACAGCTTAGCAAGAGACAATGTGTGTGTGACCTGCTGGAGTTTCTTCAAAGGCCTCCCTTTCCCCAATTTCACTTCCAGGTATGGTGCATTGCAGTAGTCCAAGCCTGGAGGACAAGCAAGCCTGGATCAGCATGGCCCAGTCTGCATCTGTCAGGAATAGGCACAAACTTGGTCGCATAACAGATAGAAACTGTTTTTAACAGCTGCTTCTATGTGGCTAGCCAGTGGTGGCGAAGAACCTCGGGACAGGTAGAGAGAGGTGGCCAGGAGACAATGAAAAACGATGTACTCAGAGCCATTTTGCAGCATTGAGTAAAGGCAGGAGAGAGGATTTGGCCACTTTCCAAATCCCACCTTTAGTGCCTAAGGGATTTGGGCACACAGCTCCCATGAAAAGTCAATGAGATTTGGGTGCCTCACTCCCTTGAAAACTTCTGAAAACCTCCCCCTGAAGCAATAGGCAAGTGCCTAAAATGGCTGGATGGGTGTTAGACATGTTTGAACAAATCCTAAGCAGTCACCCACAAAAATCTCTCTTGCTCATTCGGTGGCCTCTTTGTGGGAACAGTTCTATATTCAGCGTTTGATATTTCGCCTTCTTGTTTGCCATGACACACACTAATGAAAGGCTGCGCTTAAATTAGCGATGAAATAGGCTGGAACCAGTCCAGGATATTTTACTTTGACCCTTTTGGGCGTGAGTTCTAACAAATGTTCTTGCTGACAGTTTGCTTCCAGATTCCCCATATTTTAGGATTAGCAGCTCTTCCGAGGAACAGAAGGCTTATTCCCCTTATTAGTGAGCTCCTCAGAGCAGAACGTGATATTTACTTGGGGCTTATTTTAGTTTTGGAGCAGGATTAATCTCTTACCTATTGCTCTAGGAAATCAGCTCCCTTAGTCAAAAGACTTGGAGAAGTTTTTGTTGAAAGCTGGCGTGCCAGATATCGGAGACTTGAGCTCACTTTTAAACAGCAGGTTGAACTATGGCACTTAGCTACCGTTGCTGCTGACACTGTGTCAGATGCCCAGAACAGCTTTAGTGATTATAGATTGCATGAACTATGCCACACACAAGTAAAGCAGCAACAATAGGACTTGCCACATCTGATCCCGTCATTGGTTCATCGAGCTCAGCATCCTGCCTCCAGCAGTGGTCAGAACCTGATGCTTCTGAAGGAAAATGAGAATTAATGATACATCTGTGGACTGTGGAGCAGGGGGCATTCTGCCTGACCTCTGCAGGGACCAGCCTGCAGCCTGGAGCATGAGATTTGGTTAGCTCCATCCTGGCTTTCATAGCTCCGGATGTTAGTCACCATACAATTATTCAACCCTTTTTAATAATGTACCCTCAGCAGTTGTTCTCATGAGCCGCTGCTGCAGTGAGTTTATCCAGCTAACAACCTGCTGGGTGAAGGAGCATTTCTATAGATTCCAAGTGTGCTGGCTACTAATTACAGCCAGGGCCCAATACCTGCAGACACTTCCAGGCATAGTGCTTCCAAGTCAATGGAAGCATTGGCAGTAGTAAGTGCTAACCGTGGGGGGGAAGTGTGGGCAGGACTAGGCCCCAAATGCTACTTTCTTCTCTTGTTATGGAGAGAGTGAAGTGGAGTGAAGGGGCCTATCTGCATCCCCTATATGCTTGAGAGGCTTAAATCCCATTTATCTTACATGAGAATCCCCCCAGACTTCAGTGGGGCTAATTGCATGAATAAGATGAGCAGGTTTTGGCACTGAATCCTAAATACCTCAAAATTCGATCTCACCTGAACAATTTCACACTTCCTTTCTTTCCCATTCACATGCCAGCACTGTCCGATAATTGGGTCTCTGAAGAGGATGATAAACATGAACCAAATCCAGCTCCCATTGAAGCCAAGGGCAAAACTCCTGTTGATCTCTGTAGGAGCAGGATGGGGTCTGGGGAAAGAGTTACCATTGCTTAGAAAGAAAAGGAGTACTTGTGGCACCTTAGAGACTAACCAATTTATTTGAGCATAAGCTTTAGTGAGCTACAGCTCACTTCATCGGATGCATACTGTATGCATCTGATGAAGTGAGCTGTAGCTCATGAAAGCTCATGCTCAAATAAATTGGTTAGTCTCTAAGGTGCCACAAGTACTCCTTTTCTTTTTGAGAATACAGACTAACACGGCTGTTACGCTGAAACCTGTCATTGCTTAGAAAGCATTTTAATGTCCAGAGGTGACACATATTCACTTGTGACTTCAGATTTCTTTCGTGGCAGTGCACTTTGAAAGCTGTGTGCATAGAAGTCATTCTAAAATAGAGATGAGAAGCATTTCAGAAAATACACTTTCATCATTTATCTACCTGGTATGTGTGAAAGCCCAGAACACCAAGGCAGGGAATTGACATCTTACTGAAAAGAGTGCAGACTTGGCATTTGCAGTTTAGCGGGGAGGAGGGGGCACAACGAGTCTGTACCATGATTAGCAAGCACCGAGCAGAGAAATGAGAGGCTGAATGGCTGGGTTCTATTCTTAGATGTGACTCACTGAATTGGATTACTTTGAACAAGTCATTTAACCTCTTTGTGCCTCTGTTTACCCATCTGTAAAATGGGAACAATACTACTTATTCATCTTTGTAAAGTGTCTTTGGGATTCTTGTGTGAACGACACAATAACCAGAAAACATTATTATTATACTTTGAAGATCAATTTTTTTGCGGGATCTTATAATCCTGGTATGTACCCAAAAATCAAATAACATGGAGTAAAAGTTTCTTCTGCATGTATTAATTACTGCTTGTATTTCAGAACCACCCAAAGGTCCCACTCAAAATCATCACCTGACTGTGCTGGGTGCTGCACAAACACAGTCACGGTCCTGGGCCCAGAGATCTTACAATTTAAGAACTCCTTTCTACTTTCCCTAGGGCCCATTTCAGTACCAAGAAATACCACAATTCTCATGGGAAAGCCTGTTCTCTTGAGAAGTCAAGCTCAGTGTCTAACAACTAAAGAGTGTCAGGTTTCAGAGTAGCAGCCGTGTTAGTCTGTATCCGCAAAAAGAAAAGGAGTACTTGTGGCACCTTAGAGACTAACCAATTTATTTGAGCATAAGCTTTCGTGAGGCATCCGATGAAGTGAGCTGTAGCTCACGAAAGCTTTTGCTCAAATAAATTTGTTAGTCTCTATGGTGCCACAAGTCCTCCTTTTCTTTTTTTAAAGAGTGTCAGTGTCAGAGACTAAAGAGTCCCAGGTATTTTGGATAAACATCCAGACTTCAAGAGACTCTTTTTCAACTGAGCTACAGCTTTAAGTATTTTTCCCCCACCACTGGTCAGTTCTCCATTTGGGATTTCAGATTTGTATTCTGATAGCAGCCCCAGTGTGCTAGATACTCTGTACATACAGAAAGACACAGTCTCTGCCCCAGAGGGCTAACAGTCTATGGGTGCTTAACAATAACCATGTCCAGGAAAGTATATCACAAATGCAGCAGCTGTCTCAGGGCACAAGAGCAGGATCTATGATTCTATGATTCTACGTACACTGATGAGTACCTGCATTTGGCATAGAAGGGGAACAAGATGATAGCCTGAAACATATCATAGAGAGACTAACATGGTAAAAGGAGAAAAAAGCATGACTGTAGCAAGGAAATTGTTACACATTGTGGGTGAAATTTATCCCTGTGTAGGGAGCCAGCACAAAGGCTATGTACCAGATAAGCCCTATTTTGAGGTCTTAAATGGTTTATAGGCTTTGTGCTGGTCCTCTGCGTGGGGGTGAAACATGCCCTGTTCAGCTGTTCTGATTGAGGAATGCATGATGTTAGACCAATCCAATCATAGGAGAAACACCCCTTACCACTAGCGTCTGTGTCCCTGCAGCAATAACAGAGAGACATTTTGGTCAGGCCCATCTCTCTTTTCTTCATTAACTTTCTTATTGAGTTCTCTTCAAAAATTCAAGCCAGCAAAATCTGCTAGAGGCATATTAAGGATTCACCATGCAAAACCGATAAGCTGGTGCCTCATTATTATCCTGCATAGTGATTATCGTTCCTTGATGGTGTCTCATATTTGCCCAATTTCAGATTAAAACCATCCCCCTTTCACTCTGAGATTACTTCATTTCTTAACTCCTGCTTACAATGCAAAACATCAGGAACGCGTGCTCAGCCTCTGCTGGGTCTGATTGATATCATTAAGAATCATTTACTTGCAATTAAAATGAGCCTTAAGGGCTTTTGCCAACGAGCTGGATTAGCTAACAGTGAAACATTTGCTTTTTGTAAACAACAACTTCAGGATACTAAAGCAGCTGAAAAGAGAGCAAACCCTTTGCCTTTCTACTGAGCATGATCAAAGGTCCCAGAAACAAATGCAAGAGCAGCCAGACCCAGTCCAGGTGAGGAGGGCCATGCTGGCATCTCGCTGGGAACACATGGGTCACACTTAGCCCCCACCAGGCCTGGAAACATGCATGTGTTTAACATTAATAAAGGGGGAGGGATAGCTCAGTGGTTTGAGCACTGGCCTGTTAAACCCAGGGTTGTGAGTTCAATCCTTGAGGGGGCCATTTAGGGATCTGGGGCAAAAATTGGGGATCGGCCCTGCTTTGAGCAGGGGATTGGATTAGATGACCTCCTGAGGTCCCTTCCAACCGTGATATTCTATGATCCCTGGAATTACTCACACGCATTAAGTCTGCACAGGACTGAGGCCCCCATTTGCAACACTGCCATAGCTTATGGCCACCCTTATCTGTAATATTACAGGCCATCAACAGAACCTTGTGCACTGCACCATCCTGATCTGAGTGGCGTTCCTGCTGGGAGCCATCCTCTCCTGGCAGATCCACATGCCACACTGTGGAACAGCGTGGGCCATGTTTGCTCTCACTTAAATAGCAACTTTGATTGTTAATAATAATAAATAACTCTTCACATGTGCGAGTGAAACGATGGTCTTGCAGCTAAAGCATGAGTTGTGATCTTCGACAAGCCCCCTATGCCTCAGTTTCCCAAACTGTAAATGGATTAATGATGATGATCATCTTCATAAGGGAGTGGGGGGCAGGGAATTGATTAATATTTGCGAAGTACTTTGAAACACTCTAGTGGAAAGGACCATAAAAAAAGCAAAGAAGCCTTGTTACAAAGAGCTATACCCTTCCTCAAAGCAAGGGAGACAGGGAGGGATGAAGAGTTCCACGCTGTATCTCGGAAGTGCAGTCCTTCTGAGTGAAGGTTCAGATGCATTTACATCAGGGGATATTTAAGGTAGTGGTCGTGGAGCAGAGAGATTCTTAATATTTTCCACATCCTACTGTTCAGCTCTGCCCTTCAACTCCGCTTTGAGAAGCTGCACAGAAGTGACATTGGGGAATTTTGCAATTTGTTAAACCTATTTTGGTGCTCTTGCCTGTGATTTAAAATAACCAGACATGTAGCTATTTTCCCTGGGATAGCTCCTGAGCATGTGTCAACCATGCACTGACAGATAGGATCAGACATATTGCTCGCCATTCCCCTGAATATGCTTGTAGTACAACTGATCTGATCATCTCCAAGGAGGCCGCTTTCAGCTCCACTCAGAATATATGAGCTATCATTGAAGCGTAGGGAGCTTTTCCCCCTTCAGTCACATCTGGGGATCCCAGGTGTGAAAGGCGCTGTCCACGTACCAGCCTAGCATTCCTTTACTGGAAATAGCAGGGACGAGTGGGTTAGTTTCTCAGATGGCAAAGTCACAGCATCATGTGCCAATATTGTACTATATTACAGTTATCTCAAGGCCTCCCTTGTTATCCCCTACATTAGACAGAGACAACAGCAGTGAGCTATGCCTTTCACCTTCAGTATGGTGGGAGGTTGCATCCTCTTCTTTTCCATGAGCACCCAGACATCCAACCTTTCATGATTTCAGGTTAGATTCCTGCAACTCACTCACTCTGGGGAGGAGGGTGGAGGCCAGATGGAGAAACTCTAACTCATGTACCATGTAGCAGCCAGTCTATTGAACAAGAAGGGCAGTAAAGTACACTCAACACTGATGCTTTGCATGGATCCCTTGGCTCCCCACTCACTTCTAGCACTAGTCTCTATCGAGAAAGCTCTCAAGGATTTAGGGCCTGGCCAGTGGAGAGACTCTCCTTCCACTTCATGCCCCACCAGGACAGGCATTCCACTGGTGCACTGAGGCTGGCAGCACCCAGTGGATGAGTGTAGCACGTTCTCTGCGATCCCTGGCTCTGGAGTTCTGGGCACAGCAGATCAGAATAAGCCCAAGCCTGGCAATTTTCAGAGCACAAAGCCTTCTCCCCAGCAAAGATCCAGTTGGATAACAAGAAGAAGAGAAGAGGAGAAGAAGGAACAAATAACGGGCAGAGTGTCAAGAACAATTTCAGTGTGATCCATAACTTGTGTATTTCACATTGAAATACCACAGAGATATTAATACTGGCTAAGAAGATAACAGACATTTCAAGCAGCTAATGCAGAGCATGTAAACTAGGGATAGATGAAACAGCTTGGATAAAAGAAGAATCTGCTGACTCAGAGCTTTTCCCCAAATCCAGAAGAAAGCTAAACCCTCTTAGCAGACGGTTCCCACCAGCAACATTCCCCAGCAGGTCTTTATGGTGTCAGACAGCTAGACGTCTCTGGCAGCAGATTTCCTCTTCAGGGGGATGGCACTGGACAGGTCTCCTCTTCACTGGACTGCTGTTTCTCCCCCTATCTCCTCTGGAAAGTGTGAGTTTTATCAGACCTTTCTCCCTTGAACTTAGAGTTCGGCCTGAACTAAACCTAGATCTGCATCCCCTGGAAGACTGGGGAAATCTGGACCTGAACCCAGACGCAAACTTTGCAGCTCGGGCCCATTGTTTGAATGCCACCTAGCAGTTTATTATTGATGTTTAATATAACCCTGAGACTTACGTAATTCTTAAAGTGCCCTCACTGTACAGCTGCTCAGAGTTTTGTGTAATACAATACAACACAAATACTCCAACACACACAATGTACCATTTAAAAACTCCTCTTAAAACATTATTTGCAAAATATAGCAGGTTTAGAATGTAAATAGCTAAAATCCCAGTATCAATAGACAGTGCCATTAGCATTTCAAAGAGTTAGTAAACAGTAATAAAATCGGATTAAGTAAATTAAAACTTAATAGATCATCTTTCCTCCCCCCACCAGTTATATGTAACTAGTAATGCACTGAGTAGAGTCCAGGTGCCTCACAAGATTGTGATGTGCTTTCTCAAGGGCAAGAATAGCCTATTGAATTGCCCTGAGTTATGATCAAAGGGCAATGGGAAGAAAAGATCCTAGACATAGACACAGGTTATACTCAGAAGCTTCATGTTCAATTGGGTATTATTAATAATGAGACACAGAAAAATTATGTTAAAATAACATTATTAAGGTTGCAAAGTCAAGCACTGAAAAATGAGGAAATGCCAGAAACAAGGTTGCCTGTGCAACCTTAATTCAGCCCCTTTGTGCATATGCATTACAATACAGCTTTTAATTACATGATTACACACTAGCCAATGTTTTGTTTTCCCCTAATTGTTCAGTGCATGGTCCCAGGCCTTTTTTGCTACACATATTCAAACCCTCTCTGAAGACAGAATTCTTTTAAGTTCCTCATGTGGTTTCTAAGGTGCTCATCACTAAAATAGCTGAGTGTTTCACAACCACTAATGAATTTATCTTCACAACGCTCCTGTGAGATTAGGAGTTGGGTGGTGTTATCCCCATTTTACAGATGGGGAGCTGAGGCCTAGACATTAAGGTAAAAAGTGTACATTAATTTTGGGTGTCCAATTTGAGGACCTGATTTTCCAGAGTGCATGGCACTTCATATAGCACTTCATATGCTCAGTTCAGATCCCAGGGGCTCAAGTTAGGCACCCAACGAGGACCACCCAATTAGTGATCCCCGTGAAAAGTTTGGTTTAAGTGACTTGACCACCCTCACCCAGGAACCTTGTGGCAGAGGCAAGGATAGAATCAGTTTCCCTAGGGCAACATTAACCATGAAACTATCCTTTCTCTTACTGCAACCCCCTGCTTCATTCATGAGACGCCTTGCAACTTCTGGAACAAAAGAGAAAGGGGTCCTACAAACAACAGCCTCCTTCATGATGCAACCCTGCTCCACCCCCTAAGCTTGTCCATCCTGTGCACTGAATGGTAGGGGTCTTGTGGAATAAATAGTATATGATACTGTAATTAAAGACTGTGTCATAAGACATATGCACAAGGGGCATATGTTTCTCCTTCCCCCCATCCCATTGGGTTTCAGTCCCAGTCTTAATGCCCAGCCAGTCCCAGTCTCTCCCTGCCTACTAGCTCCATTTCCCTCCCTGTCTCTTGTACAGCTAGTCACAGAATCCCCACACACACAATCAGTCCCAGTTTTCCTCTGCCAGTTGCCAGTTCCAGTCTGACCTGCCTGCTCCTTGTCCCAATCTATTCCCGGTAATCCCCACCAGCTCTTGACCCCTCTGCATTCTAATCAGGCAGCTTCTACCCCAGCACTGCTTAGGCTCCAGTAAGGGGACCAATGAATCACTGAGCGCACAGGAGAGACATGCTCCCAGTTCAGGTGCCTGGACCCAGCATGGCCTGGAACAGCCTAGAACTGTAATTGCAGAAAAAATCCTGCTAATGCTGGAGCATAGCCTGTGCAAACGGAATTGCTGGGGAATTTAGCTATTAGAATCTAGGACGCTCTCTCTAGTGAGCATGTGTGAACTGCAATTTTCCAAAGATTTATAACATGGCCATATTTGAGTGGATTTTCACAGAAACAGCAAAACACACACTCCTGAGACAAAGATCACTCCCCCGCCAAATCTCAAGTCCCTGCTTTGAAGCATAGTGGTGCTAAAGCTGTTCAAGGAAAAGATTACCAAACCTGAACATGGGTAAAACAATGCATTTTTGGCATGTTTCGTTTTCAAAAAAGGCTAAAATTTTTTGGATGAAATCTTTAAAAAAAAAAAAAATTAGCCAGACACTCAGCTTGGAAAATTTCATCCCAAATGATTACATTTTGGCAAAGTTATAAGGAACTGAAAAAAGGGTCTTATAATGAGACATTTCAGGCAACCTTGATAATAGGTGGTACTACTAGCCCCACCTCTAATCTATGACAGACTATTTTTAAAAAGATCTGATTACATATGAAAGTGGAGACAAGTTAGACTGGAATCCCATCACTGGAGTTAAATGCTGCCACTTCATTAACAATGAGAATGAGCTAATGGTGTGTTTGGCAGATGGAGTCTCTCTTTGATTACAGAGTGAGGAAGTGAGGGCATTTGTGAGTGCACACAGCAGCAGAGTGAGGGACGAATAAGGGGTTTCTATAGCCTGCATGTTCAGGGAGTGCTAGTCCTACATTTCCTGCTCTGGGGACTATGAACCCTGCCTGCTCATTACAGCGATGATAACCTCTGGATGGCCTCCTGTCACAGAACAATTCTTGAGAAATGGTGTTTATTTCTGTGGCGTTTTTTTTAAACTATGGCAATTCCATAGCAAAAAACTTCCTGAATCTTGAGGTTTGGTCAAAAATACATATCAGTAACGTCAGGGGAAAAGCCTTAAAAGTGACTTCAGAGGAAAAGCAAATGAAGCGTATACAGGCAGTATCCCATTCACTTGGATGAGGTGGAGCTTACTTAAATAATTCATGGCTAACGTGGAACACCTAATCACTACTTAAAATAAGGCCTAACAATTTATATAATTCTGCTCATCCTCAGGAATCCCAAAAAGCCAAATCATTTTACCCACCAGCAAAACTCAGCCTCTCCTGGAGTACAATACATGCCAGCTGTTTAATGTTGCACTGCAGCTCTGCATGGCATCCTGGGGCAGGAAGTGAAGAAGAGCAGCATAGAAAGGGAGAAAGAAGGTGAGTCTCATTATGGAATTTGCGCACAGGACCCCCTGACACCATTTTGGGGCATTGCTTCAGTGCAGCCTTGGAAGATGGAGTGACACCTATTGAACGTGCGCCCCCAGTTCCTGTGGCACCTGTGTCCTGTAGAGAGTTCTGTGCAGTTGTCAGAATCCACCCACACGGACCTCGTAGCAAGATCGCGGCCGTAGCTTTTATTTTAGAGGCTTCTCTGACAAGTGCAGTCCATTATTAAGTTGAGATATCTGACAAGATCACAGCCCGGGGTGGTAAGGCTGCAGAAAATTAGAAGAGCTGGGTCACAAGGCCATTCTGTCCCTCAAGGAGCTGAAGGATTTTAGCTGCAAATAGAGCAATTTCTTGGTATCTTTTAGGGCATGAAGGAACGCCCTAGAGGATGCTGGAAGGTGGGGATTCCTCAGTTTGAGTGCCTGTTCAAAGGCAATGGTTGAAATGCCTGGAGATTAGCACTGCACAGAATTAAATACATGTACTGGACAAATCGGAGCACCAGAACAGCTCCTTGGCGGCTATTACATTCTTTAAGATAAATGCATTTGGTGTCTTGTACATTAACAGCAAGCACAGGAGCTGTTCTCTGCTAGGAAAAGAGATGTGTCATGAGGAATGGGGGGCTCAAGGCACAGCCTTCCATGGCACATGGGGAGGGGAGCTTAGAGCCCCCATTTTTCAGTGGGGTGAAGAAAGTATCCTTTCTTACAAACGCTAACCCATGAGTGGCTGACGTCTGTTGTGCACATTTGCATTTAGCATTGTCTCAAGCTGTAGGCCGGACTGGCGTGGTGTGAAAGGGTTGAAAATTCCTACAAGTGCCTCAGGGTCGTTAAAAGTGAGATAATTTTTAAAATGTAATTGACCTTGCGTAATTTAGGCTTTCGAAGTGAAATTCACCCCTTAACTGAGCTAGAGTTTAACTCATATCTCTCAGCCTTCAAACCTGCCAATGTGTGACATGAGCCATTGAAATTTATGACAAATGACTGAAATTTAGAGCACTTGTGTTTTGTTGTGTGTCACACAACCATTGACCGATCATAAGGAATTTTATCTATAAAACTAGTTTTAAGGATGTTTTCTCACTGTGTCAGTTAAATGAAGCATTTATCAAAAAAGAAAACTGGAAAAGCAGAAATTCTCATATGTACCACAATAAGGACAGGTTTCAGAGTAGCAGCCGTGTTAGTCTGTATTCGCAAAAAGAAAAGGAGTACTTGTGGCACCTTAGAGACTAACAAATTTATTTGAGCATAAGCTTTCGTGAGCTACAGCTCACTTCATCGGATGCATTCAGTGGAAAATACAGTGGGGAGATTTATACACATAGAGAACATGAAACAGTGGGTGCTACCATACACACTGTAACGAGAGTGATACTTAAGGTGAGCTATTACCAGCAGGAGAGCACGAGGGGAATTGAAGTGTTCTCCAACTGGTTTTTGAATGTTATAATTCTTGACATCTGTTTTGTGTCCATTTATTCTTTTACATAGAGACTGTCCAGTTTGACCAATGTACATGGCAGAGGGGCATTGCTGGCACATGATGGCATATATCACATTGGTAGAAATGCAGGTGAACGATCCTCTGATGGTGTGGCTGATGTGATTAGGCCCTATGATGGTGTCCCCTGAATAGATATGTGGACATAGTTGGCAATGGACTTTCCTACTACAGGACAGGCCCAACAAAGAAAATAACAGAACGCTACTAGCCATCACCATCAGCCCCCCACTAAAACCTCTCCAATGCATCATCAAGGATCTACAACCTATCCTGAATGATGACCCATCACTCTCACAGATCTTGGGAGACAGGCCAGTCCTTGCTTACAGACAGCCCCCGCAACCTGAAGCAAATACTCACCAGCAACCATACACCACACAACAGAACCACTAACCCAGGAACCTATCCTTGCAACAAATCCCATTGCCAACTGTGTCCGCATATCTATTCAGGGGACACCATCATAGGGCCTAATCACATCAGCCACACCATCAGAGGCTAGTTCACCTGCATTTCTACCAATGTGATATATGCCATCATGTGCCAGCAATGCCCCTCTGCCATGTACATTGGTCAAACTGGACAGTTTCTACGTAAAAGAATAAATGGACACAAATCAGATGTCAAAAATTATAACATTCAAAAACCAGTTGGAGATCACTTCAGTCTCTCTGGCACTCGATTACAGACCTAAAAGTGGCAATACTTCAATAAAAAAATTTCAAAAACCGACTCCAATGAGAGACTGCGGAATTGGAATTAATTTGCAAACTGGATACAATTAACTTAGGCTTGAATAGAGACTGGGAGTAGATGGGTCATTACACAAAGTAAAACTATTTCCCCATGTTTATTCCCCCCCACCCCCCATTCCTCAGATGTTCTTGTCAACTGCTGGAAATGGCCCACCTTGATTATCACTACAAAAGGTTCCTCCACCCCTCCACCCCCCCACTGGTAATAACTCACCTTAAGTGATCACTCTGGTTACAGTGTGTATGGTAACACCCATTGTTTCATGTTCTCTATGTATATAAATCTCTCCACTGTATTTTCCACTGAATGCATCCAATGAAGTGAGCTGTAGCTCATGAAAGCTTATGCTCAAATAAATTTGTTAGTCTCTAAGGTGCCACAAGTCCTCCTTTTCTTTTTACAAAAAGGACACTCTCCCTTGAGTCACTGGCAGTTCTTGAATGTTGACCCTTCAGCTCCCCATCACAGACTGCTAGCACTAGAACTAAAGCAGTAAATGCTGCTCTTTTGGTTGACAGGTTATTAGAGGGGACACAACACATACTTAGCCAGTGAGTCACACAAGTATTTTCCAGGTGGCTGTAGAATGTTGGGGGAGCAGGAATTCTGTGTTTTGTCCCTGGTTCTGAGAGGGAAGTGTAGTGGTTAGAGGCAGAATAGCCAAGCACACAGATTTCACCTAATCACTATGAAAGGCAGCAAGAATGAGTGGATGAGAATTGGCCCTGCTCTGTTAGAGATGTGGGTTCTATACCTTCCTCTTCCTGAAATGATGATCGCTTGCAACCTCTGAGGTAGCTTTCTTGTAAAATGGGGTGGTTGATCCTTGACTGTGTCCTAAGCGCAGATGCTGTTGCTCAGTAATGAGGGCTATGGAGTTCACAGAAATATATGTAGCAGTGAGTGGAAAAGGTGAAATTTGAACTTATGGTGTGAGGGTTCCTAACCCTAAGTGCTTTCCCTTCAGCCGAGGGATGCAGTGGTAGGCTGTTCTCTTTTGGCTGTGGAAGACTGCCTGACTTGCTGGTGCAGCAGAACAAGGAGATTGATTTAGCACATGAAGAATATCCTGCATAATATAATACAGTACCCTGAAGAAGCTGACTTAAGTGGTGCCAAGGACTTTTGCTGCCACTCTGCACCAAGGTGAATTTAATCCTTTGCTTTTTGCACTTCCCACCCCTGGGCAATGGAAGCTGGTCTGTCAGTTTCATGTGTGAGTCTAATCAGTTTCACTTTCTAGCTCTCATATGCTAGCACAGCAGGGCAATGGTTGGGTTACTTTCTACAATGTCATTTTCACAGCTTTAAGATGCATATTCATACTAAGAAAAGGAGTACTTGTGGCACCTTAGAGACTAACCAATTTATCTGAGCATAAGCTTTCGTGAGCTACAGCTCACTTCATTGGATGCATACTATGGAAACTGCAGAAGACATTATATACACAGAGACCATGAAACAATACCTCCTCCCACCCCACTGTCCTGCTGGTAATAGCTTATCTAAAGTGATCATCAAGTTGGGCCATTTCCAGCACAAATCCAGGTTTTCTCACCCTCCCCCCCGCCAACTCACTCTCCTGCTGGTAATAGCCCATCCAAAGTGACCACTCTCTTTACAATGTGTATGATAATCAAGGTGGGCCATTTCCAGCACAAATCCAGGTTTTCTCACCCCCACCCCGTTTTCCAAAAACCACACACACAAACTCACTCTCCTGCTGGTAATAGCTTATTCCCTCCTCAGGCCCTACGCTACCAGCACTCCCAGCTACCTTCGAGACACCACTGACTTCCTGAGGAAACTACAATCCATCGGTGATCTTCCTGATAACACCATCCTGGCCACTATGGATGTAGAAGCCCTCTACACCAACATTCCACACAAAGATGGACTACAAGCCGTCAAGAACACTATCCCCGATAAAGTCACGGCTAACCTGGTGGCTGAACTTTGTGACTTTGTCCTTACCCATAACTATTTTACATTTGGGGACAATGTATACCTTCAGATCAGCGGCACTGCTACGGGTACCCGCATGGCCCCACAGTATGCCAACATTTTTATGGCTGATTTAGAGAAACTCCTCAGCTCTCGTCCCCTAACGCCCCTACTCTACTTGCGCTATATTGATGACATCTTCATCATCTGGACCCATAGAAAAGAAGCCCTTGAGGAATTCCATCATGATTTCAACAATTTCCATCCCACCATCAACCTCAGCCTGGTCCAGTCCACACAAGAGATCCACTTCCTGGACACTACAGTGCTAATAAACAATGGTCACATAAACACCACCCTATACCGGAAACCTACTGACCGCTATTCCTACCTACATGCCTCCAGCTTTCACCCTGACCACACCACACGATCCATTGTCTACAGCCAAGCTCTGCGATACAACCGCATTTGCTCCAACCCCTCAGACAGAGACAAACACCTACAAGATCTCTATCAAGCATTCTTACAACTACAATACCCACCTGCGGAAGTGAAGAAACAGATTGATAGAGCCAGAAGAGTTCCCAGAAGTCACCTACTACAGGACAGGCCTAACAAAGAAAATAACAGAACGCCACTAGCCGTCACCTTCAGCCCCCAACTAAAACCCCTCCAACGCATTATTAAGGATCTACAACCTATCCTGAAGGATGACCCAACACTCTCACAAATCTTGGGAGACAGGCCACTCCTTGTCTACAGACAGCCCCCCAACCTGAAGCAAATACTCACCAACAACCACATACCGCACAACAGAACCACTAACCCAGGAACCTATCCTTTCAACAAAGCTCGTTGCCAACTGTGCCCACATATCTATTCAGGGGACACCATCACAGGACCTAATAACATCAGCCACACTATCAGAGGGTCGTTCACCTGCACATCCACCAATGTGATATATGCCATCATGTGCCAGCAATGCCCCTCTGCCATGTACATTGGTCAAACTGGACAGTCTCTACGTAAAAGAATAAATGGACACAAATCAGATGTCAAGAATTATAACATTCATAAACCAGTCGAAGAACACTTCAATCTCTCTGGTCACGCAATTACAGACATGAAGGTCTCTATCTTACAACAAAAAAATTTCAAATCCAGACTCCAGCGAGAAACTGCTGAATTGGAATTCATTTGCAAATTGGATACTATTAATTTAGGCTTAAATAGAGACTGGGAGTGGCTAAGTCATTATGCAAGGTAGCCTATTTCCCCTTGTTTTTTCCTCCCCCCTCCCCCCTCAGACGTTCTGGTTAAACTTGGATTTATGCTGGAAATGGCCCACCTTGATTATCATACACATTGTAAGGAGAGTGGTCAGTTTGGATGAGCTATTATGAGCAGGAGAGTGAGTTTGTGGTGGGGGGGGGCAGGGGGTGAGAAGACCTGGATTTGTGCTGGAAATGGCCCACCTTGATTTTCATACACATTGTAAGGAGAGTGGTCACTTTGGATAAGCTATTACCAGCAGGAGAGTGAGTTTGGGGGAGGGGAGGCGCGGAGGGTGAGAAAACCTGGATTTGTGCTGGAAATGGCCCAACTTGATTATCATACACATTGTAAGGAGAGTGATCACTTTAGATAAGCTATTACCAGCAGGAGAGTGGGGTGGGAAGAGGTATTGTTTCATGGTCTCTGTGTATATAATGTCTTCTGCAGTTTCCACAGTATGCATCCGATGAAGTGAGCTGTAGCTCACGAAAGCTTATGCTCAGATAAATTGGTTAGTCTCTAAGGTGCCACAAGTACTCCTTTTCTTTTTGTGAATACAGACTAACACGGCTGTTACTCTGAAACCTGTCATATTCATACTGACGTCCACTCCTGTGATTGTGCCATGCACCTGTGTTCCATTCTTCAGCTCAATGGTCACAGTCTCATGACTCAATGTCATTAGAAACCTCACGAGCTTCATGGCGGCAGAGTAGGGGCGTCAGGCCAGCCGGAAGGGACCACAGAGCGGGAACTCCAGCAGTGGGGAGGGGAAAAAATTGAGCTCGGTGCGGAGGCCTCAGACCAGGCCGCTCCGGCGCTCGGTGAAAGAAACGGGTTATGAGAACCCCTGCAGCAGAATAGCAAAACCCAAACATAAAACTGCTTGTATTAAATTAGCTTTAAAAGTCGCAAAAACATTTGCCACTATTACTTCTCATCAAACCAAACCAAACCTAAGTAATGGTCCCATGTTTCCTGACAGTGTCCCTTTAATATGTATACTTATTTATACATTTGCAAGAACAGGCAGTTGGCCAGTATATATATTTCAAATACTGAAAGGACAACTTTCCTCAAATAGCAAAAAGAGCAACATTCATACATGGTCTGGACAAAAAGCCTTGTATGTTTCATTTAGACAAGCAATTAAACTTTTTCTTTTCCTTAGTTACTGAAGCTGGAAAGAGCTATATTTTTTTTCTACTTTTCCGCACCCAAAGAGCTACAGGTTTTCTGCTTACATCCCTTACATTTTTTTAATTTAACATAAAGTGTTTTTGAGGTTGAGACTGTAATTTTTACATTCTTACGGGCAAGTGAGTTATAAACCTAAACCCCTGAAAAAACAGGACTTTGGAATCAATGGGTCCATTCTGTGACTAATAAAGGCATTGGATCAAGTCACGTCACTTCCAAGTGCCCCTCATCAAAGTTCCTTAAAGCATCCTCATTTGATCCTGGGGCACAATGGAAAAAATTCTGGGATAATGCTGATGTCCCAAACAAACACCAGAAACAATGATCTGCATTGAACTATTTCAGAACACTGCATGTCAGATGCTGTCATCTCTCTCCTCTCTGGAAGATGAGAAAACACCCAGTGTGACTATGGACACCAGTTGCAAACTATGGACCACATTGTAAATCAGTGCCCGCTTTGATCATTTGTGGGTATATCTCAGACTTATACCAAGCCACTTCTGAAGCCAATCGCTGGCTCACTAGTCTGGACATGGCTATTTGTTGCTCTTCACCTTTCTTGCCTATGAAAGATGATCAATCAGATGAGGGGCATTGTGATGGCGCATTATGATTTACGTCACCTTAGACCTTCTCTTAAATGAACACATAGGCAATGAAAACTTGGAAAATGCTGTGGCATTAATTGTTTTTTTAGAGGCTTTTACATACATTAGCAAAGTTGTTTCCCTAATCTAAGTATCTCTGACCAGAATTATCTTTTAGATGCAGAGCTGCTGCTCTTGATGCAGATGTCATGGAGCCTGGGTGTCTTCCTTCACCACCCTTTAGTGCTTCTTGCAAGTTCCACTTCCTCCATCTCTGTAGGTCTCCTTGGGGGAAGGGTTTCAAATATAGGCTCTCAGTTGGGCAAATCCTAAAACTAGGGACCACCTGCAAAATTCAGAGCCTGGCCCAGGCTGGGAAGGCTTGAGGTGGAGAGGAGATGTTCAGATGCAGGGTATTGGTTGGGACTTCTTCTGATTAGTTACTGTCAATAACACTTGTGTGGGTGGAGTAATAACACACATAGGGGGAGGAGGAGAGGGAGGAGTCGCTTCCTTCCACTGCTCTCGGACTTCGTATTCCGTCCCCGCCACTGCTGATCTGGTGCCCAGTGATCCAGTGCAGAGGTGGTACAGCAGGGGAAGCCAAGGAGCTCTCAGCCTTTCCCATCCTGGCGGCTCAGCCCCACAGCAGGGGAATCTGGCTGAAGGTGGCCACTTGTACTCTCGCTTGTTTTTTTTCAGTTTCTTACTGGAGAGAACCACTCGATCACCTGCTTGTCAAGTGATTTACTGCAAAATGGCTGGGCACTGCCCCTGTTGGCTGGGGAGAGCCGTGGTAGGAGAGCTTCCCCAGGAATACCTCACTTTGGGGGGTGAATACTGCTACCTTCTACTCCTTGGGGGCAGCATTAGCTTCTTTAATTTCATGCTTGGGCAATGCCCTGACTCTGGGGAACACAGGGCTTCGCTGGCAGTTTGCCAGGAGCTGGGGCACTGCCCCTATGCTGCACAGGGGTTTTACAAATGGACATATGAGTAGAGATGGACTCAAACCCAACCTCTAGCTCTGCTCAGCCGGGAGAGCTTGGATTCCAGCACTGCAGCAAGGGTTCATGCCTGCACATCTCCTTCAGATTCATTGGTATTTGTATCGTCTGTGGCAAATGAATAGAAATTGCTTGTTGTCTGAGCTCAGCAGCAAAATGCCTTTGGCAACTGCCCGCCTTTGTCCAGTGGTTACAAGAGAGGTTGCTGCAAGCTATAGCTTGAGGTTCCCTGGGCCGCATGTGGCCCTCAGGCAGCTCCGAGGGCACCCCATTTATCCTGTGGAAGGTGGATCCCTCCTTGATAAGCGTTTCCTAGGGGCTGCTCACTTTCTAGACAGCTACAAAGACCTGTTCATACACAAAGGAGGTGATCAGGCTGCTCTCCAGGCATTGTTTTTGGAGACAGGGTAGGGATTGCACTAAGAGCACCTGTCATGGAAGGAAGGGGAACCTGCATACTTGAATCTGGACATCCCAGGAGACTTCTGGTTGCCTGGGATATCTCAGGTTATCCTAGCCCTGGCCACAGTGGTAATCTTTTCAGATAAGGAGTTAGCACAGCCAATAGGCAGCAGCATGAGTTTTGGGGCCCAATTCTGCTCACTCACACTGATGTAAATTAGGATTGATTCCATTGAAACCAAAGGAGTTTTGCTGTGTCCATGGGAGCAGAATCAGGCCTTTGCCTGTGATTCTTTGCATTCCATTATGGGTTCTCGATGCTCCCGAGCCCACCAAGTGACATATCCTGGGCCTGATCAGTGGGAAGAGGGGGGTACATGAATGATGGGCATTGTTTAAATAAAATTAGGCCACCTAAATCTCCAAATGTCTATTTTACAGACATATAAGCCATAATCTTCCAGGGGCTTCAGCCCAGCTTCCTTGTGGCTGCTGGAATTTGCCAGTGCAGACCACCTGTGTACACCCCTTTTAGGACTCCTGAGCCCATACAAGTTCTGAAATCTATCCACTGTGCGTGCAGGTGTGGGTGTGTATTAGGTGGGTGCACATGTGTGTGTGCTCCGGAATCTGCACCCAACTAAAAGGCAGCCTCTTTCTAAAAACCAGGCCCACAGTGAGCTGGCCACTAATACCAGCTGCTTTGATAGTTGCTTAGGACGGGAATGCATGGTGACTCCTCCGAGCAAGTGTCTGGCAGTCTTAGGCTCCGGAGTCTCATCTGTGCAGCCTTGGGATTATATTGCGGGAGCTGAGTCTAACACCTTCAGGCACAATGTCAGTGCTAGTCTATGGACTATGCATTGCAGTGTCAAAGCAAAATGTCAGAATGAAATGAGACAATGTCAGTGAAAGCTTAAGGGCCAACGGAATAAATGCAAAAGGCATGTGTTAAGTAGGTGCGGGTCTGACGCTGATCACAGAGAATATCCTTCCCCTGCACCTGTAGGGACAATGGGGTGTTGAACACAGCAAAGTCTGGAAGTCTGGGAAGGGGCCAATTCCGGCCCACCAGCCATTTTAATCTGGCCCTCGAGCTCCCACTGGGGAGTGGGATCTGGTGCTTGCCCCACTGTGGCGCTCCAGCCAGGGAGCAGCGTTGGGGACCGCTCCGTGCAGCTCCTGGAAGCAGCAGCATGTCCCCCTTCCGGCGCCTACACATAGGGAAGCCAGGGGGTCCGACAGTGCCCCTGCACCAGGCGCCCTCCCTGCAGCTCCCATTGGCTGGGAACCGTGGCTAATGGGAGCTGTAGAGGCCGCGCCTGTGGACAGAGCAGCACACAGCAGAGCTGCCTGGCCGTACCTCCACATAGGAGCTGGAGTGGGGAACATGCCACTGCTTCCGGGAGCCACTTGAGGTAAGCACCGCCCGAGCCTGCACCCCTGAGCCACCCACCCACACTCCAACACCCTGCCCCAGCCCTGATCCCCCTCCTGCCCTCCGAACCCCTCAGTCCTAGCCTGGAGCACCCTCCTACACCCCAAACCCCTCATCCCCAGCCCCACTCCAGAGCCCACACCCCCAGCTGGAGCCCTCACTGCGTCCCGCACCCCAACCCCAATTTCGTGAGCATTCATGGCCCGCCATACAATTTCTATACTCAGATGTGGCCCTTGGGCTAAAAAGTTTGCCCACCCCCGGTGTAGACATTGCATTGCTTATGTCGACTGTTCCTGGCTTTCAGAAGCTGTCCCACAATGCCCCACACTGACAGTACAATCGGTACAAGGACTCCTGGTAAAGGCGCGCACCACCAATGTAAGGAGCATAGTATGGACATGCAAAAGCTATTGAATTATTGCAGCGGCTGTATGCCAACGTAACTTAGGTTGACATAATTTTGTAGTGTAGACATGCCCTAAGAGATGCCGGGCTACACTGTGAGCCGAGTTTTGGTGAATAAATATCTCTATCCAAAGACAAAGATGGGTGTGAACAATATACCATGCCCCTCAATGAGATGTCCATTTCCAAGCCTAGTCAGGAGCAATTCAATGCTAATGCTGATAAGCAATGAAAACCTAAGGCAACTCAGCTGGAAGCCAGGCACTTTCTCAAAACATTTCCCCAGTTTGATCCTTGGTGTAATCTCATTGAGTTGCATTTGGCCCATTGTCTCCAGCTCATGAGCAGCCATGCCACCTGGGGCTCTGATCTCATTAGACCATAATCCAACCTAGGTAATGATATTAATCAGTCTGAGAACTTGATTACTCTCTTACAGCATTGTACCGCTATGAACTGATTAAACACCATTACCAGGAAGGGTGGGTCAGCACAGCTTGGGGGGGAGAAATTCATTTGCTCCACTAGGTTGCATCCTGCCCCCAGATTCAATCACTGCACTGTTCCAATTGGTCCTGCTTCGAGCAGGGGGTTGGACTAGATGACCTTCAGGGGTCCCTTCCAACCCTGATATTCTATGATTCTATGATTCTATGATTCCAGGCATTTTCTCAGAGGAGTAACAAAAAACAAGATTAATGATCCCCCTGGTGCTACCCCTTCCAGCCAGGGTCATTATGGCCCCCTCTGACTTCATTTTCTCCTGTAGTGTCAGCAGAGCTTTGTGACGTTGCACTCCATATGCTTTATGAAAATATGCTTATGGATGTGAATATGATGTAACTGGAATACGCTTTATGCAAAAGGTCTCTTGTAAGGTATCATTACAAATCTTATAATCTACTGAGTGTGTTCATCCTATTTGTTTGCATGTGTTATTTCTATGTCTGGAGTTAGGATAATAAGATATGAACTTGTATTACTGATGTAAACATATTAAATGGAAGCCATTAAAGGTGCTTCAGAACCAATGAACTGTGAATGGGTTTATTTACCTGCAAGCCTTCCTGTGTACGTGTGGGCCAGTCCCTGGGTAATGAAGAATGAGGTCTCCCAGGGACATGTGACCATGTCACCTGATACTGAAATCCATCTTAAATCTTGCACTTTTCCATTTAGAAGGAGGGGTGGGGGGGCCAAGCACAGACAGAAGATTCCCGCCTTGTGCCAAAGCTATAAAAGGGGGTGGAGCAGGACAAAGGGGGCAGCCAGTCATGAGAGAACCCCTAGTTAACACCTCAGATGTCTGCTGGAACTAACAAGGACTGTACCAGGCGAAAGGATTGGGCCCAGACTAGGAAGGAGTCTAGTCTGTGAAAGAAGCTCATTGGAACATCTCTGAGGGTGAGCTATTACCTGTAATCAGTTTCTTAATGTATTAGGCTTAGACTTACATGTTTTTGCTTTATTTGGCTTGGTGACTTACTTTGTTCTGTCTGTTATTACTTGAAACCACTTAAATCCTACTTTTGTTTGTTAATGAACCAAGAGTAAATGGTTAATACCTGGGGGAGCAAACAGCTGTACATATCTCTCTATCAGTGATATAGAAGGCAAACAATTTATGAGTTTACCCTGTATAAGCTTTATACAGAGTAAAACAGATTTATTTGGGGTTCGGATCCCATTGGGAACTGGATGTCTGGGTGCTGGAGAGGTAACCTGATAAGCTGTTTTTGGTTAAAGTCTACAGCTTTGGGGGCATGGCCCAGGCCCTGAGTCTGTGTTGCAGCAGACTAGTGTGTCTGGCTCAACAAGGCAGGGTTCTGGAGTCCCAAGATGGCAGGGAAAATGGGCTCAGCGGTAATTTCAGCACACCAGGTGACAGTCCCAAGGGGGTCTCTGTGACCGAACCCGTCACAAACTTTTCACTACCCCTTAAAAAAAAAAAAAACAAAGAACCTGCTGTGGTTTGTTGATTCACAATGGCTGCTCTGTTCCACACCAGAGGTGGCTGCATTACTGTGGTGGGTGAGGCAATCCAATAATCACAGCATGTAAACTAGTCCTCTGGACCTTGAACAGATTTGGGATCATGGGTGAGAAGGAAAAGGTGACAGTCTCTACAGAGTGAGCTGGATTTTCTCTGTAGGCTTCTGTGGCCCCTGTCGTCATATAGCAGACTGGAAACAAATGGTGTAACAATGTAAAGGCCAAGCGGGTCCCTATTAAGTGAGGGGTGAACATTGTGTGTTGCAGAGGTAGGAACCTTGTTGCAACTTTGCCATTAAAAAGGCCCAAACTCCCCACAATTTTTACGAGTTTTTTTTCTTACAAGTTCCTTGGGCCCTGGGTCTTGATACTGTCTCTTGAAATTGGCTTTCTTGTGTCTAAGTTTTCTGCTGTGTGTGAGCCTTTGTGATGGGGCACATAGGCTGAGTGGTGCCCCTGCAGGGCAGCCACAGCTGCCTCCCTCCCCCTAGTGCCCTACGAAGATACCCTGCCAGACCAGACGGAGTTAAATCCCAGCAGGGGCTTCAGAGACACCATTGGTAGGGCCTCCCACCCTGAGTGGAAGCAAGCAGGTGCAGGTGGGTCGAGTTAGCTTCACACCCAAAAGGGTGGGCTGGATGCTCTCACAAGAGGGAGAGATAGGGGCTTGCTAACCAGGACAGGAAGCTCAGGAACCACAAGTGTTACTCTGTTTGGTCTTGTGCTGTTGATCCAGAGGTTAGATTGACTGGGGTGAGGCCTGCGACTCCGCTGGTTTGTTTTCTTTTGGGGACAGGAGAACCCGGTCAATAAACCAAAAACCCCAGAGTGGGATTAATTTACATAACTATAGCCTCTTCTAAGGTCTCTCCAGCTGCTCAGACTGTGGCCCTGCCACAGGCTTTCATCGGGTCACACACTTCTGGGCAATGCTACCCCCCACTCCAGATATTGCTCCTGCATGTGGAATGAGTGGAGGGATGGAGATTCCATGTCATAAAAGAACTCACATAGTAGAATACCACCTTGTTGGCACTCTCAGCAAGGAGACTGAATTACTGCCCTCATAGGGGAGTTTTCCAATTCCTGATCAAAGCACAGGGCTGAGGGGGACAGTAGAAAGCTCCAGATGCCACCCCACCTCTTCTTTGGATATCGAGAGGAGACCAGGCTCCACGGCTGTCCATTTGTCACCTTCTACCTGCACAAATTGACTTAAAATTTAAAGAATATATATTTTTAAACTGCTGCCTAGCAACAGGTGGAAATCATCCTCAAGTGGTGTTCACGCTGGAACATAAGTTAGCCACGTTTTCAGAGACCAAAACCAGCTGCCTTATACTGACTGCGGTGTGGCATCAGAACTCATGATTTGCTCACAGCTAGGAGATATGGTGCCTTGAGTGTCCTTACTGACAAATGTTTCAAATCAGAATTGTTTTGTTCTGGTTCCCGTGTGACTCGTATCAGAATGGTCCAAAGGGACTCTACAGTCCAGAATATTGGGAAGGGCCCATGCTCCATACATCTTGGAGTCCTATCACAGCTCCACTTCACCAGGCCCTGCTTTGGTAACTCGTATGGCAGTCCTGAACCAAAGGAGATAGGAATTCAATTGAAGTTATGTGGTCTTCTGCTAGGCATACAAAGATAAACGAGTCAACAAGTGCATCTCCTAAAGGTTATAATTGAGCTTTCATTTGCCTTCTGGTCCTAGAGTCCCACACAAGTCCCTTGTAGCAAGGCGTTGGCTAACCTGGGCTCTTCGTCTCAAAGCATTACAGGCCTTTTCAAATGTTAATTGGAGTAGGAACTGAGCATATGATATTCCCCAGTATTTATACCCCTTTTGTGAAGGAGTCACATGTTCCCAAAATATGCTGAAGGATGAGGTGGATAAAGGAAGGGGAGGCAAAGGGGAAAGAGGTCATATGGCCTGTCTGATGCTAAAAGAATCCTGCTCCCAGGATCCTCCAGCGCATTCAAACTCACCAAGCTTTAGCACATTCATGCCAACCACAGTGATTCATAATAATAATTCAACAACACCCCAACAGGGGACAGAGCTGGTATGTCCGAAATGACCTTGCAGTGTCCCAAGGCTTCTTAATTAGAGCAGATATAAATGCCTTTGACGTAGATTTTGAGGATTCTGTCCTGTCACTTAAACCCCAGACTGACAGATGTCAAAAAGGCAAATGAAAGCTCAATTATAACCTTTAGGAGATGCACTTGTTGGCTCATTTATCTTTGTATGCCTAGCAGAAGACCACATAACTTAGATCAAATACATTGGGGGCTGCCTGCCCCTTTTGCTCTCCCCCATCCCAGACCCTTCCGCTCTTTTCTAATGGGCTCCGACAGGGCTTCAGATGAGAAGCCAGTTCCACAGGCCGTGCTCGGTTTAGCTGCTTGGCAGTAGTGAGGTGGCAAATACCAAACAGATGGGGAGAAGGATGGAGAGGATAAAGGAAGGAGAAGCAAAGGGACAGGGAGTGGGAGGAAAAGGGGAAAGAGGAGGGGAGACTTATGGGGATTTAAACATGTAGAACTGATCAATGAAATTGTTTTTAATTGTTCACTTTATTAATATAACTTCATAAGCAAAGTTTTATGAATGAAACAACATTCATTCATAAAACCGGTTGCCGCAATAACTGGCTAATTGAGTTTCACTTTCAATCCAATTGCTCCTTAAATCGCTGAAACGTGCACTGTTTCAACATTGTAACTTCTGTTCACTGTTTGTCATTCATTATACTTGTCTATATTGTAACTTCTATTCACTGTTTGCCATTGCTTACACTTGTCCATGTTGTAACCCAAACTCCATTTTAACTTGTCCCAAACTCCATTTTAAAATGCTCACTTCATTTTTGCAAAACCCTGCTGTAATCTGATTAGTTTCGTTTAGATGTGTGACTGAGGTATGGATGGATGATGGAATCAACCTCCAGCCCCAGCCTGTCCTGATGAAACAAGGGTAAACACCAACAGCTGAAGATGCAGACAACAGCCCTGACAAAGCAAGAAGAGTCCACCCAAAAAGGAAAAAACAAAAGTACAATTGAAGAAACCTCAAAGCCAGGTCCCAGGCTGAAAGTCATGTCTGCAACTGATAGGTGATCAATGACACCAAACCCAGAGGCAGCGTGACACAGCAAGACCTATTGACTCTGGATTCAAACTAAAGCCTACAAAAAGGATGGGTGAGAGAGAAGATTTTGGAGGGTAACATTCTGCTGTCAACATGGAAGGGCATCAGAGCATGCCCAACAGAGACCCAGCTCTTTCTTGTGCCCGGCTTTCCTGGGCAGTTAGCCGCCCCAAGCTACGAACCCAAGCCATGAACTCAGGCTACGTTCAGGACTGGTAACTATATAGCAGCTGCAGAACATCTGGTGTGTGTGTGTGTGTATAAATTAGTATTAGATATTAGTTATTGGTCTTAAATCAAATTGAGTTATAATAAACGTGACATCTTGTCTTGTCCCCTGAAACGATCCTGGGTAGTTTTGTCAGTATAACAAACACTTGCCCCTCGGACACTCATGCTGTAGAGTGTTGATTTGATACCACCCCGGGCCCTCCAGTACTACATGGTGGGGCGTGCAGTTACCTAGGTAGATCCAAGACTAGTTATAGCTGCAGAATTCTGGATAAGAGAAATCCTGCATTTCATTGTCTACAGGGTCCATCACTTTATACCTCTAACTACAGCACCTAGGTGGTGAAAGTCTCATTAGAAACACAGAGGTTATGATGCGTCTCTCACTCGGGCCACCGTTGCCCTGGTGACTTGTCTGGAATAACTCCTAATTGTAAAAAGAAAAGGAGTACTTGTGGCACCTTAGAGACTAACAAATTTATTTAAGCATAAGCTTATGCTCAAATAAATTTGTTAGTCTCTAAGGTGCCACAAATACTCCTTTTCTTTTTGCGAATACAGACTAACACGGCTGCTACTCTGAATCCTAATTGTAAGTGAGGCTGAGAGTCTGCAGTGGTATCAGTTAATGTCACTACAGCCCAATGGAACTGGTTTCTTTGGCAGGTTTAGATTTTAATCCGTGTGTTTTACTTAAATGTTCTAAAGTGATTTGTCTCTCTTGATAAGCACAATAACACATTCTGCTGCCCCTCACTCTGTGGCTGACAAGCACTTTGGATGTATTACTGCATTCCGCACCTTGCCCTTGTCAGCAAAGTATTAGCCCCATTTTAGCAATGGAGAAACTGAGGCACAGAGCAACTATGTGACTGGCCCAGCAGTGAATCAGATGCAGAGCTCGGATCAGACACAGTGCTAACTCATTCTTTGCATTAATTGCTACCCCACCCTCCCATTGTTATCTGAAAGCCTAAGCCCAAGTGCATGGTAACTTCACCCTGGTGGCCAGTATCACTGTCCTTATATAGCAAAACAAGAGGTTGGACATAGTTTTTAGGGCACCTTGCAGCAGGACTCACTGTTAGCAACAGCCCTCACGAATTTCTTCCCTTTTAGACCCTCTCTGCAGAGAGAAAGTAGCTAGTGAATCCTCCTCCTCCCTCCCCCACTCCCGCCATCTCTGACATGCGGCTCAATTTTTTTCAGGTTTGTGATGGTGCACACAGACAGGTGATTAGAGTGCTGTGAAAATTAACATTCTGCTCTGGCACAATTGTTTCAAGGTGGATTTGCTTCTTGTCCGTTACACTTACCAGAGAGCTCCATGTTTAGCACATCAAGGTTCAGCTATCTGCTGGCTTTGGAGGCAGTACAACTAACTCTTCCCCAGATTGCTGTGGGTACATCTTAACCAACTCAAGTGGCAGGTAGCTGAGGGCAGGTCCCACCTGTTGCCAGAGGAAGATCATTCTGAGCATGAAATTATGCAGACCAGGCCTGTTCCCAGAGATCCAACTCTGGCTAGAGTAGAAGTCTACTCCACTTCAGAGCACCTCGTTTTTGCTGCTGAGGTCCCATCTGCAGATCAGAACATCTGTTCTTGCATGCAGGCTGGTAAGTTCTAGCTCTCTTGGCACTTGGTGGGGCTATTATTATTTCCTATATTGCAGTGGGGCTGGCGGTGGGGTGAGGGGTTAAATATGGTGGGGACAATCTCAGATATCAGATTATTTGTTTACTATTTCTGTAAAAGAATGTGAGTGTCATCGAGAACAAAATATGGCCTCGTGTTTTTAACCTAGGGCTAAGTTATAACAATGCTCTGATGGTCATAGTGGTGGCTTAAGGAAGAATTTATTTTCTGATTCTGATTTTCTGTTTCTCTTCTTTTTTTCTATTCTGCACCTCACATTGCTTGGTCTCTGCACTCTGCTCTCTTTTGCTGGATCAGCCTGGGTTCACAGAGAGCAACACCCCTGCGAGGTGGGTGTGTAGCATTATCCCAATTCTACAGCCAACCAGTAATGGACAGGAAGGGATGGCTGCGTGGTTAAGGCATTGGACTGAGACTCAAGCAATCTGGGTTTAATTCCTGGATCTGCCACAGGTTTCCTCTGTGACCTTGGGAAAGTTGGCTAGATTTTCAGAGGTATTGAATAGCTCCATGTTTCATTGACTTCAGTTAGAGTTGTGTGTGCTCAGCACCTCTCATAATCAGCCTCCCTACTTCTAGTGCTCGATTTCCCTTCTCTCTTGTCTATTTAGGGTGTACGTGCTTCGATGCAGGTACTGTCTCTTACTATAGGTCTGTACAGCACCTAGCACCACAGTCCCTGATCTCAAACGGGGCGTCTGGACACTGCCGTAATACAAATAACATCTGGTGGATTGTGCTTCAGTTGGAATTGATGTTCTTGGAACCATCCTACACCCCCAAGCTGTGCAATCGCTCCCTATGGCGATCTTATTTATATTATCCCTTTCCTCCTTTTGCCTGTGGCACTTGCGTGTTGGGCCCACTCTCAAATTAAATTGTAAGCTCTTTGGGGCTGGGACTGTCTCTTACTCTAGGGTTGTCCAGCACCCTCCACAATGGGGCTTTGCCCCTTACCTCTAGGCACTACTGTAATACAAATAAATAATAATTAGTACCTTAATTAGGAGATACCTGTGGCTATTGCTTGGCTGCAATTTGTCTCAAGTAGGTCAGTTCCATGTAATAGATTCCTACCAACCCTGGCGATTGGCCAGACTTCTTACTGCTCCTGGAGGGATATGTTATACTGAGTGACACTCAGAATGACTCCATTATTTTGTGTTCATTCACTGCCTTGGAATGTGTCATCAAGAATCAGTCCTTTGTGTACAACACAAGAGGCTACTTCATCTAGACATGATCAAAAGATCTAGGCGGAGACAAAGCCAGAAGCAGTTACTGTAGGAATTACACAATGCATCAATAGCCACAGGACTGAGAGAGCTGATATTTGCTAAGCTCTCTCAGCTATTAGCAGATATAGATTTGCAAGTGGATTGATTATTTTGTGTTGGCTGCTCTAAATAGTTCCCATATCACTTTCAGAGAGCCCTAGAAAAGATTGTCCCAATGACTTGGAAAGAAATCAAAGTCACCAAAGAAGGTCCTGAGGGATAGCCAGCCTTGAAGGTGCATCTCAGAGCTGCCCAGACAGAGAGAACATAGGCAACTTGAGGGCCAGGCAACAAAAGTCAGACCTTGTTATGAATTTTAATGTGAACACATGAGAACATACTTGTGGTCTCAGAAGGCCTCGTTCTTCACAGCTCTGCCACTGGCCTACTAGGTAACTTTAGGCAAATCAGGTCCCACCCTGGGTCTGAGTTTCCCCATATGTAAAATGGGGCTAATGATACTCTTTTGCAAAGCACTTTGAGATCTACAGCTGAAAAATGCCATCTATGAGCGTGCCATTGTTATGTCCCCATCTTTTCTATTACATGTGCGTTCATGGACAGACTCAAATTACACTTTAAATTTAATGGGACATGGTGGTGTTCTTCACTTCCTGCCCTACAAGACTGTGTTGTGTTGCTGTGCACCATTAAGCAGCTGCTGCATTGTACCCTAGAGGGAAGATCCTTGGCTGGTATGAATTGGCAGAGCTAATAGAGCTACACTGATCTATAACATCTGCAGGACTAGCCCCAGAGGTGGCTGCATTTCAGTGGTGGGGGCTGTAATTCCTGGATATAAGGAATGTCTGCACAAGAACGGGACTCTCTAGTTTAATGAAAGGTGTGACTTTAAACCACTTTAGTTGAATTTATGCAAACACCAGTGTGAACATTCTTATTTTGGTCTGAGTGGTTTATTTTGGTTTAGCTTAAACTGATTCCTAATAAGCTCAAACTAAGCTGCAATAAACCTGACTTAAACCAAAATAAGTGTCTACATAGATTTCCCTAAATCAGTTTAAAATAACACCTTTAGTTAAATGGAACAACTTTCTCGTGGCAAGGCCTACTTGTAAAGTTCTTTGGGATTATGAGGAGCAAGAGGTTAGTGAAATGGAAACTTCATTCTTACTGCATTTTTCACTTTCCCCAGCTTTACTGGCTGGTGCAGAAGTGGCTTTTGTTACCCTAATTCACATCAGTGTATGCTAATGTGCTTCCTCTTCTCTTGGGACAGAATTTGGTCACTTGTTTCTTCTATGCACAACATTCTGTGTGCTGAATTCTCTTATGCAGTGTGTTGTGACACACAACTGTGCTCCCCTGGTCAGCATGCAGCTGGGAAACGATTAAGGAATAGGTTTGTCCCGATATAAAACTGAGAACCCAGATCCTTAGCTGGTGGCAGTCAAAGGAGGTCCATTGACTTCTTTAGTGCTCACGCCGATTCACACAGCTGAGAACCAGATCTGAAATCTCCAAATTGCCAGTAAAATGAAAAATTGGAAAGTGGAGCTAGACAGAGCTTTATATGGCCTCTTCCTCTCTCTCTCTCTCTCTCTCTCTCTCTCTCTCTGTCTCCCCTTCACAGGAATATTGGAATGGCAAGGCCAGGCTGAACCAGACTCCATCTCGTGCAGTATCCTGTCTGGCAGATGCTGTGAAGGAAAGGTCGAGAAAGCCCCTGATGTTCAATCAGGCTGAGATTCACTCCTTGATAGGGGCAACGCAAGGTAGGACTGCTCAAAATAGGACCGAAGTGAAGCTTAGGTGGTGCCACACCTTTGTGCTGGCCTCTGCACAGGGCTGAATCTCACCCATGTGCCAAAACCTGCTCCCGGAGGACGTTTCATCCTAACGCCCCCGGGCAGTTGTCGGCTGGCTCAAGCTGTGGGCCACTTTTTCAGCTTGGATGGTTTGGAACTAGTCCCATTCTCCCCTGGTTGCTCCTTTTTACACTGGGAATGGCGAGTGAGACCAGCGTTCAAGGGGGCAGCAGCAGCACTGCTCTGCCTCCTGCTGACTCCAGCAGAAATGTGGTTCCAGCTCACAAAGTAACACTGCAGTGTTGGCGCTGGGCTTGATCCTGAGAAACTCTGAGCCCCAGCCACTCCCTTGGCTGAGCCCCAGCCTAGGAGTCTCCAGACAGCTATCACATCCTTGGCTCCTCCCAATGGCTACTGAAACCAGGTGGGCTGGCTGGGAAGCTACTAGGGCTATAGCCCCAGCCAAGGCACCACCCAGGGGAGCTCAGATTGGAGGATCATCCAGTGCCACTGCCTGGTCCACCTATGCTATTTAAGCCAGAAGGAGGCACAGGAAGATGGTCTGAGCTACCAGGAGGTTTCTTGTTGTGGGTGCACTGGACCCTGCTCATGCCTGCCTCCTGCCCCCAACCTATTCCTGGTTCCTGCTCTGCTCCTGGCTCCTGCCTTCACTCCTGTTCCCACCAGGCTTCTGCTCCATGCCTGATCTTTGCCTCTCCTCCTGCCTTTATGCCTCATCTCCAATCCTCAGTGACCAGTCCTGGCTCTGACCCTGGCCTTCAACTTCTGCCCCTGCCTCTGGCATGACTCTTGGCTTTGTCATTTTGTATCTGACCTCAGCTCTGACCCTCCGCTTCAATTCCTGATTCTGACTCTGGCTTGGCCCCTGGCTCTGGTAACTGGCAGTTGATTTTGTTGCTGACCCTTGGCTTCAGTTCCCCAACCTGGATGCCTGCTCTGTCCACTAGACATGACTCCTTCTCTGACCATTAGGCTGGACTGCCTACATCCCAGTCCATAACAATGAATGTGTTTAAACTGGAGCGGTAGGTGTATTTTCCAGCTCAAGGAGATGTAGCCATGCTCGCTCTGATGAAGTTTGCATGTGTGATGAGGCTGCCTTAACCTGAGGTAGCTTCGAGGCTGCTTAAGCCTCTAAGGAGAAGGGCTATACCAAATTCACAGTCCATTTTGGTCGATTTCGTGATAATAGGTTTTAAAAATCATAAATTTCATGATTTCAGCTATTTAAATCTGAAATTTCATAGTATTATAATTGTAATCTTGACCAAAAAAGGCATTGGGGGTGAGGGGGTTGTAAGGTTATTGTAGGGGGGGTTGCAGTACTGCTATCCTTACTTCTGCATTGCTGCTCACGCTGCCTTCAGAGCTGCGCAGCTGGAGAGCGGTGGCTGCTGTCCGGGAGCCCAGCTCTGAAGGCAGAGCCTCTGCCAGCACCAGCACAGAAGGATGGCACAGAAGTAAGGGTGGCATGGTATGGTATTGCCACCCTTACATCTGCACTGCTGCTGGCAGGGCACCGCCTTCAGAGCTCGGCGCCTGGCCACCAGCCGCCACTCTCTGGCCACCCAGCTCTGAAATCAGCACAGAAGTAAGGGTGAAATACCCTGCCCCTCCCCTAAAATAACATTGCGACCCCCCTGCAACTTCCTTTTGGGTCAGGATCCCCAATTTGATAAACGCTGGTCTCTCCCATGAAATATGTATAGTATAGGGTAAAAGCACACAAAAAAACAGATTTCACAGTGGGAGACTAGATTTCACCGTCCGTGAGGCGGTTTTCATGACCAAGAATTTGGTAGGGCCCCTATTAATGAGCCATCCTTAAGTCTGATAGCAGGATGAGTCATCAGACGCAATTATCTATAGCTTTTGTGATAGGCCCCATGCCATTAGACCAGGGTTCAGCCAGTCCACAGGCAAGGACCCACCCAGGTGATCCCCAAGCAGGTATATAGGCTCCTGAGTGAAGCAGACAGTCTTTCCAGTCTACTTCACATCACTGCCTGGCTAGGAACTCTCCTGTTGTGTAATAGTTATGACAGACTGCCCCTGTGCCTGGTCCAGCCTGCATCTCCTCCTGCCTCAGCTGGCCACCCAGCGATTCTGACAGCGAGCTAGCTATACAAGTGTGCCATCTGAGTCTGGCCCTCAGATGGAATCATGCTTAGGTGGCTAGCCCATCCCACCGTTCACACTGGTGTGGCTGCACCATTTTTACTGCACTTACTTGATCAGTGTCTTCTTGAACTGGAAATTGCATCTCCAGCTCTTGTGTAGACGTACCTTGAGTTGCTCAGAATCAGGCCTAGATGGTTTTTAGCTGGGACTCCATGACTCTTGATCAATATTGCTTGGTTTTACAACTCAAGGGATGTTTTTTCCTAGCTGACAGTGTAACCCCCACACACCTCCTGGGTGTGGTGCTCTGTCCCAGCTAGTGGCACTGAGACCACTTAGAGAGAGATTAATGAGTCTGCTCTGTAGCCTTAGCTAAGAGCCATATGGCTTTTAGCTCATGCAGTAGAGGCTCAAGCGTTTTTCTCCAGAGGTCCCAGGTTCAATCCCGCTCACTGATGACCAGGGTCTGTTCATGTTACAACAGTACCCTGCATACTCCAGCAGGGAGCTGAAAATTCAGCGGAGTGTCTCCGCCTTATAGACTTGCTGAGGAAAGGGGAGGCAGGATGGAGTCCAACTCCCTCTCCTACAGCTGTGAAGACTCTGTGGTCTGCAGCAGGAAAGCAGGCAGATACACAGGGCATAGAGAGAATTACAATGGTTACAGGCCACTGTGTGAGCGTACTCACATGTTAATACCATTGCTCAGGGTGGTTGTCATAAATATAAAGGGAAGGGTAAACCCCTTTGAAATCCCTCCTGGCCAGGGGAAAGCTCCTCTCACCTGTAAAGGGTTAAGAAGCTAAAGGTAACCTCGCTGGCACCTGACCAAAATGACCAATGAGGAGACAAGATACTTTCAAAAGCTGGGAGGAGGGAGAGAAACAAAGGGTCTGTGTGTCTGTCTATATGCTGGTTTCTGCCGGGGATAGACCAGGAATGGAGTCTTAGAACTTTTAGTAAGTAATCTAGCTAGGTATGTGTTAGATTATGATTTCTAGTTCAAAAAATCTCAACTGGATCTCAAAATGATTTCAGGTTAATCCCACCACTATGCCACCATGTCAAGGTTCCTCCCCCACTCTGAACTCTAGGGTACAGATGTGGGGACCTGCATGAAAAACCTCCTAAGCTTATCTTTACCAGCTTAGGTCAAAACTTCCCCAAGGTACAAAATATTCCACCCTTTGTCCTTGCCGCTACCACCACCAAACTAATACTGGTTACTGGGGAAGAGCTGTTTGGATGCGTCTTTCCCCCCAAAATACTTCCCAAAACCTTGCACCCCACTTCCTGGACAAGGTTTGGTAAAAAGCCTCACCAATTTGCCTAGGTGACTACAGACCCAGACCCTTGGATTTTAAGGACAATGAACAATCCTCCCAACACTTGCACCCCCCCTTTCCTGGGAAATGTTGGATAAAGTGTTGGGAGGATTGTTCATTGTTCTTAAAATCCAAGGGTCTGGGTCTGTAGTCACCTAAGCAAATTGGTGAGGCTTTTTACCAAACCTTGTCCAGGAAGTGGGGTGCAAGGTTTTAGGAAGTATTTTGGGGGGAAAGACGCGTCCAAACAGCTCTTCCCCAGTAACCGGTATTAGTTTGGTGGTGGTAGCGGCAAGGACAAAGGGTGGAATATTTTGTACCTTGGGGAAGTTTTGACCTAAGCTGCTAAAGATAAGCTTAGGAGGTTTTTCATGCAGGTCCCCACATCTGTACCCTAGAGTTCAGAGTGGGGGAGGAACCTTGACATGGTGGCATAGTGGTGAGATTAACCTGAAATCATTTTGAGATCCAGTTGAGATTTTTTGAACTAGAAATCATAATCTAACACATACCTAGCTAGATTACTTACTAAAAGTTCTAAGACTCCATTCCTGGTCTATCCCCGGCAGAAACCAGCATATAGACAGACACACAGACCCTTTGTTTCTCTCCCTCCTCCCAGCTTTTGAAAGTATCTTGTCTCCTCATTGGTCATTTTGGTCAGGTGCCAGCGAGGTTACCTTTAGCTTCTTAACCCTTTACAGGTGAGAGGAGCTTTCCCCTGGCCAGGAGGGATTTCAAAGGGGTTTACCCTTCCCTTTATATTTATGACAGTGGTGCATGGCAAAACTGGCCCAATACATGAGACAGGAATTTAAATCCCTTAAAATGGTCTTGCTCCAGACTATGTTGTCATAGATGGGGAAGAAGTTTCCTTCTTTCCTAGCTGAAGGAGTGGCACTCCGAGTCACAGAGCTTGCAATGTAAATGTAAGGGAAGGTGATGCAAGCCAACCATAAATATAGATAAGGGAGCACAGGCTGAGAGAACTGCTCCAGGGCCATCTTTTTGGAATCATTTCAAGAGTCACAGGGTTCAAGGGAGATGAGTTTAGAGAAGTGGTCCCCAAACTTTTTACCTTTTGCTCCCCTGTCCCCTTACCGCTAACTGCAGTTCCCCCTTGCTGGCGGCCAAAGTTGGGGCTGGAGCCATGGCCGGGCCAGGCCCCAGGGCTGCAGCTGGGGGAGGGCTGGGAGCAAAACCACAGCTGGGCTGCGGCCAGAGGTGGGGGCCGAGGCTGAGGCTGGGGCTGCAGATGGGAATGGAGCCATGACTGGGCTGTGGTTGGGGCCAGCAGCCAGAGCCAGGGCTGTGGCTGAGGCTGGGGCCGTAGCAGAGCTGGGGGAAGAGCAGGGCTAGGTGCTGCTCCCTCCCTGCCTGCCGTAGGGGCCCAGCTATGCCACCTGAACATTCCTCTGCACCCCCCAAGCGGGGTGTGCCCTACAGTTTGGGGACCATTGCTTTAGAGCCAGCAACGCCATCAAAACAGCATCCTAATATTAAGGCCACAGCAGTAGCAGGGGTGAAAGACAAGCTCCCCTGCCAGCTCCCCGCCCAGACCAGCTTTTGGCTGCCTAAGGACAATGGTGCCCAGTGGCTCCCTCTCCTCGTCCCCCACTATGTAGAGCACTGGCAGCAGGGGTAAAAGCAGGGTTTGCCAGCTCCTCTTCATAGCCTCCAGCCCTCTGACAACTTCTTCTGAACTCTCCACCATGCTGATGTGGCCAGCTCCTTCCCAGTGCTCTGCCAGGACTCCAGATAATCCCTCTTGAAGGTAGATGCCATTGCCTCGGCCATTAACTGATTGTTGTTAAGTCGCTCATTGTCTGTCCCCAAGTTATTCTAACTATGCACCTTGGCTTATCTTCCTGCTCCTCCTTTCCTTGCTCTCTTTTTCCCACATCCCCTCAGCCCTCTCACCCCTGCTACCCCAGTGTGTCACACAAATGAGCAAAAGGAATAGAGGAGGAGAGAGAGAGAGACTGACTCTATAGCAATAGTTAATGACTTCAACTTTTCAATTGAAAAACAAAATTAAAGAATCCCTAACCCCAGAGCCCTTCAAACCCACTCCAGCAGCTGCATAATGTTATTTACATTATCCTTGTCCTCCCTTCTCTGATCCTCATTCCCTTTCATCTCCTCTTAGCTCTCATTATGCTATACTTAACCTTAGACTGTAGTCTCTCAGGACGGGGGCTATGTCTTTTATTTGTTCTTTAAAGGGCTGTGCACATTCATGGAGCTGCATCAGTAATAATACACAATTGCATTTGCTGACAGTGAGCTGTCTGGCCTTGGAGTTCTTCCTCATCCTTGGTCAGTGAGAGATCCCTTACTGCCCTACTCCCCATACTGTAGTCTAATTAGTAAGCACTGGGTCCCTAGTAAATTCCATCTGTTCCGAAACATTTAACACACACAAAAAGGCAAGTTTAGCCTCACAATCCTTCTCTGGAGAAACTCCCACAGAGTCACTCCTCTGAATTGTTAAATCAATTAAAGCAACTCCTTTACACGTGACAGCTGTAGGTCAAAAAACCCCATGCTCTCATTCTTACCTGTAAAAATAAACCTGTAATTAAGGACTCATCCATCCAGCATAACTGACATTCGTTAGTTGCTCATAGTTGTAATAGCAACTGTGGGCACTGTTCAAGATTGCATTACCAGATACGTGCCTGCATGAAACTCCTATTCCAACGGTGGTGCTTGCTTTGTATCTGAGGGGCATAGGTCCTTCAGTTGAGGTGGCATTGACCATGTTCATGGTCTCCTTGGTTTACAGGCAACAGGCTCTAAAGTTGTTTCTCTTTCTCGCATCATTCCTGTGATAAATGAAGGGAGGGGGTAGCTCCCTTTTATGGACACCCAGCCAGCCAGTAGCTATATAATCCCTCTTAGTAGCTGTTCTAATTGCTCTACCTATAAAGGGTTAAAAAGTCTTACTGCTATGCACAGGTAAAAGGAAGTGAGTGGGCACCTGGCCAGAAGAGTCAAGGGGAAGACTAGAACTTTTTAAATTTGAAAAAAGACCCCCCTTTTGTCTCTGTGGGTGTTCTCTTGGGAGAGGCAAAGAGGGTAACAGCTATGCTGTTAGAAGCTTGGGGCCAGGTATGAAAAATCTTCAGTATCATACCTAGAAACTACTCATCTAAAACCCCAGATATGTAAGTAGATCAGGAAATGTCTAGGAAGATGCGATTAGGTTTATCCCTTTTATTTCTTTATGGCTTGTGGACTCCTCTGTGCTAACCCCTGGTGCTCTTGTTTAGCTTGTAATCTTTAAGCTGAACCTCAAGAAAGCTATTATTGGTGCTTAATCATTGTAGTTGCTCTTTTAAAATCTAGCAATAGCCTGAGTTCCAAGATGTATTTTCTTTCTTTTATTAATAAAATTTATCTTTTTTAAGAACAGAATTGGATTTTTGTGTCTTAAGAGGTTTATGCACATGTTGTTTAATTAGCTGGTGGCAACAGCTGACTTTCTTTCTTTCTTAGCTCTTCCCCAGAGTGGGGTGGGGTGTAAGGCCTTGAGGGTACCCTACAGGAAGGAATTCCCAAGTGCGCCTTCCTGGGCTCTCAAAGGGGTTCTGCACTTGGGTGGTGGCAGCATCTACCAATCCAAGGTCTGGGAAAAGCTGTGACCTTGGGAGTTCAATACAAGCCTGGAAGGGCCAGTACTAATTTTTAGAATCCTTGCGGGCCCCCACCTTCTGCACTCCAAGTGCCAGAGTGGGGAATTAGCCTTGACTGTTCCTCCAGCTGTTATGAGGCTGTGTCTCCTCTGAGAACGTAATATTGCAGGGAGTCATTGAGCCAGTCAGGATACATACATAAGAAATTACAAGTGGGCACCAGGGACAATGTGTATTAAGGGGAGGGGAAGGGAAGAAGGAAGAAAAAAGGGAATGATCAGGAAAGCAAACAAGACTCTAACCAGATTATTTAACAAACACACAGTGAAGAGTATCCACCGCTACCCCCCGCTGCCACCAGTCCCCAAAGTCCCTACGACCTCACAAAGCGATGCTAGTGGACTTGCTGTTAACCCTGCTAACAGTTGCGGGTGGGGTGGGAGGGTGTCCTTGGGCAGAGGGCTATCAGATTGCCATAGGCAGCTGTGTGGGTGTGATGGTGAGAGTGTTAAACACACAACAGTAGAAGATATAGACAAAGGGAACAGCAAGATTAGAGCTTCCTCCAGATGAGCAGTTCAAACCCAGCTCCAATTCCAAGGCCAGGCCTTTGGCTGAGTTCAGGGTTGTAGCAATCAAAATCCTAGCCCCGAGGCTCTTGTTTCCTAAAGGACTTGTTGTACCTCACTACATGTACATGTCACTGCATGGCAATCCTTGAGGTTCTCGCAAACACAGCACAGTCAGGGCCATCAGGTCATCTCTGGAACAGAAGCCTGCAGGGGGTTAGAGGACAGCAAGCTAAAAACGGTTACTTACTTTCTTGTAACTGTTGTTCTTTGAGATGTGTTGTTCACGTCAATTCCACATTCGGTATGCAAGCGCGCTGGATGCACGAGTGTCGGAAACTTTTTCCCTTAGAGGCTCCCGTCGGGCCGGCGGGGCCCCCCGAGTGGCACCACTGCGCTGTGCATATATACCCCCGCTGGCCCGACCCCCTCCAGTTCCTTCTTGCCGGCGACTCCAACAGAGGAGGGTGGGTGGTGGAATGGACGTGAACAACACATCTCAAAGAACAACAGTTATGAGAAAGTAAGTAACCATTTTTTCTTCTTCGAGTGCTTGTTCACATCCATTCCACATTAAGTGAATCACAAGCTTACCTCTGGAGGAGGGTAGGAGTCACGGAACAACTGCTCGGAGGACCGCTCTGCCAACCACTGTATCCTCTCTGGCCTGCTGGTTGACCGCGTAGTGGGTTGTGAAGGTGTGCACAGAGAACCAGGTGGCTGTTCTGCAGATCTCCTGGATCGGTACCTGTGCCAGGAACGCCGTGGAAGTCGCTTGCACCCTGGTCAAGTGGGCTGTGACCGCCGGGGCCGGAACAATTGTGAGCTCATAGCATGCCCGGATGCAGCTTGAAATCCAAGACTAAATCCGCTGCGCCAACACTGGGAGGCCTTTCATCCTCTCGGCTACAGCCACAAACAGCTGCACAGATTTGCGAAAGGGCTTGGTGTGCTCCAAATAGAACATTCAGGGTGTGCAAGCTGCAGTGACTCGGGTCCGTATGCGGTCTCGGGAAGAACACCGGCAGACAAATGTCGTGGCCCAAATGGAATTGGGAGACCACCTTAGGGAGGAACTTGGGGTGTGGCCGGAGCTGCACCTTGGCCTTCTGAAATACTGTACATGGTGGCTCAGAGGTAAGGGCCCTCAGTTCGGACACCCTTCTGACCGAGGTAATGGCAACCAGAAATGCTACCTTCCAGGAAAGGTGGAGGAGAGAACAGGAAGCGAGGGGCTCGAAAGGGGGTCCATGAGCTTAGAGAGGACCAGTTTAAGGTTCCAGGGAGGCACTGGTGGGTGGGAGTATGGGAACACCCTCTCCAACCTTTAAGGAACCGTCCCACCATTGGGTGGGAAAACACCGAGCCCGCCCAAGAACCCCGGATGGAAGGCGGAGATGGCTGCCAGGTGCACTCTGAGTGAGGACGGGGCTAGCCCTTGCTGCTTGATGTGCAGGAGGTACTTCAGGATGGCCTGCACCGGGGCCTGGCACAGCCACACCTCTCGGGGTTCACACCAACAAGGAGAACCTTTTTCACTTGACCGTATAGGCCACCCTGGTAGAGGGCTTTCTACTGCCCAGCAGAATCTGCTGCTTGGGCAGGGAGCACTGGCTCTCCAGGGCGTTTAGCAACAGAGCTTCCATGCCATCAGGTGCAGTGACTGCAGGTCAGGGTGGAGAAGCCGCCCGCTGTCCTGTGTAATGAGGTCTCGGTGTAGGGGCAGGACTATTAGGGCCTCCACCGAGAGCTCTAGGAGCGATGTGTACCAGTGCTGGTGGGCCCAGGCTGGGGTGATGAGGATCACTGCCGCCCTGTCCCTGCGCACCTTGAGTAAGACCTTGTGCACCAAGGGAAGCAGGGGGAAGGCATACATCAAGCCCCCTCTCCATGGGATCGCAAACGTGTCTGTGAGCGAGCCCGGGCTGCAGCCCTGGAATGAGCAGAACCGCGGGCACTGGGCGTTGGCCCTGGTGGCAAACAGGTATACCCGGGAAAATCCCCACCTGCAGAAGAGCGAAAGCATGACGTCCCCCCTGAGCGTCCACTCATGCATGCAATACAACCTGTGAGGGAGTCCGCCAACTTGTTTTGTACCCCCAGGAGATAGGACGCTTCAAGGTGAATTGCATGGGCTATGCAAAGGTCCCAGAGGAGGAGAGCATCGCGACAGAGTGGCGAGGAACAAGCCCCGCCCTGTTTGTCTATATAAAACATGGCAGTAGTGTTGTCTGTCAGAACTGTCACACTGTGACCACTCAGAGTGGCGTGAAAGGTCTGGCAGGCAAGACGAACCGCCCTGAGCTCCTTCACATTGATATGGAGCGACTGCTCTGCTTCGGACCACAAGCCCTGTGTCATGAGGTCCCCCAGGTGAGCCCCCATCCATGGTCTGACGCGTCCGTCACCAGCGTCAGGTCCGGTTGTGGGGCAGCAAAGGGGATGCCTTCGCAAACCACAGGCTGGGACTGTGATCACAGTAGGGAGTCCAGCACGTCCCTTGGGGCTGTCACTACCAAGTCCAGGGGGTCCTTGCATGGGCAGTACACGTGAGCGAGCCATGCCTGCAGAGTCCTGAGTCTCAGTCTGGCATGCCTGACCACGTGCATGCATGTCGCCATGTGGCCCAGCAGCCGCAGGCAGCACCTGGCTGTTGTTGTTGGAAACTGGCACAGGGAGGCCACCGCTTGCTGCATAGCCCGGAATCAGGATACTGGAAGGCTTGCCCTGGCCTGCACCGTGTCCAGGACCACCCCTATGAATTCCACTCTCTGCGTAGGTACGAGCGTGGACTTGGGGACGTTGACCAGGAGCCCCATCTCGCAGAACAATATCAGGGCTACCTCTACATGGCCCCACACTTCCGCCTCGGTTCGGCCCGCCAGTCGTTGCGGTATGGGTACACCTGGATTCTCTGCCTCCGTAAGAAGGCTGCCACCACTACTATGCACTTCGTGAACACCGTTGGGGCCGTGGCTAGACCGAACGGGAGAACCGCAAACTGGTAATGTTCTTGGCCCATGGTGAAGCGTAGGAACCACCAATGTGCTGGGTGGATGGCGATATGAAAGTACGTGTCCTTCATGTCGAGGGCAGCGTACCAGTCCCCCAGATCCAGGGAAGGGATGATGGTGCCCAGAGCAACCATGGAGAACCGGGCCTTGACCAGGAATCTGTTGAGCCCGCGCAGGTCTAGGATGGGGCGAAGGCCCCCTTTGGCCTTGGGGATGAGGAAGTACCAGGAGTAGAACCCCTTCCCCCTTAGGCTGTGCGGCACCACCTCTACCGCCCCCGCCTCTAGCAGCAAGCGGACTTCCTTCTGTAGGAGATGCTCGGGAGAGGGGTCCCTGAAGGGGGACGGGGAAGGGAGGTTGGAGGCAAACTGCAGCGAGTACCCGTTCTGCACCGTGCATAAGACCCAATGGTCCTGACCACGCACGGGAGAAACGGGACAGGCAGTTCAGGAAACAAAGGGACGAATCCGGTGACTGGTCTGGTACGCTGTCCTTGAGAGCACCTTCAAAAGTCTGGCTTAGTGCCTGGCTGGGGTTTGTGCTGGCCTTGGTTCTGGCCCGGCGCATTATTGTTACTATTGTTGTTGCACCATCACCTGTTATCCCTGCCTCGTCTACGGTAAGGCTCATGCCTATGGGGAGACTGGTACTGGCGTTGAGGGGAAGACTGCGGCTTAAAGGGCTTCCTCTGGGTCGCTGGGGTGTGCATACCCAGCGACTTAAGCATAGCTCGCGAGTCCTTGAGGCTGTGCAGCCTCGTGTCTGTCTGGTCCGAGAAGAGCCTGGACCCTTTGAAGGGGAGGTTCTGGAGCGTATTCTGGACCTCGGGTGTCAGGCCTGACTCCTGGAGTCACGCTGAGCACCTCATGACCACTCCTGGCACGCCGCATCGCCGAATCCAAGGAGGCCTGGAGAGAGGTCTTGGCTACTGCCTTGCCCTCGTTCACCCAGGCCTTGAACTCCTATTGGGAACCTTGCAGGAAGCTGTCCTTAAACTTCCCCACCGTTGCCCAGGAGTTGAAATTGTGCCTGTTGAGGATGGCCTGCTGGTTCGCAATCCTCAACTGAAGGCCCCCAGATGAGTACACCTTTCTGCCAAAAAGGTCCAGGCGTTTCGCCTCCTTGGCCTTAGGGGCCGGGGTCTGTTGTCCATGGTGCTCCCTTTCGTTTACCGCTGGGAGGTAGGCAGAGGAGTGGGGACAAGGTGTGCTCGGTGGAGCAGAGGGTGAGGGGAGCTATGGTGGGCTGCAGGAAATAACTCTGCGGGCCGCATCCGTATGTTTGAGACCCCTGCTCTACTGGTTTGTGGTGGATCTTCATTGACTCAGCCCTCTGGCCAAGTCTGGCACTCTCTGAGTGCCCTCTGTAATGTCTCTCTATTTGTCCCTGCTCCAGAATAGAGCAGTGCCCCAGGGCTCCTTCCCTGGAGGCAATGCCTTCGCCCTCTTAGGGCCTTTCCGGCCACAATTCTCCAGCTGGCCACTGCAGTTCAATTCCCCCCTCTTGGGGTGCCTCAAATGTCCAGGCCAACCACTTCCCACTCTAATGGGGGGTTGGGGGTGGGGGGACCCAGGCCCACCCACTACTTCAGGTCCCAGCCCTGGGATCCTGTAGGCATCAGCTGTCTGCTGTGTCTCTTGATCTAAGTCGCAGTGCTGTCTTCACCTTTATCTCAGGGCCTTGTCCTGATGGAGTACCTGCAACCAGATCAGGGCTCCTTCTTGCTCTTCCCAATTTCTGACAGTACTACCTCATCCAAGGTCCTACTGCTCTAGCTCTAGCAAGGAACTGATCTCAGTCTAGCCCTGCAGCTCTTCTTATACTAGCCTGCTAGGCCCTGATTGGTTGCTTCCCACACAGCCGCTCTAGGAAGCTTGGCAGGCCTCCAGCAGGGGGCCTGAGGGCCTAGTCCACCCCATTACACCTGGGCTTTGAGGTAAGAGCTTAAAATGGTTGTTCAAGGGCTTCTTTCAGGGGGCTTCCTTAAATGGAGCCACACTTACATTAATTGGAGTTTCAGAGTAGCAGCCGTATTAGTCTGTATCCGCAAAGCTTATGCTCAAATAAATTTGTTAGTCTCTAAGGTGCCACAAGTCCTCCTTTTATTAATTGGAGCGTTTCACTTCTCCTTGCCTGGATTGTTAAAGGGAACCCTTTGTTGCCCCAACAAAGGGGAAATGTAAGCAGCCTCAGCAGAGCCACAGTTGGCCAGAAGGAGGTGCTACAAGGCAGGTGGCCCTTTTACACCGCATAATTTAGTGTAAATGGTGTCTCATTTTGGCGATTCATGTGGGTGGAGCTTAATTTGTGGGTGAAGTTTTGATAAGTACCACCACTGTTTTTGTTCTCATCAGACCCCTGCCTGTAACTGAAAGTGTCATTTGGGAGGCTCAAAAAATGGAACCTGGTTTATCGTTAGCTCTGCATACAAGCTGTTGCATTGAAGAATTTGTAAATATTTTTAAAAACCTAATTTCCAGGCACAAAATATCAATAAGTTGTAAAAGTTGCAAATATTTGCTATGTAAAGACTTTTTTCCCTAAGGGAATGTTGCAGTTTTTTGAAAAAATACATTTGTTAGGAAATTCACAGTTAGAGGTAAATGTGTACGGCTCAGTAGGCCTTCAACCAGGCCTGTAGGGCTACCAGGCAACTAACACACCCACAATACCACCCAGTAGTAGCTGGACTCTGGTCACTTTCTGCCACCCACACTCTGCAGAAATTCAATGCCACAGGAAGTTCCACCTCCAGTGAACTGACTGACAGTGGTCTTAGCGATCCCTGATTGGCTTCTTGTCCCTATATAAGGGCACAGGACATGCCTACAAATGTCCAGATAACAGAGTGTATCCCTAGCTCCTCTGTGCCTGAACTCCTGGTACTGACCTTGGCTCTGATTTGGATTCTGACTTCTGTTGACCCCTGGAACCCCCTGGTATTGACTCTTGATCTGAACCTTGGCTTAACTCTTGACTCTGTGTGACACTAGGAACCCCCCTGTATTCATGCTCTATAAACTATTATAATAATCTTTATACAAAACATGCCATGTGAGGTATCATTTGAAAACTAATAACTCACTGGTCAATATTATCATGGTGAAATGTATGTTGCAACATTATATGTAGGATGTTATTAAGAACATAAGAATGGCCATACTGGGTCAGACCAATGGTGAACCTACCCCAGAATCCTGTCTTCTGACAGTGGCCAGTGCCAGGTGCTTCAGAGGGGACGAACAGAACAGGGCGTCCCCTGTCATTCATTCCCAGCTTTTGGCAATCAGAGTCTAGGGACTCCCAGAGCATGGGGTTGCACCTCTGATCATCTTGACTAATAGCCATTGATGGATCCATCCTCCATGAACTTATCTAACTTTTTTTAAACCCAGTTATACTTTTGGATTACACAACATCCCACAGCAATGAGTTCCACAGATTAACTGTGTGTTGTGTGGAGAAGTACTTCCTTATGTTTTAAACCTGCTGCCTATTAATTGAATTGGGTGACCCCTAGTTCTTGTGTTATGCAAAGAGGTAAATAACACTTTCTTATTTACTTTCTCCACACCAGTCATGATTGTACAGATCTCTATCATCTCCTCCCTTATCATCTCTTTTCCAAGCTGAACAGTTGTAGTCTTTTTAATCACTCTCATATGGAAGCTATTCCATACACCTAATCATTTTTGTTGCCCTTCTCCGTACTTTTTTTAATTCTAATATCTCTTTTTTGAGATGGGATGACTAGAACTGCACACAGTATTCAAGGTGTGGGTGTATCATGGATTTATATCAGGGGTGGCCAACCTGAGCCTGAGAAGGAGCCAGAATTTACCAATGTATATTGTCAAAGAGCCACAGTAACACATCAGCACCCCATCAGCTCCCACCCCGCTCCAGCCCCCAGCGCCTCCCACCCGCCAGCAGCTCTGCCAGTCAGCACCTGCCGCAATCAGCTGTTTCACATGCGCAGGTGGCTCGGAGGGTGGGAGGGGGAAGCAGTGAGTGCATGGCAGGGTTGGGGGAAGGGACATGGGCCTTGGGGGAAGGGGTAGGGTGACCAGACATCCCAATATTATTGGGACAGTCCCAATTTTAACCCATTTGTCCCGATATCGGGGACGGACTGCTCACCATCACTGCCAAAGTCCCAGGGGTGGTGTGGCAGCACTTCCTGGGGCAGCCCCTGGTGGTGCGCCCGTGCGTCCACTGGCAGAAGCCTGCAGTGTGGGTGGCCCCTGGGCACACCGGCGGAGGGGGTCTCCGCGTGCTGCACCAGCTTCCTCCTGCCCAATCAGAGCTTTGGGGTGTGGCTTGCAGGCACCGGCAGCAGGCAGAGAGCCCTCCACCCCACCCCACCCTAGGAGCCAGTGGGACCTGCCAGATGCTTCTTGGGAGCCACCCCAGGTAAGCACCACCGGGACTCCCCACCACGCCCCCAGCAGGTGCCTCTGGCTCTTAGGGTCGGGGGGCGGGGGCTAGGGGGCTCTGTGGGCTGCGCTCACCTGCAAGCCCCACTCCGCAGCTCCGGCAGGTCCCATTGGTGCTTTTCCTGGCCAATGGGAGCCACAGAGCTCACACTTGTGGCAGGCGCAGCACGTGGAGAGTCTGGAGACCCCCCTCGCTGCTCTGACCCTAGGAGCCAGAGACCTCCCAGCAGGGCTGGTGAGTGTGGCCAGGGAAAGGGGCCGGGTGTGATGGAGTAAGTGTCTGGGAGGTGTGTGTGGGGTGCTGGGCTGTGAGGGTGTGGAGGGTGCTGGGCATTGGGGGAGGTTTGTATGTTTTGGGGTGCTAGGAAGTGCGGGTCTGTTGGGGGTTGCTGGGCAGTGGGGGAGATCTTTGTGTGTCAGGGCACTGGGCAGTGGGGGTCTGTGTGGGGCGTTGTTTAGTTGTGGGGGTGGGGGAGGGCACTGGGAGGGAGGAAGGGAGGAGAAACCTGTGCCCCGGGCTCCTTGGCTTCTGTTGGGGACTGGAGCTGGGGCCATGAGTCCTTGCCCCTTGGCTTGTGGTGCGGGCTGCAGCAGGGGCCGTACACCCCTCTTGCAGCTTCCTAGGGCTGTGTACCCCCTCTCATGACTCCGGTCGGGGCACATGCACCTGTGGCTCTCTTCTACCCCTACCCCCACCCCGCTCGCCCAATGTGTCCTGATATTTCACTCTTGCGATCTGGTCACCCTAGGAAGGGGTGGAGTGGGGGCTGAGCAGGAGGTTGAGCAGTAAGCACCTCCTGGCACATTGGAAAGTTTATGTCTGTAGCTCCAGCCCTGGAGTCAGTGCCTATGCAAGGAGCTGCATATTAACCTCTAAAGAGCCGCATGCGGCTCCGGAGCCACAGGTTGGCCACCCCTGATTTATATAGTGGTATTATGATATTTTCTGTTTTATTGTCTGTCCCTTTCCTAATGATTTCTAGTATTCTGTTAGCTTTTTTGACTGCCACTGCATATTGAGCAGATGTTTTTGGAGAACTAGCCATGACACCAAGATCTCTTTCTTAAGTGGTAACAGCTAATTTAGAGCGCATTATTTTGTATGTATAGTTGGGATTATGTTTTCCAATTAACATTATTTTGCATTTATCAGCATTGAATTTCATGTGCCATTTTCTTGCCCAGTCACATATTCAAAACCACCCAGCCCTGCCTAGGCAAAGGTTGTTAAACAAAGGATTGTGTATAGTAAACAGTGTCCTCTAGACAGCTGGGGAGGAGATGGGAGGAGACACAACAAATTTGCATTTCAGCAAAAACAGGTGGGGAGAAAGAGCATGGTGCTTCCTTCATAGAATATCAGGGTTGGAAGGGACCTCAGGGGGTCATCTAGTCCAGCCCCCTGCTCAAAGCAGGACCAATCCCCAATTTTTGCCCTGGATCCCTAAATGGCCCCCTCAAGGATTGAACTCACAACCCTGGGTTTACCAGGCCAAAGCTCAAACCACTGAGCTATCCCTCCCCCCTTCACCACCAGACTCCATGTTGCTGCCTTTACTGCTTGAAATAGTGTGGGTGAGAAGGGCCATCTTGAACAAAGCCTTGAACAGAAATAAGTGATGGTCACATAAACACCACCCTATACCGGAAACCTACTGACCACTATACTTACCTACATGCTTCCAGCTTCCAACCAGGACATATCACACGATCCATTGTCTACAGCCAAGCGCTAAGATACAACCGAATTTGCTCCAGTCGCTCAGACAGAGACAAACACCTAAGATCTTTATCAAGCATTCTTAAAACTACAATACCCACCTGGGGAAGTGAGGAAAAAGATTGACAGAGCGAGATGGGTACCCAGAAATCACCTACTACAGGACAGGCCCAACAAGGAAAATAACAGAACACCACTGGCCATCACGTACAGTCCCCAGCTGAAACCTCTCCAGCACATTATCAACGATCTACAACCTATCCTGGAAAATGATCCCTCACTCTCACAGACCTTGGGAGACAGGCCAGTCCTCACTTACAGACAGTCCCCCAACCTGAAGCAAATACTCACCAGCAACTACACACCACACCACAGAAACACTAACCCAGGAACCAATCCCTGTAGCAAACCTCGTTGCCTATTCTGTCCCCATATCTACTCTAGCGACACCATCAGAGGACCCAACTACATCAGCCACACCATCAGAGGCTCATTTCACCTGCATGTCTACTAATGTTATATATGCCATCATGTGCCAGCAATGCCCCTCTGCCATGTACATTGGCCAAACCGGACAGTCCCTACATAAAAGAATAAACGGACACAAATTGGACATCAGGAATGGTAACTTAGAAAAGCCAGTTGGAGAACACTTCAATCTTACTGGACATACTATAATAGATTTAAAAGTAGCTATACTTGAACAAAAAAACTTCAGAAACAGACTTCAAAGAGAAACTGCAGAACTAAAATTCATTTGCAAATTTAACACCATTAATTTGGGCTTGAATAGGGACGGGGAGTGGCTGGCTCATTACAAAAGCAGCTTTGCCTCTCCTGGAATTGACACCTCCTCATCAATTATTGGGAGTGGACTACATCCACCCTGATCGAATTGCCCCTGTCAACACTGATTCTCCACTTGTGAGAACTCCCTTCTCTTCATGTGTCAGTAAATAATGCCTGCATCTGTAATTTTCACTCCATGTATCTGAAGAAGTGGTTTTTTACCCACAAAAGCTTATGCCCAAATAAATCTGTTAGTCTTTAAGGTGCCACCGGACTCCTTGTTGTTTTTTGTGGATACAGACTAACACGGCTACCCCCTGATACTTGCTAGATTAAGTTTTAGATGAGTGTTTTCATTTTGATTTGCTTGTAATTATTTCTAACTTTATCTCTTATACCTGAATTCATTTAATAGCTTATCTTCTTTTGTTCTGCTTTATTTTTTTAATGTAAAGCAACTTAGTGCTGTGTTTAAACTCAACTGGTAATGCCAATAAAAGTAGCAAACTAATTAATACTGACTTTTTACTAGATCAACGGATCTTAATATCTGGACTGCCCAGGGGAAGGCTGGACTCTGCAGAATACATGTTTTTGGGAAAATTCAGGACTGGGAGTGTGTTGGGGTCATGCTGCAAGTAGTAACCAAGGCTGGTGAAAGCCAGAGTGTGACTAGTGTGTTGCTGACAGGCAGTTGGGGTCAGAGCTGCTGGGCTAGGCTGTAGCTATACACAGACACTCAGGATGTGACCTGCCCGCTGGTAGGCTGTTTGTGAGGATCCCAGGTTGGGAGTTACAACAGCAGAGCATTGTGAGGCACCCAGGGTTGCCAGGCAGGTGGAGACACAATCCCTTCTTGGTCTGGATTGCATCCCAGAATGTGACAGTGGTGTAGTCAAAGCAGGATTTATACAAAGCTAGATATTTTAATGGAGATTTACACTGGAAGCACTGGTGGAACAGTTTTCAGTGATTCTCAAGCGTGGTGGCTGGAAACAATCAAAATAATGGTTACAGCTTTATTATTTTCTGTTTATTTTGGATAAGGCAAATAGAACAAAAGTAAAGCAGAAACATGAGTGTCAGCAAAGCACCCATGTTGCTAGAGCTGGCCAGGTTGGAGAATGAGCAGAAAGACAAAGAGCATGAACCCCAAATGTGAGAAGCAGAGATGAGAGCCAAGGAGAGGGAGGCAGAAAGGCAGCAGCAAGAAGCAGCACACCAGTGGGCCATGGAGCCAAAACAGAAGGAATCCCAAGAAAAAGAGAAGGAAAGGCTGCATGCCCAGAGCATAATGGACAAGCAGGGTCAGAATCCACCATCTCCCGGTATTCCCTCCATCCAAGGATCACCAAGCTGGAATAAGTTGTACCTTGCATACAAAGACACAGAGTTTATCAAAGAATACCTCACCACTTTTGAAAGGCTATGTGAAGTACATGAAGTTCCAGAGAATAAGAAAGTCCCCACACTGATTGAAAAACTCTCTGCTAAAGCTTTAAATGTATTTAATGAAATGCCAGTTGAAGAAGCTTTGATATATGCTGAGTTTTAAAAAGCTGTCTTGCAAAGGTTTCATGTTACCCCTGAAGTGTACAGTTGAAATTTAGAAATCTCAAGAAAAGTGTTGGCATGAGTCATAGTGAGTACGCCTATAAAATGTGTGACCTAATGAGAAAATAGGCAAAGGGAAAGGGGGCTGAGAACTATGACCAATTGTTTGATCTTTTTGCTCAAGAACGTTTCTTAAGCATCGTTCTGAAGAGGTCAGAGACACAATGGGATAAATCTTTAAAATCTGTACAGGAAGTTGTCATTCTGGTTGATTTCTTTGGGTAAGCCTGAATGTCTAGTGAGCGCAAGACACGGAAGCAGTGCACAAGCCCAGTGTAAAGGGGGAACTCTGTTTTACCCCTCGGAAGAAAGAGGGTGGTTGGGAGCCCAGGCACTCAATTATTCAGAGGAGGAAATTACAATACATATTTGCATGGCATCAATAACTGAAATCTTAATGATCTTAATGAAGCCACCAATACAGAGATTGTGCACTAAGGTAGTATTTAAATCAGGTGCACCTGTCTTTGCCTTGTTCCGGCAAACTGCGTGTGCCTCTTCTAAAACAATGGGAAGCCACCAGAAAAAGGTTGGCTTTTACATCTCTGCACCAAAACCATCGATATGCAGGATACTCTCCAAAACACGTAGGGTTGTCATGTTCTGAGACTTGGAAGACATGTGGACAGAGGAACCTTGAATGGGGCATCTTGGGCGCTGAGTTATGGGCACTCTCGGGATGGTTCAAAGCAGAGGATGGACAGCACTGGAAATTTGAAAACCTGCTTCCTGCTCTGGACATGGAAGTTGCATGAGTGCTCTGGATCCAGCTGCATGCTCAGCCTTTGGGATTTTCAGAAGCCAGCTGTCATGTGAGGATATGGCACCTGATCTCTGCTGTGCATACTTGTTAGTATCACCTTCTACTACTCTGGGCCCCAAACACTCAGCAGGAAGCAGGAGCTATATAATTGTTTAGATCTGCTCTGAGCAGGGTTAGATGACACAACATTAGATGACTAGCAGCCCCCTGGAGCCTTGTCTACACTAGTGCTCTCACCAATGGGGCTGCACAAGTATTAGCAGAGGTGGGAAATTGTTACCCGGAGCCCCTAGTGTAGATACAGCAAAAGAGACTGTACTCAGAGTACTGCCAAATGCACAAGGTAGACAAACTTAAAAAAATAAAACAAAAAACACAGGGAGGAAATGTTATTTAATTGCTTTCACTCCTAGTAATTGGAGGTGTTACACGGAACAATAGCAGGTGCAACATTTTCAGACAGTGCGATTTTTTTTGTTTAATTATTATTTTTATCAAGTTGATGGTGTCCATTTAATATTTTTTCCAACTCAGGATATGAGAGATCACAAACAATACAGCAGGAGGGCAACAGGAATTTTCTTTAGATTCTGTGTTGAATAGATCTTCCACTATATAATGATGAATCAAATTAAATGAGAAAGAGTTCTAAGACAAATTATCAGCAAGATATTTGAACCTGACAGCTATTGGGAGCAACCTAGGTCTGTCTGATAAGAACAACCGCATTCCTTTTACTTCCCCATCAGTAGCAGCTACTTATAGGATAGATTTCTTGTTGATAATTCTCTTGTCTGAGAGCAAGAGCTCTGGAGTGTACTTATGTTGATAATTCTCTCTCTGATCACATTTTGGTAGCAATTCTTTTCACCTTGGCAACAAGGTTGTTCCTCCCTTTAGATGAAGTTTTGATTCTTAAATTGCTGTATGAGCCCAGGTTTCTAGCTTTGATGAGGCGGGAGGGCCGATTGCTTTTGTCCATAGTACCAGGCACCTTCCAGTAAGATACTGTAATCTAGTGGAATGAGCTCAGAGCTGGGACTCAAGAATACCTGAATTCTACTCCTGGCTCTAATTGATTTCCTGTGTGGCTTGGGGCATGTCATTGAACCTATCTGCCTCAGTTTCCCTCTTGGTTAAATAAGAATAATCTCAGAGACAAGGTGGGTGAAATAATATCTTTTATTGGACCATGTTCTGTGGATGAGAGAGACAAGCTTTTGAGCTACACAGAGCTCCTGAAGGAAGTGCAAGGAAAGGTAAGATTAGGTGGGTGTGGCGGCAGGTGCACCCATCCAGCTCTTTACAGGCTCCCTATGAGTCCACATTTGTGGAGCAGTTGGGGATGTAGTGGGGTGAGACGATCTGCTGCTATGTGTAACCTCTTGACTTTCCCCCATAGAGGGAACACATTACGGCTTTACAGCTATTCTGAAACCTGGGTGGGAAGGACTCCTTCCCTCAGTGCATATCCCCAGTACCCAACTGAGCTACTTATCCTGGACACTAAACTAAAGATCTGCCTCACAGTGAACAAGAGGCAGCTATATGTATGCATTACAGAGGCATATCATTAATATTCTTCAGTGTGTAATACAGTACCAAGGAGTGTTAGAAAAGAGGAGTTTAGAATTGAATTAAATAGAGCTGAGAGGCAGAAAGCAGCAAGAGACATAAAGAGAATGCACTAGTCTGTGATTTGCTTGAAATTTCTCCAAGGGAAGCAATGAAAGTTTACAACTAGCAATGGTAAAGGCCATGTATCTCTTCTCTCAGGCGGTAGAGGAAAAGAGGCTGGATTTGCACAGAGAACAAGAGAATCTTCACATTCCTCTGCAGCCTTTTTGCATCCAAGTGTTTTGAGCGTTTCCAGTGAAATGCTTAATGAGAGACTAAATCTGCAGCTGAGGTTCATTTCAGTTCCCCTCAGTATAACAATGGATCAGACCAAACTCATTTGCAGACCTGCCTCCCCCCGTCTCCGACATTTCAGATTATCAAAAGGCAGAAGAACAGAGCAATTTGACTGGTTTAGGGATTAATCTTTTAATGTAGGAAATGAAGGGATTCAGGCTGACTCAGAAGTTGTCCTAACTCTCTTTTGGAATCACTTGGCAAATCACTTCCATGTGGCACCTTGGGAAAGAATGTCAGTTTCCATGTTTTGTTACCCATTGCTTCATTGAATGTTTGGGGCTAGCTTCTACCCTTGCTTAGCTCCCGTGCAACTCTATTGACAGAGTTCCATGGAACATGCTATGAAGTGTAAACAAATTTGGAGTCTTTATGGAAGGACAAAAATTATATGGATTCAAGGTGGACGCTATTTCTTCCACTGACTTCTGCCTCCTAGCAACTTGTATTTGTACATGGGTCATCCTTTTAGGAAGGAAACAAGCTTTCATGAAGTGATGAATCAATTGTATGACATTGGTTTGGGATTCTTACATTCCCTGACATGTCAGGTTCACATCGTAGCAGTGTTTTATTAACTCATCCTGAAGTAGACAAATAACCCAGTGCCATGAAGTTTGTTCTTTAGATGACACCTGGAAAACCAAAACTATCCTATCCCATACTATTAATGTATGGACATTAAATATCCCAGGATCCTATGGTACTTGATGTAAAAGTTAGAGGTTTTCTCGGTGTCCTTGGCCAAAATTTCCTCTTCTCCACAGTTGGCTACTGTGTCCCACACCTTTGGTGGCTTCACTTCAATGGTGCTTCATGCCCTTAGGCCATGAAACTCTTTGGGATCTTTCCAGATAGGTGCCATAGAAATGGAAAAAAATGATTAATTAGAAGGTCAAGTAGATGCACTGTGTGGAGGCCAACTCCTCGTATTCTTAGGCTTTTGCTATGCATTGTCTCAGGTCTTTTTTTTTAAATGTCCCCTTCTCTGTGGTTATGATGATTCATTATACTAAAGTTGCGTGAACCTGAGGTGAATCCTAACTGCTCCAACTACACTCTTCAATAGTTGGTAAAGCAGCACTAAGGCTTCTCCCTGTGCCCTTTGGAATGGCGTGATAATTTGTCCTTGTTTGGTTTTCACCTGTTTCCTTCAGGATGAATATGCTCTAGGAAGCTGAGCTATTGGCTCCTGCACTTGCTGTTGAATTAGCATTATAGATCACATCTGGGCATTTGTGTACTATTTTTTCCCCTGTGAATATTCAGCAGCTGAAGATGATGCAGTCTGTTTGGATCAATATCCAGCTGTTTCCTTGAATTTGCACTATGGCTTATTTCTAGTAGTCTACCTTTCTTGGGGGTGGAGGGAAAGAGTTATGGGGTGGTGGCTAACCAGGTGTTTTTGTATCAGCAAGTATCATTAAGAGGAAGAATGTTCTTGTGATTGAGGCACTGGACTAAGATTCAGTGACTCAGCGTTCTCTTCCTGGTTCTGTCACAGACTCCTTCCCCTGGTGATCATGGGCAAAATTACTTACATCTGTATGTACGTCCATTCCCCCTCCACAAAATGGGAATGTTCATACTCCCCTTCTTCACAGGGATGTTGTGAAGATAAATTCATTGATGATTGTGAGGTGCTCAGACACTGGTTCCATAGATACTGTGAGCTCACACAGCATGCACCAGAATTTCAGGTGTGGCCACTTTATACCACAGTGAGGGCATCATCAGGCCCTGAAGCCATCTAAGCTGCCTTTGGAGGATCACCCCATTCTAATGTAATCCCTCTCCTAGCAGTACACAACCAACCCAGAGATTCTTACCCTATTCACAACCCCTGCTGCTGATATAGCAAGGAAAAGGGAACTTGGGAAGAAAAAGGAGAGGGGTGGCAAGGATCCTTCTGTGATGCAACTCCTTGGCTGAATTTATTGTCCAGCTGTTGCAGTCCAGGGTACATCAGAGAAACCCTGTGGATGCTCTAAAATAGTGCAGAGCAGCAGCATGATTGGCGGAGTGCCTCTTGCCATCATCACTTATTCACCTCTGAAACTTGGACTCTGGATTCCCCCTGCCCCACATTTGCTGTCTTGCCATTAACTGATCTCCACCCCATCTCTCCTCCAGCGCTGCCCCTCTCTCCATGTTACCCACTGTGCTCCTCTCCCTCCCTTCTCTCCTTTCATCTGATTCCTTCTTCCTTTTCCCCATCCCCCTCTTTCAACCCAACCTTTCCTCTCCTGTACTTCAACACTGAGCTCCTTCACCAAACAACGAAATGAAAACATTTATTCTATAAATAAAAGATCAAATGTATATTCAACTAATGGGCGCTTACTATGCAGCCGACCACTCTAATTGTATGTTGTACCTGTTTCCTACTATATGGTCTCTTTTTTTTATTGTAAATTCTTCAGGGTAAAGATATCAAATGCCCAGCACAGTTGGGATTCTACTGTAATATAAGTTAAAAATAAACTTTGGTCTAGAAATGTTTTACTTATTGTTATAACACCTACAATTACTGTACCTGAAAGAGGCTGGAGAATGAACGTATTTATGGTCAACTTCGCTTCCATTATGTAATAATCAGTTTCCCCTGTTTCTGGGTGTTTTTCATATAGCAAAAAGAAGAGAGGAGAAAAAGGAAAATGTGATTACAAAACCACAAGTCTTAGGAGTGGAAACTCAGGAGCAAACGTACCATCTCAGACAACTTTTAACTAGTGTTTTGTTTTGTTTTTTTAAATCTTGACTGGTTTCCAAGTTGCTAGTGTTGTTTCACTCTCGATGATGATTTCTCTTCTGGGAGTTTCTGCTGTTGTTATGGGTCTTTTGTCTGATCAACACCCTCTGTTTTATTCAGATTGATAGAGTTCCCGGTTATCGTAATCCAGGGAGAGCTATTAATCAGGAGACAAACTCCAGTCTAGTCCCCAAGGTGACTATTTTTATATCTTTTGCTTTGATTGCTGTATCTTTAAACTTGTGATACATGAACCAACAGAACTGTCACTTAATTTTCTATCCTTGGTTAGCTAAAAGGGATTGTTGCCTGCAATGTTGTGCTGATTTCTATCCAGCATTTGTCTCAGAAAGCATATGAGATAAGTGCTGAATGCAGAAGCCGGCACAGGAGGCCAAGACATAATATTAAAAGAATTAATGAAAGAGAGTAAGCCATTGAAGTATAGACTACATTTTATTGAGAATATGTTACAGATCAAAAATAAGTGATTGGATTCCCTGGTATTGGTGCAAACTGAATACCCAAAGCCCTTAAAAATCTGTCTGTTAAAGAGCCGGTTTGTTAAGAGGACTGACAATGAACAGTTCATCCTATCTTAATAAATTGTCTCTCAGCCAAGGTTACAGTCATGGAATTAGGACCTGATCTTCTTTCCATTGACTTCCATGGGAAAACTCAAATTGACTTAAATAGCAACAGGATTAGCCCCTTGGTGCATGGGGTCTATTTTCATTGAGGACTCTGGAATGATGGTCTATGCTCCTTTCTCTGTCCTAGGACTAAATGCTCCCTTCTCTTGGTTAAACCCATGAGAAGGGAGAAAATCTGAGAACTCTTCCAGGTGCATTATCTCTTCCAGGGCCAGGGACTTGTTAATATTGGGGTGGGGTGGCAGTGGAGGGGGTCCATGATCTAAGGGGAAATCTACCTTCATCCTTGCAGAGCATGAATAGGTGCCTCCCCTGTGATGCTTCCTGGCCCCACAGCATGGCTCCCATGGGCATCTGGATGAGAAATGCTTTGTTCTCCCGCTAAATCATACAGGGCACATCTATACTCTCTTTGAGAAGTGTCTCTCTTGTTTTGATTGACATCAGCCAGACAATAGAAACAGCAAGTAGATTCGGATGACTCAGTCACTAACATGTTTGAGATACGAAAATTTAATTTAATTTAGTCACTATTACAATGCAATCATAATTTCTATAGAAACGTTCATATCAAAAGTCATCTCAAGGTGCGCTACAAAAAGCAATCCAAAAATCATTGAATATGGCATAGAAGGGGTCAGTTTCCTCACACAGTACTGGTACTTCGTGAAAAATTTTGGGAAAAAAAAGCTATTTAAAGACAACTCCTCTCATATGCAACCCTGCCAACCCTACCTCAATTAGATTAAGTCAGTTCTTAAAAGTCTGTTTTCTTCTGATGAAGGCTCTTGCTCTACGTGATTCAATTAAACATTTAAAATAGTATGCATCATTTTCTGAAATCTTCCTTGTTTGCATTATCAAAGCTTGACAGTCCTTTTATGACACAGATTTCCAGTATTTTCTGTATTTAAGATACTTGCATGAAAACAGGATCTTTTTGTAAAAGCAACACCGTCAAAAATATTAACATATAACATTTAGATTTTATAAAGGGAAAAAAAAACAATTAACAAAACCCTGAGAGAAATAAAAGAGTTTGTGACATTTATTTTTCAAATTTCAGTGAAAAGGTTTTTAAAATGTGTGTGTGTGTGTGTGTGTGTATATATATATAAAACCACCACTCACTACTTTCCACTTTGTCCTAAACTGTAAGAACTAAAGACACACCAAACTCTTATTATGGAACTTGAAACACATTAATCATGCCTGGTATCAGGCTTCAAGACAAGTTCAAAGCTCTGCCTATGTTTGTCAAATGATTCACTAAGGTTCAGAAACCATGTAAGTGGAGGAATGCCCAAATCCAAAAGTCCCAGTGTGAATTTTGAACACTTGGTCTGAACCATTCCAAAGCCATTACACATCTGCAAAGTTCATCTAAACCTCTTTTCTGGTTTTGGTTCCTGTGGTTTTGCACCCCCTCTCCCTGGGATTTTACGTTTAAATAAAGAAACTCAGTAAAAACCAATCTTACTGTATCTGCTTTTGTATCAGCACTGGGCTAAAGGGCAAGTTTCCCATGTATTTGATGTGAAATTTTAAATTAACCCAAGTTTTGTGGAAACTGGGATCAGGTTCACTCAAAAGTAGAGATGGGCCTGAACCAAAAACCTCAAACCCAGATCAGACATGAGAAATGCACTCTTTTGCCCAGTGCTCATAGGAAAGCAGTTACAGTAAGACTGATTTTGACTGAGTTTAGCTTTATTTAAATGTGAAACTCCAAAAAGTGTGCTGTGAAACCACAGCAACCAAAACAGGAACTGAAGTTTAGGTGAATCCATACAAAACAAATCACACTATTATACGTGCCTTTGCTGAGAAAGTGAAATGAAGCCCTTGAGTTTTCTTTGCCCATATGAAGATGCAGAGTGAAAGAGTATGACCAGCTCATTCAATAGTGGAATGTAGTTGGGTTTGACTAATCTCCAGTGATCCTGGATCAGAGGAGGTGTTTGAAGAATGCAAGTGTTATGTATAGGTTTATCTAAGTAATGTCCATCATTGTAGTATTGGGGTAGTGGGTTTTGTGTCTGAACCAAACACTCCAAACTTTAGGAGGAGGGTCGGAATCTGGACCTGGCTCCTGATTTGAATTTCTCCTCTGGTACCTCACACTGGAATGAGCCAAACTCCAGATCCAAACTCCTTCAGTGAACGGGAGGTTGAAATCTGAACCCAGATTAGATTCCAGCGTCATGAATGAGCATCAGTCTGTGAAAGGCTGAACCAAATCCCAGGTCCAATGTTTAGCCTGATTGCTTTGGGAGTTGAGATCCAGACCTGAACTCTGATCCATGGGGCAGGCCCCTGTCCCGTCCCCCTTCAGCCTCATTCTACCTCCTTTGGTCTATCCCTCTGCAGCCAGGCACCATGATGCACCTCATTCCCCTAGGGGAGACCCTGTTGGCAGCTCCAAATCCTTGTGCTCCAGGGCCAGGCACTCTGACCACCCAAGTCTCACCCCACCCAACATCCCCTGTACCGCATCCCTCAGCCTGAGCCTTCTACTCCCACTCCACTCCCCCAGGCCTCACCCCACCCCCTTAGCCCTCTACTCCCTCCAGGTCTCACCCCACTCCCTAGCCCACTCCCCCCATTTCCCCACCTGACACCCCAGGCCTCTGCCCCCCCGAACTCACCCCACCCTCCGGCCCACTGCACCCTCTCCCCATCCGAGACCCCACCCCGGCTCTCCACCCCTCCCCCAATCTTCCCACCTGACACACACCCCGGCTCTCTACCTCCCCGGCCGGGCCCTTCCCTGCTGCCAGCGACCCAGGCACCTTCCTCTCACCTGAAACTCTGACTCACTCTCACACCCCCCTCAGCTCTTCCTGCGGCGGCCGCTCCGCCCGCAGCCGCGTGGGCAGCGCTCCCAGCCTCTCACCTGCGCGGGGCGGGCGGTGCCGGGAAGAGCCGGAGGAGCTGCAGGGGGAGGTGCCAGGAAAAGCCGGCTAGGCCGTCGGGGGAGGTGCCCGGAAGAGCCCATTTCCTCCTCTCCAGTCGGGACGGGTGCGGCGCAGAGACAAAGCGGCTGAGGCGGCTCGGGGCTCAGGATCCACCGGCGCCTCCTTCCCGACCGGGACCCGCAGGTAACTTCGTGGCCCGGACCCCCTCCCCTCCCACCGAGTTGGAAACTTCTCCTCCGGCCGCTAATGGGGCCTGGCCCGCGGCCCCACCCTCGGGTTACCCCTCCCCCCGCCAGTGGGCCTGGGCCGAGCAGCTTGTCCCGCCGCCGCCAGTGGGGCCCGGCCTGAGGAGCCCCCACTCCCACTAGGCCCCAGGGCGCCTCACGGTGCGGCGGCCCCCAGGCTGGGCTGACGCGCTCTGAGCAGGGCCCCTTGCCCCGCGGGAGCCGCGCTGCCCCAGCCCCGCCCAGGCCGGGGGGGCCCGGCGGCCTGGCGCGAAGCGGCCCGCACAGCTTCCTGGGGCCGCCTCCTACTGTTCGGGGGGCCGGGCCCCCGGCCGGGGAAGCTGCTCCCCGGCCCACGCCGGTGCTGCCCTGGGCTTGAGCCCCGGAACGTCGCCGCCTCTGCCACAGAGCCCGGGGGGAGGAGGGGGGCGCCCGGCCCCGCCCCGCCCTCTTCTCCCGGGAGTCTCGGGCGTTAGCGCTGACCCCAAACTCTCGTCGCTGGTTTTGTTTTAGGAAGTTGTAGCCGCGTTGGCCCTAGATGTGAGCGGGACAAGTTTGGTGGGGGAATATTTCTTATAGGCCCCGCTGCTGTTGGCGAAAGAGACCCGCTTTCGAGCACACACAGCTCTTGTCTCTGTCACCAACAGCAGTGGGGCCAAAAAAGAGATTCACCCCACCCACCTTTTTTTTTCTTTTTTTTACCAACACGTCCCTACTCACTGTGTCCAGCTTCCCTGTTGGAGCATGAAAGACCTGCACAAACAGGAGGAAACTGACTATTGTGAGGGGCTGTCAAAGCATAAGATAACAAAATAGAAAAATACTTGTCCTTAATCTTTCAATTATAGTGATTTTTAGATATTACAGTAACGTTAGTGGGGAAAAGTTTTCACATAAATATAACTTGTTTTGTAAGCTGACATTGTTCCTTTCCAGTCTCTATGTACAGAAAATAGTCTGTTGGTACACAAGTAATCCTCGCCTTTTTGGTGGGGTGTCAGATGGCCTAGTACTCTGCATCCACTTACACCACAGCTATATTTTGTCCCTACTCCCACTGATGGAAGTTGTGCTAGCTAATAAGAGGACTGGACTTAGCCCTATATTCTTAGCTCTCAAGGGCAGCAGTTGTAAGGGGAATGTGTTGGCATTGTCTTTCATTATCTGTGGAGGACTCTGTCTAGTGGATTTTGTTTTGTAGTTGAAGATGTGTGGCTGGAATGAGTAATGTTAGGCCTGTAGTCTGCCAGGCAAATACAGTGCTTCCATTAAGGCAGGAGCTTAATCGTCATGTAGGCCGCATGCCAAAATCGACACATTGCTGTGTTGTCTTGAAACTGTGAAGTGGTGTTTCTATGCTGTGTTCACTGTAAGGAATGAGAGAAAGTGTTACATAAGAAGAGCCTGCAACTCCCTTTATTTTATAAAGAAGAATGACTTGGATTGGTTTTCACTGGATTGGTTTTCATTTTAGGCATCAATAGCTTTATTTTAAGGCTGTCTTGTTGTGTAGTCTACCTCTGACTTGCAAAAGCAGTAAAACACATGAGAACTCGTGTAACTTTATTATAACAACTATGTTACTCAACAGGTTCTGGGTGGGTATAGAGCAGGGGTGGGCAAATTTTTTGGCCCAAGGGCCACATCGGGATTGCACAACAGTATGGAGGGCTGGGTAGGGAAGGCTGTGACTCCCCAAACAGCCTGGCCTCTGCCTCCTATCTGCCCCCTTCCACTTCCCACCCCCCTCAGAACCTCTGCCCCATCCAACCGCCCCTGCTCCTTGACCCCTGACTGCCACGACCCCTGTCCACACCCCCGCCCCCTGAGAGGGCCCCCGGGACCCCACCCCCTATCCAACTCCCCCTGTCCACTGACTGTCCACTGACTGCCCCCTGGGACCCCTTGCCCCTTATCCAGTCCTTGCTCCCTTACCATACTGGAGCCAGCCATGCCGCTGCACTGCCTGACAGCAGCGGCAGGCCAGAGCGCTGGTGGCACAGTGAACTGAGGCTGCGGGAGAGGGGCCGGGGGCTAGCCTCCCCAACTGGGAGCTCAGGGGCCCGGCAGGATGGTCCCGCGGGCCGTTGTTTGTTCACTTCTATTGTAGAGCGTAGGGAACCTGATACAAGATGTATTTCTCTTCCAAAGTTACTTATACAATATCTGTACAGCTACCTGGTGATCCCTCTGAACCCTTCTATTTCTGGTCAGTAGTGCTGGTCAGTTACTCCCACTGGTCACCTGCTGTCAAAATCCTTGTCTATCACTTGACTACTGCGCTAGTCTCCTATCTGGCCTTGATGCTTGCGGCCTGGCTCCCCTGAAGCCCATTCAAAATGTGGGTGCAAAGATGAGAACATAAGAGTCACCATACTGGGCAGACCAAAGGTCCATCTAGCCCAGTATTCTGTCTTCTGACAGTAGCCAATGCTAGGTGTCCCAGGGGGAATGAACAGGACAGGTAATCATCAAGTGATCCATCCCCTGTTGCCCATTCCTAGCTTCTTGCAAACAGGCTAGGAATACCATCACTGTCCATCCTGGCTAATTGCCATTGATGGACCTATTAAGATAAAGAGCAAAGGCTTGTTAGTCTCTAAGGTGTCACAGGTACTCCTTTTCTTTTTGCAGATACAGACTAACATGACTGCTGCTCTGAAAGGCTTGATTGTCATTCTCCCCTTCTCACTCCACCATTAAGTCTCTTCATTGGCTTCCCCACCTCCGGTCACATCATATACAAACTTACCCTGAAAGTTCTTCTCAGTTTTGCTTATCTTTACTCAGCCAATGATTCTAGCCTTAATACCACAAGAATTATCCCATCTTCATGCATGTGGGGTAGCAAAACTTCCAGTCCAAACTTGTAAAATCACCATATTTTCCTCCAAGTCGTTCCTCAAAACATACCTGTGTCCTAGTAGGTACTGGAAACCAATCTGAAAATTACTAAGCAGGTAGTGCTTTGTAACTACCGTCCTTCTCTTGCCTAAGAACTGTGCATATCTTGTCTGTTTCCCAGTCTCTTCCTCCCTCCTGTCTCTTCCCCCCCATCCCTTGTATGTCTCTGACCTGTTTTATGTGGTCTATTCGACTGTAAGCTTCTGGTGTCAGACTGTTTACTGTGTACAACATCTAGTACAATAGGTCCATGATTTGGCTGATCTCTAGGTGCTAGAATAATGTAAATACATAATAATGAGCTGCCTATGTCTTTGAACAAAGTTTTTTGTTTAAAAAAGGCCTCTTTTGAAATTGAAATGCTTTACATAAATGTTCTTAAGAAGAATCATTGTGCCCTTTCTCTTAAAAATACAGATAAAAACTAAAACACAAAACAAATTATCAAAGGCTATTAAAAACCTTGTCTAGTTTTATTTTTCAACCAATTCTAATAAGAATCTGAAGTGGAGTAAATGTTTATGTAAGGAGGGCAGAGTTGGGATTAGAACTCTTATCCTCACACTAATAACTAAAATATTCAACACAATTATGTTAATATTGAATGTAAAGTTTGTAAGCATCTGGAGGCCCAGAAACTAAAGTAGTGAATTAGTATATTCACTTTGGTTTCTTCTTGTGAATTTTGAGATGCTGTTAGACATGGGTAATGGCAAGAAATTCATACAGTTATTTTTCTTCATTCAGAGAAGTTCTATAGTCCAAATAAAATTAATTGAAGGATAACAGATTTAAACAAGAATATTGCATAGATCAACTATTTGAATGCCTCCCTTCTTGCAACTCATTGAGAAATTGATCTTACAAAAGAATCAACAATGGCAATGTTTAAACTAGAAATATATTCAAGTAGACTTTTAATATGAATTGAAATTAGATCCTGTTGTCAAACTGTGGTAATGGTTTCTTAAATTCCTTTCTCATGCAAGGAATTAATTGGAAATGTTACTTACCATCTGTGATGAAACTGAAGTAATCCATAGATATTAAGATAAGCCTGGAGTGAGGACTTAGGTGATGATAAAATGCTTGTTTTATCATCAGTAAAACAGTGTTGGATATTAAATTGAAGTTACTACAGCTTTTGAATTAACTGGACATCAAATAGAATATGGCCGGAAGAATACTTACTGAGGTGTTAACCTGAAACTGGACTGTAGGCCCAATGAATGTTTGTGTTCTTTTCTCTTGTAACACAATGCCGTTTTCTTAGAAATCCCCAAATACTTATTCTGCTGAACTTGAAAATTTATGCGCGTAAGGGTTTGTCAACACAGGAAAGTTATACCAATATAAGCTAAGGCAGTGGTTCTCAACTCTGGTCCACTGCTTGTTCAGGGAAAGCTCCTGGCGTGCCGGGCCGGTTTGTTTACCTGCCGCGTCTGCAGGTTCAGCTGATCGCGGCTCCCGCTGGCCGTGGTTCGCTGCTCCAGGCCAATGGGGGCTGCGGGAAGGGCGGCCAGCACATCCCTCGGCCCGCACCGCTTTCTGCAGCCCCCATTGGCCTGGTGGTGAACTGCGGCCAGTGGGAACTGCGATCTGCTGAACCTGCTGTCGCGGCAGGTAAACAAACCGGCCCGGCCCGCCAGGGGCTTTCTCTGAACAAGCGGTGGACCAGAGTTGAGAATCACTGAGGTAAGGAGTGAATTGATACTGGTGAAGCTTCCAATGTGGATATACTTTCTCATGTGGTCTAGCTTTGCTTGCTGTGCAAGGAGTTCAAGGTAAACCAAAAATAGCCATTCTTATTTCAGAATAAATCTCCACAAAACCAGTTATACAGATTTCATTTTTAGCTGATACAACTTTCCTGTGTAGACAAGCTCTATGTTACTTTTCAGGGTGGATTTGATTTAAATCACTAGTCAGGAAGACTCGATTTAATCATGAATTTCTTACATAAAAGTGCGTTCTTGTTGGTTGTTATAACCTTAATACGTAGTCTTCACAATTCAGAGACAGATGTACGTTTTGTTTTTTAGAAGGTATACACTATATATTTTTAAAGTGATTTATTTTGAAAACCTTTCAGATTAGTTTTACAGCTATATGAGAAAGTGAATGATTGTTTGGTTATTTCATTTACCAAAGGTAATTGAAGCAGATAGTTCACCTCCCAATGACTTCATAAATATCTCCAATTCAACGGGTTAATCATTAATACAGGAGGATTTTCTTGCCATGGTGTATTAGGAGGAGAACATCACCAGAGCTCGTCTTGACCTGCTGCTCACAAACCAGGAAGAATTAGTAGGGGAAGCAAAAGTGGATGGGAACCTGGGAGGCAGTGACCCTGAGATGGTCGAGTTCAGGATCCTGACACAAGGAAGAAAGGCGAGCAGCAGAATACAGACCCTGGACTTCAGAAAAGCAGACTTTTACTCCCTCAGGGAACTGATGGGCAAGATCCCCTGGGAGAATAACATGAGGGGGAAAGGAGTCCAGGAGAGCTGGCTCTATTTTAAAGAATCCTTATTGAGGTTACAGGGACAAACCATCCCGACGTGTAGAAAGAATAGTAAATATGGCAGGCGACCAGCTTGGCTTAACAGTGAAATCCTTGCTGATCTTAAATACAAAAAAGAAGCTTACAAGAAGAGGAAGATTGGACAAATGACCAGAGATGAGTATAAAAATATTGCTAGGGCATGCAGGAGTGAAATCAGGAAGGCCAAATCACACCTGGAGTTGCATCTAGCAAGAGATGTTAAGAGTAACAAGAAAGGTTTCTTCAGGTATGTTAGCAACAAGAAGAAAGTCAAGGAAAGTGTGGGCCCCTTACTGAATGAGGGAGGCAACCTAGTGACAGAGGATGTGGAAAAAGCTAATGTACTCAATGCTTTTTTGGCCTCTGTCTTCACGAACAAGGTCAGCTCTCAGACTACTGCACTGGGCAGCACAGCATGGGGAGGAGGTGACCAGGCCTCTGTGGAGAAAGAAGTGGTTCGGGACTATTTAGAAAAGCTGGACGAGCACAAGTCCATGAGGCTGGATGCGTTGCATCCGAGAGTGCTGAAAGGAGTTGGCAGATGTGATTGCAGAGCCATTGGCCGTTGTCTTTGAAAACTCATGGTGATCGGGGGAAGTCCCGAACAACTGGAAAAAGGCTAATGTAGTGCCCATCTTTAAAAAAGGGAAGAAGGAGTTATCCTGGGAACTACAGGCCAGTCATCCTCACCTCAGTCCCTGGAAAAATCATGGAGCAGGTCCTCAAGGAATCAATCCTGAAGCACTTAGAGGAGAGGAAAGTGATCAGGAACAGTCAGCATGGATTCACCAAGGGCAAGTCATGCCTGACTAATCTAATTGCATTCTATGACGAGATAATTGGCTCTGTGGATGAAGGGAAAGCAGTGGACGTGTTGTTCCTTGACTTTCGCAAAGCTTTTGACACGGTCTCCTACAGTTTTCTTGCTAGCAAGTTAAAGTCCATTCATTCAGCCCATACTATAAGGTGGATAGAAAGCTGGCTAGACTGTCTGGCTCAACGGGTAGTGATCAATGGCTTCATGTCTAGTTGGCAGCCAGTATCAAGTGGAGTGTCCCAAGGGTCGGTCCTGGGGCCGGTTTTGTTTAATATCTTCATTAATGATCTGGAGGATGGCGTGGACTGCACCCTCAGCAAGTTTGCAGATGACACTAAACTGGGAGGAGAGGTAGATACGCTGGAGGGTAGGGATAGGATACAGAGGGCCCTAGACAAATGAGAGGATTGGGCCAAAAGAAATCTGACGAGGTTCAACAAGGACAAGTGCAGGGTCCTCCACTTAGGACAGAAGAATCCCATGCACCGCTACAGACTAGGGACCGAATGGCTAGGCAGCAGTTCTGCAGAGAAGGACCTAGGGGTTACAGTGGACGAGAAGCTGGATATGAGTCAACAGTGTGCCCTTGTTGCCAAGAAGGCCAATGGCGTTTTAGGCTGTATAAGTAGGGGCGTTGCCAGCAGATTGAGGGATGTGATCGTCCCCTTCTATTCGACATTGGTGAGGCCTCATCTGGAGTAGTGTGTCCAGTTTTGGGCCTCACACTACAAGAAGGATGTGAAAAAATTGGAAAACGTCCAGCAGAGGGCAACAAAAATTATTAGGGGACTGGAACACATGACTTATGAGGAGCGGCTCAGGGAACTGGAATTGTTTAGTCTCCGGAAGAGAAGAATGAGGGGGGATTTGATCTTTCAACTACCTGAAAGGGGGTTCCAAAGAGGATGGATCTAGACTGTTCTCAGTGGTAGCAGATGACAGCATGAGGAGTAATGGTCTCAAGTTGTATTGGTGGAGGTTTAGGTTGGATATTAGGAAAAAAAGTTTCACTAGGAGGTGGTGAAGCACTGGAATACGTTACCTAGGGAGGTGGTGGAATCTCCTTCTTTTGAGGTTTTTAAGATCAGGCTTGACAAGTCCCTGGCTGGGATGATTTAGTTGCGGATTGGTCCTGCTTTGAGCAGTGGGTTGGACTAAATGATCTCCTGAGGTCCCTTCCAACCCTGATATTCTATGACCAGACAGACATTTCAATTGTTTTATTTAACTAAAACAACGTTATGTATTCTAGATTTTTTTCTTCAACAGCAAACATATAATATTATAACAAAACAAGCATATGAATTTTTGAATTTAGTTAAACATTCAAGTTTTTTTTAAATCAGGTTTGTTTTTGTTAAAATTGTTAACTAAAATAGTTAATGAAATATTAAAAAAAAATTTAAATTGACTGTGTTGGCCAGGTCAACATGAGAAACTTAAAATATTGGCTTCTCAGTCGTCTTCACCTTCATTTTCCTGTTTGTTCATAACCTGGAAAAGAAAAACAAGCTTTATTGCTTTTTCAGGTCCCAAATGATTTCTCAATTTGGAATGAATTAGTCCAAAGGAAGAAAATATTCTTTCTACACTGACAGAAGGAGCTACTGCTGTTAAAAGTGAGATTATCATTTCCACCAGTTCACTGGTGTGAGTTTCTTTAAAACATCATCAGCAAACCTGTATTTCTTGAATGGTTCTTATTTCCAAACTGGGTCTCTCTTACGCCCTGCTGCCATTATAAGTTTTCCATTCTAGTGAGAGAATGGTATGGTAGATCTCAAATCAATGAAGGGTACACTTCTGCAATATGCTGCTCCAACAGTTTCACTTTTGTTTCTACTGCCTGTCCATCTCTTCTCACATTTGTCTCCAGACTTCTTCTCCTTGTCCAGATCTATTCTGCCCCCAACAATCTTCTTCTATACATTAAACTTTTTGAAACTTTGCACTTTTAGAGAGAGGTAAGGGATTGACTATGTACACAAATTTGCAGATTTGCACAGTGTTGAGGTCTGTTATTTCTCACCTCTGTATATTTATTTATTTAAAAACATTTTTGCTGTTAACAAACATGTTATCTCTGGAGACACACATCCACAGTTTGAGAACTGCAAAACTAAGCATCTCTGAATATGGTATCTTCTAGACTGAGCACTGAGTCCCATTGGGTAGATAGAAAGATTAACCTAAATAATCTATACAGAAGCCCCTGGAATCCCATAAGATTCGGTCCCTAATCCATGAACTATTGGAACTCATTTACAAAACTTTTCTTAAACATTACATGAATATATAGTCTCATACTGTTGAATTAGAATTTGTAATCCCTATTCCATGAGGAGATATCTTTGAGCTATAATGTATCTTTAACTTTGTTTTTTCCTCAAAAATCATTTTATCAAAAAAATCCAATTTAAATAAAAAATCCGGTTTTTTTTTTTTTTTTTTTTTTAAATTGATTTTTATCCACCCTGTTACTTTTCAGTACTTAAGTGGCTGAGCAGCTATGGAAAGAATCATTCTAAGAAATTGGGTATATTCTGGAATTGCTAAAATTGTCATATTCTGAATATCCTTTTTTAAAGGACTGTACTGTTGATTCCAAAATGTGCTTCTGTAATGTGGAAGTTTGGTAGGAGATTATTACTTCCATTTTCTTTATAACAGTCTTATGCTAGTGCTGTGTATAGTTATATACCAGCCAAGATGATTTAAAAGAACAAGTTGCATACTTACTTTGAAATACTAACAAATTGGGAGTTTTATAGTGTTTATAACAAATTTAGTGTTATCGCTAGTTTGGAGTAACTCCACTCAATGGATCTACAATTCAGGTTTTGTTCCTCAAGGATTGGTTTGCAGCTTTGGAGAAAGGTTGCAGATGTTTGAGACTACAGCTTTAAAAGTAGTAATTAGCTTACCCAATGTACAAGATTACAATTCTGTGGGTGGTTATTTATCCCAATACCTATTATTGGAGGAACTAAACTAAACAGGGAAGCTTTTGAGAATCACTTGTTGTGTCATAAAGCAATGATAAAAGTAGAGCACGGAGTTTAACAGACGAAGAATAAAAAACAAAATTTCAGATCCAGCTGCAGATTGGAGTCTTTCTGGTTGGAAAATGAGGTTACATCAGCCTTGTTCCAGGATGAACAGGGAATGTAGTGAAGACAAGACTAACATTCTTTCTGCCCCGACTACCCTTCAAGAAGAAGGAATGAGGTCAATAGTAAACTGACTTTCTGTATTGCATGCAGTACTGATAAGATACAAATAGCTTTCCTACTTACGTGTGCATGTGACCTTGCCATTCTCCAGCAGAAGCAAGCGGGTATCTTGATTTAAGTTTGACTCCCTGATTTGCCAAAGCAAGATAAAGTGTGGGTGGGAACCAGGTGTGTTGAATATGGAGGAAATCAGACAAATGACAAAAATGGAGTGATTGTTTGACTTGTAGATCTAAACCTACTATGAAGCTTTCTCTTAGTGAGAAGTTGTAGGATGTAGAAGATCAGTAATTCTGGGTTGCTTTATGCAGATGGCTTGGATGGGGGTTTTAAGGCCTTGTCTACATGGGAGAACTTATGGGTATAAATCTATTAATATTTGTCTCCATGTGGATGCTCTTATTCTGGAAAGGGTGCTTTTTTCCAGTTTAGCTTATACTGCTTTCAAAGTGACATAAGATGAGCTGGAAAAAGGCACTTTTTCTCCTGAGTAAGAGGGCCCAGATGGGGATTCATCATGGGGAAACTTCCTAGTGTAGACAAGCCCTTATTTTTTGGTCTTTGTATAGCTTTGTACTATAGAAATATGTAGCTCCTCTAGGGATTTAAAGCATTCTAAAGACATAGGGAAAATGTTGTCTTTTCGTTCCTTGGCCTTATTGTCTCTCCCTGATATGTCTTCTGCTGTGCCACTTAATTTGTATTGCATTATGGCGTAGAAGTTTCAGACCCATTGTGCTAGGCTATTGCAGGAACCCTCTGTTATGTTTCTATCTTAGATTTGAATAGGTAAATTAAAAATTCTCCAGTTCTCCACTCGTTTAATATGGAATGGCTCTGAATAGTGACTGGCGAAGATCTACAGCAGGGGTTCTCAAACTTGGGGTCATGACCCCTCAGTGGGTCTCAAGGTTATTATGTGGGGCTCACAAGCTGTCAGCCTCCACCACCAAACCCTGCTTTGCCTCCAGCATTTATAATAGTGTTAAATGTGTGTTTTTAATATATAAGGGGGGTCGCACTCAGAGGTTTGCTGTGTGAAAGGGGTCACCAGTACAAAAGTTTGAGAACCGCTGATCTAGAGAAGGTAGGCGTCAGAACTGGCCTCTCCTGTGCTCCTACAGTTCTTAGGGAGGGAGGGGCCATATCCATGGATGGGTTTGGGGGGACTTAACTCTGCTCACTCCAGGCCTTGGTTGAGGATGTGGCAAGTAATGCAACAATGAAAGTGTAGGTATGTGTGCTCAGTCCTGCAGAGTGGATCCCTCAGGTGTCCAGTCAATAAGCCTAGCAGCTGGCAGTCCAGAAATGAGGAGCCGCTTGAGTTGCTCCCTTCTTTAGTCAGTGACCCAAAATAATGGGTGAGAGCAGAGTAAGCCACTCAGCTGCAGGATTGGGTACTTGTGTTGGTAACAGTGCCCTCTCTCCAGACGCACAGCTCAAGTAAAGAGACTTCTTTAAGAAAGAAGGCAAGGTTTGTAGTAGATAGCGTGAGAAATGTTTTTCCACTTCTACTAGGTAGGTTGTCTTATGCACCTTTGCTACTGATAGTGTGCCTTTTACCACTGTCTCACCCTGCCTTTCGTGAGAGCTTCTGCTTTCAGTGACAGGGATGTTGAAAAATGGATAGCAACTCTCCAATGTCTTCTCTACACTGAGAAAATGCATCCTATTAAATGCCTTACACACATTTTAATATAACTTAACATAGCCAAGGACAAGTTGTGTATAAAATGACAACTAACATTTTAAGGCATGATTAACTTTAGCAAAATACAGTCTCATTAAAAATGACTTCTATATCAGAAAACTGGAGGATAGTAAGTGTTGTACCTATATTTTAAAAAGGCCCTATTGGTAATCCAGGGGATTGCTGACCAGTACCCTTACACTTGCACCTGGTAAACTGGTTGAAATAATGATTAAAAAATAGAATTAAACGCCTGAAAAGTATGGCAGGGTCTAACAAGCATGGTTTGTGCAAAAGGGAATTGCATCTTGCTAATCTACTGATTGTGTTCAAAGAATTCTGATAAAAGGAGTGGATAAAGGAAAACCAGTTGATCTAATTTTAGATTTTCAAAGGGTTTTTGACAAGGTCTTTTACAAGAAGCTGCTAAAACTAAGTGCTCATGGGGGAGAAAAGTATTGTCATAAATCAAACTGTCTGGGAGAGAGAAAACAGAGGAGAAATAAATGACTAATGTTCATCATAGCAAAAGGTTAAATGTGATCCCCAATGGCTGCAGATATCCTGGAGCAGCTGAGAACACTGCATCATCCCAGACCCTGCAGCTGGGTGCCACAAGGTTCCACGGTAGGTCTGTCTATATATTTATTAATAATCTGGAAAGGAGGTGAGCAGTGAGGTACTAAGAAGACTGACGTTCTTCAGAGGGATTTATAGCTGTTGAATGGGCAACATGATGTCAGATAGAAGTTCAGTGTTGATAAATGGAAAGTAATGCATATTGTATTAAAATTTGAGCTACTCATATGCCATACAGAGTTCTAAATTATTTGTGGCAACACAGGAAATGGACCTTTGTATCGTTGTAGACCGCCTGACGAAGACTTCAGTTCAATATGCTGCTGAGGTCAAAACTGGCAAACAAGGTGGTAGGATGCACAAGGAATAAGATAGAGAATAATACAGATGATGTCACAAGGTCACTATATAAATAGTAGTATACCCTCTTTCAGAACAGTGTGCAGTACTGGTCAGTCCATTTCAAAAAGGATATTGCAGACCCTGGTGACAAATGATTAGAGGCGTAGAAAAATTCACATGAACAGTAATTGGAAAAAAATGGAATTTATTCATCTCCTTTTTAAGGTGAATAGTGGGGACATAAGTGTGTATGAAAGTGACGAATGACATAGAGATTGTAGATCTAGCGCTTGTGTCCTCCCCATCTCAACACAGGAACAGTGGAGCATTCAGTGAAATTTAAAGAGTAATTAGTAACCGATAAAAGGAACTCATTTTTACTGAATGCCTAATTGTCATTGAGGCCAAAAATTAATAAGAATCGGGGTAGATAACAATATCCCGGTGTAGACAAGGCCCAAATGATCAAGTGACTTAGGCTTTGTCTATATTCGGGCAGGTTTAATAGTTTACAGGCATAACCCCTACTGTTCCAGTATGAGTGGTTTTTTGTTTTGGTTTCGTTTGTGTCATATGGGAAGAGATTTAAAAAGAGGTAGTGAAGTAATGCAACAGTCCCTTAACGAGAATCTAAAAGTGCAGGAGTGGAAGGAGAGTAAAAGGGGGATCCGCCAGCAGAATGAGGAGTGCCGGCACAAAAGCACGGAGCTCTAGCAGCAAAGCATGGATCCGCTGATAAACATCATGGAGTGCCAAGCGGACTCGATCTAGGCGCTCGTAGCCATGCACGTGGAGCACTACCGTGCCCTCCCCTCGCCCCTCCCCCAGTTGTCCCAAAACACTTTCCCCAACGTCCAGATTCTTATTGCCACTAGCTGCCTCCAACACCTGTAGCTTCACCGCCCAGCCCTGAAAACTACAAGCCTTACCCACTGCGCTCAGCCCCCATCACCATGCATTATAGCCATCCTGAAGTGTAGCACTCATTGCACAGCACTCCAGACAGGGAGGCTGTGTATGATAACAAGACATATGCAAATTTGTGATTGTTCTGTTTCCCAAGCAGTTGTTTCTTTTCAATAAATGCATTTTCTTTTCAATAAATGGATTGTTTGGCTTTGAAAACCTTCTTTATTATTGCATTAAGTAAAAGATACCTTAGCCCAGGAAAGAAACAGGCACTGCAAGTCAGCGTAGCAAACACAGATTCCTACTAACATTGGAACCACTGCACTTCACTCCCGTGCAGGACACCACACATTACTGGTGGCTTTCAGCCTCAAATTGCTCCCTCAAGGCATCCCTATTCCTTGCAGCTCCGTGCTAGGCCCCTTTAATAGCCCTGCTCTCTGGCTGTTCAAATTCAGCCTCCAGGTGTTGAACCTCTGAGTTTCGTGCCTGAGTGAATCATTCACCCTTCCCTTCACAAATGTTACGGAGGGTACAGCATGCGGATATAACCGTGGGGATGTTGTCATCGGCCAGGCCCAGCTTCCCATACAGAGAGCACCAACGGCCCTTTAAATGGCCAAAAGCACACTCCACAGTCATTCTGCACCGACTCAGCCTGTTGTTGAACCGCTCCTTGCTGCTGTCAAGGCTCCCTGTGTAGGGTTTCATGAGCCACAGCATTAAAGGGTAAGCGGGGTCTCCAAGGATCACAATGGGCATTTCAACTTCCGCTATGGTGATCTTCTGGTCTGGGAAAAAAGTCCCAGCTTGCAGCTTCCTGAACAGGCTAGTGTTCCGAAAGATGCGCGCGTCATGCACCTTTCTGGGCCAGCCTGCATTAATGTCAATGAAACGCTCACGGTCATCCACAAGCGCCTGGAGAAAATAGAGAAATACCCCTTCCTATTAATGTACTCGGTGGTCTGGTGCCAGAATTGGAATATACGTGCCATCTATCGCCACTCCACAGTTAGGGAAACTCATTTGTGCAATGCCAGCCACAACGTCATGCACGTTACCCGGAGTTTTGGTTCTGAGCAGGATGTGATTAATGCAAACTTGCATCAACACAATTCCAGCGATTGACTTTCCCACTCCAAACTGGTTAGCGACCGATCGGTAGCTGTCTGGAGTTGCTGGCTTCCAGATTGCAATAGCCACCCGCTTCTTCACCTTCAGGGCAGCTGTCAGTCTTGTGTCCTTGCGCCGCAGGGTGGGGGTGAGCTCATCACACCGTCCCAGGAATGTGGCTTTTCTCATCCAAAAGTCCTGCAGCTACTGTTAGTCATCCCAGGCTTGCATGACAACGTGATCCCACCACTCAGTACCTGTTTCCCGAGCCCAAAAGTGGCGTTCCACAGTTTGAGCATGTCCATGAATGCCACAAGCAATCTTGTGTTGTATGCGTTACTCGAGTCAATATCATTGTCGGAGTCCTCACTGTCAGTTTGGATCTTAAGGAGTAACTCGACTGCCAAACGTGACGTGCTGGCAAGACTCGTCAGCATATTCCTCAGCAGTTTGGGCTCCATTCCCGTAGACCGAAAGGGAAGAGAGAGCGTGTGGTACAAAAAAACCTTGAAAGATGGCGCAAAATCTGGACAGAAGCACAGGGATTGCTGGGATGCGAACCAGTGCATCACGGGGCATTGGGACAGGACCCAGAATGCCCTACCTCCTTCCCACAAGCCACAGCGCCAGAATGGGAAAAGGGGCTCTGTGGGATAGCTGCCCATAATGCGCTGCTCCCAATGCTGCTGAAAATGTGCTCACGCCAGTGCGCTTGCAGCTCTCAGTGTGGACAGACTGCAGTGCTTTACCTACTGCGCTCTCTGACGGCTGGTTTAACTCAAAGCGCTCTACATCTGCAAGTGTAGCCATGCCCTCAGTTGTTCGTAAAGTATCGTTGAGGACATCAGAAGCTGCTGTAAAAACAGTTAAGTATTTAAAGCAGAGGTGGGCGAACTGTGGCCCGTGGGCCACATCTGGCCTGTGGGACCCTCCTGCTCAGCCCCTGAGCTCCTGGCCTGGGAGGCTCGCCCCTGGCCCCTCCCCTGCTGTTTCCCCCTCCCCCGCAGCCTCAGCACGCTGCTCCGCCAGCGCAATGCTCTAGGCGGCCAAGCAGCGCAGTTGCAGAGGCACAGCCTGACCTGGTGGTGTGGGCAGCGCGGCTGTAGCGCCGCCAGCCACCGGTGCCCTAGGCAGCATGGTTAGAGGGCAGGGGAGTTGGGGGGCGGGAGGGGGCAGGGTGATCGGGGGGGCAAGTCAGGAATGAGGGGGGGTTGGATGGGGTGGCGGGGGCAGTCAGGGAGCGGGAGGTCTGGAGGTGGTCAGGGGGTGGTGGATGGGGCAGGAGTCCTGGGGGGGGCGCCTGTCGGGGTGAGAAGCGGGGCGGGGGGGGTTGGATAGGAGGCGGGGGGCCAGGCCATGCCTGGCTGTTTGGGGTGACACAGCCTCTCCTAACCGGCCCTCCATACAATTTTGGAAACGTGATGTGGCCCTCAAGCCAAAAAATTTGCCCTCCCCTGATTTAAAGGCTTAAAAGACTGTCTCTGTATGTGGTGGTTGTATGGAGTAGAAAAGTGGAAGATGTATTTGGGCTAGATCTGTGCCAGGAAGAGCTTAGGTACTGCATTTATAGGTGCTGTAGAAACCCCTATGGTCATGTACAACATGCAAGGTGGCAATTGATGTGCTTTCCAAATCACACACCTCCCTGAGAATACAAGCACAATTGTACATGTCCTAGTCCCCGTCTACTAACATGGATTTAAGAGCTGCTTTTCCTGTACCCGCTCTTTTGCATGCCTCCTGTGAGGAGCACAAGTCAGTGTTAGTAAGATCTAACTTCTTTGTAAAGACTTATTGCTTAATGTTGAAGGGGGTCTGACCAAAATCTTGGGAGATACCTGTGCAAGCTGTTGATGCTGAACAGGATTTCAGGTCTTTTGAATGAACAGTTTTTTCTGTCATGACTCTACTTCCATTTTGATGTAGTTTTCTATTTTCTTTGTGTAGTTCGAGTTCGTTAATTAGATCAGCTAGACTTCCATTAAGTCTATAGCTGTGTAATTGACCTTATAATCAAATTGCTCCAAAACCTCCTTCAGTTGCTTTGCAAATTCAGTACCTATGTAGAGTTTTCATATACAATGTGTATTGTTTTGCTCAGTCCTCCTCACTCTAATGCAAATGTCAACTTATTTAATGGTGGATGGATTCAAATATAGAGTCTGAAAATTCCTCTTCATACCATTGGGAAGCTGTCATCAAAAAAATTCCGTAAGGCTGACGGGGTGGGAGAAAGCTGGCTGAAGTTGGAAAATTCTGTGGGACTGTTGGGTATTAGTGACTTTTTTAACAGAGCTTTAATATTGTGAACACCCATACATCAGAAGTTCAAGGTGACTAAATGTGAAAAATTCTCTTGCTAGTTTTATCATTGGTTTCAGATAATTGAAAAGCAAAGTCATAGAATCATAGAATATCAGGGTTGGAAGGGACCCCTGAAGGTCATCTAGTCCAACCCCCTGCTCGAAGCAGGACCAATTCCCAGTTAAATCATCCCAGCCAGGGCTTTGTCAAGCCTGACCTTAAAAACTTCCAAGGAAGGAGATTCCACCACCTCCCTAGGCAACGCATTCCAGTGTTTCACCACCCTCTTAGTGAAAAAGTTTTACCTAATATCCAATCTAAACCTCCCCCACTGCATCTTGAGACCATTACTCCTCGTTCTGTCATCTGCTACCATTGAGAACAGTCTAGAGCCATCCTCTTTGGAACCCCCTTTCAGGTAGTTGAAAGCAGCTATCAAATCCCCCCTCATTCTTCTCTTCTGCAGGCTAAACAATCCCAGCTCCCTCAGCCTCTCCTCATAAGTCATGTGTTCTAGACCCCTAATCATTTTTGTTGCCCTTCGCTGGACTCTCTCCAATTTATCCACATCCTTCTTGTAGTGTGGGGCCCAAAACTGGACACAGTACTCCAGATGAGGCCTCACCAATGTCGAATAGAGGGGGACGATCACGTCCCTCGATCTGCTCGCTATGCCCCTACTTATACATCCCAAAATGCCATTGGCCTTCTTGGCAACAAGGGCACACTGCTGACTCATATCCAGCTTCTCGTCCACTGTCACCCCTAGGTCCTTTTCCGCAGAACTGCTGCCTAGCCATTCGGTCCCTAGTCTGTAGCGGTGCATTGGATTCTTCCATCCTAAGTGCAGGACCCTGCACTTATCCTTATTGAACCTCATCAGATTTCTTTTGGCCCAATCCTCCAATTTGTCTAGGTCCTTCTGTATCCTATCCCTCCCCTCCAGCGTATCTACCACTCCTCCCAGTTTAGTATCGTCCGCAAATTTGCTGAGAGTGCAATCCACACCATCCTCCAGATCATTTATGAAGATATTGAACAAAACCGGCCCCAGGACTGACCCCTGGGGCACTCCACTTGACACCGGCTGCCAACTAGACATGGAGCCATTGATCACTACCCGTTGAGCCCGACAATCTAGCCAGCTTTCTACCCACCCTATAGTGCATTCATCCAGCCCATACTTCCTTAACTTGCTGACAAGAATACTGTGGGAGACCGTGTCAAAAGCTTTGCTAAAGTCAAGAAACAATACATCCACTGCTTTCCCTTCATCCACAGAACCAGTAATCTCATCATAAAAGGCAATTAGATTAGTCAGGCATGACCTTCCCTTGGTGAATCCATGCTGGCTGTTCCTGATCACTTTCCTCTCATGCAAGTACTTCAAGATTGATTCTTTGAGGACCTGCTCCATGATTTTTCCAGGGACTGAGGTGAGGCTGACTGGCCTGTAGTTCCCAGGATCCTCCTTCTTCCCTTTTTTAAAGATTGGCACTACATTAGCCTTTTTCCAGTCATCCGGGACTTCCCCGGTTCGCCACGAGTTTTCAAAGATAATGGCCATTACATGTGAAGACCTCTCATACCACACCCCCGCTCCCCATCTTTGAGCAATTTTGTGGTGCTATACTTCGTGCTTTTCTTTTCAGATGTAAAATCCCTCCCCCCAGGCATACTTGTAGCCAACAACATGTCACATCTTCTGTTCAGTCAGCCAGCTTGCTTTATATTAGTGTTGGTTCTTCTAGATGTTGCAAGCAAAGAACTAGTAGCGGACCTGTGAGTCTAAAGCTGCCAGAAGGAGAATAGTCATGTTGAAGTGCTTCAGTTAATAACTAATTTTATGTTTCATTTAAGTTGATATTCTTAGTGTTGGAGGAGGTTTAACTTATCAAGTTCATGTCTTTGCCTTTTCAGTTTTATGGCTTGATCACTAAATTCTGCCACTTTTTGTGTAAGACATAGCAGGTTGTTTCTGAATGAAGCTGACAAAGAGCTGCTGAAGTCCTGGGCAGGGCCTTAAGTCGTCATTGTGACTTTTGATTATGACAATAGCATAGAAAATACCTTGCTTGCAGGAACATCACTGATCTGCTCTTTTGCTTCAGTAGATGTTTTCATTCAGTAGCACAACTGATCTTGGAAAAAAAAATTTTCTGCACTATTCATATGACCATGAATCCTTTTGCCTTGCTATTTAACAACCCAGGATAAATTACATTTTTCTCTAGTCCATTCAGTTGTTTCCTACCGTGTTAAGCATGCAAGTCAAATAACATACACTGATGTTTAGTGATCATTAATACTAATCACTCATTTGCTACATAAATCAGCAGCTTTCACAATTTCAGAAATTAGGTGAGGGCTTAATCTAAGTTTGAAATATAAGTTTTCTTTCTCTTCATAGGATACATTAGGTGTACCTTATGTAAGCATCTAGATTCCAGCAAACCAAATCCATCCAATAACTCGCAGCTTTGACTCCTGAGTAGTCAATTACAATTGACTGCACACTGGCAGTGCCCTTCTCCAGTCACCAATGACTCTCTATTCTCTTCCAGCTTCTGTGGAGTTGTTTAATTTTTCTTATTGTCTTCTAATATATATACACAAACCTTAATCTCACCACTCTATTCTTGTCAGAGTGGTTCGCTTTCATTCACAGATTGAAATTAGAATCTAGTGTTTCTGATGTCCACTTTCAAATATGTTCTGTTTCTTTAAATACTTCAGAAATTTAAAAAAATAGAAAGTGTGGTTTCAAAGATAAAATATCATCCAGTTGCTCGTTTCCCTTGAAGTGTGGATTTTTTACAACGGTGCTGAACCATTTTTGTGGACTAACCAAATTAATCATCGCAGTGGAGGAATGAAATTGGCTCCCCATACATGCTGACTTCAAATTTAGAGCTTTAAGAAAGGATCTTTCGTATATTGTATGTACTAAAATCATGTCTGCCTCAGGAAGGCTTTGGGGTTAGCCTTTAATTACAGTAGTATTTTGAAGAATGAGGTGATGTTAACTAAAGATTTGCTGTCTTGGGCTCTAACAAACCAGATAACTTCAGTCCGTATATCTTTCTGTATTTAAAACTTCTAATAAACGTCTGGATTAAAAGACTTTTCGGCCAAAGAATGCAGTATACTACACATTCATAGTAATTTAGGAACAAAAAGGTAGCTTTAGGATATGAGTGAGGCCAATCTTCATTATTTCTAACTGCATGGCTTATAGATTGCACTTTTATTGCAGATTGAATGCTTAAGTAGATCAAAACAAAAATACCATGATTTCTTTGCTTCTTATTGCCAGTAATCCGGGTGTGTGTTTTGTTTTGTTTTTTGTTTTGTTTGGAAAGCCAAGCAAGAATTCATCTTGCAGCACTGACAGATTCTTGTACCAACTGATAAAGTTGGCTAATTTGTAGTAGAAACTTGAATCCATATTTGTTGGTAAAATTTGCTACTCTATGGGTGTCCAAGGATAAGTCTACATGTACGGCACTGCAACGGCATAGCTGTACTGATGCAGCTGTACTGCTGCAGCATGTCTGGTGAAGATGCTCCATGCTGATGGAAGAGAGCTCTCCTGTTGGCATAATAAAACCACCTCCACAAGCGGCAGAAGCTAGATCTGCGGGAGAAGCTTTCCCACCGACGCAGCGCTGTGCACATGAGTGCCTGTGTCAGTGTAATTTATGTCACTCAGGGTGGTTTATTCACACCTTGAGCGACCTAAGTAATGTTGACATAGTGGTAATGGAGACGTAGCCCAGACTTCGCTTGTTTGAGGGTTGCCCTTTTTCTTTTAGGATATGTGTTCAGTTCTGATCAGCACCCAGGTTCACCTAGCTCAAGTGTGAGGAGTCACACTGCAAAGCCATACCCCAAGCTACTGGCCAGGTCTACCCTACAGATCTATAGCGGTATCCCTATGTTGCTCAGAGGGTGCGAAATCCATATCCTCTGAGCGACATAGTTATACTGACCTGATCCCTTGTGTAGACAGAACTATGACAGTGGGAGAGCTTCTTCTGACATAGTTACCACCTCTTGGGGAGGTAGATTAACTATGCTGATGAAAGAAGTTCTCCCTTCAGCATAGGAGTGTCTTCACTTAAGTGCTGCTGTGGTGCAGCTGCATGGCTCTACATGAAGACAACTGTATCCTCGCTAGGGCTGCAATTTCCTGTGTGTTGCTCTGACTTCTGGGGTCACATCCCACAGTTCTTCGTGCTGAAGTAAGCTGAGCTGCTCTGATTCCTTCTCAGTGAATAATGGGAGAGCTTGTCTGTACTTCTGGGTACATGGGCATGTGTGTGTACTTCTGGGTACATGGGCATGTGTGTGTACTTCTGGGTACATGGGCATGTGTGTGTAACAGGGTGGCCTACTCCTTTTAAGGGCTAGGGTTCCAGGGAGCAGCTGTCCCTGTTCTGGAATGGAGCCCAGCTGGCAGGTGCTGGGAATCGTGACCCAGCTGGAAGCATTAAGTGATGGGGCTGATAATTTCCAGCGAGGGGATTTAAAGAAGTGCCCCAGTTCTGAGAGGCAGGATTTAGGAGAGGGCTGGGAGCACTCTTTCTTGTGCCTACGGAGGGAGGCTGAGGGAGGGCAGGAAAGACCTGTGTTGGGGGAAGGACCAGCACATTAAGGTATTGACATTCTTAGTTGGAGAACAGGACTGTTGCTTTTTGTTCCAATTTCCTTTTGTTTAAAAAAATAAACAGAGCTGGTCCTCCAGAATAAGGCTACAGACTGAACTGGGTGCAGCCAATTGTTTGTCCCAGCTGTTGGTCTGGTCTGCAAACCGAAGGGGAATTATGAGAAGGCATTGGACTGTCACATGCAAGTGTCTTGACCTTTGTCCAGTCTGCAAAGTGAGAGGGTTACCAGCCCAAGTGAAAGACCATCCTTGGCTTTAACTAGCTGAGCCAGCTTGCTTGAGTTGAAAGCACTGCTAAACTCAGATGAGAGGGTGAATGTGTGAATGGAAGGTGTGGGATTTTTTAGGGGTAACACTTGAGTAAGAGCATGGGCTAACTCTGCTGGGAAAACTAATCTGGTTGCAGATCCCCTGGCACCTCTGCTGATAATTGAAGTAGCTCATTTGGCAATGTGTGGATTTGTCTCCGGTGTTAGAAGACTTTGTGGCACTGAGGTTTGTGCGGGTTTGAGCATTGCAGTGTAGGATCAAAATGCACTGGTAGTACTGAGGGTAAAAGTAGCATGCTTTTTCCTTCTGTTATGTGTAGCATGCTTTATTGTTAGCTATTTTTCACTTTTCAATCAACTATTCAAAGTGAATATCCTCTTCTCCCTCCTCTCAAAATTAGTGTGATGCAACTAGATCTTTAAAGAAGTAGGGTGTCTTCACTTAAGCTTCTAAATATCTATTTATCTTTATGCACTCTCTTTAATAAATCTTATTGCGTGTTTTTGTTTTTACCTCTAGTAATACCTTCACACCAAGTCAGGCTTCCCTGCATTTGGCTAGAATCCTGCTTGAATAGTTTAACTTTTGGCAACCAATAGTCTAAGAGATTAAATCAGACAGCTATTCTGAAGGACTGCAGTATAACTTTGAATAATTAAAAGGATATGAGCATGGTTCTGTGCTCAATCTGAGGATGTCCTCTATCAGTTTAAGGGATATTTTAACCGAATGATAAACTAATACAATATCTCCTATGTTTGCTGCAATTGGACTCTCACACAGCTCCTTTAATTCTTTTGAGGCAACATGTTTATGCCAAACAAGAATGAAAAAAGCTTTATGTAAGTAAAGGCATCAGGCTATTGTGTAAGCATTTCAATTCTGAAAATGCTTGCTTTTTGTGAAATCATCATTGTTATGGTCTTGAGAGCATCTTATTAGAAGTTTGAGAAGAGCATGTCTTCCACCTCCCCCATGAAAGAATTAGACCTCATGTGCATTAAATCTAACTTTAGAAACCTTGGTTGTACTTATTCTTCCCTGATAAAATGCCAAGGTTCTGATTCTTAAAGTGGAGGGTGAAAAATAACATACTTTTAAAGTAAAGTTAAATTGTAAGTAATTTGGACCTGTAAAGGAATTACAGTAGAGAAGCTGTCAAGATCTGATAGGCCTTATCCCTGTCCTATTGAAACGTGTCTTGACGGGGAGGGGTAACACACCAGAATGTGCATAGGGGTATATGTGTGACAGGATCACATGTTGAAAAAATGCCTTTGTGTGAGGGCATCTGACTCAAAGGAAGAATGTGACAGGGTTTTCATGGGTTACTGGAGGATTTGTAGCTGGAATGATGACTTTACCTGTTGATGATGAGGGAATAAGGCAGCTGGGAGGGGGTCGGTTAAAGACTTTTTTTTTAAAAGGAAATTAAATGTAAAAAGTTGCTGTGACCAATATGACAGTTTCCTGCACTCTTTGGGAGATTTTATTGAGGGCACGTCTACGCTGGCAAAGTTACAGTGCCACTCAGAGCGCAGAAGGAAAATTGCTGTTGTGTGTTCACACTGACAGCTGCCTGCGCAATAGCGTGTTCACACTTGCGGTACTATTTGGAGCGGTGCACTCTGGGCAACTACCCCACAGAGTACCTCTTTCTCTTTTGCTGTGTGGGAAGACAACAGAGGTCCCAGAGCATCCTGGGTCCAGACCCAATGCCCCGTGATGCATTGCTTCACATCCCAGCAATCCCTGTGCTTCCATCCTCATTTGGCACTCTCTTTCAGTGGTTTGTGTATTGCACCCCCTACCTCTTTTGGGCTGCAGGAATGGATTCCAAACTGCTGACCAGTATGCTGTTTCCTCTGACCAACATGTCACGAGTGGCAGTGGAGTTATTCCTTAAACTACAAAAGAAAGAGGAGTGCAACATTGATCTCACCACGCATGGTAACTTTGACACGAGATTGCTTGTGGCACTCACGGAGGTGCTGACCACAGTGGAAAGACGCTTTTTGGGCTCAGGGAAACGAGCACTGAGTGATGGGATCATTGTCATGCACATCTGGGATGATGAGCAGTGGCTGCAGAACTTTCAGATGAGGAAAGCCACATTCATGGGACTGTGAGATGAGTTCACCTCAGACCTGTGGCACAAGGACACGAGAATGAGAGCTGCCTTGCCGTTGGAGAAGCATGTGGCAATTGCACTGTGGAAGCTGGCTACTCCAGACTGCTACTGATCTGTCGCTAACCTGTTCGGAGTGGGAAAGTTGACCGTTGGAGTTGTATTGATGGAAGTGTGTAGGGCCATTAATCGCATCCTGCTCTGAAAGACTGTGACTATGGGCACATGACATTGTGGATGGCTTTGCCCAAATGGGCTTCCCTAACTGCGGTGGAGTGATAGATGGCACGCATGTTCCAATTGTGGCACCAGACCATCTAGCCACCAAGTACATTAATTGGAAGGGGTATTTCTCTATGGTTCTCCAGGCACTTGTGGATCTCTGTGGGCATGTCATGGACATTAAGGCAGGCTGGTCAGGAAAGGTGCATAATGCACGCATCTTTCGGAACACTGGCCTGTTCACGAAGCTTCAAGCAGGGACTTTCTTCCCGAACCAGAAGATCACCGTAGGGGAAGTCGAAATACCCATTGTGATCCCGGGAGACCTTTCCTACCCCTTAGTTCCATGACTTATGAAGCCATACACAGGGCACCTTGACAGCAGCAAGGAGCGGTTCAAAAACAGGTTGAGCAAGTGCGGAATGACACTGGAGTGTGCATTTGGCTGTTTTAAAAGCCTGCTGGCGATGCCTGTATGGGAAGCTGAACAAGGCCGATGACAGTATTTCTGTGCTTATAGCCGTGTGCGGTATGTGCCATAATATTTGTGAAGGGAAGGGTGAGATTCTGTGGCCTGCATTGTGCAGGAGGTCAGACTAGATGATCATAATGGTCCCTTCTGACCTTAATATCTATGAAGTTTCACTCAGGGCTGGACCTCGGAGGCTAAGCACCTGGAGGCTGAATTTGAACAGCCAGAGACCAGGGCTATTAGAGGGGCACAGTGCAGGGCCATAAGGCTCAGGGATGCCTTGAGGCAGCAATTTGAAGCTGAAAGCCACTAATATTTGTTGCTATGCTGGGGATTGCAGTGCTTGTAATGTTAGGAGGTGATTGGTGCACATGATGCAAGAAGGGGCCTTGACATAATTGTATGTTGCTTTGCAGTGCTCTTTTTTTTCCCACTTAATAGAATAAAGATTGCCTTCAAACAGAATTTTTTTTTTTTTAAAAGATAACAACCGGAGGAAAGAGTCAACCAAAAAAATTCATCAGTGGGGAGGGGGATGGGGAAAGAGAAGGTCTCAAGAGGAGGAGGGGTCCTGGGACAGCTAAAGATTTGTTTCAGAGTAGCAGCCTTGTTTAGTCTGTATTCGCAAAAAGAAAAGGGGTACTTGTGGCACCTTAGAGACTAACAAATTTATTTGAGCATAAGCTTTTGTGAGCTCCAGGGATCATACCCAGCCTTCTTCTTTGGAGTACAATGCTGCAGGTGCTGTACTTCAGCAGGGCCAAACTGCAGAGGGATGGGTATTGAGTGCAATGGATAGTGGGAGTGCTGGACTGTGAGGAGGGAGGAGTGGAATGCTGCAGGTAGAAAGTGGAGCCAGGAAGTTGATAAGTGTGTTGGCTGTGTGTGTGAAGCACATGGGAAAGAGTTTTGGGACAGCAGCTGCAGGGGAGGGCCAGTGCAGAGCTGCTCGGTTTAAAGAGCTAGTATCGCCTGGAGCATGTCCACTTGGCGCTCCATAATGTTTAAGAGAAGCTCCGTGGCTTCTTTCTGGTGTACTGCATTCTCCTTTCGGTCCTTCTTCTTGCAGTCCCGCCAGTCCTTCAATTCCTGTTTCTCAGCAGCGGAGTGCATCATAAGCTCACGGAGAAAGTCCTCCTTAGTTGTTCTTGGCCACTTTCTAGTTCTGCACAGCCATTCTGCCTCTGATAACAAAGAGGGAGGCTGGGCTCCCAAGGTCATCTCTGAAGTTCAAATGCAACATTTTACAGAAGCAGTATTGTTTGCAACACAGACAACACTGATTGAGGGCTTTAAAACACAGCCATGACTCACACATCTGTCGCTAACTAGCTGACCACAGGCAATCACACATGATCCACAAGGCCCCCAAAATGGTGAGTAGCCGTAGGGACAAGGTAAATTATTCTTCCCGGACCCTGCTGTACACTGGGCATGTGGTTCTTGGGGAGAGCCAGCACTATAGGGAGGGCCCCATAATCATTCCTGACCCCACACTTTCCACAGGAAGTGGTCATTATGGAAGAGATCTCGCTGCTGACGGTGAGCAGGGAATCAAGGGAGGGTCTTCTCCAAAGCAGCTCTGCAGAGGAACCTGAGGCTGTGGATTGCCCAGTATCTCCACACACATTTCCTGGAGATCTGTGAGGGAGATTCCCGTGAAGTGAGGGAGTCTATCAACAGCCTGCTCAGACCAGGCATGTGGGAGACAAACTTGCTTTCTGCAACACTCCTGCCCCCCAACAACTCGCTTCAGCAATTCCCCAAATCAGATCCACTTACCAGGGCCTCCTCTCCTGTTTGTGCTTTGCCATGATCCGACTGCTGTAACTGGCTAGTCTCCTCCAGGGTAAAAAAGCGCTCCTGACTGCATGTATCTTTGGGCTTCAAGTTATCCTCTGGGTCCCACTCCCCCTCTTCATCCAAGATTTCCTCCTCCTGGCTTGATCCACTCTTGCCTGGCATGCGAGCCAGCAAAATATCCACAGGGGCCTTTGCAGTGGAGCTGGGGTCGCCTCTGAGTATTGTGTCCAGTTCTTCATAGTATCGGCAGCTCGTGGGTGCAGCACCGGAGCAGTGGTTTGCCTCCCGCGACTTGTAATAGGCATTCCGCAGCTCCTTCACTTTTACCCTACACTGCAATATGTCCCATTCATGGCCCCTTTGTATCATGCATCGTGAAATCTGTCTGTAGGTATCAAAATTCCTACGGCTGGAGCGCAGCTGGGACTGGACAGCCTCCTCTCCCCAAATGCTGATGAGGTTCAGCAGCTCAGCATTGCTCCAAGCAGGGGATCGCCTGGTGCGTGGAGCAGGCTTGGCCACCTGGAAAGATGTGCTGAGACCATTGCATGCATCACCCCTTCATGTTTGCTCGGACTTTCAAATTTGCAAAGGAATGTATGGGGTGAGGAGGGCGGTTGGTCACCTGAGGGCAGGCATTAGAGTTCAAACAGATGACCAGAGAGGTGAGAACAGGCATTGTGGGACACCTCCTGGAGGCCAGTCACACCACCGTAATCACTACGGTGTCTACGCTGGCACCGCAGTGCTGTAGCCCTAGCTTAGAAAGCTCTACGCCTCTTGTCGGAGGGTGTGGTTTTGTGTGTGTGTGTGTAATTTTGTTTTTTTAGTGTGCAGAAACTGCGCGGTTGTAGCGCTCTAAGTGGCTTGGCAGTGTGTATGCCTTGGGAGTTACAGCACAGAAAGCTGCTTCATTGCACGGAAACTTGCCAGTGTAGACAAGGCCTGAATTAAGTATTTTTGGAGTCCATTGTCTGAAATGCAAAGGTAATATATTGTGAGCCTGGATGATTAAAGGACTTTACTGAAAAATGGGGCAGACAGGAATGAACTTTTGGGACAAGACATGATATTTCCAATGAAATCCACTTCACAAGAGAGGTGAAAACAAATCTCCCCCTTCCCCCCTCCTTTGCCTCAGGTTTATATAAAAATCCGGCCCTTTGAAGCTGCTCCCTGAGGAGAGGCCAATTGTCTGCTGATTACCTGTTCCCGGGGTCACAATATCAAAGGCCCAAACTATATAAAGGAGCGACTAAGAGCTTGTCTACACAGGCAACTTACAGCGCTGCAACTTCCTCACTCAGGGGTGTGAAAAAACCCTGTTTGAGGTGTGTGAGAAAAGGTGTGTGAGGTTATCTTTTATTGGATCACTTTTGTGGTCAGAGAGACAAGCTTTGGAGCTGTCCAGAGCTCTTGGGTCTTTCCCAGACCTGTGTAACTCAAACTCATCTGTCCAATAAGCGATTATGTCTCACCCATGTTATCTCTAATATTCTAGTACTGACAGAGCTACAACACTGCATAAAGGAGTTACTGACAGATTCGTGGGGGTGCTAGTTATGAGCTATGAACTTGTAACCATACAAAAATCCCTTGGTGGGGTTTGAAGGATTGATCAGATGCTGGAGCCCTTGGTGGGGGAGGGGCCTGATCTCTGGTAAGCTTATTAGTATGCATGTAAGTTGACTTGTTGTTTTTAATGTTTTTCTTTGTAATGCTTAACGAGAGATGTGGTTGCTTGTAAAGAGCTGTGTGGTAACTGATAACTGTGGGGCAATTATACTGTTTATAGACTCTGAGGAGAAAGCAAAGCGGGACTATTTAAGCAGTCTGACTTGCTGGGGAATTCAGTAGGCAAGGTACTGTGCAGTTTGAGAAAAATCATGGGCCTCATCCCAGGAGAGAGGATGGCTGGAGAGCCAGCAGCCTAAAAGTTGGTGCCTTTGCTGGCCCACAGAGGGGGAATACAGGCGCAGTTGCTCTGAACTGTGATAGTAGCTTCCCTTTTTTTTAAAAGCAGTATCAGTTTTAGAAAATTACTTAGGTAATCTTGGGTTTTGCTTCTAAGTAATTAGCAGGGGTAGCCAACCTGAGCCTGAGGGAGAGCCAGAATTTACCAATATACGTTGCCAAAGAGCCAGTAGCTCCCCCTGCTCCCAATGCCACCCACCCACCGGCAGACCCACCAATCAGTGCTCCTCCCCCCTCCCCTATCCCAGCACCTCCTGATCAGCTGTTTCCTGGCATGGTAGGAGAGAGGACACTGCAGACTCATGGGAGGGGGCAGGAAGGGGTGGAGTGGGGGCAGGGCCGGTGGCAGAGCCAGGGGTTGAGCAGTGAGCATCCTCCAGCACACTGGAAAGTTGGTGCTTGTAGCTCAAGCCCTGGAGTTGGTGCCTATACAAGGAGCTGCATATTAACTTCTGAAGAGCTGCATGTGTCTCTGGAGCCACAGGTTGGCCACCCCTGAATTAGAGAAACATTTTTCTGTATTCTAGTTTATCTGTAACTTCAAATTAGTAACTTCACATAATTCCACATGGGCCTTTGGCACATCAGCAATGAAGAAAAGCATGTAAAATGCAAAATTGTAAGTGAAGACAAAGTGGATGGGGGGGTATACTTCAAGGGCTGGTATAATACTTGAAACTTTCAACCAGTCACTGAAACTGACTAGAGTTGTCTAGCAGGATCTGAATGCTGTGGTCTCTGTGATTTGATATAAATATTCAGTTACTAAAAGGAATAGAGTTAGTACAATATCCTGAGTGTGTGGGGGATTTTTTGTTTTGTTTTTTTGTATATATTTCAGTTTGTGCTATCCCTAAATCTAGCTACTAAAGATTTCTATAATGAGAAAGCAACTTTACTGTATCTATGCTAGGGTATAGGATCAGAGCAAGGGGGACATCTGAAGGGTTTGACAGATGGGTAGAGGGAATTTGGGGTTGAATAGGAGACCTTTTAACTAGGTGAGGTCCACAGATCTTAACATTGGATTTTCAGCCTGCTTGTAGCATTGCTAGATCTTTCTGCCTCCAATCACTCAGAACAGTTTAAACTTGTCCTTAAGAGCCTGGTTTATGCTGAACATCCTTGCCCAAGGGTGGGCAAACTATGGCCTGGGGGCCGCATCTGGCCCTTCAGACATTTTAATCCAGCCCTCAAGCTCCCACCGGGGAGCAGGGTCCGGGGCTTGCCCTGTGCCGTGGCTTGGTGCGGCTCCCAGAAGCAGCGGCATGTCCCCACTCTGGCTTCTATGCATAGGGGCAGCCAGGGGCCTCTGCACGCTGCCCCCGGCCTCAAGTGCTGTCCCCGCAGCTCCCATTGGCCAGGAACCACGGCCAATGGGAGCTGCAGGGGTGGTGCCTGTGGATGGGGCAGCGTGCAGAGCTGCCTGGCCACACCTCCACATAGGAGCCTGAGGCGGGACATGCTGCTGCTTCCAGGAGCTGCTTGAGGTAAGCACCGCCTGGAGGCTGCTCCTTGGCCTCCTCTTGTACCCCTGCCCTAGCCCTGATCCCCCTCCCCTCCTCTGAGCCCCTCAGTCCCAGCCCAGAGCACCCTCCTGCACCCCCAACCCCTCATCCAAAAAGTTTGCCCACCCCTGCCCTTGCCTAACAGGCAGTCAAACCATTCAGAGCGCAACACTTTCTGGTGGCTATAACTGTAGCCAGGTAAGTGTTTTGAGTTAAGGGTATTATCCAGTAACCCCCTTCTCCCTGCCTCCCCCCCCCCCCCACCCGCGCTCATCCCTCCCCATACTGCATTATTCACATGTATAAAGTAGTGCTCAGAATGGAACCAACTGTTTTTCCCTAAGATTAATTCACTTTTTATACTGAGCTCAAGAGAGAGTGCTGCTTTTATTTGGGCTTAAAATACTACAAGTTGAAGCTAGACAAATTCAGACTGGGAATTATGTAAATTTTTTACAGTGAGGGTAATTAACCATAGGAACAATTTACTAAGGGTTGTGGTGGATTCTTCATCATTGGTAACTTTTAAATCAAGAGTGGATGTCTTTCTAAAAGAATTTTGCTCCAGGAGTTGTTTTGGGGAATGTCTGTGTTATACAGCAGGTCAGATACTAGACTATCATAATGATCATCCCTTCTGGTCTTAATCTATGAATAACATTCAAAGGGAAAATGCTTATGGCATATGCTAGATGTGTGTTTTGCGACTGAAATATATCTAACTTGCAGAATGTTGTAGATCTACAGCTCTTTCTCTTATGCCCATCCTTTAGTAAGGGTCAAAAAAGCCTGTCACTGACTTCCAGATGGATTATCTAGTTTGAGGCATACAAAGCATGGAGTAAAATCCCTCTTTTGGTATTTGGAGCATGTTCCTATAGGGTAATGGCTTCTCCAGGGGCTGAATGTGACACATACCAGTTTCTGACAATATCCCTGGGAGACCTTACTTAGTTAAGTATGTTTGGAGTACATTGCATTAAGTGAGAGGGTTATGTATTATAGTGGGCCAGGATTGTAGGTAACCTCTGAGTGAGATGGGATGTGAACCTTGGAAAGTGGTGTTTACAATTGAATAACTTGCCAGACGGGAATGGACTTTTGTAACAAACTGTATCAAGTAGCCACCAGGGGAATGTTGAGGGAGAAATGAATGCAAATTCCTTATCTCCAGTTATGCAAAACCCCAGCTTTTTGAAGCTGCATCCCGAGGAGAGGACCATTCTCTGCTGATTACCTGTTCCAGAGTCTGTGGAAGGCCCACGCTGTATAAAGGAAAGGCTAACCTATTCAAGGATGTGCTAGTTCTAAACTGATGCTGTCATGAATTTGTAACCACAAACTCTTGGTGGGGTAAAGGATTGAGTCCTATCAGAGCCCTTGTTGGAATTGTGGGGTGGCGGGGTCACCTGTTTTTAATGGGTTTTCTCTGTAAGAATAAATCTGTGACTCTTGCTTGCTGCTGGTCTAAAGGAAACTTCAGGTGAGCACAGAAATTTCGGTGGAGGGGGTTGTGGGGCATCCTGGGTCCTGTCCGAATGCCCCAGGATGCATTGCTTTGCATCCCAGCAATCCCTGTGCTTCCGTTTGCATTTGGTGCTATCTTTCAACGGGATGTGTACCCCACTCTGTCTCTTCAGTCTGCAGGAATGGATCCCAAACTGTTGACCAGCATGCTGCTTGCTCTGACTAACATATCACGAGTGGCAGTGGAGTTATTCCATAAACTACAAAGGCAAGAGGAGTGCATCATTGATCTCTCCACGCATTGCTTTGACACGAGATTGCTTGTACTGAGTGGTGGGATCACATCGTGATGCACATCTGGGAGACTAGCAGTGGCTGCAGAACTTTCAGATGAGGAAAGCCACATTCATGGGACTGTGTGATGAGCTCGCCTGTGGCACAAGGACATGAAAATGAGAGCTGCCTTGCCATTGGAGAAGCGTGTGGCAATTGCACTCTGTGGAAGCTGGCTACTCCAGTCTGCTACTGATTTGGTCCCTAACCAGTTCAGAGTGGGAAAGTCAACCGTTGGTCTCGTGTTGAAGGAAGTGTGTAGGGCTATTAATCACATCCTGCTCCAAAAGACCATGACTCTGGGCAACGTGCGTGACATTGTGGATGGCTTTGCCCAAATGGGCTTTCCTAACTCTGGAGGGGCAATAGATGGCACGCATATTCCAATTGTGGCACCAGATCACCTAGCCACTGAGTACATTAATTGGAAGGGTATTTCTCTATGGTTCTCCAGGCACTTTTTGTGGATCACCGTGGGCATTTCACAGACATTAAGGCAGGCTGCTCCGGAATGGTGCATGACGCACGCATCTTTCGGAACACTGGCCTGTTCAGGAAGCTTCAAGCAGGGACTTCCTTCACGAACTGGAAGATCACCGTAGGGGAAGTCGAAATGTCCATCGTGATCCTGGGAGACCCCGCCTACCCCTTAATGCCGTGGCTTATGAAGCCATATGCAGGGCACCTTGACAGCAGCAAGGAGTGGTTCAACAACAGGCAGAGCAAGTGCAGAATGACTGTGGAGTGTTCTTTTGGCCGTTTAAAGATCTGCTGGCGCTACCTATATGGGAAGCTTGGTCTGGCGAATGACAATATTCCTATGCTTATAGTCCCTTGCTTTATGCTCCATCATAATTGTGAAGAGAAGGTTGAAAGCTTCACTCAGTGCTCGACGGCTGAGGCTTAGTGCCTGGAGGCTGAATTTGAACAGCCAGAGACCAGGGCTATTAGAGGGGCGCAGCGCAGGCCCATAAGGATCAGGGATGCCTTGAGGCAGCAATTTGGAGCTGAAAGCTGCTAATATTTGTTATGTTCGGGAGTGCTGAGCTTGTAATGCTAGAAGGTAATTGTGATTGGTGTAGGCGATGCAATATGAAAGTTTACGATATTGTATGTTGCTTTACAGGGCTCTGTTTGCTTTCAGTTAATAGAATAAAGATTGTTTTCAAACCAGCACAATTTTTATTAAAAAAGCAACCGGAGGGGAGAGACCAACAAAAAAACACATCAACACTGAGGGGGATAGGGGAAGGGAAAGACCCAGGAGAAAGTGGGGTCTGTGGTTAAAGATTTGTGTATGTCCAGCTATCCTAGACAACCTTGTCTTTTGGAGCATAGCGCAATGGGTACTGTACTTCAGCAGGGCTAAATTGAAGAAGGACGGGTGTTGAGTGCAGTGGGTACTGGGAGTCCGCAGTGCTGGACTGTGACGGGGGAGGAGTGGAATGCCGCAGGTACAGACTGGAGCCAGGAGGTTAAGAGGGTGGTGGTGGTGTGTGTGAAGCACATGGGAAAGAGTTTTGTGACAGTGGCTGCAGGGGAGGCTGGGTGGGGAGCTGCTTTGTTTGCAGTGTTAGTATCACTTGGATCGTGTCTGCTTGGTGCTCCATAACATTCAAGAGACGCTCTGTGGCTTCATTCTAGAGCTTCACGTTCTCCTTTCAGTCCTTCTTCTCACTGTCCCGCCACTCCTTCAATTCCTGTTTCTCAGCCACGGAGTGCATCATAACCTTATGGAGAAAGTCCTCCTTAGTTCTTCGTAACTGCTTTCTAATTCTGCGCAGTCGTTCAGCCGGCGAGAACAAAGGGGGAGGCCATCCTCTCAAGGTCCATCTCTGTGTAGCCAAAATGCAATATTTTACAGAAGCAGTATTGTTTGCAACACACACAACAACACTGATTCAATGATTTAAAACACCGCCACTATTCACATACCTGTTACTGTCTGACCCCAGGCAAGCACATATGAGCCACAAGACCCTCAAAATGGTGAGTAGCCACAGGGACAGCATAAAACAGTGTTCCCAGACCCTACTGTACACTGGGCATGTGGCTCTTGGGGAGAGCCAGCACTGTAGTGGGAGCCTGATAATCATTCCTGTCTCCACGTTTTCCACAGGCCTGTGTTCATTATGGAAGATATCTCACTGCTGAAGGTGAGCAGGGAATCAAGGGAGGATCTTATCCAAGTCTGCAGCTTCTGCCCTGGCCCTTATGTGGCTCGCCTGTTTGCAGCAATGGTTTCTCTTGTCCCATCCGCACCCCTCCAGCGATGGCAGACTGGTGCAGAAAAGTTAATGGGACAAGAAACAAAGCAGCTCTGCCAAAGAACTTGCGGTAGCAGATTGCCCAGTATCTTCATGAGAGTTCTCTGAGGCAGATTCCCATGAAGTGAGGGAATCAATCAACACTCTATTCTACTGCTCAGACTAGGCATGTGGTGGTACGCATATCATACAGACACAGCCTGCTTTCTGCAACCCTCCTGCCCTCAACTCCTCACTTCAGCAATTCCCAAAATCAAATCCACTTACCAGGGGCATCTTCTCCTGTTTGCGCTTTGCCAAGATCCGACAGCTGTGACTGGCTAGCGTGCTCTGGAGTAGAAAAGAGCTCCTAGCTGCGTGCATCTCTGGCCTCCAAGTTCTCCTTTGCCTCTGGGTCTCCCTCCCCCTCCACATCCTTGTCCAAGATTTCTTCCTTCTGGCTTGGTCCACTCTTGACTGGCATGCAAGCCACCGAAGTATCCACAGTGGCCTTTGCAGTCGAGGTGGTGTTGCCACAGAGTATTGCGTCCAACTCTTTATAGAACGAACAGCACCAGAGCAGCAGTTTGCTTCCCACACCTTGTGGTAGGCATTCTGCAGCTCTTTCACTTTGACCCTGCACTGCAGTGTGTCCTGGTCACTGCCCCTTTCGGTCATGCATTGTGAAATCTGTCTGTAGGTGGTATAATTCCTGCGGTCGGAGTGCAGCTCGGACTGAACAGCCTCCTTTCCCCAAATGCTGTTGAGGTCCAGCAGCTCCGCAGTGCTCCAAGCAGGGCTACCTGGAAAGATGCGCTGAGACCACTGCATGCATCACTGAGCAAACAGGAAGGGGACTTCCTAAATTCCAAAGGAATTTGCGGGGTGGGGATGATAGTCACCTGAGGGCAGGGCAGTAGAGGTCAAACTGATGACCAGAGAGGCAAGAACAGGCACTGTGGGACACCTTCCATAGGCCAGTCGCCAGTTGACCAGGGTGTCTACACTGGCACCGTGGAACTGTACCCCTGGTGCAGAAAGCTGTACGCCTTTTGTCAGGCTGTATTTGTTTTGGTTTGGTTTTGTTTGTACAGTGCTGCAACTGTGCATTTTCTGCGCAATAAGTGGCTTGGCAGTGTGTACGCTTCAGGAGTTACAAAGCAAAAAGCTGCTTTACTGCATAGAAACTTCCCAGTGTAGACAAGGCCTATATCTCAAACTTTGAAGGATTAGATTTTTTGTTGGTAAATGATTTTCATAGTGTACACACACACTGACCAATTTTTTCCCCAATGATAATTGAAACTTACTGGTAGGCAGAAAAATGTTACTTGAGAACTCAGTGTGTGATTTAAGGATATTTACTTTTTATATTTTGACAAGTGATGTTGGTAATTTGTCTTAACCATTATAAAACCTTAACTTTTTGAATCCTTGAACTTCTGATGTATGGGTGTTCAGCATATTAAAGCAACTGCCAACTCTACCTTTGTGCTGCTACCTTTTCTCATGCAAGAAAACAATAAAAATCAGATACCTTTATCTTAATTTGGGAATGGGAGGAGCACAATCTCTAATTTAAAATGTTGTATTGAAGAATGCACACGCACACTTACCTGAGATTCCTTCCAGTTCATAACACTCCTCCATACCTACCTGGTGAGACTGATTAGACTGTGATGGAGTCTCAAACAGGTCCTGACTTGCAGTGTGGCTGGGGTCCCATGTTGCATCTTCCCGTTTTGCCTTCTCTTTGCTGTTCAAGGCAGGGGTCTCCGTCTTGGGCTTTTTCTGAGGTATCCAGAGTGGTCTGTAGGGTGCTGGTAGGGTTTCTGCCAAGTATGGCATGCAGCCCATTGTTAAAGCAGCCCGTCTGTGGCTCAGAACCATATCTATTGTTGGCTTCGTGATATGGCTGGCAAATTTCCTTTGTGTTTACGTGGCGCTGCTGATCCCTGTTGAACCCCTTTTGTACCTGGGATGCAGGCAATCTATTAATAATGCCCATCTTCCTATGGCTGGTCCATATCTATGCTTGCGCAGCTTTTTCTCTCCACGAGTGCAGGAGATCCAGTATCTCCCATCTGTTCCAGGCAGAAGTATGTCTAGTGAGTGGAGTTGTCATGGTCAGTTGGGCAGTTGCATGAGGGTGAGCTGCTACTTGTGCTTGCTAAGGTGGGCAATCAGGAAAAGGTATTTAAAAAACACGCAGGAGTTTTAAGGGGATGGAGTGGCTTCCAGTCTGTGGAACCCCTGAGCAATGGAGCTTACAATTGTGACCAGAGCAGACAGTGTCACAGGGAATGGGCACATTATGGGACAGCTTCTTGAGGACCGCTAGGGTCAGCACAGGTTATTCAATGTCTACACTTGCATTGTGTCAACCTCAGTAGGTCAGCTGTCGCCGCATTGCTGTAAATGGCTGTTTATGTAGGTCCGAGACAAATTTGAGTAGACATATGTACAAATAGGTTGAGGCAAGGCAACTTATATCCCGTGTGACTTATGGTCCAGTATCCTGTCTTCAGACTGTGTCCAGTGCCAGGTGCTTCAAAGGGAATAGAACAGGGCAGTTATCAAGTGATCTACCTCCTGTCATCCAATCAGAGCATCTGGCTGTAAGAGGCTTAGGGACACCCAGGGCATGGGGTTGCATCCTTGACCATCTTGGCTAATAGCCATCGAAGGACCTATCCTCCATCAACTTATCTAATTTTTCTCTTGAACCCTGTTATGGTTTTGGCCTTCACAGTGTCCCCTGGCAAAGAGTTCCACAGTTCACTGTGCATTGTGTGAAGAAGCACTTCCTTTTGTTTTAAACCTGCTGCCTGTTAACTTCATTGGTGACTCCTTGTTCTTGTCAACCTAAGTGTAGTGTAGACCATGCCTCCGTCTTTAAAGTAGTCCCCCAACAAAAACTGGATAAAATTTTTCTGGTACTTCCGAGATAAATATGGGAATAAATGCTTTTTCAAGAGAAGCATGCTTTCAGGCTCACAGTATAAAGAAGCACAAAGGAGACAAACCAAAATATTTTTTATTTGGAGGTCACGTTTAAAAATAATTAACTATTCTACATAGGAGATCGAAGGGTGTAACGTCAAACATCAGGTATCATTTAAAGCATGGAGGGCCAGAAATTGTGACCTATGGCTTAAAAAGTAACCTGGAACTGGTCTTGCACACCTGTAAATATTTAAATACCGGGTTCCCTAGAATCAAGTTGTTGCTTATCTGTGTGTGTTTGTCTGGTTGTGTCATTGTTTTAGCAATCTGAGTACTGTCGGGAGGTAAAGCTAAAACTGGGTATTTCCTTAATTCATTTTGTCTCTTCAGCATGTTAGTTCTATTCTTGAAACCATGGTACTCTTGGAGAGATGGATCAGGTTTCTTCAGTGTCTTAGGAAAAATACCAAAGAGAATTGTGAAGTGCCACTTGACTGTTCAGTGGGGGTGTAAACATGAAATCTCTTTATGAGGAAGATGGGGCTTAGCTATGGCTTCAAGCATGTACAGTAGAACCTGAGTTACAAACACCAGAATTATGAACTGACCAGTCAATTACACACCTGATTTGGAACTGGAAGTATACAATCAGGTGGCAGCAAATACAGTACAGTGCTGTGTTTAAACATAAACTACTTAAAAAAGGGTGTGGGGGGGGAGAGTTAAAAAAAAATCTGAGAAGATAAAGAAACTGTTTCTGTGCTTGTTTCATCTAAAGTAAGATGGTTAAAAGCATTTTTCTTCTGCGTAGTAAAGTTTCAAAGCTGTATTAAATCAATGTTCAGTTGTAAACTTTTGAAAGAACAACCATAATGTTCGTAACTCTGAAAAAACATTTAGGAGTTGCCAACCTTTCAGGAATGGAGGGGGTTTGTAACTCTGAGGTTCTACTGTATTCATAAAGCTGTAAAGCAGCCTTGTAGTGGGAGATTTTAAGGGAAAGCGTTGGTTCTAGCCATGAAATATTGATAAATATGGAAGTTGTACAGCAGTTGAACATTCTCAAGCTTTTTGGCTGTATGTAGCAGCATTACTATAGCTGAATGTAAGCTGACTTTGTATTTAAACTGTTAAAAGAAAACAATCTCAATTTGGGTTTGAGAAGTAACTGGGGGTTGGAGGGAAGCTGGTTTCTGACTCACAAAATATTAGCTAGAGACTGACCTTAGTCAAAATAAGACAAATTAACCACCAAAACACTTTTGATGGGGCACTCTGCTTGGAAATACTATATTTTAGGTAGTTGTTCTAGGCTTATTTAACCTAAACAAACGTAACAATCATGGTGTCATAACTGAAAACGCTATTTTGCACTGAAATGATAAAATGGGAAGCGAATTCAAAACTGGTATTTCCAAAGGCAGTGCAAATTTGGCTTTAAGTAGTAACTAATGTAGCACTTTCATATAATCCTTATGTTTCATTTCAGAATCAATCCGTCATAACAAAGAAGACCTAGTAAGACTGAAGTTAATTTTTCCTTTCTCTCTCTCTCTCAAAGAAATGACTACTGTTAATGCAGGCAGTGTTAACTTCAAATGGGATCCCAAAAGTTTAGAGATAAGAACACTGGCAGTTGAAAGACTATTGGAGCCCCTGGTAACACAGGTAAGAAATCTGTATATCAAGCTCTCAAGTTTTTGGTAAGTTTCAATTTGATGATTAATCCTCATACCTTGAAGTTTGAAGTCCAGAAATGAAAACCTGGTCTGAAATAGATAGGTGGAGGGGGACCGTGGGGGATCAAGAACAAAAGGCTTTTGCTCAGTCTGTTGGTGGTAAGCATACTTCTAGTCTTAATCTTAGACTCAGTGTTTTTTTTGCTTTTTGTCACAACTTAATATAACACAGTCCTTTATTTAATCAGAAGTGCAAAAAGCGCATATCACATTGCTGCTGAAGTTTTATTGTACTTGCGCTCAGTTTATTCTCTTCTCTGTGGTATAGGTTTTTTTTTTCCAACAAGAATCCTTTAGGTGAAACTTATTCAATTGTTCTTGTCTAAATATTGTTCTTTCTAATTGTGTCATTAGAAACCGAGATGCTGTAGAAAGTTCTGTCTTGCATTAGAATTCTGGTGGACTAAAAGCCCTTATGGTGGGAAGAGCAGCAACTGCTATAGTTAAGATTGCATAACAGCTTTCATTTGAATTCCCTGTTAGATAGAAAGCTTTTATAAGCAAAAAGCTCACTTTGGGGAGAGCAGCCAAACAGTGAAAATTTTGAGCACAAGTGGTTGTTGCCTGCAGTACAAGGCAACTAGATATTTTCCTATTTGAAAATACTAGAAGCCCTTTTAATACATGTCTATAGCCAGAATTAGTTGGGAGGAGTAAAAGTTGAAATAGGTAATGGAACAAACTCTCATTTAGAAAAAGTGCCATGGTCAAACTTAGTTTTCCTTTGACACAGAACTCTTCGACAATTGCATGCTTATACTTGTAAAATGTCCACTAAACTTTTGTGTAGTGTTCAGCCAGTGAAGACTTTGCTTTGTACGTGTGACTAATTACATAATAAAGTGTACTGAAGGAGATGGAGAGGATGGGTGCATACCTTGTAAGGCCTACAGGATGGAGACACCCAATAAAGATACTTTGGGCACTCTGAAGATTTGCAGCAAAGGGTTTCTCATGCAGACCTCTTAAAGTGCATTGGGGAAAGAATTATAGTAGCATCTAGCTTGTTGTTTAAGAATAGGGAACTTAAATAATTTTGCCAGTTTGTACAGAATGTCACAGTTCTGGAGGTCTGAAAAACTTTCTTCAATGTGTGAAGGTCTGCAGATCTTGCAATCAGTCAGGTTCTGTTTCCAAAGCTAAATACCCCATCATTCATTGGCAAGAAGTAGACTTTCTACTTCTTGATGAACTTACCATTATTTTCTGTTTCTAAAGTTGTAAAATGCCGTTGGATTTCCTACCATTTAGTTCTGTATCCTTGCAAATTCAGAGTCATTCATAGATTTCTCCCTTTAGGGAAACTCAATTGACATCATCAAAAGAACAAACTTTTTTTCAGGATATTCTGAGTACAGGATAATTTTCTTTCATGAGGTAGTGCAGCAGCAACAGCCTGTACCTGCAGTTCCAAGTGCTCTAAGTGGTGTGACAGGGAAAATAACCGGAAGAAGGTAAAGCAAACTTCCTCTTCCAGTAAATTTAGTGCATGAACTGAGATTATCCGTTGGTGAAAACTGTCCCTAGTGAAGGACAGTCATCACCAAAGAGGGCTTCTTACCTGCCATGGGTCCACTGATAGGCAAGTAGATTGACCTTTGAGGAGCTACAGAGCCACTTCATTAGCCCTTGAAGTTTCTAGAGCATCCATTTTGTTTCCCAAAGGGAGACCTGGCCCGGGTGAAATCTGTCAGAGGTCCTGCCACTGAAGAGGAGTGTGCTCTACATCCTGGAGGTTCCCTTATGAAATATAAGCTCGAGAGTGGGCTGTTGATCATGGAGCTGTGCCACAGAAGTGTAGCTGCAGATGAGGAAGATTCCTGTGACCTGTTGTCATAAGTGAATGCTTATGCACTATGACAAAAACTGAACTTAAATCCTAAAACTTAAAACAAAAAACCCACTAGTTGTACCAGTTCAAGTCAAGAATGGCCTAAAAACTTTTGTGTAGCTAGTGTTTTAAAGCTACATGTCAAGAAGTGGGACTGTTACAGTTGAATCTTAAGTGATCAGTTTTGGTAACTTCCTGTTAAAAATATAAGAAGCTAAACAAATGGCAGATCTTGTACCTCTTCAGTTTGACATTTTGAAGCTACTTACTGAGATTATTTAGGTGTAAGGAAAACCAGAATTTATTACCCATTTTAAGCACATTTCAGAATGCTACTAAAGAATAATAGAGACCGTAAATCAACAGCGGTATTTGTCTTGCCTGTTGGTAAGAGTCAAGAAAACGTCAGTTGTCTGTATCAAGGTGTATGTGTCCCAGAGTCATGTGCTTCGTAGATCAAATAGTATCTTTCTGCCAGTGTCTGTCAAGACTTATTTTTCCTTAGAGCAATGGCAGCTTCCTGGCTGGAAAGATTATACTTTTTTGTATTGAGAAATTTGTAAGACCCCCTGTAAGTCCTTGATCTTTTTAAAACTAAATGTACAAGCAATGGTGGATGAAATCTGTTCTTATTGGAGCACTACCAAGTAAATGGCTTTGTCCAGCGTGGTTCCACCTTTATAGTAACACTACAGATGGGATCCTTTCTGTAGGATCTGCAGACATTGCTATTGGAGGACAGTGAATTTTCAGGTAGACACTTCCCTACTGGCTTTTAAATTAAACCTCTTTGGGTGCAGGGACGAGAGAGAAGGGGGGGGTGTGGTCACATAACTAGACTCTCATAATGCATATGCACAAAGAAGCCAAATTAAGGCTGCACAGACCACTTCAATTCTTTCATTTTCTGACTTGAGTACTTTAGAAGAACATGAAGGCTGCAAAGTAGCTCTTTTACATGTGCCTTACTGGGGCTTTTAAAAGAGCAAATTGCAGGGGGGACGACAAAAAACAAATTCTATCATGGACTTTTGACGCCCACGTGGGTGGTCATGAGGCAAAAATAAAAGCAACAGGACAGTCTGCAAAATATATTTGATGCCTGTATACCAATACAAGTATGGGGAACAAGCAGGATGAACTGGAAAACATGGTATATGAAGAAAAATGTGACTTAATTGGTATTAGAGAGACTTGGTGGGATAACTCCCATGATTGCAGTACCAGCATTGAGGGATATAGCTTGTTCCAGAAGGATAGGTATGGGGGGGAAAAAAGGAGGAGGGATTGTGCTCTATATCAAGAATGTATACACTTGCTCCAAGGCCCAAGAGAAAGTGGGTGGCAGACCTACTGAGAGTCTTCGGATGAGGATAAAAAGGGAAAAGAATAGCAGTGATCTTATGGTGGGGCAGTCTATTATAGTGCATCAAATCAAGAAGAGGAAGTGGATGAGGCATTCTACAAGCAGGTGACAAGATTAGCGAACACACACAAGCTAATATTAATGTGGGATTTTAACTTCCCTGATATTTGTTGGATGCTTATTATAGCAAAACATATGTCCTGCAAGTTCGTTCTTGTGCAGGGGACAACTTCCTGATTCAGAAAATTGAGGCAACAACTAGGGGGTCATCCATTTTGGATATGGTGTTGATCAACGGGGATGAATTAGTTACAAATGTGAAAATGATCGGGAACTTAGTGTTGCTGATCTGATAGAATTCAAGAGCCTAATGAAAGGAGGATATGAGAACAGCAAAACAAGGACACTGTACTTCAGAAAGGCAGATTTTCAACCAACTCAGAGAAATAATAGGCAAGGTCCCATGGAAAGACCAATTAGGAAGAAAAGGAGTTGAAAGGGATTGGCAGTTCCTAAAAAATGTAATACTAGATGCTCAACATCAAGCTATTCTGATGCAGAGGAAAGATAAGAGCTACAGGAGGCCAATGTGGCTGCACAAGAAGCTGGAAGGAGGGGCATGTCACCAAGGAAGGTATACATGGGAATAGCATGAGCATGTAGGGACAAAATCAGGAAAGCCATGGCAAAGAATGAGTTACCGCTGGCAAGAAATGTTAGAGACAACAAGAAGGGATTCTGCAAATGTCAGACAAAGATCGGGGATGGTGTGGATCCATTACTCAATGGAAACGGTGAGCTGGTAATGGAAGTTGATAGGAAGACAGAGCAGCTCAATGCCTCCTTTGCTTCAGTCTTTTCACAAAAAATAACATGTGACTGGATAATTAGTGAAGTTACCATAGACTGTAAAGGGGGAAGGGATGCAGATCCGGATAAGTAAAGAACACTTCAGATCTTCTGACGGATTTGAATGAATTCACGTCACCACAGCTTGCTGAAGAAATTAGCTGAAGAAATCTCTTCACTATTGGCAATAATATTTGCAAACTCATGGATGACAAGAGGTCCCAGAAGACTGGAGAAGGGCGAACATAATGTCCATCTTTAAAAAGAGGGAAAAAGGAGGAGCTGGGGAATTTATAGACCCGTCATCCTGACCCCAATACCTGGGAAGCCAGTAGAACAAAGTATAAAACATTCAGTTTGCGAATACCTAGAGGATGAAGGGGTAATCACTAGCAGCCAGTGTGGCTTTATTAAGAACAAATTATGCCAGACCAGCTTGATTTCATTTTTTTTGACCATGTAACTGGTTTGGTGGATGGGGGGATGCAGTGAACATAATATACCTCAACTTCAGCAAGGCTTTTGACCCCCAGATTGGCGGGTAGCGATTGATCTATCGGGAATCGATTTTATCACGTCTAGAGTAGATGCGATAAATTGATCCCCAATCACTCTGCCATCGACCCCTGTACTCCACCGCGGCGAGAGGCAGAAGCGGAGTCGATGGGGGAGCGACAGCAGTCGACCCCACGCCATGAGGACACGAGGGAAGTTGTGTATCTTAAGTTGGAAACACCCCCCTCCCCCGTGTAGACCAGGCCACAGTCCCACATGACGTGATGCCAATTTTTAAAAAGGGCTCCAGAGGTGATCCTGACAATTCAGGCTGGTAAGCCTGACTTTAGTACCGGGTAAACTGGTTGGAAAATATAAAGAACAAAATTGTCTGACACACCTAGCTGAACATAATCTGTTGGAAGAGGTCAACATGATTTTTGTAAAGGGAAATCATGCCTCATCAATCTGCTAGAATTCTTTGAGGCAGTCAACAAGCATGTGGTTAAGGGGATCCAGTTGATATAGTGTACTTAGATTTTCAAAAAGCCTTTGACAAGGTCCCTCACCAAAGGCTCTTAAGCAAAGTAAGCTGTCGTGGGATAAAAGGGAAGGTCCTCTCATGGATTGGTAACTGGTTAAAAGATAGGAAACAAAGGTTAGGAATAAATGGTCAGTTTTCAGAATGGAGAGTGGTAGAGTGGTGTCCCCCGGGGGTCTGTACTGGGACCAGTCTTGTTCAACATATTCATAAATGATTTGGAAAAAGGGGTAAACAGTGAGGTGGCAAAATTTGGAGATGATACAGAACTACTCAAGATAGTTAGTTCTCAAGCAGACTGCGAAGAGCTACAAAAGGCTCTTTCAAAACTGGGTGACTCAAGAAAGAGATCTTGGAGTCATTGTGGATAGTTCTCTGAAAATATCCACTGAATGTACAGTGGCAGTCAAAAAAGCAAAGAATGTTGGGAATCATTAGGAAAGGGATAGATTAGAGAAAATATGATATTGCTTCCATAGAAATCCATCATATGCCCACATCTTGAATAATGCATGCAGATGTGGTTTGCTCCATCTCAAAAAAGATATGTTGGAAGTGAAAGGTTCAAAAGAGTAACAGAAATGATTAGGGATATGGAATGGCTTCCGTATGAGGAGAGATTAATAAGACTGGGACTTTTCATCTTGTAAAAGAGACGACTAAGGGGGAATATGATTGAGGTCTATAAAATCGTGACTGAAGTGGAGAAAGTAAATAAGGAAGTGTTGCTTACTCCTCATTACGCAAGAACTAGAGGGCACCAAATGAAATTAATAGGCAGCAGGTTTAAAACAAAGAAAAGGAAGTATTTCTTCTCACAGTGCATAGTCAGCTGTTGTGGCACTCTTTGCTAGTGGTTGTTATGAAGGCCAAGACGAGAACAGGGTTAAAAAAAAAACTAGATAAATTCATGGAGGATAAGTTCATCAATGGCTATTAGCCAGGATGGGCAGGGATGATGTCCCTAGCCTCTGTTTGCCAGAAGCTGGGAATGAGTGACAGGGAATGGATCACTTGATCATCTTTGTTTTATTCCCTCTGGGGCACCTGGCATTGACCACTATCGGAAGACAGGATACTGGGCTAGATGGACCTTTGGTCTGACCCAGTATGGCTATTCTTATGTTATAACATTCTGATATGTAAGCTGGAGAAATGCAGGCACAGCAGAACTACCATTAAGTGGATGCATAATAGGTTAAACAACTTCAAACAAAGAATACCTATTAATAGAATGATGCCAGATTGAAATGACCTGTGTTTTGCTGGAACTTTCCAAAAAACTTCAGCCTGAGGCAGACATTGATCATGGAAAAATTGAGCCAAAATGGTTAAAACTTGTTTTCAGTTGCTTATAAAGCTTCACCAGGGTCTTAAAATGGAAAGTGTCAGTCAACCTTACACTTACAGGTGGTGGTACGAACTGCACCTAGAAAAGTGATTTAAATGAGAACTTGGTGACAGGTTGCAGCCATCCAATTTGGCTGTAAAATCACTTTGCTTGCAAAGTCCCTCATCCCTTCAGTCTTGGACTGAAGAAAGGCTGTGAAGCTAGCTTTCTGTAGATGTGCCACTTCAATCCTGTTAATCTTTTTAAATGTTTCAAAGTCTTAAAAACAGTCCTGAACTAATTGTTTCAAACTTGGATTCTTCTTGTGTGAAGCCAAATCCAAAATAGCCCTGGCCTCTTGCTGAAATTGTAGCTTAATGATGCATAGAAAAAGATGCACCTAACTTTTAATCAATTTTTGTCTGCTTCTTAAACAACAAACCCCTCACTAAGCACTTTAGCTTAAGTTTATCATACTTGTCTAATTACAATGTCACTATGCTTCTTGATTAAAGAACCATGAAAACTGCTCAAAAATGAATTTATTGGCAATTAAGTACTGCCTACTTGAAGTCAGCATAGGTATTGCAAATATGCTTTTGATTCAGAAAATCCAAGCTATTAGGTTGATAAGCTTGTATCATGTTACATATACTTATTCGGTATACATCTCAACTATAAATTATCCCTTTTTTCAGGTTACAACACTAGTTAATACCAGTAACAAGGGTCCTTCCAACAAAAAAAGAGGACGTTCTAAGAAAGCCCATGTTTTGGCTGCATCAGTTGAACAAGCAACAGAGAATTTCTTGGAGAAGGGAGACAAAATTGCAAAAGAGAGTCAGTTTCTTAAAGAGGAACTAGTGGCAGCTGTGGAAGATGTTCGCAAGCAAGGTAGGTGACGTATTTTTTGTGATAACTTAAATCTGAGTTTCTCTCAAGTCTGTCTTTTAGCTATTCTTTCTAATGCCCATAATTTTATCTGTGTGCGTTCAGCTTCCAAACTTTGTCCTTCAATTTCCCTCAGTTTAAATATTGCTTTAGTAGTTTAAACAGCACAGGTGCCACAAGTAAATAGTCTACAGAAGAGAGAAATGGATTACATTCTTTAAAGGGCATTTTCAACTTAATTTTATTCACAAAATAAACTTTCTTTAGGAGAGGTTTTCTGTAAAAGCTTAATTTTATAAAGTACAATTCTTTAAACATGGGGAACGTTTAAAATGAAATATTGCCATACCAAGGCAGAGGGCAGGAGCAGCACACGGAAGTGTGGGGAGGGACAGCTGAACTGCTCAGCAATTGATAGCCTGCTGAGCGACTCCACCCTGGTTCCAAGTCCTCACCAGCTAGCTCCAAGGGGCTGCTCTTCCCTCAAGCAATGGACAAAGCAGGTGGCTGCCAAACAGTGTTATAAAGGAGCATTTGGCAACTTTAAACGAGCATGTTCTCTAATTGATCAGCAACTTAACCACAAAACAATATTAACTGGGACAACGTTAAGTGAGGAGTTACTGTAGTTATTAGTGGTGCTGATGATGAGCTACAAATGAAGCTCTGTGCAAAGGAGGAAGAAATTCCTCAAGCTGTGTGCTAGTTGATCTTTCCACAACGTTATAGTGAGCAGTGGTAATAAAGATTGTTAAACTGTATCAATATGACTCGATCCCCCAGTTAACTTTCCAAAACATTCAGCTCTTATAGCTGAAATTTTCTGCACTTGAGTCTGGCAGTGACTCTTTGGGAACAAAATTCCTTCAGCTGTGAGCGTTCTAGAAGGGTGAAATACTACTTTCACCCTTTACGGCTTCTCCATTTCTCCTTCCTTCCCATACCATCAACAACTCAAATTAAACTTGATGTATAACTAGCGCTAATTGGGCTATGGCCACTCTCTGATTTAAAAAAAATATTGATAAAGGTTATCCAAACAATCTTTTCTAATTGCTTCTGAGTGCTTATTGGGCATCTGACTCTCTTGGCCCATCCCAATGAAGTTTTGCACTCCTTCCTTTTGATGTTGCATTGCATATTGCCCTGGCATGGCCACGGGGCTAAGCTGTTGGGACAATTTGCACGAAGGAGATTGCATATTTATCACAGTGCACGTAGGCTGGATTAACAGAGCAGCAACAGCCCTTCAGAAAACTTTTTAGGCAAATAACAGTAGATGTTGGGCTCTTCTTCCCAAAATCCTGTGCTACCTTGCTCTTTCTTGTTCCTACAAAATACAGGTATCCTCTCTTGTATATTGAATTGTGTAGGGGCATGCATGTGAAGCAATTGAATGACTTGATGTATTGAAGTGTGTGTGTATATATAATACACTAAACTTTTTAAACTAGTCTGGCATCCTTTCTGCAGCAGGATGAGAGAATCTTATTTTGTTTTGGAGCTGTGAGGATGTTCACAGCAATTTTCTTTTGCTCATGCCCTTTTCCTTTCTCCACCCCTTTTCCTTCCCTGCCAACTTTCCCCAAACATCAAGGTCCGATGTATTTGGGAGGTCCCTCTGCCTGATGGTGCCTAGTAAGTTTGCACACCCTGCACTAATGTGATCTCTGGGTTACATATAGTAGTACACTAACACTTGGGCTGGCTTAGTGTTAACCTTGCATTTTTGCTTCACGTTGGGAAATCCTTGTTCTCAAAGTGAACAGATGTTGGTTTTCCTGAGCCTGCATTTATATTTCTAAGCATAAATAGCTGAGGCCTCTACAGAGGTAGAACATACAAGAGTCTGACCAAATCCCTGGGTGCTATTCGTTTGCAATGTTCCTATCTAAATTGCCATCTGACTTTGCTAGTTCTATGTATCTAAGAATATTATAGGGAGCTGTGTCTCTTGAGAATCTGGCTAATATACAGCATGAATATAATTCTTGTTCACCACAATTGATTTAATTTCTAAATTAACAGGACTGGTCTTTTGCCTATGTCACTGCCGAATGACAGTGCTTTGATTTTGTTAGGGACAAAATGTTATGTTGAGGTCCGTAAACTACATCTCATCCCAATCATGGGTAAGACTGATTTAGAATGGAGAGCTGAATATTAGCATAAAATAGCTCTCTGATTCTGTAGTTGAATTAGTGAACTGTAGGTTCTCTATATTACTGAATGTGCTTTATTAATGCAATATATGGGGTCAGTCTTCTACTCAAGAAATGTTGCTGTGTTGGGGTAGCACAGCAGTGTAGACACTTTCTACAGAAATGGAAGTGATTCTTCGGTTGCTGTAGTAAATACTCTTCTCTGAGAGGCAGTGGCTAGGTCTTCCATCAACCTAGCAGTGCCTACACCTGGGCTTAGATCAGTTTAATTACATTTGCACATGGTTTTTCACACTGCTGAGTGATGTGGTTAAGTTGACCTAACTTTGTAGTGTAGACCAGCTCTTAAATGTTTATATTGAATAATAAAATAAGACTGGCTGTTGTGTGAGCCTCCTGGATTGTCAAGACTATATGCCTCTTTGTAGAGGTCTGCTTGAGCCTAAGTTTAAAGCCCGACCTGAACCTGAACCAAGCCCAGGAGTGTCAAATTGTTTTCATACCCAACTCATGCCCAACACTTGTAGGGAGTTAGTTTTTGCTCTGGGAGCTATGGTTAGAGGTGGGGTGGTCCATGCCCAGAGGATCAGTGTTGTGTTTTGCCCCACAGAAGCTCAGCCTGCGAGAACTGGTGAGCTTGGCCCCTGCAGCAAGGAAGCCACCTCTGTCACAGGGATCAGTGGATCGGCAGCTGTTTGCATAGATGCATATCTCTGGGATAAGACCAAGCAGCTTTGCCACCTCATCCAGAGCATCTGCTTGCCCAGCAGTGCAAGCCCAGGGTTCAGACCTCTGCATGCAGGCCTGGGAGGCTGTCACCCACCACCCCATTCAAAGGAACGAAAGGGACAGGGACCTGTCCCTGATTTTCTCCCAGTTGGCTCAACCTGTCAGCAACACTGGGATGCTCTACGTACTGCAGTGGTGGTACCATTACAGCTTCCACTCCCCTTTGAATCTACCACAGTTGCTCTTTGGGGAGTTTGTTTTGTAGCACTACCAGTGTCATTCCTGCTCAGAGTACCTTGCTACCAGAGGCGGGGCTGTGATGTCCCCCAGGGGTCAGAAGGGCTGGGGACTGAGGATGGAGTTGAGGGAAGGGGAAGAATAAGGGCGGGGGGGGAGAGTTGAGGAGAACAGGACTGTGGGGCAGGGGGAATGGCAGAAGAGGAAGGGCTGAGGAGTGGAGAGGAAAAGCAGAGGAGGAGGATAATTGACAGACAAAGGAAGTCAGAGGAGGGCTTTAGGAAGTTGGAACCACATGCACAAAGCAGGAAAAAGAAATGGCTGAACCTGAGCCCCTTAAAGGGTCGAATTTTTTTTTTTCTTCATACCCAAATCCAGTACTTGTAACCCAACTGGACCCAGTGACAAGGGTCTAGGTCTTGGATCCAGCTTGTTAAAACTTTAGTACATCTTTCTGAAGGGTCATGGGAGTAAAGCTGATCCTGGATGAACTATATTTTGGTTCACATGCACAATTCATGCTGTTCCTATCCACTTCTTGTCAGCTTTATTGTGGTCATAGACCATTCTGGAGTGCCTGCATGCCAATGAATATCAAAGTGTGTAAGTATTTTTTAGAGAAACCTAGCACCCTGAGACCAGAAGAGTGGTATGAATAAACATACTTCATCTAAATTGCCATTTTGGTCCCTATTCCTTATAACTATCACTGTATTTCTAAAATGTTATTTCTGAACTGCCTTTGTAAATTATCCTTGTCTTTGTTCATCAGAAACAATGAGAAATAGCCTCTTGTCAGTTACTTGCAGTACTTCATCTCTCTGTTCCTGGGCTACTGTCTCTAAAATAGTGCAGCATTAGTCGGTTGGTTCAATCAGGTTCAGAGTTCTTAAGTATACAGAAGATGTACATATTTTCTGTTAGGTAAAATGTGATCAGCAGTGTCACCTTGGTTCTGTAATCCTATACCTTTTGAGTAGTATGTAATAGATAAACCTGTTTTCAGTAGTGCATACGAATCTACCAGAAAAAAATTAAATAAAACCAAACCCTCTGATCCAGTGGTTCTCAACCTGTGGCCCGTGGGCCACTTGTGGCCCAATCAGCACATAGCTGCGGCTCATGTGACATTCTCAGGATTGTAGAGGTAGTATTGGATGCGGCCCACAGTAGTAAATAGGTTGAGAACCACTGCTCTGATCTGTAACTCATAGATCTAGCTAATGTAATTCTAAAACTTTAAAAATGACCTTGAAACTCAGATCTAAGTTACAACACTTCTTCTAAAAAGGAGGTAGGTTCTTTGACAGTTCTGGCTGGTGGATATAAAGGAACTGAAGAGGGCGTGGTAACTTTATATCTTCTGTTAGTAGAATGTTGGGCTCAAGGGATATGGATGTGCCTTCTAAATGGTTCTGTGAAGATAATGTAGTTGATAAAAACAACAGCTACCATGGTAAGCAACCCTGTAACTAACCAGCTTCTGAAAGGAGCTAGTTAATAACAATACTCCCATTTGAGAGAATATTCAACTAAACATTTTACTTGTGAATGAAGCTATTCTGAACCTGAGCAATGGGACAGATCACGTAACAAAATAAAACATAAATCCTTAATTTCCCTTGGTACATCAGAGTGATACAGTTTAGGAAGAGACTAAGGTAGAATACTTCAAAGGGACAGTGTCCAAATCCCATGGAAACTTAATGGGAGTTAGGTGCCTAACTTGTTTAAACTGTTTCAGAAAGCTCAGCTAGAGCTCTTATGGTTTAAGAAAACTGATTCTAGTTATGTCATGAGAATCACAAATTTGTAAGGGCCTCTGGTCACTTTTTGTAGGAAATAGAACAGTGTGATTAATACTGTTACTTGTAGCCAACCAGGTTTGAGAGTTCTCAGATTTTTCAGGCTTATTTCAAAGTGTGACTGTTTCTAAAGAGCCCATAAACATCTGTCCGATCAAGCCAGAACAACTGAAATTTTTTTAAAACCAACTATGAAGTCCTTGTTGTCTCTACCTGTCAAGGAAGGCTCAATGAGGAATGGACAAAATTCCATAATTATCAACTTGCGTTTTGTAGGCATGGGGAAAGTGAGTAATCAGGGGAGTTTTGAACAAAAGGTGGTAGCTTGGCAAGCTGCAATAGAAGGCCTTTCAGATATAGGGGACAGTATGGAAAGCCTCTTCTCACTCCATTGAACTGAGCATTGAGGGTGGTATCACTGGCAAGATGTGGGGTTGGATATGTACGCTGGGGTGGAGGTATACAGATGGGGACTCTGATATCAAACTTCTATCCTGGCCTTCAAGTGGTGGAGAATAGGTAGCCAGTGGAACAGATTGGGGGTGGGGGAATGTGAACAGTCTGAGGGAGGAATATGAAGTGTGAGAGATGGCGCCTTGAGGTGTGCAGTAATCAAGGTGGGGGATAATTGGGGCATAGTTTGCGGTTTTTAGCTGTCAGAGGCAGAAATGGCAAAAGCAGACTATTGACACAGGAAAATGATTTTGTCATTTACTTGCATCAGAGGTACACACTCTTAAACTTCTTCCTCTCCTACTATCCATCCAAAAAAATGTGAAAAAACACTTCACTTAACATTTGGTAGATCTCATACGCAAGTTCTTGCTCTCTACTTTTTTCTCCTCCATTTAAGAGAGTGTTACTTAAGCTCTTCAATTTTTCTGTAGAGGCTAAAATAAGTCTTGCTAGTGGGCCATACTATGAAAGCTTGAATGTAACTGCATATCTTAATGTTGAGACTGAAATATGCCTGTCAGATTTAGTGCTTTCATGCATACATAGTGAGACCTTTTTCTTCCCAGCCTGAAAGTCCCCTGTGGGACTCAAATTGGGTGAGAAATACCTAAGGGCACAAAATAACTAATAATGCTAAATCTGCAACCCTTATGTCAAAATGGCATAACTAACGTTTTGTGTGTGTGTGGCAGTCCCCTGAGAAATATCCCCTCCCACCCCCCAAAATCAGTTTTTACCTCTTGTTGCTTTACAAAAACACTAGATGAAGCCATTGTGTTTGAAAGGGAAGGAGAACAGAGAATTAACTTGCTTAAACTTCATAGCTGCCTACTGCAGGGGTTTTTGCACCTTTTTGATGTAAGTTTGTACTGGCTGCTTTTGGATCCGCAGGATACCAAACTAGGTGGACCAGTGATCCAATACAGTTTTGCAATTCATGTGTGTCAATTTTAAGATTTTTCTATCCTTAACATCTCCAGTTGGAAATGCCGTAACTGGGCAGCTGTAGCTTGATATTTGGAACTGGTTTTGTTTAACAAAAACTCAAAGATGCTTCATGTGGCAAAACACTGAACGCAGCTTATTGCTCATCTTAAATATATTTGTGAAGAACACAGTGGGACCTCATTCTCCATAGTGATCAGACAGCATCCTATTCTAGGGACCATTCTGGGTGGGAGTGAGCAGGGGTGGCAGTTGAGTGCCTTGATGTAACGTCTAATAGCCCACTTACTCAAGAGAGATGTCCAATCTTACATCATTTAATGAAATATCTAACTTGAACTTTAAAAACTCAATCCCAAAGAACTGCTTACCATTTGGAGACTCTTCCCAGGATATAACACAACTGAACTTGGTTGAGTTCAGAATTAAACTAATTCTAAGCTTTTTAGTCTCAAGATTTTTTTTACACATTCCTACAAGTTAAACTCTTCATCAGTTACTGATTTTTTTTTTCTTTTTTTCTTTAGTAACCATGTCAAGGAGTAGCTGATTAAGCTCCTGTCTGAGGAAAATTTTATTTGGGTTAGATTACTATTGCTACATCTTCACTGAAGAAACTCAGTTTACTATTCCAAGTTCTGTATCATAGACTCATAGACTGAAATCCTGGCTCCACTGAAGTCTGAGATTTTGTCAGACTTCTGTGGAACCAGGAGTTCACAAGACTTTATCTTACAGAAGAACTTCAAATCAGTTGCAAGAGTACTGAGCACCTTTTCCACCCTCCCTAAACTTGTAACACTTAATTTTTTTCCTTCAAATTTGCAAAAATAAGCCAGACTTATATTTTAGGTATGACTGTCAATCTCTAAAGGTCTTGTGTCCCCTACCACTCCCCAAAATTCATACATGGTTTATAAAGCTGCCTATGCCAATTTTGGGGTACCTATCACCTCATACATTCAAGTTTAGCAATTGGCTTAGTGTTTAACCATTTATTGTACATTCTGGGATTCAACCCCTGGGACTAGCTCTGTCACTGATTTTTAAGTCTACAGACTAGAATGTCCATGGTGGTTTTAAATCAACTGACTGCACCAACATATGGTAGTACTGGTGCACTGGGGAAGGCACACTTGGTCAACCTCATAAAAGCTCCCATAAACTTTGTGGTGAGTGGATATAGAAAATAGAAATCCTCAGTCTTAACTAAATGTTAGCTAGAGGATTCTGAGTTCTTTGTTAAAGTTAACTGATTGTGTCTAGATGTAAAAGGAAGTTTTATATAGAAAGACACAAAGCATTCATGTGTACTGAATACCTTTTCTATAAATGACTAGTGTTAAATGAAGCAACATTTGATACTCTGATTCCCAAGTAACTGTTCTCTTAACTCAAATGTAATGAAAAGTAGAGGCTGCTTTAGAAACACCTCTCTGAACATTCACAATTGCATGTTCTTTCTGTGGCAGTTGTAACAATTGAATATGTGGATGAGTGATATTAGGAAAATTCACAGCACCTTTAGGTGTCTTGTGATTTATCACCTGGAAATAGACTAGCAAATTTTCTACTGATCCCCAGTGATCCACAGTCCACTGTCTGAGAATCTCTGGCATACTCTGAATTGAAGCAATTGTAGGGGCTTGAGGAAAGGAGGACAGTTGAGATCTTGAAATATGAAGAGCTCCAAGAACCACTTTTATCCCTCATAATTCCAGAAGTATTGTTGTGATCTGAACTACTTCACTGCAGGGGTAGTGTGCAGCACAGGGAAAGAAGTCTAAATGACTCTACTTGCTCCTCTTAATGTGGACGAACTGACTTTTCCACGCTTCTGAATGGCGGTGGAGTCAAACTGAATGAGGGTGTCTAATCACCGAAGTGGCTCTTGCCTCTGCATTGTAATAAGAATAGATTTGTTTTACTTAACAAGTGAAATCCATAGACTACAGTTCAAAAAGTACAGTAGGAATATCACAGTATAATTCAATTTCTTCAATAGACAACTTGCTTGTGTCACTCTTTTTTTTTTTTTTTTTAAATCTTTATACTGTGAACCAATTTGCAGCATATTTGGTCTAAATATCAAAACATTTTGGGGTTTTAACTTCCCTGAAGAGGTAGTTTTTAAGCAGCTTTACATCAGTATTATGTAATACGTAGAAATAAGATGTGATACCCAACATACAAAGTAAACACACATTCTACTTCTAGCTTGTGAAAACTAATTGAGATACTTTTTAACAATAAGCTGTGTGGTACATTTTCAAGACCATTCACAGTTTAACTTATAACAATCTTTTCAGCTCTGTTTGGGACAGTGTTTTGTGGCTAGCATTGAAAATAGCCAGGATACCTCCTTTTTCGTCAGTGGGAAACTTCAACTGTCTGAACTGTGGTGGTGTTTTTATAAGGACTATAAATAGCCACACTGGGTCTTGACTGAGAGATCCAAGCACCTAGCTGTCATGTTCGGATTCTAGGTATTTAGAAGTAGAAAGCTTGGGCACTGAGTCTGCATCATATAGCCTCTTTCTAGAACGATATATGTACAGGTTTGAGAGATTGTGGTTAAAAACCCTGGAAGTTGCTAGAGACTGCATATGAGCTATTTTAAGCTTGGTGTAGCTGAATTTAACAGTGGGATTGTTGCAGAAATTCCCCAGGGTTAGGCCCTCCTGTACCTTTTGGTAGGAATATAAGAGCCAAATTAAAGGTTTTCGTTTGAGGAACTTCAGTTCTGTGTTTCCAGGTAATTAAGATAATTGGCTTTTTCAAAACCTAGACCCTTGTATACACTACAGGTTACTTCGGTACAATTGATGTTGCTCAGGGGTATGAATAATCCACACCCCTGAGCAATGTAAGTTCTATGGACTTAAGCGCTGGTGCAGACAGCATTATGTCAGCTTCTCCTGCCGCCATAGCTACCGCATCTTTCCTGTCAACTTTGAGCATCTCCACCATAAGCGGTACAGTGGCGCAACCATGTCGGTGTGGCTTTACCGATGTAAGTGCAGTAGTGTAGATGTAGCCCTAGCATTAACTGGAAGCCAGGAAATTATAGTCCTGTCTTCCCCTCTCCTCTCTTCCTCCCACGCGTGTCGGGTCCCCCCCCACCCTCCGGTTTTTCTTCAGAGATAGTCAACTTGAAATTGAGCCAACTAGTTTAGATACTATATTCTACTTTTAAAACAACACTTCCTTGTGTGGATTTTAAATGTTTTCTCCCTTGTTGCTGTGTGAAAGACCCATGCAAACATGGGACTCTGACTATACACAAAGTATTTGTTTATTCAAATGCTTAGTAATCTTGGCTGTAACTTGCAGCAATTTGTAAGGGAGTAAAATTTCCGCAAGTGTATTTAAGTTCACTGTAACCCTTCAAGTTATTCTAAGCATATTTAAACATGATTAGAGACTTCATGTTGTGTGATGTTTCTAAACTTTGTAAGTTGAACCCTTGCAATACCTTCTTTACTGATGCTTTTAGCCTGCTTGCTGAAACTTCGGTAGGTTTTCCCCCCCGCCCCCCAAGGTTCTAGTTCCTCTAGTTTGAAACAAAGGCTAAAACTGAACTTTGTGTGCAAAATATGAATCTAGTGTTTGTGACATTTTTAATGCTTACTGTCCACACTGGGAAGAATGAAGTGCAAGTACCTTCAGATTTATTGTAATCACTGGGTACAGTAACTGAGGAGTGAACACTTTCTGATACTTTCTAAGATTGAACCTATTCAAATAAATCCCTGATCTTTCAAAGTGTAATTCTGAAATGAAGTATGTAACATTCTAAACCTAAGAAAAGATAGTCTTGCTAATATTTGTGCAGGTGACTCAATGAAGAGTGCCTCAGGAGAGTTTGCAGATGATCCCTGCTCTTCAGTGAAACGAGGGAACATGGTACGAGCAGCCCGTGCTCTCCTGTCTGCTGTTACCCGGCTGCTTATCTTGGCTGACATGGCGGATGTCTACAAGCTACTTGTTCAGCTTAAAGTTGTAAGTGTGGTTTTTCCTCTGTAACTCAGTATTTCATTTTCCATTGTCCAACATATGTTAGGCTTATTCTGACAAGCTGTCTTTTTTGTGTATTGTCCCTACAACTAGGCTGTTCTTCTGCTCCTGAGTCTGTTGCTCCCCATGCAAACTGGGTCTGTGTTGCCATTCTGTATTTGACTGTTTCAGTTGTTCTAAACATTACGCAGAAGGTATTGAACTCGTATTTAGGATACAATGAGCTGTTAATTATGTGTATTATGATTCCCCAGCTCCCATCCTTATTGGAATATTCTGACACTTCTGATTGTAGTAACTATCTGTAGTTTTATTTTGCTAAATGACTCTGCTGGATACTGTTTGGGGGAAAATTGCACAAACCTCTTGAGGACAGGAGTAACTAAAAGCTAGTCCTAACTTCCTGGAAAAAAGTGGGACACTGATAGGTTTGTTGAGGTTTGAAACAGATACTTGTTTTAACAGGTGTGCCCACCCATAATACCATATGTACATACTTGTGTTAATATTGCTTTATCATACTGTGCTCTGGAATTGCCTTTTTAAACACAGAAAAATATGCGAAAGCATGTTTCTTGGAGGAAAAACCCATCAGAAAAAGCAGCCCAAACTTAGTCTGCTAGCCTTTCAAGTACATCAAGTTTAAAAAAAAAACAAAAAAAAAAAAACCCTGCTTGTTAATTGAGCTATAAAATGTCTTGGATTTTTCTGCAAATTGTACACTGGATAGTTAAATATATCTACACTCTCTTGTAGGTGGAAGAAGGTATCCTGAAATTAAGAAATGCAGGTACTGAACAGGATTTAGGAATACAATACAAAGCGCTCAAACCAGAAGTGGATAAGCTTAATATAATGGCAGCCAAAAGACAGCAGGTACAGTAACAGTACTTTTTTATTTGGTCTTCAGTGTCTTAGGTGTTCTCTCCCCTGCCGCCCCCGCATCCCCCCCCCAAAAAAGAAGCCAACAAAAAACTGCAACAACAAAACAACCCAACAAAAAACAAAGCAAAACCACATTTCGAAAACATGACTGGGCCCCTCTGCATGACTTCTGAGCCCAAGGCACTGCTAATAAACATTACATCTTTTGTTGGTTGCTATGCACTACACCCACAGTGTTCAAAAATTGAATCTGCATCCTAGTAAGAACTCTGTTGAGATGTACTATAGTACTTATTATAACAAATTTATAGACAAATACATTTATTTTTAATGGAACAGCCACTAATGCCACACACACACACACACACACACACACACACACACACACACACACACACAATATCAGGGACTTGATTTTAAATTTATAGTTCCCACAGCAACTGTAACTTGGCAACATTGCACAATCTGTGCCTTAACATTTTGGTACTTGTGTACAAAACTATACGTATAAGTAAGGGAGCAGAATTATGGTTTCTGATAAGTAGTAATACTTCTGAGAGGGTATAGTCTAAACCACAATGTTGCATTAATATAGGTATTTGCATTTAATTAGGGTGTTTGTTTTTGGATTGTCTTATTACCTTGAGCAAATAAACGCTTCAGCAATCTCTCCACTATTTTCTAATCAGCCTCCTTTAAAGGACTTTTTTTTTTTTGGTAGTCAATATCTGTACATCTGAATAATTTGGTGAATGCTGGCTTAATCTTAAATGTGTGTCAATTTGTTTTGCTTAATGGTTTTCCTGTCATGAGTTATTCCTATAGATTAATAAATGTCAGTTACATTGAAAAGTAAAGATGGGTGAATAGTCTTATCAGTTTGAAATGGTGTGGTCTTTCTAAATTAACTATTGCATTAGTGTTCATGCTATTTGTATGACGTAAAACTTCTAGCATATCACTGACTCTCTGTTCATATAAAGGAAGCTAGAATAAGAGACAATTGGATAATGCATATTTTAAAAATGTAATTAGTGAAGTGCAAGACATTTGCCTGAAAACAGTGTGTATATGTATTATAATAAACCTGCAATTGAGATAGGTGGGTGTTTGTGTTGCTAGTCAATCTGCTATGTGAAAGGTTTGTCTTCTGCCACATGAGCAATGTTTGTGCTCATAATGCCTCCTCCGCTTAGTTATAGGTCTTACTTGGCTTCAGTATTATCTATCCCTCTTATATTTCTGCTTGGGATGTTTACTTCTCCTTCCCCTTTGCTGTAAGGTATGGCTATTAAACTTAATGTTTCTCTATCAAGTACTTATTGTCCTTCTGAGCATGATGTGACTAGAGCTTTGGGACTCTGAACTTAACAAGACAGTGGCAGAGCTCGGAAAAGAAACTGTGATAGGAGGCCGATCACTGTTTTAATTTCTTCCACTATGAGTAGTACCTAATTGGTAGCTGATTTCATTGATTTAGTATGTTTTGCCTTTCATAAAGTGCATTAAGTTCCTCGTATGAAAGATGCTGACAAGTATTGGATCTCCTATTTATAATGGTCATACTCCAAAAAGAGTGTTTGGGAAAACTCATGCAGGCATAGTTAAATCCAAATTAGCTGTAAATTGTAGTCACTGGCATAGTGTCTAGATGGAACGAGGCATGGATGAGAGCTAGCTGGTGGAAGCTCAGTCTAAATAAAACTGAAGTGAAGCTGGTTGCTAGAGCATACATCTAGCATTATCTGCCCCCCTCATTGTTTTGTTTTGTGCCCATCAAGTATTAAAGGTAGCAATCCAGAAAGTGCTGTTAAGCAACCGCTTGGCAGCAGTGTAAAAATTTTATTACCTCTTCACTCTAGTTTGGAGATTCTTTCAGATGCAGACCTTGCTACTATCACCTCAAGGCCAGATTCCTGCAACACTGTCCACATGGAACAACCCCTTTTAAATCAGCATGGAAACTGAAGCTAGTCTGTACTGGCTTTCTATGGGTGGTGGAATTTTAAAGTTTGCTTCTGACATATAAATGCACCCTCTTGGGCTAGGTGCTGCATCCAGCTCAATAAATGATGGCTTGGGACTGATTTACCTGAGATGTTTTTCTTCCTTTGCCATACTGCTGCCCTCACCACAGTCACTGAAGGTGCTTGAGCTAGAGCCCACCACACTTCCTATGTACCCAGTCCAAAATAATCTAAACTGGTTGGGCTTCAGGGCATGCTGCAAGATCTGTCTTAGGGATGTAAATACTGTTTAAAAAGTTAACGGCTTAAACGATTAAAAATATCATCTGGGCGTGGCGGCCCATCCCGGGATTAACCTTTTACATCCCTAGTCTGCCCATTTACCTAGTCTTGGGGGATCATAAATGCACATATTTGGAAGAATGGGGAATCTTTTTTTGTTCTAGTCTGGGGAGAGACTTTGTCAAGAGTTACAAATCAGATTAAGGCCTGTGGCTGTAGAGTCCAGGGTAGGCACTGCTTTGTGCTCTGCATTTACTTAAGTCAAAGATACGGTATAAATGTTGAAAGGGAAGTTGTAATTGTAGGTGTTAGTAAAACTAATAAAAATACTTAAACTTTTCAGAAAAAATTTAGTAGCTGTTTTGGGGAATAGATGTATGAATGAATGCTGTATGAGGCTAACAAAGTACATTGGGCATAATTGCTTATTTTTCCAGCAAATTGAACAGCTTCCTGCCTCTCACTGTTTCATTTAAATGTATGTAGAGATTAAAAAAGCATCTATCCAGTGCCCTGAGTGTCTTTGCCATATATGGGGAAAAATAAAAAATGAATGCAGCTGCCTCTTTGAACATTAAAAGAGAAGAGGAGGAAAGCCACTCCAGTTGCAGACTTCCCACCCTCACTGCATGCATTCCAGCCCAATGCCTGAAAAATGTTCTACAGAAACTTTCTTATTGGATTACTGATGGCAGCTACCTGACTTATTACTGATATGCTCTGTCTGTGTCTAATACTTTCTAATAGTAATAATTTTCACTCTTACTCTGCAGACATCTATCTTCATTGCCAGTAATCTCTTTATTAGCTTCCCTGTTATGCCTTAGCTTTCAGGGATGTGGTAGTCTGTGTTTGTACAGCACTTCTCTTAAATGGGGAAGGTCCTGTTTTTTAAGGAAATATAACTGTGCCAACAAAAGCCCTGGTGTAGATGCAGTTATACCAGCAAAAAGCCTTATAGCTTATTCATTCAGGACACTGGCTTAAGCTATACAAGCCAAAGAAATTGTGTCCATTAAAGAGGTATTGCAGGTATAGCTACATCAGCAACCCCCTTTAAATGTAGGCAAGGCCTAAATATCTGTGAAGATTAGAGAGAGACGGACAGGATTCACTCTGACTGGATGTGGGAGAGGAGAGACTCAATATTAGAACACCTAGGGAAGATTTTAAATGCCCAAAAACAACTTCTTAAATGAGACAGAAGAAAAGACAGGGCATTTCTTGAGTAGTCAAATACATTCCTCCTTGTGCAAATCACAGTTGATTAATCTTCCCATTCTTTCTTATGTGCATATATAAAAGGAAAACACCAAAGGATGATCTGATAGATTTTTTTGGTACAGCTAGAGAATTTAAAAATTGAATCTGATCCTAACCGATAGTTCCTGACAAATGTGCATGACATCTTTAGATTCGTGACCAATATTTGTGTGCCATTGTGGGGGTGTATGTGTGGTTTTTGTTTTGTTTTTTAAACGGTGTGACCCTATCCTTGATGTGCTTTATGCAATGGCAGTGGGACTCTCATAGTCTATATGCCCAAGAGGAAAGTGTGAGTCGTCATTGTCTGAGTTACCTGTCCCCCTTTCATGGAAGGAAAACATGCCTTTTTCATGTTCCATTAGTTTTTTCTCTTTGAATACTATTCCTTCTTTCCTTTGGAAAAGAAAGCTTCAATTACTGATATGCCAGGAACCTTTCACCTCAATTACATGTAATGTAGAATGCACTCCTATATCTAGTGTACGGACTCATTTTCTTGGAATGTATTTGGCCATACATTTAGATTAATTCAAATAAACATCGCTTTTCACTCTGATTTTTTCTCCATTTGAGTCTTTAGTGAACTTCAGCACTGGGGAAGGGAGGAAGAAAGGAAATATTTAACTGCAGTGATAAGGTGTTTGGCTCAATGTGGCTTAGAGTGGAAGACTTTGTATTCTGCAAGCTACTATTAGAAAAACTTATTACTACGGCTCTAAAAGATATTTAAATTCATATACAGCAAAAATGTTCCTAGAACCAGGTGTGGGTCCTTTAAAACATCTTGAAATTACAAATGACAAACCCAAAAGGGGGAGCTTTATGGCCTTTGAATAAATGATTGAGACACTGAAAATTCAGATTTATAATTTGACTTCAGTGCTTATACACTGCTATTGTGTGAAGGATATTAGATAAGTGTGTCTACATCTTGGGAAAGGAAAGTATCTGGAATTTAGTCTGATCTCACACTTGGCAATAAAAACTAACTTGGCTCTTACCACTAATCTAAAAGAATAAATGTTACCCCTTCGAAGATTTAAGAGGAAATACTGTGCAATTATTTGAATGTAGAGTGAGGTTAAGAAAATGAAACTTGTCACTCCAGCCTGTTGCCACATAACAATCCAAAACCTATGTAACCACTGCATCCTGCTGTTTAAAGCTTATCTGCTTTCCTAAACATTAGGAATCAATACAATATGACGGATGATGTCCAGGTCTATTGTCAGTATCACAGGTCAGGGAAATTGCACCTGTATTTCTCCTTCATGGTCCTACAGAGGCACCCACATCTAGGCTTCTGGCTCTCCAGCAGTCACCTGTTTTGGTGGGGAGAAGCAGCTCTCCCCTTTCTGATGGGAGTATTTTAAGGCTGCACAACTCCACTGTGAATTCCCCAGCAAAGTTGGACTGCCTAAAGCAGGCCTGCTTTGCTTCTCTCCTCAGAGGATATAAACAACTTAACTGTAGCAGTTACACTATCACAGCTTTAAGCAAGCACATTTCTTCTTAAGGTAAAGGCATTATAGCAAAAACATAGGGTTTTTTTTTGTTTTTGTTTTAAATTACACACGTGCTAAGAAGTTTACTAGAGCTCACCCCAACTCCAGCAAGGGCTCTGGCAGGTGAACAGTCCTTCACACCTCACGAAGGGGTTTTCTGTGGATACAAGTTCATGACTGTCTTGGCTCAGAACAAGCACATCTATGAATTAGAGACTCACTCCAGTCCATTTTGCATCTTTGCTCTGCAGAGACTGTGAATAGGTAATTGGCCAGATAAAGGCTGGTTTCAGAGGTGGGTAATTAGTGTTCTCAACTTTTCTGGAAACTCACTCACCTGCCTGACCCATTGTTTTTAAGTCTTTTGAAGCTCATTATGTTTCCCAGTGTTGACATTAGTGCTCTCTTCCCCTTAGAAGTTAAATACAACCCCATCATCATACATACATACATACTTGCATTTTTAATACAATGAACTCATGAGATACTTACAGTTAATTCAGTAAGGTTTGTTCAAGATATTGCAGGAAATTGCGATATCTGTCAGTGAGCATTGAAAACAATTATCTGCTCTTATGTCAAGTAATATCTTAGCTTGTAATTTTAGAAAGCAGAATTATGAATGGTTGCATAACATCAGTCTTTATGCAACTGTTCTAAAGGTAGCCAAATTTTTATTAACTGCATGCGTGGGAAGTAATGTTGCCTAGCTGAGGTGTAGCTTCATGTTAAGCAAAGATCATGCTCCTATGCCTCTTCAGGGGAAAGTATGTAGATACTGAGTATCAGAAATGTCTTTCAATATTGATTAGGTTTTCCTTGCAGGAATTGAAAGATGTGGGTCATCGTGATCAGATGGCTGCAGCTAGAGGAATTCTGCAGAAGAACATTCCTATACTTTACACTGCTTCTCAGGCCTGTCTGCAGCACCCAGATGTAGCAGCTTACAAAGCCAACAGGGACTTGATTTACAAACAACTGCAGCAGGCGGTCACAGGCATCTCAAATGCAGCCCAAGCCACAGCATCTGATGATGCTGCCCAACAGCAAGGAGGAGGGGGAGAGCTGGCTTATGCACTTAACAACTTTGATGTAAGTATTGAACCTCTTTGAAAAAAGTATAGCTTAAATCTGCTTGTAAATCAGTTAAAGACGAGAAAAGCTCATGGGAGTAACTTTGACAACCATGAAATTGTATTTTGAGGGAGGATAATCTGTTATCAATATATAGAGACTACTGTACTTCAGTACAAAGTGATCTTTCAGCTAGTATTAAAGGCTCCCTATTTTTGTGATCATCAAACCTTTACATTGATGATGATAAAATTAGAATTTATGATGACTGTAAATACACACAAGAGCCATGCTGATTTTGACTGGAGACTTGTGAATTGCCAAATTAAGAGCAAACTAGCCTTTTATAAACAAAATAAAGAGACTTAATCACTATCTTCTGGTCATGATTTTGAAATTAGTATAGCTTTAATTATTTAATACACTATAGCGTGACAGTAAATATTCTCTACTATCTAATACATTCGTGTAGTGTAGTAATAAGTAATGTGCTCTTAATAGCTTGGGCTCTCACAACAATGCCACTAGCTCTTTGCTGAAAAATGTTGTATTGTGACCTTTGAGAATTATTCAGTTTGGAGATTATTCAGAGAGGAGGGGTGTATGCCATAAGTGCTCTGAGACTAGTAGAAAACTACTGTTCCAAAAGTCCAAGTGCCTGTTTAATATGACTCATGATGTGGTATCTGGGTGCACTGGGATGAAACTTTACTGGAAACTCATTCAGAATGTTCAGTATGAAGTATCTTTACTGGCACTTGTTTGTCTGTATTACTAGATGGAGGTCACCTCAATCACATACTTTATTGCATGCTTATTAGAGAGATTATTTGGGATACTAGATTAGCTTCAAAATTATTACTGATGGCAGCCTTGGTCTTGGTTTCTGTAGCTACTATGACCTTTGAATAATAAAGAAGTTTTTAGTAATATGCTTCATAAAAACCTCCTTTGGGAAACATTTAATACAGATGTTTTTGTTAAGTCTCTCACACTTCCCACTATTCAGCTAGCCTGCCTCACAGTGGCAACTGTTACTCCCCCTTTTTTCCCTACCTCTTTTTCTTTACCCACTCTCCTCTATGAACACTTGTTCTCTTACCCTTCCAAAAAAAGGAAAACAAAATAATCTATAAAAATATGCAATAGACATGTGGCAGCCACCTTGCTCACTTTGCTTGTATATTAAATCTCTTTTCCCCCATACACTTAATCTCTAGGCTTTGCCTAAACTAGGGAATTTTTACAGAAAACTCCACCTGTAATTGGGTCAGCTGAATCGATGTTTGCAACATTCAGAAGTCCTAATATAGACTTCAGGCTCTAGCAGCTGCTTTTGGCACCATATTGATTTATAGTTGCTCTGAGTAAGTTTAATTGACATAGTGCCTGAAAATGGCTTGCCAGAGTCCGCCATCTACAGTAAGGTTCCCAGTGTTGCTAATGTTTGTGCATTTGAACCAGGATTAGCAATGGTTAAAGAGGCTTCAGAGAAATTTCCAGACAAGTGTTTTAGGTTGTATCCTCTTCTGGACTCTGCTTGTCTTCCATTCTACATTTAACCTAATGGAATCCTTAATCTTGACTGGCACTACTGGGTGCTAACATGAGATTGGCGATTTTATGGTTAAGCTTTATTATATAAAAGCATTCCATATTAAAGAGTAGGTTTGGGGAGATGGTAATGGTAGAACTGCACTGTAGTTCAGCCTTTGGCTTTGCTGATTTAGCTCAAATTGCTAAATGTGGTGTTTCTAGTAGGACCAAGTACCTAACTTTTTGTTCTGCTAATTTAAATAGAAGTGGCTCAAGTGTTGCATGGGTGGGCTTTATGGCCCTCAGACTTCAGCAAGTGAGTCTTCTCTTACAGTGTAGTCAGTGGCTTATTAGGCCAGGGTGAATAGCTATAATGCCTTTACATGCCTTCACTTCCCACTAGGAAAAGGGGGAGAAAGAGAATAGGCGTTCATTGAATCAGACCTTCATCTCTGCATGTAATTCCCTGCTAACAGCCAAGTAGTAAAAAGAAAAGGAGTACTTGTGGCACCTTAGAGACTAACCAATTTATCTGAGCATAAGCTTTCGTGAGCTACAGCTCACTTCATCGGATGCATTCAGTGAAGAGAGCTGTAGCTCATGAAAGCTTATGCTCAAATAAATTGGTTAGTTTCTAAGGTGCCACAAGTACTCCTTTTCTTTTTGCAAATACAGACAAACACGGCTGTTACTCTGAAACCAGCCAAGTAGCAGTGAGTTCTTGTTGTATAGACTGTGCTTCTGCCTCACTGTGGTATTAGAACCATAATATAACTTTAAATAAGTACCAAAAGATACAAGTCTGGTTAACTATATCTGGCTCCAGTGTAGGGTGGATAAAAATCAATTATTTTAAAAAAACAGACCAAAACACTTTTTTTTATTTAAATCGGATTTTGAGGGAAAAACCTATCTCATCCTGGAATAGAGATTATTAAATCTATCATATGAGGCAATATATTCATGTAATGTTTTAGAAAAGCTTTGTAAATGAATTCCAATAGTTCATGGATTAGGGACCCAATGTTATAGAGTTCCAGGGACTTCTGTATAGATTATTTAGGTTAATCTTTCTATCTGCCCAATGGGACTCATTGCTCAGTCTAGAAGATACCATCAGAGATGCTTTGTTTTGCAGGTCTCGAACTGTGGATGTGTGTCTCCAGAGATAGCATGCTTGTTAACAGCAAAAAGTTTGTAAATAAATAAATAGTATATAGAGGTGAGAAATAACAGACCTCAACCCTAGTGTCCCTCTGCAAAATTGTGTACACAGTCAATCCCTTACCTCCTAAGTTCAAAGTTACAAAAAAGTTCAATGAATACAAGATTGTTGGGGGCGGAATAGATCTGGACAAGGAGAAGAAGTCTGGAGATAAATGTGAGAAGGAACAGGTAGTAGAAACAAAAGTGAAACTGTTAGAGCAGCATATTCCAGAAGTCTTGAGGTCTTTCTGAGTATAGCCTTCATTGATTTGAGATCTACCATACCATTCTCTCACTAGAAGGGAAAACCTTTAATGTCAGCAGGGCGTAAAAGATACCCAGTTTTGGGTCTCATTTATCTCTGAGTTGTGAAGAATATGTATTAAGGTTATAACAACCAACAAGAATGCCCTTTTATGTAGAAATCCATGATTAAATTGAGTCTTTCTGAATAGTGATTTAAATTATGATTTAAATCGATTTGATTTAAATCAAATCCACCCTGCTCCAGTGCCATACTGGATCAGTAGCATGTCAATAGCTTGTATTGATGGTTCAGATTTGCAGTACTACACTCTAAATGTGTAGGAAGAACACTGTAATGTGCTCTAAAGAGACCCTACGTGCTTCAGAATTCGTGTTTTTTCCACGGTATGCATCCGATGAAGTGAGCTGTAGCTCACGAAAGCTCATGCTCAAATAAATTGGTTAGTCTCTAAGGTGCCACAAGTACTTCTTTTCTTTTTGAGAATTCCTATAGTAGCCGTGGTGTCTAGGAAGAGGAAAAAGTGGCTGCGAAATGAAGTGAGTGTTCCTGGAATTTAGTCCATGTTATGAACTGACTGTCTGAATGTCAATTCAGAAGTTTCAGCATTCTTTCTAAAGCACCAAAAATGGCGCCGCCGCCCCCCTCCCCCCCCCCAATTTCCATACAAGTTTCTGCAGTTTATTTGAAAAAGTCACATACTTTCAGACTGAAATTGAATTTCTGTGATGGCATTATGACCCTTCTTCCCCACCCCCCCACCCCCACCCCAAAAAAGGGATTGAAAATAGATCAGCTGGTGGAGCCTTAACTCTCTCAGTATGAGCTGTGTTGCAGTAAGACTCAATTAATATAAACGAGTGATTTTGCTTGAAGATATTGACTTCTGTGATGTTTAAATCTTACTGTAAATATTTCACATCAAAACCTTTGCTTCTGAAAACAACTTACATTGTAGCCTGTTCAATTTATCCAGTCGCTTTCCTTCCCTGCCCCTCTGTGTAATCATGCAGAGTATCCCCATAGTTAATCTACACTAGATAAACTTCCAAAATCATCTTGTTTATGATGGGGGTAATTGCATTTGACAGCTGAAATAACTAAGACTTGTACAGATTGAAAGTTACCTAGAGTTCAGTATCATGAACCTGATTTATCAAGGCATTTTTTAATTTGTAATTCCTGTAACATGCTTTCTTGTGGCCAAATTTTGTTTAGCATTGTATGTTGACATCTAGTCATTTCTTGCAGTAATGTAATCCATTGGGGAAGCCTCTAAAAATTTACTAGACTACCTAGGAAAGTTTGTTCTCATCTATCACAAGCACACTTTTTTTTGGTTGTCTTTCAGGATGGAGAATGGATTTGCTGTAACTATTCCAAGACTGACTCATTTTTGATGAAAAATGATAACAAGTGATGTCAGTTACTGATTACTGTAAACTTTCCTTTACTAGAAACAAATTATTGTGGATCCTTTGAGCTTCAGTGAGGAACGTTTTAGGCCTTCCCTGGAAGAGCGCCTGGAGAGCATCATTAGTGGAGCAGCCCTAATGGCTGATTCATCCTGCACACGTGATGACCGACGGGAACGCATAGTTGCAGAGTGTAATGCAGTGCGACAGGCCTTGCAGGATCTACTTTCAGAGTACATGGGGAATGTAAGTATTCTAGATATCCTAATTTTAAGGTGGTTGTTTTAACTTTTATATAGGAGGACTTTAAAACTAGCAATGAAACTGTATTCCTTGATCTTAAAAAGCATCTTATTTGCATAAAGGGAATAATAATACTGAAAATGAAAATAGTGGGCCTCTTTTTTTCTTTCCTTCCTCTTCCAAGAAACTGCTTATAGCCATAAAATCCTAATTCCAGAAATTGTCTCTAATGTTTGAATGCATTCTTAACAAGTTATTGGTTTAAATTTTGTAACATAAAGAAGAATTAGAATGTAATACATAATCAGCAGAACTTTCAATAATTTGGGGATGATGGCAGGAAGGTGTTTTTCAATATCTTTTCAATTAACTTTGTATCTCTGTGTATAATTATTTTTTAATCAAATGTCTGCATTTCAGGATTGATTGTGAGTTACTTTCACTCAATTTGATCAACCATGATGCTTTAATTTTAAATTCACACAGTGAGAATTGCAGTACTTTTCTGGCCCCCAAAAAATCCATTGTTAGCATTGGATTCTGAGCAGTTTGCCCTCAAAGAGTTGAAGTTTAGACTGTCTAAAATGGTTAAAGTATCTATTTGTTTTTTCTCTGTAAAGAACCTGGATACACTTATTTCAGTTATGTCACTCTGAAGATTAGATCAGCCTACATATTTTCGGGCCCATGGCTCTTTTTTCTACTGTCTAACTTTTCTCTACTCCTACCAGACTAGGTAGGAATAGAGGGTAGCCTTTTGCCATGTTGAAAGTTGAATAATGGAATGTCTCCATGTTCTGTAATATTAAGCCCTGGACCTATTAACAAAATGTTCAGGAGAAGGTACTGGACTTGAGATGGCAACTTGCAGATGGCAGAATTTATTTAAATAAATGAAAACAAGTGAACTACTTGAGGGACTGTTAGGTACCCTAGAAAACTAGATAAATGGGCTTATAGGGTGGCTGATGAAGTTAATCATTTGACAACAAAGACAAGAGAGTGTGCATTTCTGAGTGAAAAATTAACTAACCAGAGGCACTGTATTGGGGTGGGGAGTGTTTTTTTTATTTCTGACCAACCCATCTAAAGGCTGAAGTAGAAGGAATCCATATATGACAAAAGTGATTAATGGCATGGAAACACCTCCAAGTGTTTGTGGAAAAACAAAGAAGGATTAGGACTGTTTAGTTTAGAGAAGATTTTCAAAATAAGTAATGGTAATGGGGAAGGTAAATAGAAATGCTGTCTTACAATATAGAACAAGGACAGTCAAACAACTGAAAGGCAAAAAACTTCTAACCGTTAAAAGAGAATACTTTTTACAATGTACATTTAAACTGTGAAACTCATTGCCACTACACATTAAATGCTTGACAGAATTCAAAAATTAAGTATTTATATGGAAAATGAGAACATCCCCGATTACAGTAGCTCTGACTTTTTTTTTTTTTTTAAAGAGGGATATAAACTCTTGTATTGCAGATCAGAAGCAAACCACTAACTTATGGCACTTAGGGAAAAAAATTTACCCTGTGGGCAAGATAATTATATTATAGGGTGTTTTACACCTTCATGTGAATCATCTAGGGTGGCAGCTAGATTTGAGAATACATGCCTACCAGTTGAGAACTAAAACTGTAGCAAGAAGTAAATGTCCTGATTTTTTGATGGGGGAAGGATGAGGATGTTGAAATTTGGTCAGTTGCCAGTACAAGACTTCAAGGTTGTGGATTTATTTCTGCCAGGATGGGTATCTTCTTTGTTTAGCTGTGTACTGTTAACCTGTGTGGTATGTTAGTTAAAAGTATATCTTCTGAGCTGGGAAGAACGTATTCTTATTTATCTTTATTTTTAACACATTGTGAAATTAGTGATGCATAATGAATTTTTTTTTAAATCCCTGCCCTACTGTGATTATAGGCAGCCTATTTTGGAAAAATGAGATTAGAAGCTCAGTGAAATCAAGTGGAAAAAGCAATTGATAAGTCATGGTGAAAATTTGGGACACCGTTTAAAAATATATATCTCAGCTAGAAAAATCTCAAAAAATGTTTGTCAAAAAAGGAATCACAGAGACAGTTTTTAATGGTGAAAAGGGAACAAAGCGCTGCTACAGAATGTAGCTTTCTTCAGTTGATGTAGACTTGTTTTTCCACAGTCTCTCTCCTATTAAAAAAAGGAAATTAAGGTTGCAGAAGACCATGATCAAGCATTAAGTCTTTCCTTGAATTGCACAATACTAATTGTGCATCATAAATCTGATTTGAGTGATAGAGGCAGAGGTATTGAAAAGTGCCAAGTTTTGAAATGGAAGACTGAGGTAGGATCATACTGAAAATGTGGGTTTGGGGATAGAAATGTCCTTAGGTAGACACACTTCCAGTGTTAGCCCTGGTCTACACTAGGACTTTAGGTTGAATTTTGCAGCGTTAAATCGATGTAAACCTGCACCCGTCCACACGATGAAGCCCTTTATTTCGACTCAAAGGGCTCTTAAAATCTGTTTCCGTACTCCACCCCTGACAAGTGGATTAGCACTTAAATCGGCCTTGCCGGGTCGAATTTGGGGTACTGTGGACACAATTCGATGGTATTGGCCTCCAGGGGCTATCCCAGAGTGCTCCATTGTGACTGCTCTGGACAGCACTCTCAACTCAAATGCACTGGCCAGGTAGACGGGAAAAGAACTGCGAACTTTTGAATCTCATTTCCTGTTTGGGCAGCATGGCAAGCTGCAGGTGACCATGCAGAGCTCATCAGCAGAGGTGACCATGATGGAGTCCCAGAATCGCAAAAGAGCTCCAGCATGGACTGAACGGGAGGTACGGGATCTGATCGCTGTATGGGGAGAGGAATCCGTGCTATCAGAACTCCGTTCCAGTTTTCAAAATGCCAAAACCTTTGTCAAAATCTCCCAGGGCATGAAGGACAGAGGCCATAACAGGGATCCGAAGCACTGCCACGTGAAACTTAAGGAGCTGAGGCAAGCCTACCAGAAAACCAGAGGGGCGAACAGCCGCTCCGGGTCAGAGCCCCAAACATACCGCTTCTATGATGAGCTGCATGCCATTTTAGGGGGTTCAGCCACCACTACCCCAGCCGTGTTGTTTGACTCCTTCAATGGAGTTGGAGGCAACACGGAAGCAGGTTTTGGGGACGAAGAAGATAGCTCACAGCAAGCAAGCAGAGAAACCGGTTTTCCCAACAGCCAGGAACTGTTTCTCACCCTGTACCTGGAGCCAGTACCCCCCGAACCCACCCAAGGCTGCCTCCTGGACCCGGCAGGCGGAGAAGGGACCTCCGGTGAGTGTACCTTTTAAAATACTATACATGGTTTAAAAGCAAGCATGTGAAAGGATTGATTTGCCCTGGCGTTCGCGGCTCTCCTGGATGTACTCCCACAGCCTTTGCAAAAGGTTTCTGGGGAGGGCAGCCTTATTGCGTCCTTCATGGACGCTTTACCACTCCAGGCCAGTAACACGTACTCGGGAATCATTGTAGAACAAAACATTGCAGTGTATGTTTGCCGGCGTTCAAACAACATCCGTTCTCTATCTCTCTGTGTTATCCTCAGGAGAGTGAGATATCCTTCATGGTCTCCTGGTTGAAATAGGGTGCTTTTCTTCAGGGGACATTCAGAGGTGCCTGTTCCTGCTGAGCTGTTTGCCTGCGGCTGAACAGAAATGTTCCCTGCTGTTAGCCACGGGGAGGGGGCAGGGTTGAGAGGGTAGCCACACGGTGGGGGGAGGTAAAATGCGACCTTGTAACGAAAGCACATGTGCTATGTATGTAATGTTAACAGCAAGGTTTACCCTGAAAGAGTGTAGCCACTGTTTTATAAAATGTCTTTTTAAATACCGCTGTCCTTTTTTTTTTTTTTTTTTTTTTCTCCACCAGCTGCATGTGTTTCAGTGATCACAGGATCTTCTCCTTCCCAGGGGCTAGTGAAGATTAGAAAGAAAAAAAACCACGCACTTATGATGAAATGTTCTCTGAGCTCATGCTGTCCTCCCACACTGACAGAGCACAGACGAATGCGTGGAGGCAAATAATGTCAGAGTGCAGGAAAGCACAAAATGACCGGGAGGAGAGGTGGCGGGCTGAAGAGAGTAAGTGGCGGGCTGAAGACAGGGCTGAAGCTCAAATGTGGCGACAGCGTGATGAGGAGGCCGGATTCAATGCTGAGGCTGCTGGAGGACCAAACCAGTATGCTCCAGTGTGTGGTTGAGCTGCAGCAAAGGCAGCCCGAGCACAGACTGCCACTACAGCCCGAGCACAGACTGCCACTACAGCCCCTGTGTAACCAACCGCCCTCCTCCCCAAGTTCCATAGCCTCCACACCCAGACGCCCAAGAACGTGGTGGGGGGGCCACCGGCCAACCAGCCACTCCACCACGGAGGATTGCCCAAAAAAAAGAAGGCTGGCATTCAATAAATTTTAAAGTTGTAAACTTTTAAAGTGCTGTGTGGCATTTTCCTTCCCTCCTCCACCACCCCTCCTGGGCTACTTTGGTAGTCGTCCCCCTATTTGTGTGATGAATGAATAAAGAATGCATGAATGTGAAGCAGCAATGACTTTATTGCCTCTGCAAGCAATGATTAAAGGGAGGAGGGGAGGGTGGTTAGCTTGCAGGGAAGTAGAGTGAACCAAGGGGCGGGGGGTTTCATCAAGGAGAAACAAAGAGAACTTTCACATCATAGCCTGGCCAGTCATGAAACTGGTTTTCAAAGCTTCTCTGATGCGTACCGCGCCCTCCTGTGCTCTTCTAACCGCCCTGGTGTCTGGCTGCGCGTAACGAGCAGCCAGGCGATTTGCCTCAACCTCCCACCCCGCCATAAACGTCTCTCCCTTACTCTCACAGATATTGTGGAGCACGCAGCAAGCAGTAATAACAGTGGGAATATTGGTTTCGCTGAGGTCTAAGCGAGTCAATAAACTGCGCCAGCGCGCCTTTAAACGTCCAAATGCACATTGTACCACCATTCTGCATTTGCTCAGCCTGTAGTTGAACAGCTCCTGACTACTGTCCAGGCTGCCTGTGTACAGCTTCATGAGCCATGGCATTAAGGGGTAGGCTGGGTCCCCAAGGATACATATAGGCATTTCAACATCCCCAACAGTTATTTTCTGGTCTGGGAATAAAGTCCCTTCCTGCAGCTTTTGAAACAGACCAGAGTTCCTGAAGATGCGAGCGTCATGTACCTTTCCCGGCCATCCCACATTGATGTTGGTGAAACGTCCCTTGTGATCCACCAGAGCTTGCAGCACTATTAAAAAGTACCCCTTGCGGTTTATGTACTCGGCAGCTTGGTGCTCCGGTGCCAAGATAGGGATATGGGTTCCGTCTATGGCCCCACCACAGTTAGGGAATCCCATGGCAGCAAAGCCATCCACTATGACCTGCACATTTCCCAGGGTCACTACCCTTGATATCAGCAGAGCTTTGATTGCGTGGGCTACTTGCATCACAGCAGCCCCCACAGTAGATTTGCCCACTCCAAATTGATTCCCAACTGAGCGGAAGCTGTCTGGCTTTGCAAGCTTCCACAGGGCTATCGCCACTCGCTTCTCAACTGTGAGGGCTGCTCTCATCTTGGTATTCATGCGCCTCAGGGCAGGGGAAAGCAAGTCACAAAGTTCCATGAAAGTGCCCTTACGCATGAAAAAGTTTCGCAGCCACTGGGAATCGTCCCAGACCCGCAACACTATGCGGTCCCACCAGTCTGTGCTTGTTTCCCGAGCCCAGAATCGACGTTCCACCGCATGAACCTGCCCCATTAGCACCATGATGCATGCATTGGCAGGGCCCATGCTTTCAGAGAAATCTGTGTCCACGTCCTGATCACTCACGTGACCGCGCTGACGTCGCCTCCTCGCCCGGTATTGCTCTGCCAGGTTCTGGTGCTGCATATACTGCTGGATAAAGCATGTGGTGTTTAATGTGCTCCTAATTGCCAAAGTGAGCTGAGCGGCCTCCATGCTTGCTTTGGTATGGCGTCCGCACAGAAAAAAGGCGCAGAACGATTGTCTGCCGTTGCTCTGATGGAGGGAGGGGCGACTGACAACATGGCTTACAGGATTGGCTTCAGGGAGCTAAAATCAACAAAGGGGGTGGCTTTACATCAAGGAGTATTTCAGGCAGGACTTCACGGAGGGTTCCAATAAGAAATGGTGCACCTAAGTTATTGTTCTTATTGGAACAAGGAGGTTAGTCTGGCCTCTGATTGATACATGGCTAGATTTACCTTGCTGCACCTTCTCTGTGAGTGACTGCAGTGTGACCTAGAGGGATGAGTCCCCTAGACAGGGGAGGGGGGGAAGCAAATGAGTACAAAACAAATCTGGTCTATTTCTTGTTGTGATCCACTCCATCTATCTTTTACATCTTTGGCTGGCAGCAGACGGTGCAGAAGGACTGCATGCCATCCTCATCTCATGGCTGCTCGGCAGAAAATGGTGCAATACGACTGCTAGCAATCCGTATCGTCTGCCTGCTCACCATAAGACGGTTCAATAGGACTGACTGCAGGACTAAAGAGAATGACCTGGTCAAGTCACTCCAAATTTAGTCTCTGCGCCCATGTCTGCCCAGGCGCTCCTGGCCGATGTGGCCAGGAGCACCTCGGACATGACTATGACGGCTACTGGTCGTATTGCACCGTCTGCTGCCAGAAGGCAATGGGTTGCTGCTACTGTGTAGCAATGCAGTACCGCGTCTGCCAGCACCCAGGAGACATATGGTGGCGGTTACCTGAGCGGGCTCCATGCTTGCCATGGTATGGCGTCTGCACAGGTAACTCAGGAAAAAAGGCGCGAAACGATTGTCTGCCCTTGCTTTCACGGAGGGAGGGAGGGAACAGGGGCTTGATGATATGTACCCAGAACCACCCGCGACAATGTTTTAGCCCCATCAGGCATTGGGATCTCAACCCAGAATTCCAATGGGCAACGGAGAGTGCGGGAATTGTGGGATAGCTACCCACAGTGCAACACTCCGGAAGTCAACACTTGCCTCGGTACTGTGGAAGCACTCCGCCGAGTTAATGCACTTAATGCACTTAGAGCATTTTCTGTGGGGACACACACACTCAAATATATAAAATCGATTTCTAAGAAAACAACTTCTATAAATTCGACCTAATTCTGTAGTGTAGACATACCCTTAGAGACTATTTCTAAAGACTTCTATAGCTTCTGGGATGCCTTTCAGATGCTGCAGGCATACTAGAGCTGCTCCTAAATAGTGAAAAGAAAAGGAGTACTTGTGGCACCTTAGAGACTAACCAATTTATTTGAGCATGAGCTTTCGTGAGCTACAGCTCACTTCCTCGGATGCATACCATAGAAACTGCAGCAGACTTTATATACACACAGAGAATATGAAACAATACCTCCTCCCACCCCACTGTCCTGCTGGTAATAGCTTATCTAAAGTGATCATCAAGTTGGGCCATTTCCAGCACAAATCCAGGTTTTCTCACCCTCCACCCCCCCACACCAATTCACTCTCCTGCTGGTGATAGCCCATCCAAAGTGACAACTCTCTACACAATGTGCATGATAATCAAGTTGGGCCATTTCCTGCACAAATCCAGGTTCTCTCACCCCCTCACCCCCCTCCCAAAAACCACACACACAAACTCACTATCTTGCTGGTAATAGCTCATCCAAAGTGACCACTCTCCCTACAATGTGCATGATAATCAAGGTGGGCCATTTCCAGCACAAATCCAGGTTTTCTCACACCCCCACCCCCATACACACACAAACTCACTCTCCTGCTGGTAATAGCTCATCCAAACTGACCACTCTCTAAGTTTAAATCCAAGTTAAACCAGAACATCTGGGGGGGGGGGGGTAGGAAAAAACAAGGGGAAATAGGCTACCTTGCATAATGACTTAGCCACTCCCAGTCTCTATTTAAGCCTAAATTAATAGTATCCAATTTGCAAATGAATTCCAATTCAGCAGTTTCTCGCTGGAGTCTGGATTTGAAGTTTTTTTGTTTTAAGATAGCGACCTTCATGTCTGTGATTGCGTGACCAGAGAGATTGAAGTGTTCTCCGACTGGTTTATGAATGTTATAATTCTTGACATCTGATTTGTGTCCATTTATTCTTTTACGTAGAGACTGTCTAGTTTGACCAATGTAAATGGCAGAGGGGCATTGCTGGCACATGATGGCATATATCACATTGGTGGATGTGCAGGTGAACGAGCCTCTGATAGTGTGGCTGATGTTATTAGGCCCTGTGATGGTGTCCCCTGAATAGATATGTGGGCACAGTTGGCAACGGGCTTTGTTGCAAGGATAAGTTCCTGGGTTAGTGGTTCTGTTGTGTGGTATGTGGTTGTTGGTGAGTATTTGCTTCAGGTTGCGGGGCTGTCTGTAGGCAAGGACTGGCCTGTCTCCCAAGATTTGTGAGACTGTTGGGTCATAGAATATCATAGAATCATAGAATATCAGGGTTGGAAGGGACCCCTGAAGGTCATCTAGTCCAACCCCCTGCTCGAAGCAGGACCAATTCCCAGTTAAATCATCCGAGCCAGGGCTTTGTCAAGCCTGACCTTAAAAACCTCTAAGGAAGGAGATTCTACCACCTCCCTAGGTAACGCATTCCAGTGTTTCACCACCCTCTTAGTGAAAAAGTTTTTCCTAATATCCAATCTAAACCTCCCCCACTGCAACTTGAGACCATTACTCCTCATTCTGTCATCTGCTACCACTGAGAACAGTCTAGAGCCATCCTCTTTGGAACCCCCTTTCAGGTAGTTGAAAGCAGCTATCAAATCCCCCCTCATTCTTCTCTTCTGCAGGCTAAACAATCCCAGCTCCCTCAACCTCTCCTCATAAGTCATGTGTTCTAGACCCCTAATCATTTTTGTTGCCCTTCGCTGGACTCTCTCCAATTTATCCACATCCTTCTTGTAGTGTGGGGCCCAAAACTGGACACAGTACTCCAGATGAGGCCTCACCAATGTCGAATAGAAGGGGACGATCACGTCCCTCGATCTGCTCGCTATGCCCCTACTTATACATCCCAAAATGCCATTGGCCTTCTTGGCAACAAGGGCACACTGCTGACTCATATCCAGCTTCTCGTCCACTGTCACCCGTAGGTCCTTTTCTGCAGAATAGCTGCCTAGCCATTCGGTCCCTAGTCTGTAGCGGTGCATTGGATTCTTCCATCCTAAGTGCAGGACCCTGCACTTATCCTTATTGAACCTCATCAGATTTCTTTTGGCCCAATCCTCCAATTTGTCTAGGTCCTTCTGTATCCTATTCCTCCCCTCCAGCGTATCTACCACTCCTCCCAGTTTAGTATCATCCGCAAATTTGCTGAGAGTGCAATCCACACCATCCTCCAGATCATTTATGAAGATATTGAACAAAAGCGGCCCCAGGACCGACCCTTGGGGCACTCCACTTGATACCGGCTGCCAACTAGACATGGAGCCATTGATCACTACCCGTTGAGCCCGACAATCTAGCCAGCTTTCTACCCACCTTATAGTGCATTCATCCAGCCCATACTTCCTTAACTTGCTGACAAGAATACTGTGGGAGACCGTGTCAAATCTTTGCTAAAGTCAAGAAACAATACATCCACTGCTTTCCTTTAGGATAGGTTGTAGATCCTTAATAATGCGTTGGAGGGGTTTTAGTTGGGGGCTGAAGGTGACGGCTAGTGGCGTGCTGTTATTTTCTTTGTTAGGCCTGTCCTGTAGTAGGTAACTTCTGGGAACTCTTCTGGCTCTATCAATCTGATTCTTCACTTCCGCAGGTGGGTATTGTAGTTGTAAGAAAGCTTGACAGAGATCTTGTAGGTGTTTGTCTCTGAGGGGTTGGAGCAAATGCGGTTGTATCGCAGAGCTTGGCTGTAGACAATGGATCGTGTGGTGTGGTCAGGGTGAAAGCTGGAGGCATGCAGGCAGGAATAGCGGTCAGTAGGTTTCCGGTATAGGGTGGTGTTTATGTGACCATTGTTTATGAGCACTGTAGTGTCCAGGAAGTGGATCTCTTGTGTGGACTGGACCAGGCTGAGGTTGATGGTGGGATGGAAATTGTTGAAATCATGATGGAATTCCTCAAGGGCTTCTTTTCCATGGGTCCAGATGATGAAGATGTCATCAATATAGCGCAAGTAGCGTAGGGGCTTTAGGGGACGAGAGCTGAGGAAGCGTTGTTCTAAATCAGCCATGAAAATGTTGGCATACTGTGGGGCCATGCGGGTACCCATAGCAGTGCCGCTGATCTGAAGGTATACATTGTCCCCAGATGTAAAATAGTTATGGGTAAGGACAAAGTCACAAAGTTCAGCCACCAGGTTAGCCGTGACATTATCGGGGATAGTGTTCTTGACGGCTTGTAATCCATCTTTGTGTGGAATGTTGGTGTAGAGGGCTTCTACATCCATAGTGGCCAGGATGGTGTTATCAGGAAGATCACCGATGGATTGACGTTTCCTCAGGAAGTCAGTGGTGTCTCGAAGGTAGCTGGGAGTGCTGGTAGCGTAGGGCCTGAGGAGGGAGTCTACATAGCCAGACAATCCTGCTGTCAGGGTGCCAATGCCTGAGATGATGGGGCGCCCAGGATTTCCAGGTTTATGGATCTTGGGTAGTAGATAGAATATCCCAGGTCGGGGTTCCAGGGGTGTGTCTGTGCGGATTTGATCTTGTGCTTTTTCAGGAAGTTTCTTGAGCAAATGCTGTAGTTGCTTTTGGTAACTCTCAGTGGGATCATAGGGTAATGGCTTGTAGAAACTCGTGTTGGAGAGCTGCCGAGCAGCCTCTTGTTCATATTCTGACCTATTCATGATGACAACAGCACCTCCTTTGTCAGCCTTTTTGATTATGATGTCAGAGTTGTTTTTGAGGCTGTGGATGGCATTGTGTTCCGCATGGCTGAGGTTATGGGGCAAGTGATGCTGCTTTTCCACAATTTCAGCCCGTGCACGTCGGCGGAAGCACTCTATGTAGAAGTCCAGTCTGCTGTTTCGACCTTCAGGAGGAGTCCACCTAGAATCCCTCTTTCTGTAGTGTTGGTAGGGAGATTTGTGCTGGATTTGTGCTGGAAATGGCCCACCTTGATTATCATGCACATTGTAGGGAGAGTGGTCACTTTGGATGAGCTATTACCAGCAGGATAGTGAGTTTGTGTGTGTGGTTTTTGGGAGGGGGGTGAGGGAGTGAGAGAACCTGGATTTGTGCAGGAAATGGCCCAACTTGATTATCATGCACATTGTGTAGAGAGTTGTCACTTTGGATGGGCTATCACCAGCAGGAGAGTGAATTGGTGTGGGGGGGTGGAGGGTGAGAAAACCTGGATTTGTGATGGAAATGGCCCAACTTGATGATCACTTTAGATAAGCTATTACCAGCAGGACAGTGGGGTGGGAGGAGGTATTATTTCATATTCTCTGTGTGTATATAAAGTCTGCTGCAGTTTCCACGGTATGCATCCGATGAAGTGAGCTGTAGCTCACGAAAGCTCATGCTTAAATAAATTGGTTAGTCTCTAAGGTGCCACAAGTACTCCTTTTCTTTTTGCGAATATAGACTAACACGGCTGTTACTCTGAATCCTAAATAGTGTGTACTCTGACTTAAATTTTTGTGTTTTGAGGACAATGGATAAGATGATTAATTCTCTGATCGCTTGGGTTCCGTCCCTAAGTACTCTGTAAAAGGTTATGGGCATCAAGGTCTTATTGTGGTGTGGCATGACATTTTCCATTTGATTCCATGTGCTAGAAGTGCAGTTTTAAGCAGCAAGAGGTATATTCACCAGACTTGTCTGAGGCTTCTCCAGTGTCCTTAGCACCTGCTGGCATCATCATTAAGGTTCCCAACTTGACCCTAAAGCAGGGGTGGGCACACTACTGCCTGCAGGCTGGATTTGGCCCACCAGCCATTTTAATCTGGCCCTCGAACTCCTGCTGGGGAGCGGATTCTGTGGCTTTCCCCCTCCAGCACCCCAGCTTGGGAGCAGAGTCAGGGGCCACTTCACATGGCTCCCAGAAGCAGCAGCATGGCCCTCCTCCGGCTCCTATGCATAGGGGCAGCCAGGGTCTCTCCTCTGCACGCTGCCCCCGCCCCAAGCACCGCCCCGCAGCTTCCATTGGCCGGCAACCGCAGCCAATGAGAGCTGAAGGGGCGGTGCCTGCGGACGGGGCAGTGTGCAGAGCTGCCTGGCAGCGCCTCTGCATAGGAGCCAGAGAAGGGACATGCCGCTGCTTCCGGGAACTGCTTGCGGTAAGCATCGCCCGGAGCCTGCGCCCCTGAACCTCTCACCATGCCCCAACCACCTGCCCCAGCCCTGATCCCCCCTTCATCCTCCAGAGCACTCTCCTGCACCCCAAATCCCTCATCTGCAGCCCCACCCCAGAGCCTGCAGCCTCAGCCAGAGCCCGCACCCCTTCCCACACCCCAACCCTCTGCCCCAGCCATGATTCCCCCTCCTGCCCTCTGAACCCCTCGGTCCCAGCCCGGAGCACCCTCTTACACCCCAAACTCCTCAGCCCCAGCCCAGAGGCTGTACCACCAGCCAGAGCCCTCACTCTCTGCCCCCACTCCCCCGTCCCAGCCCAGAGCCCCCTCCCGCACCCTGAACTCCTCATTTCTGGCCCCACCCAAGAGTCCACACCCCTAACCCCAATTTTGTGAGCTTTCATAGCCCACCATACAATTTCTATTCCCAGATGTGCCCCTGAGGCCAAAAAGTTTGTCCACCCCTGTCCTAAAGGCATGAAATGTGACTGTTGCACTAAACCGAGGAGGGAATCTTGCCCCCCTGTGGCTGGTTTCAGAACTGTGGCCTCTTCATTTAGTTCCATGCATATTTCCTCGTCTTTTTATCCCTGAGAGCACCTGTCCTTTACCAGCAGTGACTGACATGTTTTCTAAGCCATCAACATCTTCCTCCATAAGCTTGGTTTCTCCACTTCACTGCAATCCAGTAGCTTCTGCATTATAACCTCAATGCCAGCTCTGGTGGAGGATAATTTCTCATTAGTTTACATAACAAATTTACAGACACAAGTGCCTGATGTAAAATAATCCATCAGGCTGCTTGTTTCACACTTGCAGTTTAGAATTTGCTCTTTGGTGGAGAAGTCTGCGGAGACTGTCCAGGGATAATGTGGACTTTAAGGAAGTACACAAAAGACATAGAGGATTGGAATTTTTCTTTGATATACATGCTGATTCTCTGAGGCTAAGGCCTTTTGTTTTTGAGGCACTTTCTTCCAAGTCTTAACCTTTTTTTCTTAAGAGGGATTGCAACACACGCTGTCGTTAGTCCAATTTGCAGGATTCAGCAAATAACTAGAGCCCTGCAAATCTGCGGATATCTGCTTTATATCCACGGAGCATGTTTGCAAATCGTGGATCGGATGAGGGTACAAATTTTATATTCGCGCGGGGCTCTTCAAGTAACTCTTCTTTTTAAACTTCAAGGCTAGGGTTTGTGATACTGATGTCTTTCTTTATGGGAGTGCTCTCTCACCTTGTATAGTGAAATAGTTTTCCCCTTTGAAATTTTCCTTTTACTTAACTAAAAGTTTTTAGTAATAGTGCTGAGCGGAAGAGCAAGAAGAGTGGGCTAAAAACCCTGCTATTGCAGTAGGAGGACCAAAAGCTTTGGTTCAGCCTGACTGACTGGGGAGGAGCATAAACAGTCCAGCCAGGTTGTTTTTGGATGCGAGAAACTGAAGTTGAGTTCTCAAAAAACATTGACAACTACAACTCCATCTATAACATAAAACTGTCTCAAGATTTAAATAAGTTTCTTAACAGTTAACTGTGGTAGATCATTCAAATACTCCAAGTATTTGAGTCCTGGAAGGATTTTATTAAATGAAAACAAAAATGCTAAAGTGTTTGTATGTAGTTTGGCTGTCCAGCAGCCACTTACAGTTGTATCAATGTGCTATATATTCTTTCCTCTACCTCCAAGAATCCACTTGAATGATGCTCAAGTGAACGTCAAGTTTAATTTTATCATATTAAGCAAGATGCAGAACACACATTTAAGTAATTGTGTTTTACAATATGCCAAAAAAAGCACTTATTCACGATTGCCAAAATTAATACATAGATGTCTAGAGACAAAAATAAGTTGAGGCCCTTCAGTATGTCCTAACCAGACACTGTTTAGGATGGAGCCACCCTGAACCAACTGATAGTGACATCACTTCCATTGATTGAACTCCAGTAACAAACTGTGGGGGGAAAACACCCACAATACCAGAGACAGATATAATTCTTGCCAATCTCTTCCTAACACTTCAGTATTACCTGAATTTTATCCAGATTGATCTTCAGACAGGTAGTTCTCATCCATATCTCGGTGTGTCTTGCCTTTGGCCAGGCATACACCAGCATTAGTTGGAATAGGTAAAATGGGCATAGGAAACTGGATATTGTTATTCCAAAAGTACCCTTGCTCTTGCCTCCTCACTGACCCTCCTAATGGATCGAAAAGGGCAAGATGGGATTTTGTGCTGCTACTCCACACCACCGCCACTGCATAGGCCTTGTCTAAATGCAGAAACTGCACTCAGTTTAAGGGGAGGGAAGGGGGCTGTATCAGTTTAAGTAACTCAGTACTGCTTTGTGTGTGGACATTCTTTCTGTAGACTTAAACCTGGCTGACATCCATTTAGTTTGTTCTGTTATTCAGGATAAATGCTGGGGATTGTGATTGGAGGTTACCATATATATATATGGGGGGTGTGTGTGTGTAAATTTACATTTACACACACACACACCAAAAAATACACTAGACAAGTCCATGGAGGACAGGTCCATCATTGGCTATTAGCCAAGATCGTCAGGGTTGTGACACCATGTTTGCGGCAATCCTAAACCTCTGACCGCAAGAAACTGAGAGGGGAAGATGGGTGGATCGCTTCAACTGCCCTGTAGTGGCACTAGCCACTGTCAGACAGGACACAGGCCTAGTAGACCATTGTTCTGATTGTATGACATTTCTTATGTTGGAAAATAGGCCACGGGACATTAGATGAAAACCTTATGTTAAACACCGAGGTTTTCACTCAATATGATCAGTCTTCTCTCTTCTGACTACACTGAGCTTGTAATAAACAACGATACAGTGATTTTTGCCTTTCTGTGTTGTTTAGTTACTTTGTTACTGAGCTTGAAAATTAGGGTAGGATGTAAAGCTTTAAAACATACATTAAGGCTTTGAAAATACATTAAGCATTAACACTTGAGTACTCTGAGGGGTGGGGAGGATTTGGGTATCTCTTCTTTTCAGGGACTCTTATCCCGAGGAGGTGCTGGGGGGATGATTTAATAGGAGTTATCAGTTCAGTAACAGGCACGGCATATGTCCCATGGAACATGTATATTTTTTTGATACTGGTGCAAGCCACCCAATTAAATTTTTTACACAAAACAGTTTGCTGCCTCTTAAACTTAGAGATAATGAACATATAGGAAGCTATTTACCATAATCACTGATCAGGCCTCTTTCCTGTTGGTTGAGGAAAGGCTGTTTAATCTGTTGCAGCTAGACACTCAGTACAATAGTGCCCATCGTGTGAGGGAATCTGAAAACTTGAGGATGGATTCAGCCAGAGTATGTGCCATTCTATCCTTGAGCAGTGTGAGAGAGATGGTAATGTTGGATGTCTTCACAAGAGTTGGGAAGCTTGTCTCTTTAACACATGGAGCCCTGAGGAAATTGACAAGCTAGAACGTACACAAATGTATTGGATCTTTGTGCAGTCTGTTTGCGTGTTAAAGCTTTTCAAATCTCTACTTTCCCACTTGTCCTCTCCCCCCCACAAGTGGTTCAGGTGCTGATAAATAGCACTGCTGTGTGATATAGAACATTCACTGACTGTGTGTAGCGCTGTCCAGCCTGACTATTTAGATTATTTGTGACATGTGGAGACTGTAAATGATTACAGTTTATTGCAGCCAAATCTTTGACCATGCAGGTGGATCAATACCTGAAAGTCTTGGAACACATTCCATCAGATCAAAAGCAGTTTCTTCAGTGTATATCAGAAATTACTGTATTGCAGAGAAACAAGGCTGCATCCTGGCAGTCAGTGCAGGCATATGGAAGGCAAGTCAAAATTAATGCTCCATATTTTAAGCCCAATTCAAGAATGCACTTCAGCAATCAACCTTGATCTTGGATCCCCTTCCTTTGGAAATTATTACAGTGTATTCTTGAAAGAATGGGAATCGAGGCTGATGGTACGTGAATGAGAGAGAGGTTATTTAATAGTAGCTGTGGTTCTTAGCCTTATCTGTTAGTATAGAACCACACTGATTACATTGAAATAACTGGGGTCTCTGGGTTACTGCTCACCATCACCTCACTTGGAACGGTTGTACAGTGAAGGTATGTCTGTGGCCACAAAGATCATGGCATTAAGGAGATCAAACTTAAGTGCTAAGAGTTGCCTACATGTCCAGGAGAGGAAATCTGCTGCCAAAGTGCTCAATCCCTCTTCTCCTCTCCCCCCCTCCCCACCCCTCTTTCCCCTGTTCAGCTGTGAGCAAGAGGTTTTATTAGCTGAAGTCTTTGAATTTTTCCAAAAAGACTGTAGTATAGTAGTTTTGAGGCTTTTCTCGAAATATAAAATGCAAACACCAGTGGTGGCCAACCTGAGCCTGAGAAGGAGCCAGAATTTACCAGTGTATATTGCCAAAGACCCACAGTAATACATCAGCACCCCATCAGCTCCCCCCGCTCCAGCCCCCAGTGCCTCTCACCCGCCCGCATCCCCGCCAGCAGCCCCGCCAGTCAGCGCCTGGTGCAATCAGCTGTTTCGCATGTGCAGGAAGCTCGGGGTGGAGGTCGGGGTGGGGACGAGGGGGGAAGCAGTGAGTGCATGGCAGGCTTGGGGGAAGGGGTGGAGTGATGGCAGAGTAGGGGGTTGAGCAGTGAGCACCCCCTGGCACATTGGAAAGTTAATGTCTAGCTCCAGCCTCAGAGTCAGCGCGTATGCAAGGAGCTGCATATTATCCTCGAAAGAGCCGCATGCAGCTCCGGAGCCACAGGTTGGCCACCCCTGCAAACACAATTGTCATGGCTCATAACTTCATACTAGCTGACAAATGCCACAGCTTCCTGAGTAATTAACTTGCTTTTTGTCACAGCTGTAAATTGCTTTTACAAAAAAAAATTACAATGCTAAATTTGGATTCTTCTTCAAAATTCTCTATTCTGTGAATTAATCTTTTGGAAAAAAAATCTTAAATTCATGCAAAATGCTAAATCCTCAGTCCTCTTAAATATACTGTAAAATAGAATTGCACTTATTAATGAAGCCGTAAACAGTGCTACTTGAGTGGTCTTTCAAAGGCAAAACGATGGTGCATGGATGGAATAAAACATAATTTTCACAGTGACTACTGATCTGTAGATACAGGATTTTAGCCTCCAGCATGATCATGCTCTCATCCTGGAAAAGTATTACACACACAACTTGACGTTTTAATTTCCCTCTTGGATGGAAAAACAAAAATCTGACATGTACATTAAACCTAAGCCATAACTCCCCTTCTTTCTTTTACCCCCTCAAAGATAGACTATGGATTTCATGTGTCTTCCTGCAAACTGCTGACTAGAAGATTGGGGTGGGTGGGTGGAGGAGAAGAGTTCAGGCACTCTTTGCATTTCTTTACAGTTGTGAGGGCATTTAGTGCTAGTAGGCAAGTGATACTCCTGTTGCAGCTGGGCATGAGGGGGAAATAAAGCATAGAGTTTTAACTTGGACAAGATCACACAGTCAGTGAAAGTCTGGAGTAGAACCCTGATCCAGAAATCCTGATTCAAAGTGCCATGCTCTGACGGTTAGACATGTTCTTATTCTACTTTTTTAGACTGAATGTTCATATGTAGCTTGTTTCCATGATGCTGATATGCCATGAATATTCTGGGTTCACTTCAAAGTGTGGTATTGTGTCCCAGGCCTCCAAGCCTACTCTGATCCTATCTCCTCGCATAACTCTCACAATGCAGGGAATAATAAGCATTTCTTGTTACTTCCAGTAATGACCGGATTGAACAAACAAACAAGCTATTTAAGGGGGGAATACTGACGGGGGAGCGTGGGGAGAATCTTGGACACATTCCTCCCATGGCCTGAAGGAAGGGTGGAGCATCTTTGGGAGAGTAACCAAATGGAACAAAGACTCCTGACCCCACTCTGTTCTTCGCAGGGTGGGAAATAATAATCTCTTAGTAACCACCTCCAGAAGGGTTTGGATCAGGGCAGAATTCCTTGCCTGTTGGCGATAAAGGAGTGCAATGTGTTAGTGTGCACATGCTTCCTTGTATACTTGGAACCATAGTCCATGGTAGGGTGGCCTCTTGTTCTTCAGCTTTAACTGTGGTTATATCTGTTTATGAATACTAAAAGCATTAGTCATCCTGTTTAAACAAGTAGTGACTGGAAGGAATATGGAAGGGAGGACTTAGAGTAAGAAAAGGATCCTGGGGGGGGTGGGAGGGAAGCAGACAACAGGGGCAGGAGGGGAAGAGCAGAGAAAACAGCATATCCTATAATCACAGGCAGTTCTTTGTTACATCAGAAAATAATTGAATGTATTACTTTGTGCTCCAGCCTAGTTAAATGGCTTGAGTGATAGCTTAGCTCGGTGTACCTCCATCCCTTGCCTTTCTAATGTGCCAAACCGCAATAGTGTCTAGGCTCATGGAAATAAAATGAGCATTTTATAGTTCACAGTTCAGAAAGGTGCTTGCGTATTTGTTTTTTTGTGGGGTTTTTTTTTGGTGGTGGTCTTTGTTGGATTAAGTTAAATGGAGAACATTTTGCTAAGATTCTAGAATGTCTCATTCAAGATTATTTGAAAATGTTTATGATCTTCTGACCTTTAAAAAAATATGCATTATTGAAAGATCAAGTATCAGAGGGGTAGCCGTGTTAGTCTGGATCTGTAAAAGCGGCAGAGTCCTGTGGCACCTTGTAGACTAACAGACGAAGTGGGTATTCACTCAGGAAAGCTTATGCTCCAATATGTCTGTTAGTCTATAAGGTGCCACAGGACTCTTTGCCTCTTTGAAAGATCAAGAATACTCTCACTGAATTGACGCTCATGGTAGAACACACAAACCCCCAAAACTATGACTTACTACAGAGTGCCAATAGTTCCAATTAGGGATGAGGTCTTGTTGTGCTAATGCCATACAGATACATACAGAGACGTGTTCCCTGCCTAGAAGTTATATTTTTCTCAAATGCTAATATTGCACAGGTCCTGTTTCTTAGTCTACGTATCAGATTGTGAGCCAAACTATTCTCCAACATGTTCCTCTAAACCAGTGGTCTCCAACCTTTTTATGCCCAAGATCACTTTTTGAATTTACAGGCAACCCAAGATTTACCCCGCCCCTTCCCAAGGCCTCACCCTGCTCATTCCATTCCCCCCTCTCTGGCGCTCGTTCTCCCCCACCCTCACTCACTTTCACCGGGCAGGGGTCTGGGAAGGGATGCGGGCTCTGGCCTGGGGCTGAGGGGTTCTCAGTGTGGGAGGGGGCTCTGGGCTGAGCCTGGGACAGGGGGTTGGGATGCAGGAGGAGTTGAGGGGTGCAAACTCTGGGAGGGAGTTTGGGTGCAGGAGAGGGGCTCAGGGCTGGGGCAGGAGGTTGGGGTACAGGAGGGGGTACAGGGTGCTGGCTCCTGCCAGGCAACACTTACCTCAGGCAGCTCCCTGTCGGCGGCACAGCAAGGCTAAGGCAGGCTCCCTGCCTGCCCCAGCCCCACACTGCTCCCGGAAGGGGCCAGTGCATCTTTGTGGCCCAATGGGAGCGTGGCCTCTGCATGCTGCTCCTCTCTGCAGGCACCGTCCCCTCAGCTCCCATTGGCCATTCCTGGCCAGTGGGAGCTGTGGGGGTGGTGCTTGCAGGCAAGAGCAGGGCATGGAGACTCCTGCGCCTGCCTACCCCCACCCCACACACATACACACACACCCTCATGGGGCTGCGGGGCCGCGCTGCCCGCTTCCAAGAGCAGTGTGCGGCCGGGGCAGGCAGGGAGCCTGCGTTAGTGGCAGCCCCGCTGCACCACCAGAGTTTGCAATTGTCTGGGAGAGTGTCTGGGATCAGCCAGTCGATCGTGATCAACAGGTTTTTGACCACTGCTCTAAACTTAAGTTTTCATGAATGAACTGTACTTACTTCTAACACATTTTTTTTAAAACCTCTGTGAACTTCAGATTGAAGTTCACATATTATGTGATGTGTAGCCATTTGTTCAGGTTATATCCTGGAAATTGACTCGTGGCATACACACTAAAACTTGAATGTCAAGACCAACTGTTCTTGCTGTTGACTAGGTGCTCTGTTTTCATACGCAACCAGGAAAAATATTGCCTTGCCTATTCTGAATCTTTTTGTCTGTACAGTATACACCTGAGGTCCTGTCATCTGTGCGTTATTGCAAATGGTAATTTGAGTTGACATTATCTATATCCATGACACTTACACAATGTGTGGAAAGAATTTACCAAACAAATTTTTTTTTTAAATTTTCACTAGATAAGCTTATTTTTGGCTTGATTAACTGCTAAGCATTTTTCGGGGTTCTGTGCAGTAAAAGCACTGGTCTGTATTTCACAAACTATCTGACAGTATAAAACAGTGGATCCAGGTTAACACTTATACACTGGAAAATTTTGTATTTCATGAAGATGTGGTCTAAGTATAATTCTGGATGTCATGGATCATGGTGCATGCTATGGCTTGTACCCTTCTGCAATCTTGTGTGAGTGTAACTTCCTAGTGATAGGCACTGAGCCTCCACTTCACTCAAGAGGGATTCCCGTGACTGATACCTTCAGACTGGGCCCCTAGGCCTCAGCACCCCATTTCGCACCATGGCTCGTTAAGCAGAGCCAGATTAGCTTGGTTCCCTGGAGGAGTAGTCTAGCTCTCAGAAGCTTTGTAACCAGAAAGCATATTCAGTGACACAATTCAGTGTTTTTAAAAAAACAAACAATTTAATTGTTAACAGGAACACTGTGGTCAAGGAAGAGTTAAAATAGCAAAGCAGCCTTATATATAGGACTCTTACCTAACCTTTCCTAACTTCTCCTTGCTTAAGTAATCAGGCTCTGCTTAGCCCAGGCTGCCTTCCTCCTTGAGTTGTAGGGAACCTTCATGTCTGCTGCTCCTATCTCTGTCTCCAGAGCATCTCTACCAGAGGCCTCTTCCAGTTTGTCAGACCTTGTAGTTAACAGAACCCAGCCCTTTTTGCTTCAGTTGTCCCACCTTAAGGATTGATCGGGAGGATCCTTTTCCAAAGAGGGGATGCCAGGTGGGCCAGAGACAGTACTTGAAATCCTTATCACCTCTATCGCTGGTGAAGTACTGGGCGACTGAGTCAATTCAGATCACTTTCTCTTCCTGGTCACGTTGGTGGAGAGCTCTGTGCCGAAGTTAACCCTTTGAGTCTAGCTAGTTCACATTACAGAAGTAGGTGGGTAAACTGAGTCTTGCATAACATTCGTGAAAATAGTGCAATAATGCCCCATGTTTTCCACGCTGGGGAAACTGATAGCAAAAGTTCAGTTTCTTCTTGCTCTCACCTCTACTCTTCCCCATTTTTGGGTCCTTGAGTTTCCTAATGCATAAGATGTTGAATGGAGAGTCCAGCAATAACTGGGCTTCATGGCGTTTAAGCAGGAATTTTTACCCTACTTTTATTTTTGTTTCATTGTTCTGATGGAATTGCAAAACTTTTTGGTAGGTTGGGGGAAGAAAGATTAAAATATGGGAGGGGAACTTAAGATTCTAGGATACTAGCAAATGTAGTGCTTTTATTTAGTGTTTCTGGCCTGCAAGTCTCCAAGGACCAGAAATCATTGAAGCTCCCATAATCAACTATGGCTGCCACTTTGGAATCACTCTTGAAGACTGAGTCCCAGTAGTCACTTGGAAGCCATTTAATGGGAGACACATTTGGGTAGGTGTACTGTCATTTTACAAATGGGTAATGGATAACATGCCAAAATCCTGTGGTGGCTTTGTTTTGGCAACTCTCTCTTTCAATGCTATACCTTGGTATAAATGGCTGTATTACTACACTTTCAATTATGTTGTCATATCTGTTGTAGGAGTCTTTAAGACTAAAGATTTTTAGTCTTAAAAAAAGAGGGGGGGGGGCGGGGAGAATTATCAATGGACATAGCAAATGGGTAGACTATTTTGTAGTTGAGGTACTGTTCCTATGAGTACAGTCAGAAGTTAGATTCTGCATTATTAGTGGAGCAGTTCTGTAAGTAACTCCGGAAGACTGAGGATGCAAGGATTTAAGGTATGGAATTTTTCTGGCTTGTCTGCCTGCATTTCTGTCCCTTTCTACTTTCAACCGGCTTGAGGCAGGACATCTAACTTCCGTGTGATGTACAAGTTAATTACTGGATGCCTGTGTTACTTGGACGATTAACAGAGCTGATTTCAGATTAGTTTAACACACACTGTTCTGAAGGCTGTAGTAATGGGCTATCTTGAGCTAGATTTCATTTTGCTTCACTGTGGTGGGCCAGTTCTCAAAGCGTAGTCTCCAATCTGAGGCTCCGAAAGGCACTTGCGTTTTTTTTCCCCACTTTGTTAAAGTGAATCTCAGTGTTTTGTGCCCTCTGATTGTGAAAAACAGCACGAAAATCTTGATGCTGTGCACCCACATTCCTGAAATACCCACGTTGTACTCTAAAATGAGATGATTATACTTAAAATCAACAGGAAACCCAAAGAATTCTAAAATGCAGTATTCTAGCTCTTATTCAGACCAAAAGGCTTTGAAGTTAAATATCTCTCATCATGATGCACAAAGTGTCTCTAGGACTAGCAATTGAGCTTTGCTGCTGAAGCAGTTTAGTGAATGAGAAATGTTAAAATGATTTAAGAACCCATCTGACAAATCTAGTGACAAATGGTAATTGCCTCAGTCTTTCTTCCAAAAGAGAATAAACCATAATATTCTGTCTTCCTGCTGTTTTAACCTATAGTGAACATGCTTTAACTCCATTGGTCATGGTACCTATGTTAAATGAGAAAAGACTGTGTTCATTAGACAGTGAAGGTAAATGCCTAGCTCTCTTAGTAGTGCTCACTTGCATCACTTCTGGTCCAAAACTCACCTGTTGGGGGATGTCGGGGACATATATTCATCTCTTCAGTAGCTTCAGAGCATTAAGTTCTAACTGCATATCAGGTGACTTTCTGTGGAAAATTGTGCAAGTTTGTTACTTAAAGGGGAAATGTAGAAAATGTAAACATGTTAACGTTTTAACTCTTACTGTGGCTTGTTTTGGTATGTGATAGTTCTGACCAGCTGTCAGGCTTTCTATACCTATAGAAGGTGGTTTGTTTAATAATAATAATAATTAATAATAATAAAAAAAAAAAGCCAACTGCCTTATTTAACTCCTTGCAGTAACATAACCTTAGTGATTGTGTTGGTATTTTCTATTGTTAGTATGGGGAAATGCAAAGGAATACTGGCAGTACTGCAGTAATTGTGTTGAGTGAAACTTGAAAGTTTTTAATGGTCCCCCACTGTCTGTCTATCATGGCAGCTTAGATTTGCAATTTAACTTTTAAATTCCCTGTTTTTGTTTGCTCATAATAATCTCCAGCTCTTTTACTTCCCTTGACATGGCCTTGTTCCAGCTCAGATGTTTCTCAAATGTTGCAATGTGCAATTGTAATCTAAGATGGTGGGGGGTTAAATTTAAGTGAATAAGTTGGATATGCATAACGTGCTTTGAGGCATTGGGATGGTGATCAGCTGGAGGGGCATAGAATACTTAGCACAAGTTAGGCTAAGTCTGTTTTTGTTTTGTGATAAGACCATGGAGTTGTGCATTTATTTTATACCTCACTAGTGACCCAGCAAACTTTTTTCTTTAAAAATAAAAATATGAAAACCTGTTACTGTAATATGATTGCATATGCAAACAGTTACATTTCTGAAATAGAGGAATCTTGCATAGGATACCTTATAAGTCACTCTACCCTAGTTTATTATGGTGTGCTGTATACTGTGCCAGTCAATAATTTACCAAATGAGTTTGCAGCTACAAGGCAGTTGAGGCAGACTGGAGAGTGGCCTTTATAGGTTGTAGTTAGCTAGTTCTTATAGTTACTGTCTGACCTTCATGCCAGTAAAATGAAATGAAGTTAATCTGAAACTTGAGTGATGTGGGCCTGACTCTGTAGCCATATTCAAATATGTGGTTGCATGAAGTTAATCCATAGTATTCAGTAAATGGGACTATCCTGAGTAGAGTCCATGAACAACTTTTTTCAGAGTAAATTATCAAACTAATCTTGCTTACTGCATTGTTCAGACTCGTTGAATGGCTTCTTAAATGTGATTCTGCCACTGTGATCAATTATGGTTCTGATAGATTCTTGTTTACTATTGGAGATGTGGTGATTTAGAGCTTGATCATGTGAGGTGCTGAGTGCCCTCAGCTCCCTTTGGTTTTGATGGAAGTTAAAGGTATTCAGTACCTTTTTATAGGGGATACTTGTCAGGGTTGGGGCTTTTTAATTCCATTAAAGGAGGGAAAATAGGGATGTTTACCTGTTAGTATGGGGTTGGTTTTAAAAAAAGACACATTCATCAAACAGGAGTTTTGTGAGGGAACTACACCTAATAAACATACTATAAACTTAGGCCAGTAACCACACCAGCTCCACAAAAAACCTGCAAAAGTAAAAAAGCAGAAGTCCAGCAGCAGCATGGAGGCTATCCAGTTGACTGTACTGAATGCAGCATGTATGATTACCTGCGTTGTAGACAGGTGTGCTTATGATGTAAGAAGCACATGGCCCTCAGACACAATGTGGACTCTTGAAGCCAGAGTAGGCGAACGGGGGAAGTCCCGGATGACTGGAAAAAGGCTAATGTAGTGCCAATCTTTAAAAAAGGGAAGAAGGAGGATCCTGGGAACTACAGGCCAGTCAGCCTCACTTCAGTCCCCGGAAAAATCATGGAGCAGGTCCTCAAAGAATCAATCCTGAAGCACTTACATGAGAGGAAAGTGATCAGGAACAGTCAGCATGGATTCACCAAGGGAAGGTCATGCCTGACTAATCTAATCGCCTTCTATGATGAGATTACTGGTTCTGTGGATGAAGGGACAGCAGTGGATGTATTGTATCTTGACTTTAGCAAAGCTTTTGATACGGTCTCCCACAGTATTCTTGTCAGCAAGTTAAAGAAGTACGGGCTGGATGAATGCACTATAAGGTGGGTAGAAAGTTGGCTAGATTGTCGGGCTCAACGGGTAGTGGTCAATGGCTCCATGTCTAGTTGGCAGCCGGTGTCAAGTGGAGTGCCCCAGGGGTCGGTCCTGGGGCTGGTTTTGTTCAATATCTTCATAAATGATCTGGAGGATGGTGTGGATTGCACTCTCAGCAAATTTGTGGATGATACTAAACTGGGAGGAGTGGTAGGTACGGTGGCAGGTAGGGATAGGATACAGAGGGACCTAGACAAATTGGAGGATTGGGCCAAAAGAAATCTGATGGGGTTCAATAAGGATAAGTGCAGGGTCCTGCACTTAAGACGGAAGAACCCAATGCACAGCTACAGACTAGGGACCGAATGGCTAGGCAGCAGTTCTGCGGAAAAGGACCTAGGGGTGACAGTGGATGAGAAGCTGGATATGAGTCAGCAGTGTGCCCTTGTTGCCAAGAAGGCCAATGGCATTTTGGGATGTATAAGTAGGGGCATAGCGAGCAGATCGAGGGACGTGATCGTCCCCCTCTATTCGACATTGGTGAGGCCTCATCTGGAGTATTGTCCAGTTTTGGGCCCCACACTACAAGAAGGATGTGGATAAATTGGAAAGAGTCCAGCGAAGGGCAACAAAAATGATTAGGGGTCTGGAACACATGACTTATGAGGAGAGGCTGAGGGAACTGGGATTGTTTAGTCTGCAGAAGAGAAGAATGAGGGGGAATTTGATAGCTGCTTTCAACTACCTGAGAGGTGGTTCCAGAGAGGATGGTTCTAGACTATTCTCAGTGGTGGAAGAGGACAGGACAAGGAGTAATGGTCTCAAGTTGCAGTGGGGGAGGTTTAGGTTGGATATTAGGAAAAACTTTTTCACTAGGAGGGTGGTGAAACACTGGAATGCGTTGCCTAGGGAGGTGTTGGAATCTCCCTCCTTAGAAGTTTTTAAGGTCAGGCTTGACAAAGCCCTGGCTGGGATGATTTGTTTGGGGATTGGTCCTGCTTTTGAGCAGGGGGTTGGACTAGATGACCTCCTGAGGTCCCTTCCAACCCTGATACTCTATGATTCTATGAACTAGAGGAGCTAAGAGAGATCTAGGGCTGGTCTACCGTGAGAACATGTATTGGCATAGCTATATCTTTCAGGGATGTGAAAAATTCTCTCACCTGAGAGATGTAGTTATGCTGACCTAATACCTAGTGTAGACAGTGTTAGGTCAACAGAAGAATTCTTCTGTTGGCCTAGCTACCTGCTCTGAGGGAGGTGGATTACCTGTGCTGATGGCAGAACCCTGCCTGTTGACTTAAGTAGTGACTACACTGAAGCAGTACAGCAGCACCACTGCAGCCGTGTCGCTATAGCATTTTCAGCATAGGCATACCCAGAATTATATAGATGAGACTTTCAGTTACACAATAGAACAGTCCTACCTTTAGTCTGACAGCCTCTGTACTATTAAAGAGGAAGAAGATCTGAGGGAAGGAGAACATCAAGCTGGAGCAGAGGGAAGCAATCCCATAGTTGAGACCTTCCTTCTAGATGATGTCATGGCATCCTTTTACCTCCTCGGGAGGGAATCCCAGTTATTAGGAAGAGCCAGCTAATAGTAATGGGAGTCTTATCTTCAGTAGGCTTTGTTGTTCAGCGAGTTGCACTGTGCCAACTATAATTAATGATCCAGTCTGTTCATGTTAGCTGGCTGAACAATTACTTTAATTGGGCATGGTGCCTTATTTAGCAGGCCCTCAATGCCAGGTGGCTGCTGTTTGCTTAGATGGCCTGGATTTGTACTTCATAGGAGCTTTACATACTGTGGCACTCTGTACCTCAAAGCAGCACCCTGGAACCTTCATATTCACCATCTCATATACTTATGATACATTTCATACAAAATATGCCATGTAAGAGGTCATATGAAAAATCATGATCTGCTGAAACCCATTGTTCTGTCCAAATATGTATATTGTTAGTGTGTATGAAGTTATGAAATTTTGTTGTATATTTGTTACTGAAATGTAGGGAGGTGAACTACTCCCAGGAGGGTATTACACTATCATTAGCAGGAGAGTTGTAATCAAGGGATTTACAATACTGTAAGAGGCCTGCCCAAGCATCACACAATAGGGGATTGCCCAACTCAGTGACTCAGCAAAGCCCACCAGGACGTGTCTGAGCTAGTATTTTCCAGGCATATGGACTGAGGATATAAAATAGAATAATAGAATATCAGGGTTGGAAGGGACCTCAGGAGGTCATCTAGTCCAACCCTCTGCTCAAAGCAGGACCAATCCCCAACTAAATCCTCCTAAATATCAAAATGGGGGAGTGGCTTCATGATTTTGCCTTTCTCCTCCCCACCTACACTGGAAGGAACAAGAACGCTGGGAAGACAAAGACTTCAACTAAGGAGTATTAAGAACTGTAACATCTAGTGGAGTGAGAACGTCTTGATCTAAATACTGCCTAGTGTAATAAGGTTTAAGATTTAGCATATGTGCTTACCTTTTATTTTCTTTGGTAATCATCTCTGACCTTTTGTGCCTATCAGTTATAATAACTTTAAAAATCTATCTTTCTGTACTTAAAAAGTCTGTTTTATATTTTACCTAAAACCGTGTGTTTTGGTTGAAGTGCTTGGGAAATCTCAGCTCAGTTTACAAAGGCTTTTGTATGTTCTCCCCATATTGAGGGAGGGGCAGACTGGGTAATAAACTTACGTTGATCAGGCTTCTGGCCTGGGAAGATAGCACAGTTCTGGGGTGCAAAACTGGGGAGCTGGAGGGAATTGGCTGGAGCCTCTGTTGTTGGTTCATGAGTGGCTGGGAGAAGCATTCATGTAACTCAGTTGAGTATGTCCCTGCCTGTGGATGTTTGTGTAAATTCACAAAAGAAAAGGAGTACTTGTGGCACCTTAGAGACTAACCAATTTATTTGAGCATGAGCTTTTGTGAGCTACAGCTCACTTCATCGGATGTACCTGCCAGAGGTTTGTAGCTTGCCAACAGCATCACAGTGTGAGAGGGAGCCCAGGTTGGTGGAACAGAGTGCCCAGCAGTCCCACAGTTCGTGCTGCACCCCAGGAAAACCCATCACACATACATCTTCCTCATCTCAGAAACTCCCTCTTCTGTTTTATGTGGGGGAACTTTTCTGAGTCTCATTGCAGGATAGTGCATGCCACATGCATTCCTTTAGTATTTTGAGGTTTATGTGCTCTTTCCTCCATCCTTTTTGTGATGGACTGTTTGCCTTGAGTGAAAGGAGAGAGGTTATGAAGACACTCAATGAATTGTACCTTGGCTCTTTTGGGACTATAGGAGATAGGTAACATAATTGGTGGAAATTCAAAAACACGACTGAAGTTTACTGTTATAGATCTGTGCTATTTGATCAAGTTGTCTGTCTCATGCCGAGGCAGGGTTGGTCTTTGTCTCCCTTGTTGTAGACGTCAATAAACAGAGCAAAGAAAATAAAAAGTGAGTGCAGAAATCATTGCAATGAGGCAAGAGAGCAGTGCTCAAAGCTGCCCTTTCTTGCCCGGGGGCAGTGAGATGTTCTGGATTAATGGTCCCCAACATTTATTTTAAAATGCAACCATTCTGCTTCCTGTTGGACCTCTTAACTTAATTAGACTAAAAAGCTGTGGTGGTAGTGGTGGAGGGGGGCTGCTACAAAAGCAATTTAAAAAAAAAAAAAAAAGCTTATGGGATGTAATACTATATACCAATAGTCCAATTTTAGCAAACTTTATTTAGTAGATATAAATTCTTGGGGGGAGCGAAGGGATTTAAGATCAGAATTCCTTCGTTGAATTGGGAGTTGATGAATTGGTATGTCCTCATTCTCCCTTCCTTTCAATATTTCTGTAGTGTCCTAGCAGCCCAGGACATGTGTCCTTGTATGTGAGCCTAGAGTAAGTTTCATGAAAGAAAAAGCATATTCCTGGATATACAGTTCCCACAGAGTGAAACTCCTAGAAAGTACTGTTGAAATAAATGGGGAAATCAAGAACATGATAAAAGTAACCATACAGAGAAATGGCAGCAATTATGCACTAGGTCTTGCATATCCTGAAGAGACATTCACAATACAGTCTAAAATTGCATTTCTGGCTACAAGCCTTGAACTGGCCAAGCTCATTTAAAGTTTCATCTTGAACAGCTTTCACACAATTGTAAAAATGTCTGCTGTTGCTGATTATAAAGTGATGTGACTATTTTTAAAATATGGGCTCTGCCATATGACATTTAGGAAATTCTGTAAAAGGGCAAGAATATATTTTACCTACACATCAGAAGTTTTTTTTTTCCCCCTCAACTTCTATCCTGGAAAGACAAACTTTGCCAATATCTGCATTCCGAAGCCTCGCTCTGGCCATATTGCTCATGGCTAGTGCCTTTAGCATCCTTACTAGGCTGAGATGAAATTCATGTTCAGTTAAAATTCTTTTGTTCCATGATCTACCACACTTGATGTCATCAGGAAGATTTTCATCAAGTTACAGTCTTAGATACCTGTAATCTCTCATCTTTTATTTGCCTTTTCCACGAAGGTTGCTTATTTTTTTCCTTATTCAGGTTGTCAAAGAAAGCATTCAATAGGCAAGAAAAAGTTGTATTGGTAAAAGGGAAAATACTGATTAAAACACACTTGCCTCTGTATAAATTCAACCTTCTGCACCGTAAATAGCCAGTATTACCTAGTTTCCCTCATAGGCACATCTGCAGCACGCTTGTTACTACACTGCTGTTCCATCCCAAGTGTAACTTAATCCTAAATTGGTTAGCTGGTTTGCTGCTACTCTGATTTTTAAACAATGGGGACTACCACAGGTGTGTCAAGCTTATACTAGATAAATATTTTAAAAATTTCTCATTAGCTGCAACAATAGTGGTCTCATTAGTTGGCTTTATAAATAATGGCATGATATTGTCTCTCTAAAGTATCATGCTATACAGGTCTCATCTTAATTCCTTTTTAATCCTATACAGTTCCTCAGTGAGTTAGTTGCTTGTTGGAGGTCTACCAGTAAAAGGAGTTTGGAGTGAGGGACATTCATGCTTGGTTCCTCTAAATAAAACATTTTCAATCATTTGTTAATTCTTGGATTGATGGTAAAGATTTTTATTATTCACATGATTTAAAATTTGGTTTTGGAGTAAGTTTTGACTTTACTTGTGAAAGAGAGAGGGTATTTTTTTCCCTACTGTCTTGTGATAGCATTAAGGCTAGAAATCTTGAAATGCTTGTTAGCAAACGCCCCAGATAATGAGTCATCTGTTGGTGATGCTACTTCCAAATCTTTAATAGCTTGGGCTTCCTGTTGAAGACCCTTCAGTTTCCATTTTTCTTTTCACTATCATCTGAGTAGAAGCTGTTGGTCCCTTTTTTTTTCTTTTTTTTTTCCTTTGAAGGATATATTCAAATAGCTTTTGTGGTTTATTTATGTACATGCTTGTAGTAATGGGTAAAGGCTATATTAACTGTCTCTGGCTTAGTGAGATTGTGGGATTGTTTTATTATCCATTTGTCTGGTCTGTCTTGCCAGGAATTTGATGGCTTTATTCCCAGATTCATAATGCATCCTCTTCCGTTTGCGAAGTGTACATTCTGCCTGGTCCTGGCTTACTTCTATGAGTTTTGCATTAGAGGTGTCTTGTGATATTCCAATTATAGTCCTTCAGACAACTTTTTCTCTAGGCTTCACATGGTGTGGGATGCTCATGTGTATGTAATATCTACAAGAATATATATTTTGTGGCATTCTTATAACAACTTCAGGGCTTTACTTGCTTTTCATATTTCTTGCTAATGATTCAAATAATTCCTCAAGAAGAAAACCTTGAACTTTTTTTTAGTGCAGGCTACTGATTCACTTTAAAATGAAGATTTTAGTGTTAAGACTTCATTGTATGAAGAAATGCTTGTTGAAAACGCCTGCACAATTAAAAGTATGGAAATCAACAAGTAGACGAAAGGTAAATATTCAAATATTGTCATAGTTAACACAATCTCTCTAAATATTTCCCATTCAAAAAACCACCTTTTAACTGTGGTCTGGAATTCCCCACCCAGCCTCAAAATGGAAACTACAGACACTTACACCCACTTACGCCGCATTTGAAATATGCACTACAAACCACTGTCCTCCTGTCATTTATGCTGCCATGAACATCCTCCAGTTCACTTGCTCATTATGGGCCAAAGATATATCAACATCTTGCCTCTTATTTTCCATTAACTGATCAGAGATTCTTTCTTCTCCATCCCAACTTCCTACTGTCACCAAAAGACCACAGCAGATTGCATCTTACCAAGAATCTTGTACCAATGTGTTGATGGGGGAAAAATGAAAGAACTTCTCAGTTTGCGTTTCCGCTAGCATTGTACATAGATCTTTTGGAAGTACTGGCTAACTTCCAGACTCTGAACTGTACTCCTGACTGGTGAAGGCTAAGGAGAATTACTATGTACTTGATTAGAGGCCATCCTTTATGGCTCCCTTCAGGAGAAGAATGCGTCCTCAAATAGAGCAGCACAATTAAGTGTTTGAACAAGAAACAGTCCCGAACATTTACAGTCTTGCTCACTGTCAATCTGTTTCAAATGTCACTTTCTGAGAGAGATCATTTTGCGAAGATGATAGCAAAGCAATGCTGGTAATACTTAGTCCTCAACTTAATTCCTCCAATAAATCTGTTTTGAGGTCTGAGCACGGTAAACCCTGCTAGTTGCACTGGTAGATCTCCTTTGAACAGTAACTGATCAGGTAACCACGTTTTTAGTCTTTTTTCCTAGCTTCAGTATAGCTTTTGACATATAGTTGGATAAATCTGCAATCCCTGGTTAGGGGTGAAAAGAATTGCTTGTGACTGATTTCCTTCCATTCTTTGAAAGGTCTCCACAATACCGAGCAACTGCTTGTTTGCTCAGACAGCTTTGTCTCATGGGTGTTGTCACTCTCACTTAGTATACTGAGTTTTCCCATCTGATGGAATTGAATGACTTGCTTCATAGCCGAATTACACTAGAACTTGGATATGGGCTTGACTGGCTAACAGTGAAATTAAGGTAATGCTTGTAGACTTGGCAGATATTGTATTGGCTATCTTGCGCTTGCCACTTGTTACTTAAGTTTGTAATTTAGGGTTTGTTCGGTCATCAGCTGCTCTTGAGTGCTCTAGAAATATCAGTAGTCAAGGCTGCAGCTGTTTGCTTACTAAGTGCATTGCATGGAAAATGCACTACACCAACAGTTCAGAGGCTATACTGGCCTCTGTCTAACTTCCAGATAAATATCAAGATCCTGATTTTGACCTATAAAGCCCAAAATGGTTTGGAACCCAGCTGCTTCAGTCTGCATTTCTTTCTAAGTGATGTTGCAGCAAGTGAGATTAGCAGAGATGCTAACACTAAGGGCTTGGCTGCACTTGTGAGTTACAGCACAATAAAGGAGCCCCGGGAGCACTAGCTCACTACCTGTCCACATTGGCAAGGAACGTAGCATGCTCTGACTCTGTGGCTACAGCGTTGTTTGTACTCCACCTTGGTGAGTGGAATAACGTTTGCTGCACCCCCACTGGAGCGCCGCGGCGCCAGTGTGGACGAGGTGTTGCATTACTGCTCTCTGATCACGCTCCAGAAACGTCCCATAATCCCCTTAAATCAAGTGACCACTCCTGTCATTGTTTTTGAATCACTGTAGGAATTTGGATATGCCCTTTGATTGCTCCATTTCTGACAGCTGGCATGCTTATCTGCTCCAGGACAAAGCAACCATTAGTGTGGAATGCTGTGGGGGGGGGGTCTGCTGCAGTCTGAACTTACGAGACAGCATGCAGACATGCTCTCAGCCCCCCCACCCACTCTCTCTCCCCCCACATACACACAACACACTCTCTCCTCTCCTCCCCCATTTGAAAAGCACGTTGCCGTCACTTGCATGCTGGGATAGCTGCCCATAATGCACCGCACCCAATGCCGCTGCAAGTGCTGCAAATATGGTCACGCCAGTGCGCTTGAAGCGGTCAGTGTGGACAGACAGCAGCACTTTCACTACTGCGCTCTACGAAGGCTGGTTTAACTCAAAGCGCTCTACATCTGCAAGTGTAGCCATGCCCTAACAATCCTTTGGCTCAAAAGGGAGGGGACTACTGGCAGAGTATCTTGTGTTGGGTCCTCTGCTCTAGAATGTTTGGTGTGATGGCCCCAATTTGATTACCTTCAAAGCCTGCCGTAAGGCTTATGTATTTTGGGAGGAGAGTTGGCTCTTTTGCTTGGAGTGAAAGATGTGAGGATCTGTAGTGGAAGTTACTTTATATATGGTATATTTTGGAGAAATTTTGGGTACAGAGGAGGACCATACTCAGCCTAATTCTATGATGACAAGAACAGAACCTGTTCCAAGTCAGTTTCAGTTTTTTTTAAAATGTGTATTTGGTTCTTTAAATACTGTGGTTGATGGTTTTTTATGCCTAAGGTGGATGGATGGATGTCTCCATGAAAAACTTTTTAATATGCCCTCTGCATGAGCTGCTCTACAGATCCATATACATACTTATTTTTTCTGTTTTTGAAATAAAGGAAGGAGAGCCAAAGAGTTAGGAACTAATTTTTAACCCAGCTATAAAAGCCATTTTACAAAACTACTTTTTAGGGTGGAATAATGGTGCTTTCCTTACCTCCCTCTGCTACATCTCAAGTAATTTCTAAAATGTTTAGTGATCTTCCTCTTCCTGTGTTAGATGTTAAAAATCAGACTTATAATTTGAACACTGGTTCAACTTTATTTCTAGAGTGCCTACTTGTTTCTCGGATTCATATTTTTAGTCATTAAACTCTTCCCCACGCTATGCCATCCAGTTGATTAGATCCAACATTTGCATCTTTTAGAGTACATTTTACCAAAAGTAGTAGATAAACACAATTCTCTGTTGTTCTAAAGAACATGGAACAGACATGTCAGTCTAGACCAGCGTTTTTCAAACCGTGGGACGCAAGCCAGTACTGGGTGTGGCATGAAAGGGGCTGGGTCGCCTTGCTCTGGTCAGCACTGCCTACTGGGACATTAAAAGTCCCGTGGGTGGTGCTGCCCAGCAAAGGGAAGCTACTGCCTACCTTTTCTGAAACTGCGCTGCGCCCTGGAAGTGGCCAGCAGTGGGTCCGGCTTCTAGGCGGGGGGCCACGGGGCTCCACCCCCACCCCGAGCATCAGCTGCGCCCTCCCATTGGCCAGAGAGTCATGCAAAGCCACTTGTGCACCTCCGCCTAGGAGCTGGACCTGTTGCTGGCCGCTTCCGGGCCGCAGTGCAGTCCATGGTGCTAGGACAGGCAGGAAGCCTGCCTCTGCACCCTGGCTGCACTGCTGACCGGGAGCCACTGGAGTGAAGTCTGTGCCCCAATCCCCAGCCCTGAGCCCCCCCAAAGCTGGAATCCCTTCTTGCACCCCAAACCCCTCATCCCCAGCATCACCCCAGAGCCTGCACCCCCAGCCCAGAGCCCCTCCTGTACCCCAAACCCCTGCCCTAGCCCTGAGCCCCCCCAAATCCCTCATTGCTGGGCCTCATCGCAGAGCCTGCACCCCCAACCCAGAGCCTTGATCCCTTCCTGCACCCCAACTCCCTGCCCCAGCCCAGAGCCCCCTCCCACACTCCGAACCCCTCATCCCTGCCCCCACCCCAGAACTTGCACCCAGAGCCTGACCCTCTGCCCCAGCCCTGAGTCTCTCCCACACCCCAAACCCCTCATCCCCATCTCCGTTGGGTTGCGGACATGAACACTTTTCTTCAACTGGGTCCCCAGAAAAAAGTTTGAAAACCACTGGTCTAGACAGTTAATTGCCCAGGAGTTTACATTTGATGTTGATGCTAAACTGTGATTCTGTTGCCAGTGTTGGAGAAAATATATCGAAGTATCAGGAATAAGCTATTGAGGTTTCATCCTATAGACTTTTTAAGGTATTTTTAGGCTACCTGTTAAACCTACAGGATCTAGTCACTCACTAGAATAGAAATCACACCATGGGGCTCCTGTCACTTTGAAATGGAAAATAAAAATAGTCTACTCTGGAATGTCTTACTTTGAATCTCTCTTAAAAGCTGGCACTAACCCTTCTTGCCTTGATTCAGAGATTGTCAAACTTTTTAATAGCATGTACGACTACATTCTACTTGGGATTTCTTATAGATCACCTTTAGTCTGCACAATTGTAAATATCTCTTCTCTCGCTTCTAAACATAATAATTCTGTGGTATTTATAGCAGTTTAAATGGGGAAGTAATATTAGGGAAGTACTGAGTGATTTGTGGCCTGCAACTTGGGAACCTCTGCTAATTGAGCTATCACTTTCAGACTCTAGTCTTGTCTGGCTTTTTTCTGTCTGGAGTACTACTTTAGGGCTCAAAAATGCCTGCCCACAAGGGCAGATCAAAACCATGTTGCAGCCTACTTTGGCCACAGGAGTTGAACAAAAGATTAGGCACATGTTGAAAACCCTGTGTAGACAGCAGAGTAGGATATGGGCTTTGAGTCTATGTACTCCTGAACAGTTAAGGGAAGAATTCTGGTCAGCTTTCAGGTTCACTGTTCAGAACCCTAAAGGTAGCAGCAGTGAAACCAACCTGGATTGGTAAACTTCCTGCAGCACAGGGAAGTGCAGAGTTAGTGGGCTGACTGGGGGACAATGGTGGAGGATGACCAAGAAAAGAACTGTGGAGGGAGATAAAAGGAAGAGTAGAGCTGTAAAATGTCAGAGGAGCAAACAAGTACTGGGTATTGGACTTGTTGAAAAATAACCTCTTTGAATTATTGGGGTTCTTCTATGGCTATCAGATTCTGATTATAGTATGGGAAGAGATAGGATTGTGTCTTAAACTCCAATTATAGATTGTGTCTGCAGTTGTTTTCCCATTGATTTGACAATCCAATATGAGTCTCCTTCTGCAACCTTGTACTTACTACCTAAATTAACCCTTAGAACAAGCATGCTCTGTTATAGGGTTTTAATTTGAGGGACAGATGCAGAGTAATTCTCCTTGTTTTCTTATTGTCCTTTTTTTCCTTTCGTCCACTCCCACCTCTGTAGCTCTGTTCTTTTAAAGCTATAGAAGACCCTATTCTCTCTGCCTAGCCACTTCTCAGGGCTGCCACCTGGCCTGCCTATGTGGGGTCACTCGGCTCCCGATGAAATACTTATTCTCCAACGTACATAAGATTTACTTCACTCTCTTGCTGATTCCATTCCGGAGGGGAGCAAGTTGAGAAGTGGAGAAACAGCTCGCTGGAAGAATGTTTAAAAGAAGCATATTTCTTGAAGGGAGGAGGTAGGAGTTTTGGTAATATGAAGTTCAGTATCTTCTAAATATTTAGAACCTGAAGGATGAAACCATTGAACTTGATTCTCTAATACTGAACCCTTAAGAACCTGTCTTCAGGATTCCATCTCTCCCTCCTTCCAGGCTATTCAGGTTTCCTCAACTCTCAACCTTTATGATACTTATAAGTAAGGTGAAGATTTTGTCATGGTTATTTTTTGTAAAAGTCATAGACAGGTCACTGGCAATAAACAAAAATTCACGAAAGCCGTGACCTGTCTGTGACTTTTGCTGCTGTGGCCCCATGGTCCCATTCTTTCCCCCTCCACGCACCTTGTGGCTGGGAGATGCGGGGTTCCCCCTCTGCCCACGGCGGCTGGGAGCTGCAGGGTGACCATATTTCCCAAAGAGAAAACGGGACATCCCCAGCCACTCACCCGAGACGTCCCCCTTCCCCGTCGAGGCTGTCGCCCATCACTGGCACCCTGAGGAGGGCCGCCTCAGGAGTCTGTTCCCTGTTGCTAGAACCCTGCCAGGGCCCTGCTGGCTGCCAGTTCCAGAGTCCTGTAGCCCGTGGGGCTGAAGCAGAGAATGTCACGGAGGTTTCTGGAAGTCACTGATTCCGTGACTTCCATGACCTCCGTGACATAAACATAGCCTTAGTTATAAGCTGTTGCCATTTACAGGTTCCTTCTCTCTTCCTTCCTCCCCAAAAAGGTCATTGAAGGCCTGCGTGTGTGCTGTTATCAATAGTTTTAACACAACTTTGTTTCTAGAGCAAACTTTTCTGGAGTTCTGAGCAAAGAATGTGAGAAACTTTAGATGAGATCACCTCTTCCAATGATCTTGTTTGATTTGCCTCAAACTATCAAAATTAAACCTGGGGCATTTTGCCCGTAAGACTTCAAACCGATTTATTTTGTTTTGGCAAATCAGGGTCAAAACCTTGCTTGTAATAAATAGGTGGCTTTATTTTGGTGTAACAAGTACATAATGCAGTCATGTTGACTTTAATATAAATTTGGTTTGGACAACTGTAATCTTCAAAAGCATTTGCCTTCTGGCTAAGAAAAACTTCAATGCCCATTTTACAATTTCATTGTTTGAGGTTTTTCTCAGTGTTCTGGCACCCCTTTAAGTGTTTCTTTTTCATTGTATAACCAGATCCTTTTTTCTTCACTAATAGGAATGGTATGTTAGGGTTCAATCACTCTTGCTTTTTTTACATACCATTACCCATCAATTCAATTAAGATTGAAGAGAACACTTTTCATTTGTTAAACTAAATACTGAAATATTAAACGACTTAAAATAATCTGAGAATCTGGTGGCAGCTGCATGTTCAGGTTTTCTGAAATACAGTTTGTCGTCTCTGAGTTCCTGGTTGACAATAGGTGTGAAGGCTTTTGGGGCTGTGCTGGCAATATGTTTTCACTCTTACTGTTTAGGTGCTATCAATATAGTCTCTGTAATCTTGGTAGCCTGGTTCACCTTAATGAACTGAACTATAATTCTCTTTACAGTTGTCTGTGAAGATGAGAGAGGATCAAATCCCTAATTTACCCACACAGTGTGGGAAGGAGGTCTGTCATTGATTCATTTGGCTTCTTTTTCAGAGAGAAAAGGAAAGGAAGACATTACAGTAGCTACTCGGCAAGGTTTAAAACCTTAGTCATTTTTTGTTGGTAGCTAAATTTCACAGTTTCAATTAAAATAATTCCTAATTGGCTATTCTCTTATGTTCACTAATGTAAAAGCTGGCAAGATCTATCTGTAGCTTCTGGAAATTCTTGTTCCAAATTTCTCCCCTCTCTCAGGTCTCTTGAATGTGTATCCTTGTGCCCTGGTAACCATGTAATGTGGTTTCAGCATGTCTGTCAAGAGTTCCATTGTTGATGTTCATACTTGTTATAATTTTTTTTGTTTTGCGGCAAAGGTTCTAATTTGCCTGTTCTGTTTTAACTTGGACATATTAGACTTCTGGATTGTTCTCCAGAAGATCTAACTAACCTCAGAAACCGAACAACTGCTTTTAGTAGCTTTTGCGCCATTGGATCTGGCATGAGCATTTCTAGTTCGGTCTTCCATTCCACAGTTCTATGCTAAAAGCTGAAGAGGCTTCTTTACAAGGAATGTTTGCTTCTGTTGGGATTCCTGGGGGATGAGAAGGTGTCCGAGAAATCTGCAGATATTGTTGATTTCATGCCTAGACCTGTAGTGTAACCTAATACTGGGCACTTTGCTTTTAGGCCAAGAACTCATATTGGAATACAAATAGGACCCAGTATTTTCTGAGAAATTAGGTGGCAAATCCTGGACTCCATCCATTTGATGTTAGGGATTTCATACTGGGGTCCAAACTGTTATACCAATAAAATAAAAACCAGCAGGATCTCATTAAAGGGGAAAAGGCAAAATGCCACATTTATTGTGAATACAGAAAGAATCATAGTAAGCAGTTAGTTTATAGCTATAACATTCCATTCAATTTCATATTTATTCACACATTCATTCTCACACACACACACACACACACACACACACAGGTTCTGCAAGGTTGTTATCATAGTTACCAGCCTTAGAGTTGCTCATGCCAAGCCACTGGCCAGGTGGCCTGGACATGAGGGGGGAGCAGGGCCTTGTCAGATGCTCATGTGATGCTCCTGGAAGTTGGTTTGCAGAATCAGACCCCAAAGTTCTCACTTTCTAGAGCCCATTTTATTAGGCATTTCTTCCTATGCCAGTCTATGGGAATTGCCTCCTCATGCTGTTACTGAATCAATGAGCAGACGGCACATTCCTGACGGCTCCGTGCTGCCAGATGTTATCTTGTTCTTTGGTTCTCGCATTCTTGAGGCTGTTGGGTGCATTCCACTCTGCCCTTCTGGGGTCCTCTGGTTATTTCCGCTTGACGCCTTCTTCAGCCGATGGACACTGCATTCTTAGGCTGGTACCTCCCTGATCATTCAGTTATTATCCACACCAAGCATCCATCCACATACATCCTCTCTCTCTATTTTAATCACAATTGTTAACAAAGCAAGATGAATACAACAAAAGGGCGGGGAGTCTATGGGTGTTGTTTCTGTTGTTACAGAGTATTGCTTTGAGTATCTCTCTGTGTGAGTAGTAGTTACAAAGAATTGCTCTGAGAACAGTCTCTGTCTTAGAATGTACTAACACAATTAGCAGCTTGCAAGTTTCACACACAGAGGGAGAGAAACAGTACCAAAAACCAAGAGACCTCTTAATTAGTAATACCCTGGAATTTAAACTATGGGGGATCAAACTCATTTGTGATTTTAATACAGAACTCCTTTAATAAGATCCTGCTGGTTTTTGTCTTATTAGTATAACAAAACTGGGGTAAACTGTGCCATTAAAAGGCTTTGGCATTCTTGCTGTTTTTCTTTTTGAAAATTATTCTAGCCTTTCTGAAGTGGGGCATCCCTGTTCCTGAGGATCTTGCCATTTCCACTTAAACTTCTGTACATGATGGATTGATTTAAATCACTTTGATATAAATTAGCAGATAGGAAACCTTGACTTAAAGAAAATTTAATTTTGTTTTGCATTTGTACTTTAGTTCATTTCCTAAGGAGAGGTAGATTCTCATTGGTTGGTAATCATTAAAACATGTTTTGAAACTAAATTAGCTTTTACTCTAAGTGTGGTACTACTTTTTGATAATCAGGAGGATACACTAATCAATACACATTTATTTAAGCAATTATATAGCTTAACTTAACATTCCTTTATTCAGAGTTTTAATTTTTACATTTGTTACAAAATGGTAGATGATGCATTTCCTATTAAATCATTTAATTTTTTTACTCTATTTGTATGAAGCTGCATTTGGCTGGAAATTGAAATTTAATTAAATGTAAAACCCAACATTTTAAATTTGTTTTAAACTTGCTGGATAAGAGAGTGTTATCAAAATATATTTAGTATTTGAATCTGCTTTATTAAATATAGTTGGTGAATTGAACTGCTTATTTCTGTCCTTGACATCCTTCAAGATTTTAGATCTAGTAGATCTCATTTCCTCCCACCTCATTTTTAATCATAGATTAGAAGAGAAAAACAAACTTTTCTGCTTTTTCAGCTACCAGTCCATTTCTTAATTTTGAATGAACTGAACTAGTTGAATAAACTGAAATCAAGAGAATATTAGGAGTTGCCTGCAGAAGAGGTTGCTGTTGTCAAATTCTCGTTCCATTTGCTTAGCCAATATGTTTCACCAGTTCAGGGTTTGACTTTCTTTAAAATTTCAGCAGCAAACATACACTATTTGATTTTCTTTATCTTTAATCATTTTAATACATCATAGTAAATTTAGGACTTTGGCTCTCATAATTTCAGACTTAATTTTAAATTGGTTTATTTTAACAAAATGTGTAACTTAAATAAAAACATCTGATTTAAAATAAAAATCCTAGATTTTGAACTTTGATTTTTAGTTTATTTTGTTTTGTTTTTGTTTTTTGTCTGCAGTGCCCCTATATCTTTGAGGCTTCACCCTTCTAGTCTAGCCTTCTGTGGGTTAGGATCCATTAGGATCTTGAGGGAATATAAATGATTTAATTAGACTAAGAGTGTTTCTGAACTACTTTAAAGCATTCCCTGTCAGTGACAACATGCTGCTTCTACAAGGCGGTCCATGATTGAGTTCTAATTGGAAATTGACCTGGACCTAGTTTTATTTTAACGTTAGCACGTTTTTGCTGGGGGGGATGCATGTGGAAGCAATCTTACTGAAGAATAACCAAGAAATGCTGATTATATTCCATTTAACATTATGGCGTAGAGTCAAAAACTATTGACACACATAGCTAGTACACTGGTGCTGGGAGCCTAAAGTGTTTAGTTGTTGGGTGGGAAGATGGAATTTCCAAATCCATAGTGGATAATTATAGTAAAACAAAGACTTGGTTAAAATGCTAAATGTAAGTCTCTTTGCTTTCAACATAATTTTGTCCTCATCTTAGCCAATGTTTATAACTAAGCATAAGTATGAAACAGTGGAGCCTGGCAGCTGTTTCAGAGTAGTAAGTCTCTCCTGAAAATTCCTTCCTTGAATTATGAAAGCTTTTTTTGCTGAGCTTTCACTGTTTGTTCACTGCTGGTATCAAGTTACACTGTTAAAATATAGGACTCACCATTTCTGGTGTATTTCCCTGTGAATTTTGGTTTCATTACCAATCTTCCCTCACCTTGCTACAATGGAATAAATAAGTGGTCATTTAAGGCCAGAAACTAGGTTGTTGGGTTTTTTTTAATTTGCAACATAAATTAAAATGTATGGCACTCCAATTTAAAACAAGTTTCCAGCAAGCATGAAACAAATCAAAGAAATTACCAGCCTCATCTAGAGTCCTTGGTATTTAGAGACCCTGAAAGAGAAGAAGGGATAGGATAAAATAAGATGAGCTCCCCACAGAAACTTGTATGAGGAGAAGAGGAAGGGTGGTGAACAGGGTTCATGAATAGTGGGTTTGGTAGAGATGGAGAATTTGCTTTCTTAATTGTGAAAATTTGGTAAGTGGAATAGTTTGCAGTAAGAGATCTGATACAGGTAAGCAGCAGAAATGTGAACTAATGATTAATAAGCCTGTAGAAAAGGGTTTGTAAAGAAAAGACTATTAAAATCTACAGTAGACTGATAAATGCACCAAATATTAAACTGACTCTATTTTCTATTTCTAGCAATTATGAAATTTAAAACCACTGTCCTGTTTTCCCCCCATTTCAAATAGGAAGTAGAAACTAAAACTGTTAACTTAAAAGTTGTAGATTATGCCTGTTAGTTTTATTTAACAATAGCACAGCAGCTCTACTCTAGATCTCAAATAATGAAGCCATTAATGAATTTATACCAGTACAAGAAAAGAGCTGCAAATAAAGCCTTGTAATACGGTTGTTTTGTAGTGTGTGAAGAAGTAGGCACTGTCGTGAATACTTACAAAGTAGGGGATAAGCTCGGCATAAATCCAAAGTCAGTGGAGTTACTGAAAAAAGAATTTAACTGAATGTAGTTGATGTCAAATATTGAAAGAGAAATATGATTGCTGTGTCTGGTAAGCATTTTTTAGCTTCACCAAGTAAACTAATATTTGAGCTATGCAGTAGTTCTCTGTGAAATAGTTGTCCAGCATTGCCATTTTTGGACCAAGAGTGATGTGTAATATGGTGTTGTTACTTTCTACATAGTTGAGTAGATTTCCCTTATACATTGAATATCTAATCTGCTAGTATTGGTTCATTCTACTCTAGCTTAGTAGTATACTTCTCGTGCACCTGGATGTGTGCTTACTGAGATCTGTGTGCCAGTAAAGTAGACATCGCTAATGGCTGACAAAATTCCAGTTGGCAGCTTACTCGCAACTGCCTGATATGTTCAGAGAATCTATTAGGTATTACCTGGGTATTATGAAAGGAAGCATCCAAATGAATGAGGAAACATGAATGTGTTCTCTTCAACAGTTACATAGAGGTTCCAGCACTGGGTGCTGTACTAGTTAGAACTAAAACTGTTTAAATCATCCTAATGGCTCACATCTTTCATGGAGATCTGTTGGCTTCCACCATCTTTGTCTTCAGGTCAACAGCTTTTTGATCACCTTATGCAGTCTATTGGGCTGTCATGAAAAAGAGGAAATAAGAATCTAGAAGACTTCAGAATTCACTATCCATTTCTTTGTTTAATCTAGACTTCTTGGGTTTGAAATTCAAAGATAAGTGGTTAACTGTAAAACAGGCATCTCAACATTTTTTTCCTGCATGGGTCAGTCTGTCTTCATTCTCCATATTATCAAGCAACTAGCTGTGATTCAGAGGCATGCTGGTGGTTCACTATTGCGTCAGCAACTTTTGTCAGGCCTGACATATTCACCAAACCTAACATGCTGTTGTCATGATATATACCCAAAGAGTGGCATGTAATAAGTCATTTGGAAAACTAACTCACTGATCATAATATTCTTGTGTGAGGTATGCACAGGCTGTATACTAAAAATTATGGGTATGTGCTAGAATTATTTTCTTTACAATGTGTTTGCCAAGTCATGCAGAAGCCCAATCTGCCTTAGACCAAGGAATTTGTACTTGTTATTCTGACTAGCCTGATCATCAGGCAGTGACAATGAAGGCACATTTACATAAAAGGTAAATGAAGACATTAACTTGGATAGTTGGGTGGAAGAGTCTCTTAAATACAGGGCTCTGAACCTTAAATAAGTAAGTGAATCGACTTCTTATATACAATATAATTGTATTACAAAAGCGTATCAAGTCAGGTCTTTTATGACAGCTGATGACACACTGATCAATATTTATTTTAAAATGATTCTATTAACATTATATGAGGAATTGTGGATACTCACTGGTATTATGTTTTGAAGTCTGTGAATGAACACAAAGAAACTGGTTTTCTCCCAGACAGGAGGGAAGGCAGCTATCTACTTGTCTCCAGTGAAATTAAGCAAGGTGTGTCCAAAAACAATAGAAGCCTGAATTTCAAACTGAAGGCTAGAAAATAAAGCTCTCAACTACTAATTAATTACTTCACAAATTGCAAGGAAATAAATCTTTGCAGGTGACTTGAGCAAATAATTCATCCACCTGGGAGAAGTGGACCCTTCTTCTGGTGGTATTCTAGTTGCTTCCCAACAGGTGGAGGCAGTTGGGTTTAAACATCTTACTTCCTGTCCGCACACAAAAGACAAGGGGTTATTACCTTTGGTATCCAGTTCAGTTTGACTATGGATTCCTTCAGCATGGCAGTTCTCACTCTTCTCTATGAACCTAAAAGTAATCTTAAAAGTGAGAAATCATCCAAATGACCTCATACTATCCTCTGAGGCCCTGGTGTGGTAGTCTTATGCAAACAGACGGATTCTTGTGAGCAGGAAATTTCCTAATCAGCATCTCAGGGAGAAACTCTGACTTAGAAAATTTGTGTGGAAACACACCTGTTAAAAAGAGATGGTAGTTATAAAGACTGAGTTGGTATAAAAGTAACTCATAAAAGGAGAACCCCACTGTCATGCTGTTGCAGACTATGGTGCATCGATGCTTGTCAGGTCAAAGATGAAAGACATGCCACATCTTGTTCAGCCTGTGCTCTCTGCAGTCTAGCCTATTCATATGCCTGGCTATCGCCTCTCTAAAGATCTAGGGCTTGGTGTTGGTTTTGAGCCTAGATGAATGAGACTGACAATTTTATCAAGGTCACCAGCCCCTTATTTCCAGGATTCACTGCTGCTGTACTTCCAGTATGGGTATGTCTACATTGCAATTAAACGCCCATGGCAGCTGACTTGGGTCAAGGGGCTGTTTTAATTGCAGTGTCCCAGAGCCCAGGCTCCAGCAAGAGGAGAACTTCTACACCGCAATTAAACAGCCCCTTACCCTGAGTCAGCTGACGCAGGCCAGTTGTGGGTTTTTAATTGTCGTGTAGACATACCCTGAATGGCCCAGAGCTATATGTTCCTCAGAGCCTTCGTTTTAAACTAGGTGTGCTTTTCTCTACCTGTCACCCTTTAAGCCTATTGTGGCTACCATTTTCTTAGAGTTCTGAAATCTGAAGACAGTGTTGCTAGTAATGAAGAAGACTGTCCATAGGGTGAGTGAATTAGCAACCATTTTCTGTCTGCTTTTGGTCTTTTATTAATCATTGTAAGGTGTACCGTAAAACTATACCTTCCTTTTTCCTCAGGAAATATATCCCTCCATCTTATCTATCGCATTGTTTCTGAACTGGCATATTCCTTATCTGCATGGTAGTCTTAAAATTGTCCAAATAGAACTTTAGACGTGAAGGAAAATCTGCGGACTCTTAAAGTATCTGGGAAGTATTGGCCCACCTTTGCTACTTACCAAATGTAAGATGCCTGTACCTTTTATTAGAAGGCTGTGTGCTCAAGCTGAGAAAAAATCCTCAATACACTTATTTTTAAAATAGTGTAGCAGTTGTAACACTTGAAGTTCAGACTCTGAGCAATTAGGTTGGACGTAAGATTTATGTTCTTGATTTATAATACAGAATTAATTGTTCTTGCCTGTAAAGAATTATGACCTTTTCAGTGTTTATGATTCTTCTTGATGAATGAACTCTTACTTGCTGACTTCTTTTAGAAGACTAAGCGGCACTGAATTGGTATAAAACAATTGCACATGTCCTACATGACCAAGTGAGTATGTTGATCCTAGCTTGCAGGATGGAAAATGTGGGGAGGGAAACAGTTTTTCTTCAGTTGTTGGCTTTGAAAAAGAATCCCAAATACTCAGTTTGTAAAATACATGTGAAGAAAAATGCCTGAAAAGTTAATGTCAAAGCAAACTTGAACTGATTTAAAAGTGACCTACTAAGAATTCTTTAAATGGGAGTGTACCTATCGGTGCTTCTGTATGCTACATAAAGAGGGCCTGAAAGCTTATAACATTTTTTGGTAATCAGGAATGTCAGCTGGGTTTGTTGACAAACCTACTGGAAGTCTCAAGATGTGTATTGTTAGAGTTCAGACCTCTTGAATGAAGGATCATTTTTCCAAAATGCTAATTAATAATTGAAGTTAAATAGTCTGACTAAAACTCCTTTGCTTGCAGTGTTGTAGCTATGTTGGTGCCAGAACATGAAGCACACCATAGTATATGAGGTCATAGCCTATTCTCTTTGTTCAGAAGAAGAGCAGCTCTGTGGATCCTGAAAGCTTCTCTCTTTCACCAACAGAAGTTGGTTCAATAAAAGATATTTCATCCACTTTCTCTGCAAAACACCCTTGTTTTAATAGCTCAACTTTCACTTTTTTTTCCTTGCAATATCACTTCAGTACTTCTCAAATCATCTCTGTTTACATGTTTCAGAGTAACAGCCGTGTTAGTCTGTATTCGCAAAAAGAAAAGGAGTACTTGTGGCACCTTAGAGACTAACCAATTTATTTGAGCATGAGCTTTCGTGAGCTACAGCTCACTTCATCGGATGCATACCGTGGAAACTGCAGCAGACTTTATATATACACAGAGAATATGAATGAGGTATTGTTTCATATTCTCTGTGTATATATAAAGTCTGCTGCAGTTTCCACGGTATGCATCCGATGAAGTGAGCTGTAGCTCACGAAAGCTCATGCTCAAATAAATTGGTTAGTCTCTAAGGTGCCACAAGTACTCCTTTTCTTTCTGTTTACATGGAAAACTCCGGTCCTGTCTAGAAGGCTAAGGCAAGCAATTCTACAGTTTTTAAATTTTTATACATCAGAAAGAATAGAAGAGGCCACTAGTAGTTATTTGTAGCCTTCCCTACCCTTCCACAATATTGAAGGTTGCCTTTAATTGTAAAAATACGTGCTTAATGCCCCAAGTAGCCAGAATCTTGAGTTATTTTTGTGCTGAATTCATCTAAAAAAATTCTAGTGTGGTCATTTGGCCCTTTTTCAAAAAATACACCCCAGAATACATTTTCTGTGTATCAGATAGCAAAGCATGACTCTAGCATCAGTAACAAATCATGTATTCTGTGCATATTTTGATTAATTGGTATTAAAGGCTTGGGGAAGGAGCTTTTAATGTTAAGGAAGATTTGTGTTGAATGTATCCCACCTCCTGTTTGTTGGGGTATTTCAGCACATTATCAGACTTGCCTCAGTTTTCAAATCACTTTTGCAGTTCTCTTTTTAAGGTGTTAGTCAAGAATTTCTAGCTAGAGATTTGGAGTTCTGCAGTATCCTTGTCAAAATTACTAGGAACAGCATTAATCATATTGTGAATAAAGTTCCTTAATTGTTAGTAGTCACATATAGGAGGACTTAAATGGAAAATTCTAAGTATCCCATTTATATTTCTGTATTGATTTTAGATTAAACGTTATGCAGTTTTTTGAAGGCAGAAAGGAATTTAGGGGGTTGTTAGAGCCAACTATAGTAAACATTGATATTCTGCATTTTTTAAAAGTAGTCATTTTATTCATTGTTTTGCACATACAAACCTTTCTTTAAGGAAATATTCTCCTATAGTAAATGTAGCTACAATTAAACTATTTAATTTTTGGTTGTTTGCAAATTAAGTAAACTTTTTTCTGTCATTTTAAGTTCTCTTGTTTTAGTTAAGTACTTTTAAAGAAATTTTAGTAAGTTAACATCCTCTAACTCTGAATCTCTTTAAGCGACGGAAGAAAAGCATCTTTGTTGATTTAATAACCAGTGTTTGAGAATATCACTGCAAGTAGCCTGTACTGAGAACTGTACTGGATAATTCAAGACCGTGATAATGGGCTATGGAACTTTCTTTGAGGTCAGCAGTTCATATCTGGTTCTGCTTGGTGATGATTCAAAGTTGAGACTAAACCACCAGCACATACTATCTTTAAATGATTTGGGTTGCTTGTCCTTATTGAGTTCACAGGTGGCTCTGTCTGAATTACCCACCACCCCAATTGGCACCATTGATTGTTGATTGTGGCAATAGAGAGTCTAAAGACTGAACAAGAATAGGGAGGGAACTATTCTCTCAATCTTGCAGATGGCTACTCCAAGGTCGTAGTTGAGGCATACTGTCAGTGATGTGTGGAAAGTATTGCTGTATATTAAATAGATGAGTACAAAGGGTTCTGTCTCCAGAGCCATTAATCTGTCACCTTTCATGAGCAATAACTCATATTCCCTCTGCAAGAAACTTTCTAGACTCAATAAAGAAACAGACTGCATGAAGAGTTCAGATACTCAGACTTTTTCAGTCCATAAAGTGTAATTGAAAGCAACATATTGGTGTACAGTAAACAGACTGACTGACACTTCACTACTGAGATTTCTAGGCAGTCCGCTTTGAAGTGGTGTGACTACTAATTTTACATTACCATAAAACTGGACATTTCTAGATATTTGTTTGAGAAGGCAGGAAAAAAAGAGGCAAATTCAGATTTACGGTATACACAGTTTTAATAACAAAACCTTTCTGTACACTGCACTTCAATTTACTCCATTTTGTATTTTCACCCCCACCAGAAAATGGCTCTTTAACATGACTTGAATACAATGCATTTGGGACTCTGCTTTTTAATCTCTGGTCTCAATGTTGGTAGAAAAAGTTCACTACTGTGTTAAAATCTGTGGGTTTTTTTTAACCATTATGAAAGTTTAGTTGAAAGTGTAGCAGATGGAGCCTTTCGTATGCTTACTTCATAGATCTGAAAGCTTGTTGTTTTGACCTTATTAGGTAGTATGAGTTTGCCTACCTTAGATAGTAGATAAGATTTGATTAGATCCTAGTACCTTTCCCTAGTACTTTTCTCTAAAGAAGGTGTTTAATACAAAATATGAAATGCATGATCCCCAACTTGACTACACAATGGCATTTAACTGTGCCACTAGCAATCAATGGATGATCATTTAAAAGAAAAAACTGACAGCCTCAGTTTATGGATAAATCTCAGTTCTAGTTCTGGAAAGAGGAATTGACATGAATGACTTGGCACTACTAATAAACCTCCCTCGATTTTGTTTTATCTGTGGGAGAAGGAAGACTCCATCCCCCTCTGAAGTGTCGTCATTGTGTGGAAATCCACTTCTTTGGAAGATGAAATCTAGTTTTCCAAATTGATTACATTAAGCTAAACAGATAAGTTTTAAACTACTCCAATTACAAAATTCAATCAACTTTCATTTCATTAAACTAGTAAAAAAATTAACTTAGGCACATTAGGAAACAAGTGTTAGTGCAGATTTCTGTCTTAAAAAGCAAGCTGATATTTCTGCTCTCAAGTGTTGGCAATAGGTGGCTGTCTTCAAAGGGCTGTAGCTTGATGTGGACACAAACACTTGAATTTGCACATAAATTAGTTTGTCATTGAAACTTAGCTTAATCCCCCAATGCTTATGGGCCCGGGTAGCCTTACGTCTGATAACAGTATTAACCTCCTGTTGATTGAGCACTATTAAGTAGTACAGGAACAAGACTTGACTCGCCCAATGCCTTATCAGGCAGTTCTTCAAAGTTAAAAAATAAGTGGGGAAAAAATCCACCATTGCAGAGAAATTACTAGAAATGGGAGAGCTCGTTCTTCCTTATTCTGGTCCACTCAAGTACTATGATTTAAACTGGTTCCAGATGTTGGATTCAAATGTCACTGAGACTGAAGGGGGGGGGGGCCCACAGGATGAGCAAATTGGGTGGAGAATGGAGCAGAGGGTGAGTGGGCTTTGGAGAATGCTCTAGAGGATGGCAAGCAATTCTTCAGCTGTCTACACACACATTAATTGTGTGTGTAAAAGTGCTAAGCTCTAAGAATTCCAACTAAACTTGATAGGAGCTGTGACTGCGTGCAGTGCATCTGAACGTAGACTCAGCAACCAAAAGACGGAACGTAGGTCATGGTCATTAGTCCTGCTACTGGAACACAAGTTAAACCAAGCCACCTTGGCTTGTGCTAAACAAGAAACACAAGAAATAAGTGTTTGGCAAACGAAATAAAATTATTGTGGTGATGGAGTCACAAACAATTGAATGGAAAACAATTTTTAAATCACTTGGAATTGCTCCCTCTAATGAGTTCTTGCAAAGGACACTGGCATAGCTCGCTACTTACTGCTTATTATTAGGGAAACCTGGTTAAATTTTCATTGCCAGCATTTGGCATCATCTTGATTACATGACCGCACACTACATTGAATGTAATATTCACTGCTGGGGTCTAATGTGTGAACGTCCAACAGTCATTCGCTGAATGGTGGGTGTTGACTTCTGAAGGCTAAATGCTGCTAGGGAGTGGCAATTATGTTCTGAGGCAGTTGGGAGATTAGCTTTGTGTAAAATGGGTGATTCAGAGGCTGCTAAATCTTGTCTCCACAGCTTACATGGCATTAGATTGTGTGTGCCTTACTGCTTTACCATCTCTAGGCAAGGCTGAGCCTAGAGTACTGGTTCAAAAGGGGTGTGGGTGCATTGGCTGAAAGCTGGTTCCTGGAAGTCTGATGGAGGGGAGAGTGGTGAAATTCTAGAGGACTGGATGGTTACTAATGGCTGGGGGCAAACATTGTTCTGTTTGGGTTTTGGGGCATGGCAAACAAGGGGAATGGTTTTAGACATAGCCCTGTTGACAAGGTAGGCTGGAAGCCTGCTAGCATTCCTTAATCATGACTGTAAACTATGTTAAAAATGACTGCTAATAAGGACTCTTATTCAGAATTGCAAATGCAACACAGCCACATACTCCTGGGGATAGCATGACAGCCATTGCCCCACCCACTACTTCCCTCTCCACGCTGGAGTGAAGGATTTCAAGTCACTTTTCGACCAAAGGACAACAGTAGGATCTTATTGGATAAGGAGAGAACATACTCGTGTTAGGGGCTGTGAGCAGCAGAAATTTAGCCCTGACTTCCTGAGTGGGGATACCACAGCAAAAGCATTTGATTACCCACCATTGCTGGAATGATCAGTGATTCTAATTCCTGAGCACATCTGTTTGCACCTAAGGCTGCACTTGCAAAGACTCTTATGAAAGCTAGCACTTCAAGGGCTTGATCCTGCCCGCTAATACCCAGTAATTTACACGACTAAAGCTAGTAAAGCTATTGTGCTTTCACAGACATGCACAGATTTTTAACAAGATATGAAATGATGCCTGCTCACATATCGGAGGGCAAGACTGAAGCTTAGATGTAAATGAAGGGCCACGAACACTTAATATTTGTAAAAGATTAAATAAATCTTTTATCACAAGTGGTTCAATATACTTGGTGCCAGTAAATCTACTTTTTGAACTTAGATCTGGCCTCACTGCATGTGTGTTTTAATCATCATAGAATCATAGAATCTCAGGGTTGGAAGGGACCTCAGAAGGTCATCTAGTCCAACCCCCTGCTCAAAGCAGGACCAAGCCCCAATTTTTGCCCCAAATCCCTAAATGGCCCCCTTGAGGATTGAACTCACAACCCTGGGTTTAGCAGGCCAATGCTCAAACCACTGAGCTATCAGAACATCCCCTTCTCCTCCTCCTCCTACCACTTCCTCTGTATGCTTAGAAGGTACTCTATATGGCTGAAAGTAATTGGGATAGTTGTAATGCAAGATAATCAGTCTGTAGTTGGGTTCTAACAGTAAATGGGTTCATTAAAAAAATTATGGGAACCTAGTCTTTACTGAATGCACTTGCCTTAATAGAATACAAAATCTTGGAGAATAAGAAAATGTATTTTTTTTTTCTTGCTAATTTGGGACACTACAGTTTCATGTAACATAGAATCATAGAATATCAGGGTTGGAAGGGACCTCAGGAGGTCATCTAGTCCAACCCCCTGCTCAAAGCAGGACCAATCCGCAACTAAATCATCCCAACCAGGGCTTTGTCAAGCCTGGGTAATGCATTCCAAGTGTTTCACCACCCTCCTAGTGAAAAAGTTTTTCCTAATATCCAACCTAAACCTCCCCCACTGCAACTTGAGACCATTACTCCTCGTTCTGTCATCTGCCACCACTGAGAACAGTCTAGATCCATCCTCTTTGGAACCCCCTTTCAGGTAGTTGAAAGCAGCTATCAGATCCCCCCCCTCATTCTTCCCTTCCGCAGACTAAACAATCCCAGTTCCCTCAGCCTCTCCTCATAAGTCATGTGTTCCATAAAGGTAATGGGAAGCATGTGGATAGCACAAGAGAATAATTTAAAAATATTTATAAAAAATATTATCTGAAGCCCCATTTATTTATCTGAGACCTATTTCTTTCACAGTAAAACATCACAATGTTGTATAGTTGTACCCTAAGTGTGTGTGTGTAAATATAATGCTGAGTTTACTAAAAGCAAACAGACTTGTGCAGTGACTATCTGTTCTAAAAGTTTTTAGAAGTTTGGTACAACACATAATTAACATACCTTGAATAAATCAATAATTACAGTATGTCAACACTGAGGAATTGTTTTCTCCAGTTGTGTGCTGCTGCTAATTGTCAAACACTGCAGCATTTGACACAGAACACATTTTAAATATATATACATATTTATATATATAAATTCCCCCTTAGTCTAGTAACTTTGGTTAAAGTTTACAATATTTTGAGCAATTTTCTTTAAAATATTGTAATTTTATATTTGTGGTGTCTAAAACCACTGTGGCTGCATAGATCTCCAAATATTTACATGTAATTTCATAATAGAGTTTATAGCACATGCTACTTCTGGATAAAAGAAAATTGAGTTTCCAAGGTGAGTAAATAGCAAATAGCATAGGGCCTTCTCATCTCATATCACTGAAGTATAAAATGAAACATTTTTCAATTAAATACTTTCTAAGCTAATTATAATTTATCAACTGAACAATTAAAAAAAATGTTTAACTACTTTGACTTTGGGAAGGTTGGGGGTTTCACAAGAATAAGATAAGTGAAAGCTTATATTGCAGGGGTTAATTCTGTCTCCAGAGAAACCTGTCATGTTAGTGCATGAAAATAGCTTCTAGGCAAGATGAAGAAACTGCTGTGGGGAGGACAGGAGAGGGCTTCTTCCCTCCCTAGTCCCTTTTCACCCCCAAATTGATATTTGCTTTTCGTTAAAATTTGCATTCAGAGTACTTACACATGAGAAGCTGTTGAAATACCCTTCATTCATAGTCCCAAATAATTTGCCTAAATTATTTGAAAAGCTGTGCCAATTATCAAGTCAAACCAGAGATCTAATCAGAGTTAAACACATTTAATACTTAAAATTGATTGCATTGTATCGAGTCTTCTTACATAAGCACTTGAGTACTGTCTAAGCATTTGGAGAGTCGGTTTGTAATTCTATAAAACTGCTGTATTGTAAATTTGCTGTGAGCTTTAGCAAAGGTACATTTAGGCAAGGCTGACTATCAATATGGAGGTAGGAAAACAATATTTAAAATCACCAGTCTCCAATACACTTGAAAAATCCCCTTCCCATTCTTCTCTGATTGTAGATTTAAGAGTCAGATTATCACAAAAGGAAAATCTTCCTGCAAGTCAATCTTGAAAAGTGAACTGAGCCAACTGGAATGTTTGTGATCACATAGCTACAATCGAACAAATGTAATGTATGTTCCCTCACAGATCTCTGTACATATATCTAGCTTCCTTTCATTCAGACTATTTTCATTAGAAAAAGTAGACTATGGAGACTTAAGTATAAATATTTACACATAGTCATATAATTACATAACATGAAACATTGTACATGTTTTGAGGTGAGCATCTTTTTAGACTTTCAAACATTGAGTGCAAATTTAATATAATCATTGCTGCTTTAACACTGAAAATATGATTTTATTAAAAAAAAAAACTTTAAAATACTGCACCACTTCAAAAACAATGCCTCCATTAAATAGTTTGGAAAATTAGGATTTATGTCAACATTTCTAAAAATTAGAATCATATGTATGTCCCCATCAATTTTAAAATAGGTTACTTATCTGGTTTTAATTTTTGATGACTTGTAGATATTATACTTCACATTCTTTATATGGCAGTTGCTGACACTTGCACTGTCCATAGCCATTAATGATGATGAAAGGTCCTTCATGGGTGGGTTCATATTCATTATATGGTCCTTGGTCTGACATGTTTGACATATGTAGCCGTGTTTGGGATCGGAGTTGCCTGTGGTTTTGAATTATTGAACACTGCCTAATTCTTCTTAATGTGGGAGGGCAGCATTTTCTGGAGATGAACACTATAAAAATGATAAAAAAGAAAGAAAATAATAAAGCCATTGTTCCTGTAATTACCCGCTGTGTGAAGATGGCATTGTTTGGTTCAGTGAAATGTTCTTCAGTAGTAACGACTATGCCTGCAGTAGTTGGAATTTCTTTGTCTCCCATATGGAAATTTGATGAGCTTATTCTTTTTGTATACTCAGTAGTTGGAGATCTGTAACTCGTAACCATGGATGTAACAATAGTTGATAAATTCCAGCAAAGCTGAAAACCGTAAACCGCATCTAGAATATCCTCTCCTTGGGTGTGGTCTGGGCTGTGGCACAGTATGGAGTGCTCCCACCGACCTTGAAAACCACTCAGCCATGTGGCTAATTCACATATCTTTGGACTGCATTCCCACAGATTGCTGGAGAGGCCCACTGTAGTTATGGATGTAAGTGAATTTAAGATCTTGGAATCCAGAGTGGTTAGCTTGTTGTTATCCATTAGGAGTATTTTAAGATTAGGCATAGTTTCAAAAACTGTCAAATCAATGGCTTTGATTTCATTTCCAGTCAAATCCAGTTTTTCTAAGGTGCCCCAGGTCCACTCCATCCCACATGTCAAGTTGCTAATTTTGTTCCACTGCAAGAAGAGCGTGTGCAGACTGCTTAGCCGTAGGAAATGAGCAAAATTAATCTTTGTCAGCTGGTTGTGCTCTAGGTGAAGCTCCCTCAGTTTGATTAATCCTGCAAATCCATTGCGAGCCAAACTTCGCAAGCGATTTGTGCTCAGATCCAGAAACTCCAGACTACGACAGTCCCAGAAAAGGCGGACTGGGATAGTCCGCAGGGAGTTGGAACGTAAATGCAAGGTTTGCAGCTTGCGAAGTCCATAAAACAACTCGGGATGCAGAGAGGATAACTGATTAAAAGAGAGGTCCAAATTTTGCAGGTTCAGCAGTTGGCTAAAAGTTGTGTTGGGCAAATAAAAGATTTTGTTTGAATTTAGGATTAATTCCTTAAGTTTATATAGTCCTTGAAAAGAATCTTCTCTTACTGTTGCAATTTGATTATGATCTAAGTGAAGCCAAGTAAGTTGACTGAAGCTTGCAAATTGATCCCTTTCAAGTTCAGAAATATAATTGTGCCTCAGTGACAAACCTAGAGAGCCCTTGTCAGTGGTGTTTGGCACTGAGTGAAACCCCTGAGAGTCACAGTAAAAGAGCAGCTTCTCACAGCGACATTTTGGTGGACAAGCCATGCCCAAGGCAGGCAGCAATTTTAAAACCATACTCATTGCATATAGTGCTGCCAGCATAGGAGCCCCTAATGGCCACTTGAAATGTAAGCCTGCAGAATATAATTTAGGGAAACAACAAGATAGGATATTCTTATCAGATCATGTACACTTAGAACATTATGGTGAAAGATTTCACTGCAGATTACTTTCATGCATCTCTAAAAAGCTACTTCTGAATGTAAGAACTAATAAACTTACTAAATACAGAGTACTTGGATATGGTCCTTCATACAAATCTTTATCTACATTATAATCTTCAATAAGTGACAATCTGAACATGCCTTTAAAGGCTTCAGTTCAGAAAATCTGTTTTTAGTACCTCTGTTTTTCTAAAGCATAGCTGTTCTTTCGTCATAAAAGGTATATATAAATGTGTAAACTTACCCATTCTTTTGAGTACATTGGAGGTTGCATTCAGTCGTAGTTTTAGACTCAACGCAGTGAGTCTGTAAAAGGCTCTAATGTAAGACAGCCTTTGAATAATTTACTGTTTTCTAGTGTCCTTCGATATTAGTGTAAGACTGAATCCACCATGCTCTCTCAAAATACTCCTTTTAAATTCGTTGGCTTGATTTCATGTGACAGGTCTGTAATTGTGGAATCAATGCTGAATATAAATTGTTGTTTTTTTCCTCCTCCTGTGACTGCTCAGTGGTTTTATTGAAGCTCACGTTCTTTTTCCACGGCTGTGGGTTCTTTTAATCTTAACTTGTTGATGGCAGATGGGTGGCTTATTGCTGAGAGAAGCTCCTGTAGTAGCATGAGTGCATTTACTGAAAAGCTTTTCAGGGAAACGATACAAGAATGGATTTGCTTATGCGCTGCGACCACACAGAACTGTATATAGGCTGACGTCACTTGGTGACGTTCCTTTTGTTTGGGTTTTCCAGAAGCTTTTCTGTTTTAAAGCATTATGATGCATACTGTGATCCTGTTAAACTACTGATAGAGGAAAAATCAACTGTAAGAACACTTCATCCATACAATTCAAGGAGTAAGAATGATTTGTAATCAGTTTTTTCTATAGTACATTTTGCTTGCTATCTTCAGACAGCCTCAAGCAGTGTACAGCTAGGATTGTGAACAGTCTTTTAATCCTGGCTCTTGCTCATTTTGTATTGTATTTTCCTGCACATAAAGAACTTTAATAGGAAATGCACACATTGTTTGAGTAGTAATAGGAGAATGCTGATTTAGCACCAACTGGAACGGTGAAGTGAATTATCTGGCATTTTAGAGCTGCATACCACTACATTCCTTCTTTGTCTTTAGAATGAACAAGAAGGAAAACATTTTGCTTAGATATTGCTGGAATGTGGGGAAGTGAAGCTAAGTTGTTCACATCTCCAAAGTAACAAAGAAAATAATAAACTTACAATTAAGAACGACAAATCTCTGAAAAAATAAAACTTCAAGTGTGTGAAATTCGTTTTCCTTAGAATAAATTAGATTTTCGCTACTTTCAAAATCATATTTTTCTCAACTTTTAACAAAACTGAAGATGATTGTTCCTGGGGATTGGGTGGAGGTAATGCTGTGCGCTCTGCATTTCAGGCTGGGGCTCAAATCAGGTTTGAGATCAAGTGAGGAGTTTGATGGTTCACTTTAATCACCAGAAGTTAGCTTCCTCCTCATCCCCCCGCCCCCGTGACTAGAAGTTCACATTAGTTTTGCTGGGAATCTGTGCAACAGAACGTCCAGGCCAGAACAACAGTGATGTTGCATGTTTAGAATTAAGATGCACTGGTAGAACTATGTTCTTGGGAAAGCTTGTAAAGCTGTCTGCCTGTACTGTTGCTGCCAAGTCAGTGTCTCTCATCAAGAGCTCAGACATTCAATGAGATTTAGAGGAACTACACTCTTAACTAGCTGTATGCACCCAGGGTACACAAAAATACCACTTATTTTCCATGATAACTGATAACACAGGGTAAATGAGCTGGCGAATTTTCATGGCTATTTTTTGGTAAGGCTGCTTTAACCCAGATAATGTTGTTTCTAACTTTCCTCTTCTGTTTTCTTGAGTATGTTCTCTCTTTTTTGATTCCTTTACCCTGTGACTTAAAGTTATGATGCAATGAGGTGCATTTTAAACTGTTACAACAGCATATTCATTTTGAGTCCCACACAGTGACATGGAAATGTCTTCAATGCATGAACTGCAGAGAAGGAAAACCTTCATGTTAATTTTCAGAGTAACAGCCGTGTTAGTCTGTATTCGCAAAAAGAACAGGAGTACTTGTGGCACCTTAGAGACTAACCAATTTATTTGAGCATGAGCTTTCGTGAGCTACGAAAGCTCATGCTCAAATAAATTGGTTAGTCTCTAAGGTGCCACAAGTACTCCTGTTCTTTTTGCTTCATGTTAATGTAAGATGGCCTTAGGGGACTTTCATACTGATAGAAAAGGTGCAAAACTCAAATACAGGACTTAAAAACAAAAAATATCCCTCCATACTTTATAATCAGTGTTACTGCTTTCTGAAGTGTTTTGTGTTTAAACAAAACTTTGTGCCTTCTTTCCCTAACTCTTCATTCTCTCCGATCCTGTAGTGAAGTTGTAATTTTGTGGCAGACTGTTTTTGCCTTAAACAGAGCTATGATTTCATTGAGGCATCAAGTAGAAGTTTGGGTGTGAGAGAGAGCCATATGAACACTATAATTGACCATAATTAAGAAAATTAAAGTGTCCTGGTTGTGTATTAAATTACACTGTCTAAATATTTCCAAGTTTGCTCTAGTCCAGTGTTTCTCAAATGCGGCCACCAGGGCCTTTTCTTGCGGCCACAGCGATCTGGGCTTTGATGGGTGAGAGGAGAAAGCAGTGGCCCCTCTCAGGGCTGCTAGCAGAGGTTGGGCCCTGCCTCCCCTCCAGGGACACAAAATCTGGAGGTGCAGGCAGTTGGTGAATTCCTCACTTTCCCAGGGGTAGGGGAGGCAGGCTTCAGCCACGGGGCTTCAGGCTCCGTCCACGTGGTGGCAGGCTCTGGCCCCAGGCTCACTATCCTTGCCATTGTCACTGGGTCCTGCTGCCTCCCTGCCCACCTCCCGATTCAGGACTTAATTTGTCCCAGAGCTTCCTGGGGCTGCGTAAGTCTGCTGTGAAAAGTGGTATTAACAAACATACAAGTATCACTTTTCACAGCAGAAGACTTACCAGGTAACAAGTTTAAGAAGAAAAAAAAAGCACAACCGAAAAAGCAAAAGCAACAACAACAAAAAGACAAGAACATGCAAAGCACCTTATTTGTGTTTCTATTCTGTTTAGGTCCAGTAAAGAATAGAGACAACTGGAAATTATTTTTCATTACTGAGTCTGAATAAACCCTCCATAAATAAATTACAATAATTTGGACATGTGTATATGTGCATATTTATTTGTTTTTCCTAAAGTTAATTATTTTAGGGAAAACGGTCAGTGTGGCCACCAGCAAGAGTTGGTGGCCGCACGCTGAGGCCACCAAAAATTTGTTGAGAGAACCCCCTAGACTAGATTATCATGATGGACCTTTCTGATCTTAGTCTGAGTGTGTGTACTTTTTCTGGTGGATTCCTTTACCATAGCATCCAGTTCTTCTGATAAAACCAAGGTGTAGGGTGAAACAGAATTGTTGTGAGGCCTTTTTGGTACCACTAGTGTGACTGGGAGAGAAATGCTGTTTTCCCCTTCCCAAATACACACCCTTTCAATCTTTGCTGCAAAATGTTTGCTATGGGAGAAACTAGTAGATGACACTGCTATGCATAGTCTTAAATTTTTTTCTGACCATGCAAGCAAGTTTTCACACGACAAGTAGTGCTGTATTGTTAGTTTTTGCAAGCAGCAGGAGCTTATTCTCTGCTTTTAACTAGAATCAATTCTGGAAGCACAGTGGACCCCTGGAAGTGGACTGAGATTTCTGAAAGAAGGGACTATCTGCATACCTAGAGACTACATGTCACTGATTTCTGAAACAGAAAGCCAACCTGCAATGTGCCAAACATCAACCACTACATGGCAGAAGAACAACATGCTCCACAAAGAAAAAGAAAACTGTTTTATTGCTTTTAGACAGTAACCCTCCTAAGCATTAGTTTAACACCACACTGGGATTTTGTAATTCTCATCTGTGTTAACCGGTACCACCAGCAACGTGCTACTGGTAGGAGAAGCAACACAATTGATCTGAAATTAAAATGAGAAGCTGTAAATTTCCAGTTTGTTAGCTTTACAAAGCACTCAAGTGACAGTACACAGGCTCTATACAATGCTGAATAAGACAGCTTTCACAGGATTTCTTGAATTTCTCTACATTTTGCCCTTCTGAGGGCTGCACTGGCAATCTGCCAGCAGCCAAAGGGATGTATCTACTTTGCATAAAAATGAAGCATATTTCAGCTGCCCATATCTTTCAGTAAGAGATGAGGCTTGCAGAAACTACAGGTCCCAACAACCAATCCATCATTTTACCACAACCAGTGAAAAATGGAACCCTGCAAGTTGGGACCCATAGTCTTGTTGGGCCACATTTGCATCAAAGCCACAGGCTGCACTGGCAGAACTCTGGTGCAGTTTAGACTACACAAGTCTAGATTCATACATTTTAAGGCCAGAAGGGACCATGATGATCATCTAGTCTGACCTCCTGTGTCACCCAGGCCATAGAATTTCACCCAGTGATTCCTGCATCCAGCCCAACAATTTGTGGTTGAACTAAGAGCATGTCAAGGCTATGTCTACGTTGCACTTTCGTTGGTAAAAAAAAAAAATACCCCCCCAACCAACAAAAATTTTAACAAAAAGCACTGGTGTGGACAGCGCTTTGTCAGCTGGAGAAAGCTACTGCCCCTCACTGGGGGTAGAAATTATTGTAGTAATTAGAATAATTAGTTTTTCTTCTGTATAATTTTAAAAAAATGATTTTTTTTTTGGCAGGGGTTGGGTGAGATTTTAATGGGCTGCATTGTGATACAAGGAAGAGGGAATAGCTAAACTAATTTTTGTTCCAATAGTAACTTCAGTTTGTGGTGCTTCTTTGTCTTGTAACCACTTTGTGACACAGAATCAGTTCAGTTGACCATGGACATGACAGCTCTTGGCTATCATGGTGGGTAACTAAGGCTGGTCTATACTACAGAATTAAGTCGACGTAAGGTCGCTTACATCAACCTAATTATGTCAGTGTGCACACTACAGCCTTACTCCCACCGATGTAAGTGGCTTACTACACCAACATAACTCCACCTCCACGAGCGGAGAAGGGCTTACGTCCGTGTAGTTAGGCAATGCAGTGTCAGTGTAGACACTGTGGGTTACTTACATAGGCTGTTGGCTGTCATTCTTGTCAATTTCACGTGTGAAATTGACAGGAAAGCCACTCACAGCTCTGACTATCACCCCAGAGTGGGTGGAGGGCGCCCACTAGAGCCTGGCTGCTGCCTGGGCTCTCAGTGTCCTGCGCCCAGGCTCCTGGCAGGGAGTGGGGAGCTGAGAACAGGCCACTCTTAAGTTGGTGGAGGTGCTTCTGGTGAGGACATGCACCACTGACAGAAGGAAAGCAGTGTGGACCTGTAAGTCAACCTAATATAGGTCACCTTGTTTGTAGTGCAGACACATGCGTAATAGCGGTCAAAATAAACCCAGCCTTGCTGTTCCCAGTTGGGGTTAATCCCATCAATCACATAACATCTGTTTTATGCAGAACTCCAGATCTTTGATTAAGATTTCAAAGTTGCTGATCCAAGTCTTCCAAATCAACCTATCATTTGATAATTAGCATACACTTACATTAATGGTGGTTAATGTGTTCTTTTCTCAGCATACACACACATTAATGGTGGCTAATCTCTTCTTCTCTCAGCAGTATAATTACATTGAGCATAGTGCAGAACTTCGTAAAATTGCTTTGTGGTTGCTTAAAGGCTAGTTTAAAGCTATATACCGTATATTCAGAACTAGAAACTAATCATGTGTGTTAAGATCACTGTTAGAATTTCTTAATATAAATGATTACATTTGAGCTCAATATTCTCCTAGCCTCATATCTGCTTAATCAAAGCCAAGTTGTAACCTTCTTTCTCCTTTGCAACACTGCCCATATCCCTACTGTACCATAGGCTCATGGAATCCACTGCTCTTCCTTACATAGGTTTTGGTTTTGAGATTGGTGTTGGATTTTTACGCTTGATGTTTGTGTTGAACTTAAGTACTTTTTTTTAAGCTTTCTATATTTAAAAGTACTTAAATTGTGGCTTATGGTTTTGGCTACATGTGAATTGTCCACTATGGTTGAAGTGAAATGCAAAACTCTTTAGGGGAATGCTTCTTGTCCCATGAGTGACCACTTTGGACTAACCATTTTAGTACTTAAAATGTTTGGGTGAAGGTCAGCCATCAAATGTTCGTGTACTGTCTGCATCTTTTTATACCAATGTGAGAGTCGGAGTCATGGGCTTTCATGCTTTCTGATGGAGTCATAAGAGTTTCAGGACTTAATTATTGCTCTCATACAGGATGTGCTGCAAGTCTGAATCAGAGTGAATCAAGCACAAGAAACTGTGTGGTTGTCAGATCAATCAAGAAGGGATCTAAGACTTTGTATTTGAAGACTTTTTTGGATCAGTCTCTAGCTTAGACCTCTGAAAACCCCTCTAACTTCCCCCATAGTTCTTCTAAGAAGAAAATGTAGAGGAAGGAAAGCATGAGATGGGAAGAAACACCAATAGCCTTGTTGAATAAGGAGGTGAATCCAGAGGTCATTTTTAGCTTTCCATTGGTGTAACCTGCTGTTTTTCTTACTATTTAAAGATGTGAATACTGTCTCCTGTCCAACACAAAATATTGTATTTATCTTAGCCTCTCTTGCTTTACAGGCTGGACGCAAAGAAAGAAGTGACGCACTGAATTCTGCAATAGACAAAATGACTAAAAAGACCAGGGACCTGCGTAGACAGGTACAGAATGAGTAAAATATTAATGTAATGTAGTAAGTGTTTATAGAAATTAATGCAATTCTGAATGTTTCCTATTGGAAATGTTTTGTTTATCTGACTGCTTTACGTTCTGTAATGACAGTAGTTTCGCTCTTTTTTTTTTTTTCTTGTCTAGTTCATTGAAAGCTAGAAGCTTACAGCGCTTTGTTTGAGTGACAGTATTAGGGTTTGAATTGCAATCTCCTATAGATAACTATACAGAGAAGACATTTTAGATGTTGAATTAAAATAAAACATTTTGGACTCAAATTACAAACAAGTACACCTGTAGCAAGAGTGTGTATAATGCTAACACTTAGGGACAGTTCACTATTAAAGGGGAAAAAGTTCACTTTAAACCCAAATGTGGATGTAGCAAAATATATAGGAGAGTTGAGTTTATTTTAACTTTTCAAAATCCTTACGTTGAATTAAATACAAAAATAATGGTGTTAATTTTAATATTCAGCAGGAAAAGTGCAGATTTAGTCACTGAAGCTAAGCCAATATCTTCACATTTTAAATAAATATTAATGTGCTCAAATGGGGGGTTGCACTGACTTAACCAATTTGATTAAATTGGCGCAAAAACTGCGTGGCCAACCTGAATAGAGAGAGCCCTGGTCACACACAGCAACAGAGGGAGCAATTGCTTAACAAATATTCAAGATCCTTATCGTGGTTAACATTTTCTTGTTAAGATGCAAGAAAACAGCAGTTGAACTCTGTGCCGAAAATCCCAACTAATTTTCATTTTAATTCTTAGCTCCGCAAAGCTGTTATGGATCATGTGTCCGATTCTTTTCTGGAAACCAACGTTCCACTTTTAGTGTTGATTGAAGCTGCCAAGAATGGGAATGAAAAAGAAGTTAAGGAGTATGCACAGGTTTTCCGTGAACATGCCAATAAGTTGATTGAGGTAAGGTCATACAAACCAACTGAAGTTAACAGTTTTACTAATTTTAGCATAATTTCTAATTTTCAAACTGTTCTAGCAGTTAACACATTTTATAGTATAAATAGGCTTGGCATAATTGGATTAGATTTTTTTCTAACTTCAATGATTAATATTAATTTTGTTTTGTACCCTTTTTACAATTGTTAGATATCAAGGGGAAGAGATTTGGTGTTAGGGTTAGGGCAGCGTGGAAAGTGGTGTTGCAGGGGCTTCCTGCCTAGCCGAGAGGGCCAAGATACTTGGCCTCAAGTTGCAGGGGAGGCTGCAGTCCTAGCCTGGCAGAGCAGAGACCTCCCAGCCAGGACTGTGAAGAGGAGGATGAGCCCTGGGCACGGGGTGCTGCTGCTGAATAGTGGCTGGTGAGTGAGAGAGTGGGGCCCTGACCAGCAGAGTTGCAGAAGGTCTGTCATAGACCCCCTCTCCCACTCCCATGACAGTGGGACTGCAGGCGCAAATGGGAGAGGCTGTATTGCTGCCCACGGTTACCGATAGATCTTTTTCATTGATTTCAGCATGTCATCGGAAATTGATGTTTACTGACATATATCGATTTTTAGATCGAATCCTGCCAAGCCTAGGTATAAACCTATGCTGACAGTTTTCTACAGACTAACTCACTTACGTAAGTGGTGATCAACAGTTTCTTTTTCCATAGCTTGTGTTTTTTAGTGATCACGTACAGCATAAAAAGATGCATCGTATTTTCAAACTATACTTTGAATGTTTGTAAAGTTGTAGTTTCAACCTGTGGATTTGTTGTTTGTCTGGGTATACTACACTAACTGAGATTATTCTAAGCAGAGACATAAGTAATCATTGTCTCCTTCATGCTGGTGTATTGAGTCCAAAATATATGTTGTTGTAAATGTCATTTGAAACATCTGTTATTGCTAGTGAAATTGGTCTTTATGCAAAGGCTTGTGGAATGAACACTACAAATTTCTGTACAAAAATAAGAATTTTGATACAAAAACCTTAGATAAGGTCAATTTAAGAATATTATTTGAAAACATAAGTCGTCAAATGGAAATTTTTCCTGTCTGTAAGACTGTTTTCTAAGAACACTAACTTAAATCGGAGACTTATCAGTTTTAATTAAAATACATAAGACAAGTCCATCTACCATAAAAGTTAATGTCTTTGGCAACTGGTATTGCAGTTAAGAAAAAAATTCAAGTTCATTCCAGGTCTTACTGCATATGTCTTAGTAATAATGACCTGCTGCCTTATTATTCACATTTAGTTTTGTGCAATATTGCAAACAAAATTATAAAGGAACATAAATCTACAGTTGTAATTGTTTACTGCTCGTGCATAGTTAGATTTTTGCCAAATCTTTAAAAGTTTTATTCTGTATATACTGTCAAGTGGTCGGCTGAATGATTAATTCTCACCACTAACCTCAATTGCAGTCTAAAAAGTCAAATGCTGATCAAAATGTACTGTATAATAATCCCATTCTGCTGTTGAACTACAAATGAGTCCATGTGACTTTTAGAATAATCTTGGGTTTTTCATACAACTCTTTTATTTATTTTTTCTTCAGGAACAAGGCAGTTGTCAATCTTTCATTGATCTGACTCCTGCATTAATTCTGCAAGCCACTTTCTCACTAGTTTAAGGGACTCTTGGTACCATCGCACATACACATGAGAGACTGTAAGGTCTTTCAGCACAGGAATCACATACGGCTAGATAATGTTTTTGTTGAAATAGTTAACATATATTTAAACAGTTTGGAGGTAGTATTCATAAATAAAGCAAGGGGAATTAATTTAGACTGCAAGGACAACCTGAATCCCTGACCATGCCTAATACTTTTTTATTTAATTGGCTTATTCAGTGACCTCAGTGCCCCCAAAAACCTCTTTTGGTTTTGGTTGGTACTTGGTGTAAAGCAGTTCTGCCTTTTGTTTTTTCCATACATTATGCTTATTTGATTATATGGGAAGTGTGAAAAATTAACTCTAATTGTATGGCAATATCTTCTATAAAATGGCATTCCTCCTGAAGTGTGGAACTTCTTTATGCAGTTTTGGAATCTGGAAATCACCTTATGATGTATGTCAAAGGAAATAGATAAAGCTTTCGATTAAATGTGCTGTGATGCTTCTCTAGAGCCAGAGCTAACTATAGACACATGCATCTAAATAGTGGTACATGTGGGGGTTTTCAGAAACTTGGGGAAGCTTTCCAAAATGTCCCCAAATTGTGCATGTCAAAGGCAAAAACATGCTGCATTGTAGCTCTCTAAAGTACACCTTGTGGATAGTTCACTTTTACCTCAATATATTCATCCATCTGGATATGAAGTCAAATGCTGTAGGAGATACTCAGGGTCTAAGGCAATGGGTGCCAACAGAGAAGCTGAATAGGGACTGTGTTGTGGCTGAAACACTGAGAAACCAACTTTCTGTAACTTTTAAATTTGGCTTTTGACTTTTATATACTCAGCGTAGTAGCTTTAATATAGTTTTAATGGCGTTTTCTTAAAAAGATTAAATAATTCAAATTTTTTGCCTTTGCTCTTTAGCTAGATAGTACTGGAATAAAGTCGCTTCTGTTCCAGAATAGCATCCACACAGGGAGTTATACCAGCATAGCTATAAAGATATAATTATACCACTGTAGTTATGCCAATCAGTTTCCCCATGTAGGCGAGCCCTCTGCTTCTACTAGTTCTAGATATGTATGGCTTGAACAGTGAGCAGCTGTCATTCTCAGCACATGAGGCATTATTTGATCTTGCTTGTGTTTAAACACAAAGCAGCAAATTATATTTTTTGGAGAGTCTGTGCAGTCCTACATTCTGTTGCTCAAGAAAATGCTCTTGTGCAAGTATGCATTAAACGGAATACTTCTGACTGGAATCAGACACTACTAATATGATGTGCTACATACAGCAACTCTTTAGAGATCTTTGGTAATCACTTGCTTTCAGAAGTGTAACTGTGCCTATAAGAGTAACATGATCTATTGGACTTATTTACAGTGCACCACAGAGTGAACTACAGGGCTGTGAATTGCAGAGCACACCAAAATGTTGTGCTCTAACTGTGCCACTGGACATGCAGCTGGCATGAATTAAAAGGTACTTCTCTCATGTTAACTTAGTCCTTCTGAAGGAGGACCATGTTAACATGAACCCTAGTAGGTAACTTTTAGTTTGCTACAGTACAGTCCACAGAGGGCATTGAGAGAGCGACATTTTGGTGCACTCTTCAGTTATCCCTTTAATCTGCACTGCAGTGCAGTGTAGGCATAGCCTAGATGTTTACAGACCTCTTCCAGGAGCGTATGTGCATTATACTAAAACATTAGCTTCCAATTATCTGCCTCCTTTTCCTTAGAAGGAATAGAGTGCCTTTGCAGGGTTGTACATCGTGTCAGTTTGCCCGTTAACTCTCCTTCGAGTGATAGCTCATGTGCAGTCCGATAGGTGTGCGTGCGCCGCGTGCAAGATCGTCGGAAGGTTTTTTCCCCTAACGGTACCTATCGGTCAGCTGTGGAGACACCTGGAGTGGCGCCTTTATGGCAGTGTGTATAGGTCCCTGCCGCCTGCTCAGTTTCTTCTTACCAACAACAACGGTCATTGGCGCAGCTCAGTCTCTTGCATTCACAAGTGCCTACCTAGTTGTTCCCTTTTTTTAGTTGTATATAGTTGTTCGCTTGTGTTACATTAGTTGGAGGTCCTTCGGGGGGCTTCCCCCCAACCCAGTCCTAGTTTCCCCAGGCACCAGGGCATGCCTCGGTTGCAGGGGTTTAAGGCATGCGAGAGGTGTGCGAAACCTATGCCCACAAGCGAGCCACATGCTGCCTGTCTCAAGTGTTTAGGAGAGGGCCATCAGACAGATAAGCGCCCAATTTGCAGGAGCTTCAGACCCAGGACTAAGAGAGAGTGGGACTATCGTTTGAAGCTCCTACTGATGGAGTCGGCCCTCCGCCTACAGCCGCCACTGGAAGAGGCACCAGCATCATCGGTGCGCAGCGCCCCAGCACAGGATGTCCTGGCACAGAGGAAGGACTCCTCCAAGGAGCATGGGTGCCACTCCCCAACCTGTAAGGCCAGTGCCACCAGCTGGCACCGTTCGCAGTCCCCAGTGCCACATAAGAAAAAGAAGGCAGACAAGGGTCGTTCCCCCATCAAGAAGCTGCGAGGGAGCTCCAGTGGGGTGCGTTCCCCGGCAGAACACCCATGGTCTGGGCCTCAAGACCCAGCACCGTTGACTCCAGCCCCAGTGGGAGGCCCGTCGAGTCGGGTGCTGATAGACTCCCTCACTCAGAAGGATTTGGAGGCAGCGCAAGACCTCATTGCCATGATAGTGCAGTCCTCGGCCCCGCACTTGCGGGGCCCGGCACCACAAGCCCAGGCACTGTCATCAGCACTGGCTGAAACGTCTAGCCTGGCACTGCATGTGATTCCATCACTCTTTGCCGCACTGATGGCGGCACCACTTCTGGTTAATCATCATGGCAAGTCTATGATGTTGTGGCGCTGCTCACCATCTCCCTGTCCCACAGGCTGCTGCCTCCTTCTCACCAAACGAGGCGGTGGCAGGCACCACCACCCTCCCGGCGATGGACACCAAGGGTCACCAGGACCTCCTTAGGAGGGTGGCCCTAAACGTCAGTCTCCAGGAAGAGGAGGTCATGGAGGAGTCTGACCGGATGGTGGACATCCTTGTCCCTGAGGGTCCTTCTAGGGTGGCCTTGCCCCTCATAAGAACGTCCAAAACACCACTGAGGTGCTTTGGCAAACTCCCGCCTCTATATCACCTACCGCTAAAGGGGTGGAAAGACAATATTTTGTGCCACAGAAAGGGTATGAACACCTTTTCACCCAGTCCCAACCGGGGACATTGGTGGTCGATGCGGCAAGGATAGCCAGGTCCTGCGCCTAAGTCACGGGACGCTAAGAGGCTGGACCTTTTCGGCCGGAAGGTCTACTCGACTGTGGGGCTCCAGCTTTGAGTGGCCAACCAACAAGCTGTACTCAGCTGCTGTGCTTTCAACTCTTGGAGCTCTTTGGCAAAGTTCCAGGAATTACTTCCTGCTGACTCTCACAAGGAATTTAGCGCGCTCCTTGAGGAGGGCAGGGTGGTTTCCAGAACCTCCCTCCAGGCCACTTTAGACACAGCGGACTCAGTGGCACAGACCATGGCCATCGCCATTGCAGTGAGGCACAGTGCATGGCTCCAGGTCTTGGGGATAACACCTGAGGTCCAGAACACAATACAGGCCTCCCCTTCGACTGTGTGGCCATGTTCGCCCAAAATACAGACTCTTGCCTACACAGCCTTAAGGACTCACGGGCGACTTTGAAGTCTTTGAGGTGCACACCCCAGCACCTCAAAGACAGCCTTTAAGCCTCAGACCTTGTCCCGCTTCTACTCTGGGCCTCCTAGGCAAGACTCGTCAAGGAGACGGGGCAGAAATAATAGGAGGCCCCCTCCTCAGGCCAAGGCCAGGGCTCAGCCAAACAGCCCCGGGCCCGAAGCCAAACTTTTGAAATGCGCCCGAGGACGGAGCATCAGCTTCAGTCTTCGATCCTTACCCCTCCCCACTTTGTGGATCAACTCTCCCGCTTCTACTGTGCTTGATCCCAGATCACTTCAGGTTGTTGGGTCCTCAGCACAGTAGGGGTGGGATATGCTATCCAATTCTGTTCCCTCTCACCCCCACTTCCCTGTCCCTCTTCAGGGACCATTCTCATGAACAACTCCTCATGCAGGAGGTGCAATCGCTCCTCGCTCTAGGGGCAATAGAGGAGGTTTCTCAGGAGTTATGGGGCAAGGGATTCTATTCCCAATATTTCCCCATCTCCAAGGCCAAAGGTGGGTTCCAGCCTATCCTGGACCTGCAAGATCTCAACACATTCATAAGGAAGGTGAACAATCTCTCTGACCGCCATCATTCCTTCCCTGGATCCCAGGAACTGGTACACCGCCCTCGACTTGAAAGATGTGTACTTCCATATATCTATTATCCCGGCCCACAGATGTTTCGTGGTCAGGGTGCTCTTGTTTGGGCTCTCAACAGCACCTCGGGCATTCACTAAGTGTATGGCGGTCATGGCAGCCTTCCTCCACAAACATTAGGTCCAAGTACACCTCTACCCTGTTATAACATGACCCGATATAACATGGGTTCGAATACAATGCGGTAAAGCAGGCCTCCCGTGCCCTGGGTCTGGGAGGCAGGAGCTGTGGGTGGGCACTTTTAGGGGCCCAGAGTGGCCCGGCTGATTAGTGGGGGCCAGGAGCAGCCTGCTGTGCTTCCCTCACCCCGGCCCAGCCATGTTGCTCGGGGGAGGGGCTGGGGGAAGGGATTTCTTCCTGTCCCCCCGCACTCACCAGCAGCGGGGGGGGGGGGGGGGTCCACTTCCTGCCTCCAGTGAGTGTGGGGAGGTTGGGGAAAGGAGTACCGCGGCTGGGAGCTGGCGGAGTGGAGCAAGCTGGGGCCACGTTGCTTTGCTTCCCGCCGCTGCTGGTGAGTGCCTATGGGGGGGGGCAGTCGGGACAAGGAGCAGGGGGTGTGGGAAGGGGGTAGGGTCCTGGGGGTGATTAGGGACGGGGGGATCTCTGGACGGGGCAGTCAGGGGACAAGGAGCAGGGGGGCCAAAGCAAGTTTGATATAACACGGTTTCACATATAACACGGTAAGATTTTTTTTGGCTCCCGTGGACTGCGTTATATCAGGGTAGAGGTGTATTCCCATACCTAGATGACTGGCTCATCAAGGCCGAGTCCCAAGCATGGGACGCACAGCACGTGTCCCTGGCCCGGGCCACATTCTACAGGCTGGGCCTCATACTGAACATGCCCAAATCCACACTGGCCCCAACGCAGCAAATAGAATTCATAGGGGCTCTCTTGGAGTCCACGCAGGCCACGGCATTCCTGCCGGAGCTGCACTTCCAAGCACTCTTGGACATTACCGAAAACCTTCGCCAGTTTCCCACAACCACAGCCAGAAATTGCGTGAAACTGTTGGAGCATATGACAGCCTGCATATATGCGGTCCAGCACGCCAGGTTACGTCTTCAGCCCTCCATGTCTGTTTGGCATGGGTGCACAGGCCGGGTATGGACCCACTGGACACAATAGTTAACCTTCCCCTTGGATCACCAGAAGGCTTTACACCTGGTCTTTCAGAACCCTGGCACGGATCTCTACCACTTGATCGACAGGAATAACAGCCATCTTCTTTGTGGACCAGCCACAAGAGGGGAATGCAGTACATATTCTGCCAGTGGTTTACACAGCTATTTTCTAATCTAGACAAAAATAGAACACTGTGGATCAGGAATCCTGGGTTCTTGGCTCCAGGATGGAAGTATTGTTCACTTATTGTTTACTAAAGCAGTAGCAATGCGGATGAAACTTGAATCTCTCATATTGGAGACCTGGTTCTAGTCTCAGCTCTTCCTGAAGTGACTCTGCAGCCTTTCTCTCAACTTCTTTTTATAATGGGGGAAAGATAATTGATTGCCTTCTGTGGCAGGGCTACAAATGCTTGCTCAATAAGAAGGGTTTTGAAGTGCACAGTAATAAAATACACATCAGTAGAGGTGAGATTTGAACTCTATGCCTTCTGGCTCCCTAGGCTGAACTTATTTTGTTGCACGCTCTTCTGTCCTCCTGGCAGAATGTCACTGGCATGCCCCATGGTGCAACTGTGCAACCAAAATGTGGAACATCCTACAAAAATCTGGCACACTTGAGAGGTCTGTGCATCACAGATAAACAATAGTTTCCATGTCCCAAAGAGCTTCAGTTGGATGCCCAATTGAGTTTGGTGACTCAGTCTCAATAGAAGGGGGAAACTAACTACATTTTATTAATTTGAGGGCTGTGTGTGGATTGCCTCACTTCCTCCTGCCACAATGGATAGCATTCTTCAGATGGCTTTCAAAATCACTATGTTAACCCATTAAATTAGCTATCTTTTACCCTGCATTATAATGGAATTAATACAAAAAAAGAAAAATTGAGTATCAAAAAGTTATTTTGAGAACAGATATGTTAAGGTGACATAGGAGAAGTCCTGCAGAAATGAATTATAAATTATAATGTCCCTAACTAAAAATGTAAGAGGTTACTCTTTTCCCCCTCATCTTCAATAGCATCAGCAGTCAAACCTACAGCCAGGGTGGATTAATTTAAATCACCAATTTTAATCACGGTTTAAATCTGCAAGCAAGAAACCGTGATTTAAGCAATCATTTTAATCGTGTTTTCCATTTGTAATTTTTAGTTATTTTCTTAAAGAAAAGTTGATTTTCTTTGGTAACCAATAAAACATGTTGATTTGCAACTAAATATAGCCTTTACACTAAATTTGGTGGTGCTTTTAGCTAAATACGAGGATACGCTATCTATGCATATTCATTTTAAGCAATTATATAGCTTAACTTACATTTATTCAGATTCTTAATTTGTCCATTTTTGTTAGAAAATGAAAAATGATTTATTAGGTTATTTTTTTTACTCTGTTTTGATGGAAATTCAAGTTAAGAATGCACAAAAATAGCACTTGAATTGTTTATTAAATAAAACTAGCTTAAATGTGCTGGACACAAGAAAAAAGGTTTGTGTTTTGCATTTAAAACCGATTTATTAAAGAAAGGAAATGTAGTAGTGAATTGAACTGATTGTAGGTCACGATTTTTGGAACTAGTGTATCTCATCTGTACATTTAGGTTTTATTCATAGATCAGAAGAAGAAAAGAAACTTTCTTGCTTTTTCTACTTCCAATTGGTTTCTTAATTCTTTTGACAATAGTATCTTCTGTACAGAATGAACTAGTCATTGAACTGAACTAGTCTCTGTGCAGAAGACACTATTGTCAAAAGATGGTTTAACACAGGGGTCAGCAACCTTTCAGAAGTGGGGTGCCAAGTCTTCTTAAATTACAGTAAATAAATGGTTTGCCAGTAATACATTTTACATTTACAGGGGCCAGCGGACAGAACCCCAGACTGTCAGCGGGCTGAGTGGGGTCTGCGGCTGGGACCCCAGCTGGCAGGGACTGGCGGATGGAACCGCGGACCAGCAGCAGGCTGAGCTGCTCAGCCCGCTGCTGGTCTGGGGTTCTGGTGGTCGGCCCCGCTCAGCGCACTGCCGGCCCAGTGTTCTGTCTATCAAGGCTGGCAGCAGGCTGAGCGGGCCTGGCGGTCAGGACCGCAGGCCAGCAGTGGAGCTGCCGGGACGAGGGGCTGGCAGACTGAACCCCAGGCCAGCAGCAGAGTGCCACTGTAAATCAGCTCGCATGCCGCCTTTGGTATGCGTGCCATAGGTTGCCCACCCCGGTTTAGCATTTCAACGAACCCTGGTTCCTGGTACTTAGCCAGTGACTCACTTCAGAATTTGGCAGAATTATTTCTTTTGATCACATTGTCGCACTGGGAGCTCATGGTTGGCTGAATATCCACCATAACCCCCAAATCTTTGAGTCACTGCTTCTCAGGATAGTGCCCTATCCTGTGAGTATGGCCTAATTCATTGTTCCTAGAGGTATACACTTAGTTTACCCATGTTAAAACACATTTGTTTGCTTGCGCCCAGTTTACCAAGCAATTGAGATTGCTCAGAATCAGTGACCTGTCCTCTTTATTATTTACTGTTTCCCTCTTTTTTTGTCACCTGCAAACTTTATCAATGGTGGTGGTTTTCTTTCAGGTCTTGATAGACATGTTAAATAACATAAGGCCAAGAACTCATCCCTGTGGGACCCCACTGGAAAAATACCTGCTTGGTGATAATTCGTTGTTTACAATTACATTTTGAGACCATCAGTTAGCCAGACTTTAATCCATTTAATGTGTGCCATGTTACTTTTTATCTTTCTAGTTTTTAATCTGTTGTGCAATACCAAGTCAAATGTGCTGATTTGCATTAATTATCCTCTTTTAATTCTTTATTAATCCAATCCCATATTAGCTGTTCCATTATCTTGCACAGGATCAATGTCAGGTTCACTGGCCTATAATTACTTGGGTCGGTCTGTTTATCCTTTTCAGAAATTGGCATATTAGCTTTATGGATCTATCCCAGTACTCCAAAACGTACTGAAAATCAACATTTATGATCCAACGAACTCCTCAGCCAACTCTTTTAAAACTCTTGGGCACAAGTTTTAGTTGGACCTGCTGGCTTAAAAATGTCTAACTTTAGTAGCTAATGTAACATCCTCCAGAGGTGCTAGTGGAATGGAAATAATGTTCTCCTCATATGATGAGACTGTGTATCCCCAATATAGAATAGAAATACTGAATGCTTCCGCCTTTCTTGCATTTGTGGTTAGATGTTGACAGATGTTTGGCTCTGTGTGTATGCGCGCACAAGCTTATTTTCTTTGTGTGCCGCCCTAGCCCTGCTCAGACAGCTGGCACGGCAGACCTCAAGTGAATCACACAACGACCACAAGATCCGTTAAGGGACGAAAGCATCCAGCCAGGTTTACTGTTTGACAAAGCATGGGTACTAGTATTCCGCAGACTCTACCATACCACTAATACATGTATTCCTGAAACAACAGACCAGCTTAGTGAACGGCGGGTCTTTTCATTCCTCTCTAAGGCCAGACAAATACTTTTTTGAGAGACGTTTTTATACCCCGATACAAACAAGTTAGTACTGCCCTTTGACATAGTTACGGCCCCCGATGTCACTGGTTATCACCCATTCTCTTGTACGTGTTGGTTTGATTAAAACATTTTTATTACATACTATCATCGTGACTGTATCTTTTAGGAGGGTACAGTGTGTTCCTGTTATCCTTGGGTAATGTTTTTGTACCATCCTTGATATCGGGATGTTCTGGTACTTAATATTGGGATGTGTTTGCTTGAGCACTTTTTGATGAGCACTTCTTAGGAATGTGTATTTGCAATATTAGCCCTCTTTTTGCCAAATTTTGTGAGCAGATTTTGCCTCATACCAGGCCTCTAATACAAGGGCTTATATTTCAGGCGCTCTTCCTACTACAGCATTATGATAATTCTACCATTTCCATCTAGAAATAGGCCAATATCATTTTCAGGGTTCTTTTTGTTCCTATTATACTTAAATTCCTTATTGCCCTTAACTCTGCTGGCCATAGATTTCTGCTGATGTGCCTTTGCCTCCCTATCAATTTTCTATCATTCCTAACTTCTGATTTATATTTGTTACTGTCAAGGCTGATACCCCTCTCTGGCACTTCGAGTGCAGAAGGTGTGGGCCTGCAAGGATTCTAAAAATTAATACTGGCCACTCCAGGCTGGTATTAAACTCCCAAGGTTACAGCTTTTCTCTGGCCTTGGTTGGGTAGATGCTGCCACCACCCAAATACAAACCCCTTGGAACCCAGGAAGGCGCACTTGGGAATTCCTTCCTATGAGGTACCCTCAAGCCCTTTCAACCCACTTCCGGGAAAGAGCTGAGAAAGAAAACAAAGGAAGTTAGCTGTTGCCCCAGCTAATTAAACAACATATGCACAAACCTCTCAGGACACCAAAAATTCAATCTTTTTCTTAAAAAAGGGTAAATTTTATTAAAAACAAAAAGAAAGAAAATACATCTGGAACTTAGGCTTTTGCTAGATTTAAAAAAAACCACTTACAAAAATTAAACATCAAGAATAACCTTCTTGAGGTCCAGCTTAAAGGTTACAAGAAAAATAAAAAGCATTTGGGGTTAACACAGAGGAGTCCACAAGCCAATAAAAATAAACAGAAATAAACCAAATCATGTCTTTTTAAACATTCTTGATTTACTTACATATCTGAGTTGTTAAGTAAGTAGTTCTAGATATGATCTGATGATTTTCATATCTGGCCTTCAACTTCTCACAGCATAACTGCTCCCTGGAGAACCACAACACCCAGACAAAGGGAAGTCTTTTCCCAATTTTAAAAAGTTCTAGCCCTCCCTTTGGCTCTTTTGATCAGGTGCCCACTCCTTTCCTTTTACCTGTGGACTTGTTAATCCTTTACAGGGAAAGCAAGTAGAGAACAGCTACTAAGAGTAATTTTATAGCTAACTGGCTGGCTGGGTTCCCCTCTCTCATGTATCTCAGTTACTATCGACTTCTCCTTTCTTCCATTTATGTCTTTTATTTTTTTAAAAAAGTTGTATTAGTGGCCTTCACTTCCCCTCCAAACCAGGTCAGTTTTTTTCAACCAGCCCAGCTGCCTTACTCAATTGTGTAATTGTGGCTTATGGGGCCTTTAGTAAGGTGTTTTTAAATGATTCCCAGTTGTCATTCACATTTTTCTGATTAAATTTTCTCCAAGCTGATTTGGATCATAATTGTTTTTTCAGCTTTGTGGAATTGGCCACTTTTAAGCTGCGTGTGTAATATTACTGATCTGGACTTTATTCTGCTTCCACATTATAAATGTGATCAAACTATGATCACTTGTACCTAAGCTACCATTATTTATTTTATTCTGTGATCTGCTCCTCTTTTATATGTTAAGACAAGGTCTAATAAAGAATTCCCCCATGTTGGCTGCAACATTTTTTGAGGTAGGAAATTGTCATCTATAATGTTTAGAAATTCCAGGGATGCTTTAGTATTGGTAGCATGAGATCTGAGCATATGCCACTCAAATTGAAATCCCCTCCTGATCACAAAGTTTTATTCCTGCATGTTAGTTAGGCGCATAAGGAGGCAGTCATCCTGTTCCTTAGTGCGATTTGGTGGTCTGTAGCACTCACCAACTAATACCTCAAAACATCAATTTTTGTAATTTAAATCACTGATTTTTCTCCATTGTGCCTAAGGCAGAACCTGCTGTTTGCTCCCTAGGGGAGACCGCATAATCTTCAAGCTTACTGTGTGACTCTTCAGTCCCCTCACTAGACTATCCTGAAGCATAGCTTCCATTCCAACCAAAGTTGTGTGTCGTTGCCTGGTTGACTTTTCCTTTCCCTTCTCGAAGTGTTCTTATATGCATGTGTTATCTTAACAGCTGGACTTAGACCAGCATAACATTTGGCACAGGCCACTAAATGTCAGGAGACAACTTTGTAAAATCAACTTCAGTGCTTCGGTTCCTATTTCAAAAGTGAAAGGCCAGTAAATATTGAGAAAAGAAAGAGCTTGTGTCCACAACATTTTTAGTAAGTCAGAAAAACAAAACCTTAAATTTGACTTTTGTCAACTGTCTTGCACTATGCAATTTAATTGGGAGACTTATTTTAACTTTAAAAAAGGGATTGTAGTGATGCAGTTAAAAAGGTACTTTAGAAAGAAGTCACTGATGGATGCTTGCAGTAGGCATTTGTCAACTAGAAATGTCATGGACTTGACGCAAGATCTGCTGAAGGATATTTTGGGATGGGGATGTTCCTAATATTTTAAAATTAAAAAAAGGCAAAAAAAATTCAATTATTTATTTTTTCCTCCAGCACCCTGGTGTCCAGAGTGTTCTGTTCTTAGATGGGATTTTACCTTAAAGCCTTTACTTCAAAGAAGGCTTGATGTAAGACCAGGAAGCAGAGTTCTCTGTGTGCTCTTTCAGAGGCATCAACTTCTTAGGTGAAGAGGGAACTATGCTGATTATCGAAAGGGATTACGTAGGCAGCTTTTCTTAGGGCATTAGGTTCTCACATGTAGAGATTATTTCCCCATTGTCAGGATTTACCCAGTGAGAATCAAATTATGATTTTAGTGAGAATAAAATTCTGGTGCTTCCTTCTCCGTCAATGATCTATTTCAGGGATTAGTAAAGTTTTGCCATTTGTGACCTCAAACTCATTCACTCTTTCCCATTTCCTACAGTAACTTTCACACTTGGTCCCAGAATTCCTGCCTCAAAAAACCTTAAATGTGGTAATTTTATATACTCATCTTATTAAAAACTTTATGATTTAGGCATGAGCCAGTGCTATATCTCGATTGAATCTAGTTGCTGAAGTTGAAGGTTATTTCAACTAGAAGGGCTAGGAAATAACTTTTCTAAAATGAAAGTTTAGAATCTGTTTTTCAGTTTGTATCAGTCCTGTTGTAACTGAAAATCAGAAGTTTAAGTCACAGATGAAAAGTCATATTGAAAAGAAGCAAAATATTTGGCATCAGAAAGAATCAAATATTGACATGAAAACATGTACTTCTGAATTCTTGGACTTTAATCTATCTAGGCTCATACCACGGTCCTTACCATGGTATCAGAACCCCTACTTTCTCTGGTCAGTGAGCTACTTTATCAGAAATCTCTGAAAACCAAAGTCCCCATTTGATTTGCGATTTTGAGTTCAAAGATAAGTTTGTGTTAGAGAAAAAAATGGCCCCAGATTCAGGGTGAGGAAAAGGCTGAGATGCACAATTCATTAATCATTTTTAATTTGTGTTTCCCAAGTTAGAGAGAGAGCAAAATATATAGTCTGTATTCAACCAAACAGGAGGCCAACTCCATTTTTCTTCAACTAATTTAGCTATGGATAATCCAGACAGCAGTTTGAAACAAATATGTGCAGTAAATGACCAACATTTCTTTAATATATCATCTAAAATCTGACACATCTTCCAGACCAAGCTAACCTCCCTCAGCAAGCTAATTATAATCAGCTAATCCTTACATATTAATTGATTTGATGCACTTAATATCTTTAGAACACTATCTTCTCACAGCTTTATAACTGCAAGCAAAATAAACCCTCAAAGCGTTGTTCTCTTGTATTTCTCAACAAATCAAGATGTACAAACTCAGCACAGCATTCATACACAAATGAAAACACAGTCCTTTTTATAGTACAAACTTTGTAGCATATTACACAGCATCTGAACACTACATAGAATCATACAAGAAAGAAGTGGTTCGGGACTATTTAGAAAAGCTGGACGAGCACAAGTCCATGGGGCCGGATGCACTGCATCCGAGAGTGCTAAAGGAGTTGGCAGATGCGATTGCAGAGCCATTGGCCATTATCTTTGAAAACTCATGGTGATCGGGGGAGGTCCTGGACGACTGGAAAAAGGCTAATGTAGTGCCCATCTTTTAAAAAAGTGAAGGAGGAGGATCCGGGGAACTACAGGCCAGTCAGCCTCACCTCAGTCCCTGGAAAAATCATGGAGCAGGTCCTCATGGAATCAATTCTGAAGCACTTAGTGGAGAGGAAAGTGATCAGGAACCGTCAGCATGGATTCACCACAGGCAAGTCATGCCTGACTAATCTAATTGCCTTGAGATATTTGAGATAATGAGATAATTGGCTCTGTGGATGAGGGGAAAGCAGTGGACATGTTGTTCCTTGACTTTAGCAAAGCTTTTGACACGGTCTCCCATGGTATTCTTGCCAGCAAGTTAAAGTATGGGCTGGATGAATGGACTATAAGGTGGATAGAAAGCTGGCTAGATCGTCGGGCTGAACGGGTAGTGATCAATGGCTCCATGTCTAGTTGGCAGCCAGTATCAAGTGGAGTGCCCCAAGGGTTGGTCCTGGGGCCGGTTTTGTTCAATATCTTCATTGATGACCTGGACGATGGCGTGGACTACACCCTCAGCAAGTCTGCAGATGACACTAAACTGGGAGGAGAGGTAGATATGCTGGAGGGTAGGGATAGGATACGGAGGGCGCTAGACAAATTAGAGGACTGGGCCAAAAGAAATCTGATGAGGTTCAACAAGGACAAGTGCAGAGTCCTGCACTTAGGACAGAAGAATCCCATGCACCGCTACAGACTAGGGACCAAATGGCTCGGCAGCAGTTCTGCAGAAAAGGACCTAGGGGTTACAGTGGACAAGAAGCTGGATATGAGTCAACAGTGTGCTCTTGTTGCCAAGAAGGCCAATGGTATTTTGGGCTGTATAAGTAAGGGCGTTGCCAGCAGATCGAGGGATGTGATCACTCCCCTCTATTTGACATTGGTGAGGCCTCATCTGGAGTAGTGTGTCCAGTTTTGGGCCCCACACTACAAGAAGGATGTGAAAAAATTGGAAAGCGTCCAGCAGAGGGCAACAAAAATGATTAGGGGACTGGAACACATGACTTATGAGGAGAGGCTGAGGAACTGGGATTGTTTAGTCTGCAGAAGAGAAGAATGAGGGGGGATTTGATAGCTTCTTTCAACTACCTGAAAGGGGGTTCCAAAGAGGATGGCTCTAGACTGTTCTCAATGGTAGCAGATGACAGAACGAGGAGTAATGGTCTCAAGTTGCAGTGGGAGAGGTTTAGGTTGGATATTAAGAAAAACTTTCACTAGGAGGGTGGTGAAACACTGAAATGCGTTACCTAGGGAGGTGGTGGAATCTCCTTCCTTGGAAGTTTTTAAAACCCTGATATTCTATGATTGCAGGTTCCATAAAATGTTGGTGTATGAAGGATGGGCACTGAAAGTGCTCACTAATTCATGAGGCCAATAAGCAGAGGGAGAAGAAAAACTGGGCATAGGCAAAGGACTTACATAAAATGAAATCTGAAAAGAAATAAAGACCAGAATGGAGGGAGAGAGCCTGGAACAAGCTAATGGAGAGTTTGAAATTAAATAGATGATGTACCTTTGAACTGAATCTTGAGATGAATGGGCAGTTGGTGGTGGTTTTGAGTATTCTGCTTATTCACTGGTCTTAGAAGGCAGCCATACAATGGAACGGCAGTAGTCAAAATAAATGTAGATAAACCTGAATAAATATTTTTCAGCAGAGCAAAGTCATGACAATATTGCTGTATAAGAGGATTTCTGAAGAGGTGGCAATTGGTAGAATTACAAATGTTAAGCTTTCCAGCCAAAGGAAGATGCCAAGGTTATGGACAGTGGAGGCAAATGGGAATTAGAGGAGCTGGCATTGTTTGGGTATTAGTGTGTCTCTCCCTCTCCCATTCCTCCATAGAAGCAATTCTCTTCAGTAACAGGCAGAGACAATGAGTAGGAAAAAGTCATTATAAGGTGTTACACAACTGTACTTATCTTATCAGTGTAAAAGTGTTTTTACACTGACTTTTTTTTTTTAAATTCAAGATAGGTGGAAAGCAGTAAAAGGCTAAATTACTTTCTACTCTAGGTATCTCAATCTTTTCATCCCAACAGCACTTAAATAGCTTTTTTGCGTGGTTTGTGAATGGATACCTGTATTTTAATTCTTCATGTATAAGTTACCAACAATAGCTTAATGCAGTTGGCGTGTACCTGAATTTTAATCTTATTAATCGCTTGCAGTGTTGGAGTTGAGACAAGTAATGTAATCAGTTTCATTTGTAGAAGGAATTCCTCCAGTAAGTATTACTTTCTCTGTCCCTTTTTTCAGAAATGCAGTTTACTTACATTAAGTTTGATAGGATTTGTAAGCCACAGGTGCTCTGCATCACTGAAAATTGGCCCAATTACATAACTACAGGCACCACATTTGAAATTTTTGGCTAAAGTCCATAAACTTAATAATCTTTGCTTGCTATTCATAGGTGGAGAGAGAGAGTGTGTTCTGGTATCCAATTCACCTGATCTAGTAGCCACAATACATAGAAAGGTTTTATTGGTGAAAGTGATGTCTGAAAGACTGCCTCTAGTAAAATACACTGATTTTTGAATTCTTGTATGCTATCCTTCTTACATTATGAAATGTGTCCTAAATTACATTAACCAGCCCCCATGTACCATAGAAATATTAAGCAGTTGAGCAGGCAATAATGGCAGTGGAGAGAAAAGATTGACATCCCAGCCAAGTACAAGTAACTGGCTTAAAGTTCCAATACAAGGAACTACTGAAAAAGGACCATAAGGTGTGTTCATAGCTTAGACTAGGTAAGGTAGGTACATGATAAAATGTTGGCGGTCTCACCTGGCTGTAGACAGAAAGGATCATAGCATTTTTAATCTTCATGACTACCTGCACTTTTGACCCATTTCCTGTCAGAATCTGTCATATGGAAAGATGTATAGACTGCAGCAGTTGGGACTTCCTGGCATAGCCAAAGTAGACTCAAGTGTTGAGGGCCATAGAGACCATTCTAAATATGTAAGCCAAAGCACGCATACTGAAGCACTTTGACAAAGATTTAAAACAAGTGAAAGTAGAAGTCATTTTCTTTTGACAGAAAATCTGTAGAGCACAGATGTGATTTGAAATGAAATACTGCTTTCTGCACTGGCTCCCCAGACCAGTTCGTTTTGTTATAGCCAAAATAGTTCAGTGTATTGACCTATTATTTCTATGAAGGTTCATATACAACGCTAATTACCGTACTATCTGATTGTTTTTTGGTAGTGCATTAAGGCAACATGACTAAACATCTCATGTGTTTTCTCATACTCTCCTCATGAGAAGCCTGTCCTTTTGAAGTATCTCCTTTAGGCAGGATTTTAGGTTTGGGGTTTTTTTAAATAGATATCTGTATTTGTAGAAAGTAAGGTCAAAGAAATGTGGCTTGCACTTCAAGTGGAAGATAGTGGTTTGTGATGGAGCTTAGTTCCTTGGGGTGTTGATTCCACTATCTGGGACCAGTCACCAAGAGAGTCCTGTGTCCTGCTTTACTGTAGAGTTCTGTTGTGCCAGAGAGCTGTGGTTATTGACCAATCTTCATCCTGGAGTTTAGGCAGTTGTTTACATGCCCTGGACCCAGGCCATGGAGCATCTTGAAGATAAGGATTGAGACTTTGAACTTGATTTGAAATTCTATTGGAAAACGGTGTAGAGAGAGAAGATAGGGTCAGTATGCTTGTGGTTCCCTATGTTGCTGCAGTGTTTTGTGCTGGTTAGAGTTTCTAAAGTCTGAAGGCTTCGTGCTCAGGTATATCATATTGCTGTACTCAGCTGAGCAATGAGGAAGAAGTGAATAGCTGAGGGCAGGTCATCTACCACCACAAGGGAACGGAGTCTCCTAGCGAATGGTGATGATAGCCTCATGTTTATGTGACAGCTTAGAGGTACTCTCTGATTTCTAGCTGATGCTAAACTATGGACTGAATTAACCAATTGTGGATGTATACGTTCATCAAAGGAGACTGCAGACTCTTCAAAATACTTTCCTCTGTCCTCCAGCATCATTTCTGTTTTGCTCAGGTTCAGCTTCAGCCAGCTGCTGTTCATCCGTGAACTGATCTTGTCCAATCATCGGGCCATCTTGGTGGCAGTGGTGTGTTCATATGTGGTAAAGGATAATTAGAGCTTTGCATGTTGTTGGTTTCTTGGGTCCATGTCATTTGACCTCTTCACTTAGTAGGTGCTGAATAGGACCAGAGAGAGAATTGATCTTTGTGGGACTCGTGAGAGGGGTTTAGTGGTAGTGCAGTTTCCATCACCACTCACTTGATGTGCCTCTCCAGAAGGGACTCAAACCATTTTAATACATTATCCTGGACTCCTCTGAGACAACAGTATCTCGTGATCAGTGGTGTTAAATGCTGCAGAGAGGTCCAGGAGGATGAGAATGGATGTCTGCCCTCTTATCAGTTGACGGGAGCAGATCTGTGAACCTCACTAAAAGAGTTTCATTTACATATCCTGGTTTGAGTCTGGATTGTGCTAGGTCGAGAATGTTAGTTTCAGTAGGTGAGCTTATAATTGGCCCGTGTCTAGCCTCTCTATGAGCTTGCTCAGGAATGGGGAGACTTGATGCATGATGGTTGGCCAGAACAGATATATCCCTGGTCAGTTTCTTCTAGTTGATTGGGCTCTTGCATGTGAAAAAGAGAAGAAGGGAAGATTCCTTTTCTGAATGATATGCTGGCTCTATTGCTCAGGAGGGGCACCAATTCATGACTTTCTCTCACAAGCCCAAGAAGTGCAGGGTCAGAGTCACAAGTCTTAGGCTGAAATTCCTTAAGAGTGTCCAGAACTTCTTGATGAGTGAATGTAATGAAATCTGGGAATGCAGGTGGGCTGTTGGTGTGTGTATAGGTAGAGCAGATCCATGCTGTCTGAGAATACGTGTGATCTCAGCCAGTAGGAGGTTCTTTCTTGCATGTGGTGCTCAGTTCTGGTGCAGGTTGCAGATGCTCAAGAATGAAGCAGTTTACCACCCTAAGTAGCCCCTTGGGGCAGGTTTTGGCAGCTTCAGTGGAGGAAAATAGGAAGGTTCTTTTGGCCTGTAATGGTCTCTGCGTAGGCTTTGAGAATGAAACATCTAATTCCTGTCTGCATTAGCTTATTTTTTTGCTGTCAGCATTCGAGTTTCTTTCCCTGTTTTCAACTGGTGCCAGGTGTCAGAAAAACGATCTGTGTGGGCAGTGGGGAGGAACAGTGGACCATTGAGTCCAGCGTGTGCTGATGGCCAAGGTTAGCCATACAATGATGATGATTCACCAGGTCCTCCGTTCCTTGTCCTCTGGGTATAGTGCTGCTATCTTTTAGTCTGCTTTGGAATTTGTTGAAATCAGTGAGTCTTCGTGGTTGAATCAGGATCACTGGTCTTTCCTTTGATCCATTAATCATAGCCCAGAAGCTGGAAGGTCTCTGGCCCTGCCTTGTTAAGGAAATTTCCTCACTCCATGGCTGAGCTCACATGACAGTTACGCTCCACTGAAGAAAGAAATTGTCTTTCAGTATGGGGGAGGCTTATCAGTGTAAGACACTGAGCTTTCATAGGAGCTGGACCTAGACTATGAAACTCAATACCTGAAGAAATAATGGCCACAAGCCTGGTCATGTTCAGAGCTAAAAGAAAAACTCTTCAACTTTTCTTTCCCTTGATAAGTTCTACACGTACAAACACAACTGATAAATGAGTAAAGTTATCTCCTACAGGCTTGGAAGAAAGGGTGGAGTTTTAATTTTAAATACTAAGGAGGTGATTGAGTATTACATTGATAGGAGGCTCTGATTTCATTGTTTCCCTGTTTTTGCATTTCTGTCACCTGCCCAATTAACTTTCTCTTAAAGGCAATCAAGAACCTTTTTAAACTTTGACTCCAGCCTTTTGAAGCCTGAAAACCTTTTGCCTACCAATTTTTATCCCTTGTTTATAATGAAGCTTGAAATTACAATTGCTCTTGTTTTTGCACCAGCATAATCAAGTGTGCACAGCCCTAAGAATAGCATTTATTTTAGCTTTAGACCAGAGTTCCACTCAGTGTACCTTTTGACTAGTTTTTTCTATATGATTGGCAGATTAAAAAAAAATCATCATGACCGTAAATCATCATGACCGTAAATGTTTAATAGGTTAGTAACTGTTTCTTGGCTTCAACTCTTAAAATGTAAACTCTCAAAGGGATCCACTGTGGAACTTTGTCCCCTTTGCAACTTATTGTATGATGTGTAAACTAATTATGGTGTGTAAACTAAGGATGGTGTGTTGGGGATGGATTCTGTTAACATTTGTGAACAATGCAGGAAAATTCTAATTGAAATGAATGTTTCGTTTCGGATTTTCGAGTTTCACGCCCTCTTCTTCATATTTTTTTTTTTCAGTATGGGGGGAGGGAAACCTGTTCTTGACCGTTAAATTAGAAAAGACTTGGGGGGAAATGGAGCGGGGGAGCTAAAGAGTTAAAAGTAGCACTTTTTTTACTCTTCTTGTTGACAAGAGTTAGGGCATGGCTACACTTGCAGAAGTAGAGTTTTGAGTTAAACCAGCCTTTGTAGAGCGCAGTAGGGAAAGCGCTATAGTCTGTCCACACAGACAGCTTCAAGCACACTGGCGTGGCCATATTTGCAGCACTTGCATTGGGAGCGGTGCATTGTGGGCAGCTATCCCAGCATGCAAGTGACTGAAGCGTGCTTTTCAAATGAGGGGGGTGGGGTGGAGTGTGACAGGGAATGTGTTGTGTGTATGTTGGGGGAGAGAGAATGGGTTTTGGGGGCACTGGGAGCATGTCCGCATACTATCTTGTAAGTTCAGACAGCAGCAGACCCCCCTCCCGTCTGTCTGTCTGTCTGTCTCACACTCACACTCCACTCACACTCCACACACACACCGTTCCATAGTAATGATTGCTTTGTCTCGGAGCCAGCTGTCAGAAACGGAGCTTTGAAAGGGCATATCCGCATTCCTGCAACGATTCCAAAACAATGAGAAGAGTGGCCACTTGACTAAAGGGGGTTATGGGACCTTACTGGAGGCCGATCAGAGCACAGTAATGCAAAACCTCGTTCACACTGACACCGGGGTGTTCCAGTCGAGGCGCATCAAACATTATTCCACTCGCCAAGGTGGAGTACCAGAAGTGCTCTAGCTGCGGAGTTAGAGCGCTCTACATGTCTTGCCAGTGTGGATGGGTAGTGAGCTAGGGTGCCCGGGGCTGCTTTAGTGCGCTGTAACTCGCAACTGTAGCCAAGCCCTTAGTGTGCTCTTGCTTTCTCTGACTTTTTATTTTTCCTCAGTCCATCCCAGTATAGGAATAGTTCTTTCAAAATTTTAGGGCTTGGCTACACTTGCGAGTTACAGCGCATTAAAGGAGCCCTGGGCACACTAGCTCACTACCCGACCACACTGGCAAGGCACGTAGAGCGCACTGACTCTGCAGCTGGTCCGCTCCTGGTACTCTACCTCGGCGAGTGGAATAACATTTTGTGCATCCCCACTGGAGCGCCGCGGCGTCAGTGTGGATGCCCTGGTCTGTTAGTTCGCTCTGATCGGCCTCCAGAAGTGTCCCACAATGCCTGTTCTAGCCACTCTGGTCATTACTTTGAACTCTACTGCCCTGCCTTCAGTGATGAGTTGTATCTGCAAGTCCTTCAAACCTAGGATGAAGGAGCAGCGTGATATCTAAGAGCGCTCTTAATGGATATGAGCAACGCATCTCGAAGAACACCAGTTACGGAAAAGGTAACAGTCTTAGATTTGGTTTTAAAGGAGACTTAGTAATTAGCTGTATTTTATAGACTTTTATGACTCCCTACTTTATCCTTATATATTACTTTATCCTCACACAATCATTTTGAGGTCTTCTCCTTCTGTTACAGATGGAGGGCTAAAGTATAGAGACAGTGACTTGTCCAAGGTAAGATAGGAACTCTGGCAGAGCCAAGAACAAAACCTAGTTCTTTGGGGTGTCACTCCATTGCCATAACTACAAGACTGTCCTTCCTCTCAACTGCTATGTGGTCTTTGGGAATATCTGCCACAATACACCTAAGAAATATTGAAGAAGAATTTTAAATGCACATTATAGTGCAGTTTCCTTCTTGATTAGGAGCTTAGTACATCATTTACAAAACTGAGGTTTTTGTCAACCATTGTGCAAATCATTTGAAACCATATTCTTGGGTTACATGTTGCAATGGAATTTCATATATTCTGTAGTTACTTGCAGTCCCGGCAGGATAGTTATCAAGGAGGGATTACCAGCATCAACGAGATAAGGGGAAGAAATGAATATACAATACAAAATAAATTTCTTAAAATATCACTAAGCATCAGATTTTTAATTTGATTTCCTTTTTTGCATTCAGGTTGGATACACTGTTCTTAATTCAGCAAGTTATGCTTGGAGAAGCCAGTCTCTCCCATATCTGGCTGTTGTATGCCACTCTCCAGGCAGTTCTATACAGCTTCCATTCAGTATCCACATGTGTGTGTGGTGCTAGTGTGCCATGGGGGCTCTGAGGTCCTGTTCACTACTGAGAATCTGGTCATTTAATTAGGTACAGATTTAGAAGCTGAATCACATTAAAATGTAGCCCTTCGGCAATATTGCCAATCCAGTGAAGGTCCTAAAAATCTTGGGATTAATAAAAAAAAATTTCAAGTACAAAAAATACACTGGGGGCTCTTCTTAGTTGCTTTTGCGTTCTAAATCTTTAGGGTTCAAGACTTTCTCCACAACCACGAGGGCAAGAAGCTTTTTTTTTTTAATGAAAGCGGAGATTCTCACAATTATAGAACTCTGCAAACTGGTGCTTAAAGAAAAATGTATCAAATCATGACACGCAGTAAAAACACAAGAGTTGAACACATTGTGTAGAGTTTACATTGACCAGTGGTCACTAATTTCAGCATGTGCTAGGGATAATAGACTCCCTAGTAACTCTGGAAATTGACTGTGTAAAAATGATGACTCTTTACTTCAATTTGCCAATGGTGAGCATTCAAAGTCACAGCCACTCATTTTAGTGACCAACAGTAAAAATTGTACTGTGTATTTTTTTTACTATCATTAGCTTGCTACCAGCACAGCGTGATTCTGTTCCATTTTATGCATCAACAGAATTGTTTGTTCAGCAGTTGTCTTATCTTCATTGGGTTTTGATAGGTACAATACCTAGGGGTCTAAATGGCCACCAGAATCTTCTTTGTTGATGATATGCAAAATGGAAAAGAACTCAGGTTGATGCTCAGATTCTTAGTACGCAGGCATGGTAGTTTAGGGAGAAGATCCTTATGTACAAAACTGAACATAGTTTGATAGGGAGAGGAAAAACATTGAACCATACCAAGTCATTTTTCAGAGCAGAACAGCAGTTTAAGGGATTTTTCAGTGTGCTGTTTTCACACTCAGTGCAGCCCAATAAAAATGAGCTTTTGCTAAATCAAAAACTTTTTATGCCCCTTTGAAACTACACAGTCCATAAAAACCACTGTCCCACCTGGCAGTCCGCTGAAGATTTACTCTGTCACTCTTAGCTCAATTTTAAGATGTAATTTTTTTTCGATGAAAACTAATTAAACTAAATAAAAGCTATAAGGCTAACACACCAATGATATTACTAAAAGCCGATAGAACCTGAACTCTAGTTTTGGAAAGAGCAACTTTGTTACATTATCATTTTTCTTGTACATTTATGCACTTGGATGAATAATAATCTAAGATTATTCCACCACCATTGTGTACTCAGCCATTGAGAATTTGAAATGTACCGCTGATCTGGAGACTGTTTGATCTTCTATCATTCATCACTCAATTAGGAACTGAGAGTGTGGGGTGAGAAGTTTCTGCATCATGAATTTACTTTGAGCTGTAGTATTACTAATGGAAGTGGCAAGACTCTTCACTTAGGTTTATTGATATGTGATTATTATCTGTTGTCGCTGCTGCAGGAATGTTTTCTAGATGCGGTAAAGACTATGGTAAAGGAAGTGAATGAAAGGCATTGAAAAAAATAATATCTGGCTGTAGTTCCTGTTAACTTTATCTAAAATCTTATGTATGAATAGGTAGTATACTTCAATTAAATAAGATAACTACCCCACATTTTCTCTAAAAATGTGTTTGGTTAGATATATGGTGCATTTATTGGCCTTACTGAACATAACTTGAGTTATCGCCTTTGAGATTCAGTCACTACTTTGGGCAGGTGCCTTTTGCCATTTCTAGTAGGATGGTACACAATGTTTATCTTAGTTCAGTTGTCTTTATGCTATTTTTACATCTTTCTAGGCTCAAATGTAACTGTATTGGAGCTCAAAATAAGCTTGTCATTCACCCGTCAAATAAGGAACATAATTCAACTTTAGATTTTCCTCCCCTGAGAGCAGCTCCAATATGCAGAATACCTTCCATTGCTAAAAAAACAAAATAAAAATATTCTGTGCCCCTTCTCTTCCACCCCCCCCTTCTTCCTCCCCCATCCCTCCCGCACCCAAAAGGTCTTTGTTTCAAGATGGCCCACTTAAAGAGAAACTGTCAGGTTTTAGGCTAAAAATTTGATCTACTGTTTTAGCATCACAAGACTCCATGCAAATCTTGGGGAATAGTAGGTGCTCTTGAGCTCTGTCTGCACCAGTAAATACTGTTTTGCATAGATCTTGTAACTTCGGTCAGTGATTTTCTCTGCACTGTGGTGGTGGGGGATGTTTCCCAGAATCCTGCAGTTTTAAGGGAGGTCAAATTGTTAAGCTAAACTGAAATGTTTTTTATGCAGTAATAGCTAATTACGTTTCCATATACAGTAGCTAAGGCACTTTCCATGCAAAGGTACTTTTTTTTTTTTTTTTTAAAGTAGATTAAGCTTCACGGTACTACTGCAGTTGTGCACTATATGTGTATGTTGTATCTTCAAACATTTTGACTTTGTATGCCCCAGCATTTTCAAGTGGTGATTGTTCAGGGAAGAGGGTTTAGGTAATAAGTACTATAAGGCTTAACCCTCAGATGGTCAGCAATTTGTTCATCCCTACATTTTTAAAATAAAATAGTTGGCTTACAGCTTTTTCATTCTGATGTAGTTTATAAGTAGGAATGGGCATTTAACTGTGACTTCAAGTATCATTAATGGTGCCCTCGTGGCAACCTCTCAGTTGAGTAAATGGGAGCACTGATGACAGCCTTTCTTATTTGAATGACTATTTTATGATCTGCTGGCTTGTGACAAAACAGATGTTGCTGGTGATTGCAAAGCTGTATTAGATTGAGTTTCAAGAACTAGGAGAGCATTTCTTGAAGGCTTCTTGATCACAGAACAAAGAGGTTGTAATTTTTGCATGTTAAACAGAAATAAAAACTGCTTTTTTAAAGTTTTTTTTCTCTCTCTCTCCAATATAGGTTGCCAACTTGGCCTGTTCCATCTCAAACAATGAAGAAGGTGTGAAACTAGTTCGCATGTCAGCAAGCCAGCTTGAAACTCTCTGTCCTCAGGTAATTTGCAAGCTTGAATATTTCATAGGTGTACATGGGAGGAGGGAATATCTGAAGCAGTGGAAGTGGACTGGGTATCAAAGGAAGAACAACTGGGACAGGAACTTCCCTAAAAACATATGCCAGAAGAGTTGGTTTGTGATTTTAGGCTATCTGATTAGCCTACTACTACATCTACTAGTACATAATATCAGGTTTCAGAGTAACAGCCGTGTTAGTATGTATTCGCAAAAAGAAAAGGAGTACTTGTGGCACCTTAGAGACTAACCAATTTATTTGAGCATGATTTCTTCTGCAGTTTCCACGGTATGCATCCGATGAAGTGAGCTGTAGCTCACGAAAGCTCATGCTCAAATAAATTGGTTAGTCTCTAAGGTGCCACAAGTACTCCTTTTCTTAGTACATAATATGTGACCCACTAGATTCAAATAGTTATGTCTAGACAAACTGCTAGACAGTCACTAGTAAAGATATATAGTATATATGCATGCTCATGTTGCAGAAGAATGTGGTATGAAGAAAGTACAATTGCATCTATCAAAATGAGTAGGTTTAAGATATGACCATAATATGAAATGCTAAATACTTTACATGCCCTTTACTAAGTTGCTATAAAATGATTTTGTCCAAGTAGTAGAACTCATAAACTTATTAAAGATCCTCTTTGATAGGGAGAAAAAAAATAGATCAAACCAATCAAACTTTTGGTTAAGATCACATTTTTTTTGATTCACAGTTCTTTATTGCAACCAGGAAAACAGTAAAGCACTAGGCTGTCCTATTTAATCACCTAAGTTTTGATATCATAAATACCTATGACTAGGTAGCAGGAGTGAACCACAGACATTTGGTGCTTGTCAATGCTCATGATCGCTTAAAGGAAGGCCAGTGACAAATTCAGAGATCTGAATTACAGAAATAAACCATTACAAGAGGATAAGGAAATATATATTTTAAAAATATAATGTCCTGTTCATCCATTGTTAAATGTGGAAAAATTGCATATGGATAAAGAATTCTGTCAGCTTAATACAGTGTTCTCCAAACTGGGGCGTGCCCCCCTAGAGGCGCATGAAGGAATGTGAGATGGGGCCCAGGCCAGCCCCCACGGGTGCAGGGAGGGAGAGGCACCCAACCCTGCTCAGCCCCCAGGCACAGCCCCGGTCCCAACTCCGCTCCTGGCCCCAGCTGGAGCCCTGGCTCCATTCCTCTCCTCAGCTCTCAGCCCCAGTCATCGCTCTGCTCCCAGCCCCGGCTCCCGACCGCAGTTTCAGGGGTGGGGGGGTTGGCATGGACAGGTTCCTTTGGGGTAAGGGGGGGGTGATGGAAAAAGTTGGGGGACCACTGGCTTACTATATGGGCTCAGAGGCTCTCAGTCTGGCAGTTTGGCTACATTAAAAGCAAGAAGATACTTTTCTTATTTGTAGGAAGCTTTTAAGTGAACTAAAAGTTGCTAAGTCTGGACAAATTGGCAAAAATCAGTCTTCCTAATGACTTTTCAGTCATAGATATAGATTAACATGTTCCCTTCCAATGCACGAGTCTCCAGTTAACCAGTGCCACATTTAAAGCCTGGGGAGACCAGTTGCAATATTGAGAACTCTCTATTGGTTCAGGAAGAAACATTAGGACAATCATAACATTAGGTCAGCTGAATTCCCCTGCACTATACTTAGAGTATATTACATATTTGTAAACTACATTAAAACTTACATTAAGAGCTAGTTTATGCATAAAAAATGGAGCATTCCTAAGCACACCAATGGGGTGGAAGACCTGGTGAACAGTGTGAGCTTCCTTCCTGAAAAATTACCTTTTGAACTCATCTGAATGGTCTTCATAGTGTGAGGATGTATATTATTGAAAGTCTTCTGCTAATGTGTTAACATGATTCTGACTTCTCAAGACCAGCATCACAAAACTTCCATGTACTCTACCACGTTCAAACAAGCTTTTATATGTGTGTGAGATAGTGAAAATAAAGACAAATTCATGACGGGTGTAAAGTTGGGGAAGGAACCAAAGCCTTAGTCAGAGAAATTATATATTGCACTAAAAACCAAATGTATAATACATTCTTCAGAAAGATGTTGGAAGAGGAAGCAGCACATCATGGAATATTCTTAAATACTCCTGTACATAATCAGTGCTGATTATAAAGTTGTTTCTATCCATTTGCATCTGAAATGGATGAGACCAAAATGGAATGTAAGAAAGGACAACTTGCTGTAAAAATGGGAATTCTTTAAGAAAAAACTTTCTATTCATTTATCCTAGATAATCTACATTTAATTTCCACTGTTTTACATCTGACACTTCAGGCCTCAGAACTAGTGTGCATTTTAAAGAGATTTTTTTGGTTTAGAGGTTGTAAAATTACAATGTTAGTGAGGACTTTGAGGCAACAAGCAAATAATTTACACATTCTGTAGAACTAATCGCCAGGGCTTTGGGGAGAGGTGATAGGAGAGAGTCTGACTAAGGGCTGAATCAGCAGAGTGCTGTATCTTGGAACTCCAGTACCTAAAAGTTTAAAAACTTGCAGACTTTGAGGAACAGAGAGATTTTTGTAATGTCACTAACTCAACCCACACATTCTGAGATAAATGTTTTCTGCCTTCTCCAAGCCTTTAAATAGGTTGTAAACTTACTATTGGGGAGAATGGCAAGCACTTCACACAAGAGTTGCTTTGATACTTGGAAGTTTAAAAGACTTGTTTTTTAATAACTTAGTTCTTAAACAGTTATACTAATCCTTGGGTTGGCAAACCTCTTAACTCTTTCACCGCCCCCCTTTGCAAGTTCTTCCACCCCCCCACCCCATGACACTGATACCACTAGCTTTCCTGCAATCTAATATTTTCACTTCTTTCTGGAAACTCCCACAGCCCACCTCCTGACATCCAGCGTCTGCTGTCTTCCCAAAAACCCTGGAAATATGTCCTTCACCTGAGCCTCTCTCAGCCCCGAACACCAGTTTCCATCTCATCCACCTGACTCAGATACTGGGTAGCATTCTACTGGTTAAGATAAAACTAAAATGTAGCTTGTGGAAGTTGGTTAGATCTTACTGAAAGAAAGAAACTCAATCCCCCTGGAATTCAACTCTGTTTAGAAACGTGAAAATCTGTTTTTGGAGATTTTAAAATGCATTTTGAGTTAGGGATATTTGAGTAGATGATTTTGATAGATGTCAAATGTTGATAAGAATAACATGCATAACACACGTGGTAGGTGTGCAGAAAGCTAAGAGGGGAACTTGACATTGTTGTACGGCTCTTGAAAGGAAGTAGAGTTTTGGAGATACTTTGCAATGTTGTGATGTGATGCTGTTATTTAACGGCTGGACATTGACTGCTCTCACTTCACTTATGTTTGGAAAGAGGCTTGAATAGACCCAAGTAAAGCTCAGTTGCAGACTGTTATCTGAATGTTAGTGATATAGATTTAAATGTTATAAAACAAATATCTGGCTAAATTTCACCCAGGTGGTGTCAGTTTTTGACAGCAAAGAGCCTGCTGGAGAAAGCCCCCTGCCAGAAAATTCACTAGGAACAGAAAACACTTGTGATCTCTCCTCTGCTGAGGGTCATAGGTGACTGGCTTAACCCAAAAGTTGGGGGTAGTGGGAGCTGACTCAACACATCTCCGTATGGCCTCTAGGGAGCCCTGGTGGTATTAAAACTTCCCTATCTCTGAAGAAACCCTGAAAGGACAGGACGCAACATCACCTGCCCTTCCGTGGGGTCAATGCCAGCCCTGTATTAGTGCAAACGGGCCTCCTGGCCTACCTTGTGCCTCCCTGCACAGAGTTGTGTGAATCAGGCCTATTAAACAGATTTTAGCTAATTCCTGGGTAGAGTGACACTTTTTAAAAATAAATTTGGCCTTTTATCATATTAACATCTTGTTTTTAATAACTCTGTTCCACATCCTTACATTCATATTTTTGAAATGCTTGAAAAGCAACTAATTGCTTATAGACAGGTTTCAGAGTAACAGCCGTGTTAGTCTGTATTCGCAGAAAGAAAAGGAGTACTTGTGGCACCTTAGAGACTAACGAATTTATTTGAGCATGAGCTTTCGTGAGCTACAGCTCACTTCATCAGATGCATACCGTGGAAACTGCAGCAGACTCTATATATACACAGAGAATATGAAACAATACCTCCTCCCACCCCACTGTCCTGCTGGTAATAGCTTATCTAAAAGCCATTTCCAGCACAAATCCAGGTTTTCTCAATTGTGCCCACATATCTATTCAGGGGACACCATCACAGGGCCTAATAACATCAGCCACACTATCAGAGGCTCGTTCACCTGCACATCCACCAATGTGATTTATGCCATCATGTGCCAGCAATGCCCCTCTGCCATGTACATTGGTCAAACTGGACAGTCTCTACGTAAAAGAATAAATGGACACAAATCAGATGTCAAGAATTATAACATTCATAAACCAGTCGGAGAACACTTCAATCTCTCTGGTCACGCAATCACAGACATGAAGGTCGCTATCTTAAAACAAAAAAACTTCAAATCCAGACTCCAGCGAGAAACTGCTGAATTGGAATTCATTTGCAAATTGGATACTATTAATTTAGGCTTAAATAGAGACTGGGAGTGGCTAAGTCATTATGCAAGGTAGCCTATTTCCTCTTGTTTTTTCCTACCCCCCCCCCCGATGTTCTGGTTTAACTTGGATTTAAACTTGGAGAGTGGCCAGTTTGGATGAGCTATTACCAGCAGGAGAGTGAGTTTGTGTGTGTATGGGGGTGGGTTTTTGGAGGGGGGTGAGGGAGTGAGAGAACCTGGATTTGTGCAGGAAATGGCCTAACTTCATTATCATGCACATTGTGTAAAGAGTTGTCACTTTGGATGGGCTATCACCAGCAGGAGAGTGAATTTGTGTGGGGGGGTGGAGGGTGAGAAAACCTGGATTTGTGCTGGAAATGGCTTTTAGATAAGCTATTACCAGCAGGACAGTGGGGTGGGAGGAGGTATTGTTTCATATTCTCTGTGTATATATAGAGTCTGCTGCAGTTTCCACGGTATGCATCTGATGAAGTGAGCTGTAGCTCACGAAAGCTCATGCTCAAATAAATTCGTTAGTCTCTAAGGTGCCACAAGTACTCCTTTTCTAATTGCTTATAGATACCTGATGAAACAGATGGTAACATATGCTGATCACACCTACTGACACAGCATATAAAGGATATTAGTGTGAAAAATCCCATGCAGAGACTGGCAAATCCTAAACAAAGCTTTAAAATTTTAATGGTTTTAAAGAAGAAATCACGTACCCTGCTGCAGGTTTTTCAGCTGCCACTGTGCACATGGTTATATCTCCAGCCCACTTGTTGTCCTGTTTGGGGAAGGAGGCTTCCTCCCTCTTTTATGCCAAAGACTTTGTTACCCAAGCAGTACCTGCTCCTTTCTCCACCCATTTGAAAGGTTAGTGCATCTCCTCTAAATGCAACAGCCAAATACCTGACCTAACCCTTCCAATGCCTAATTCAGGAGTCTTGAAGTATTCTAATGGCACTTCTGTCAAAACAGAGAATCTGAAGTAAAAGCTAAATACGAAAATAAATGTACCTAGACAGTACAGAAACTGATGATGTAGCATTTGATTAATTCAGGTTCTTTTACTCAGTAGCTCCTTGAAATTTGTTATAGGAAATGAGATTGAGTCACATATCTAGATACATGAAGACTTTTAGTATCCAAATAGAAGCAACTATAATTGCAACCATAGTAAAATAAGATAAATATAGCAGAATGGCCTTCTGCATTGTGCATATCACAACTTTATGGAAACCATCAGGTGTGAGGATGGAAAGAATTGGCAGAAGGACGGTAAGTGGGATTGACACTGTCATCCTAATTTCCCAGCTAAGGGGTTGGTCTGACAATTTTTTACAACCATTTTACTTCAAGCCCCCACACATCTGGGACCATATTTGATTGGGTTTCAGCCTCCAGCCCACATCTGTTACACTGGGGAACAGTAATGAAGGTCTTGTCTGGTCGTGGAAGTTATTTACATCAGTACATTTCAAAACATAAATCTGGTTTCACTTCATGATTATGTGTGCCAAAAAGCCCCTAAAATCTGTTAATTTAAGATCAGTTTGTTATATTGTATTTTCTCACAAGATACATATTGCTAAATCTTTTAGCCCTAGGTCAAACACTTAGGTCTGGTCCACACGAGAAAATTAGATCGGTTAAATCACCTCAGTCAGAGATGTGAAAAATCTACAACCCTGAGCTGCATAGTTAAACTAATCCAAGTCCCCGTGTAGACAGCACTAGGTCAATGGAAGCATTCAGCTGTTGACCTAGCTACTGCCTCTTGGGCAGGTAGATTACCTACACTGCCAGTGTCTACACTGAAGTGCTACAGCGATGCAGCTGTGCCGCTGTAGCGTTTTAAGTGTAGACAAGCCCCAAGGCTAACTAGTCAGGTCTTATGCTAACTGCTGGGCCCTGTTAGGCCTCAAGCTTATTGAAAGCCTATTTTCAATTTTATTTTACATCTTCTGTTCCTGTGCATTGTAGCTTTAATTGTTTTTATGATCATTTCCTTAAGCACTTTAGCGTTTCCTAACATATAGCTTATAGTTTGATCCCAGGTCCGAACCTCTCAAGATCTGGTCGGGGGTCAATAGGCAGACTCTCTTTAGAAGGGAACCAGTAGGAGACAAATGGGATGAAGTCAAGAAGACAGCACAAGAATCCTGAGCAGCCATTTTGCTATTCTGGGCCTAGAAGAGAGGGTGGGAAAGGAGGGGCTGAAAAGCAAGGTGGCAAGTAGCAGTAAGTGTTACTGTTGTAGACTGTTTTATTGTGGACAGAACTTGCTCTATAGATTGTAGTGTGAGAACAGCTGCTAGTTAAAAACAGACTGGTGTGCTTCAGAGGTTTTGTTTATCTTCATTGTTCTAATTCAGTGAAATGCAAAGTGGGAACAGCACAAATATTGAAAAATAAATAAGTCTATTTAAAAGTTCTTCCAGTTCTTATACTAACTGGGACACACACAAATTTAAGGGCTTGTTTATTTACTGGTGTAGTTATGTCAGAACAACACCCCCTGTGGATATGCCTTTTAAAGAAGTATAATCTAAATCAGAAAAAGGCACTTTCTAATTATAAAGTAAGTATATCTTCATGGGAAATTATAGCAGTAAATTTCTTTTTTATGTAGACAAGCCCTAAGCGTCCTTTTAACTGCTATAACATTACCAGAGTAAACGTTCTAGTGTGACTGGGAAGATACTGACTACTCTAAGCCCATTGGGACAAGTAGTGAATTACAGTTGAAAGCAATTAATTATTTTGCTCACAACTTTAATTTTTCAACTGATCACTGCCAGCACATCTAGAAAAGATAAAACCTCTCATTGTTTCTTACATTTGGCTTCCAGGTGAGGTGCTTCAGTTTCAGTGCCCCAACTCATAGTCCTAGTGAAGTACACTGAAGGTTGGCACATGATTCCAACACTGGAGTTGGATGTAAATGGAGATGACTTAATTGTCATTAATATGCACATCTGTTGCACCAGTTAAGCGTGCCTTTGTGGAAGGGGGGAGGGGTTCTGGCGGCGGAATGGTAGATGGCTTTGTCCACATTTAGAGCATGCAGTGTTTTAAATTTTGAACACTTTTTCCACCCCTAAGTAAACCACCTACATTTTTCTGTAAAGCAGAGATTTTAACGCTGAAGTTACGCTTTTACAGGTGTTAAAAGCACCTGAGAAGGAAGGCTAAGCTGTTCTTGCTTTGCACATTTTTTTTCCCCGAAGTAAACATGTTGACCATTGGCTGTCACCCAAGCCTATTTTTTCTCTTTTGACTTGAGCTGAACACTTTACTTTTTCAGCCACTTGGATTGCAAAGCAGGAAAGTCGCTTCTCCATTGACTCTATTTCCTGTCAAGCAGCAGTAAAAATAAATAGGGAGTGAGGATGTAATGCAATTCCCAAGTTTATTACAGCTTTTTTGAATTAGACACTTCCACTTACCTGTACACTTGGCTCTGATCCTTTTCCCTGAAGAAACAGGCGGCTGTCTCTCTGCTAGCCCTGGGAGGAGTCCTCCCGCAGGAGTGATGACTGACCGCTTCTGAGCTCTTATTGCTGCAGTCCCCAAATACTAACATAACTAGCTTTTTCTTCCCCCCCCAAATTCCATTCCATCCTTATTTTTTCTCCCCCACGATCTTTCAGTCCACCTCTACTGATTTTCTTCCTCTTATACTGTATCTCCAGCTTCCAGTAGCCAACTTGGCTCAGAGCCACAAAAAAGCTGTACTCCTTGAGCTGGACTCCAGCAGCAGTGAAACAGACTGTGCAAGGAGAGGTGTATGTGCAAAAAGGTGAAGTGCATCACATAGGTTATACTAAAAAGAAGAATGCTGATCACTGCTTCTCCAACAGCTGCTCAGCCCAGTGCACTGTTCCCTAACACATCCTCCAATTCCCTTGGTCAGCAAACAGTTATGATCTGCTGGTTAGCCTGCTCTTCGAGCCCTCCAAAATAAATCTACAGTTTTTGTCCCATGTGACAGATGGTTCCTCTGTGTGCCCATTTTCTTCTCCTTTGAAGTGGGTGGCTGATGGCAGATTCATTTGATTTCTTTGACTGACTGTTCTGTAGGTGTGTCTGCGTTCTAAAAATGCAAATGCACATGCTTGAAAAGGGACTGTCGATACAGCCACAATCCATCCAGAAAATGTATATAGTTAAAGAAGAAGCCATGAGAGGTATTCTGCTTAGACCACAAACTGTATGTACTGAGTTAAAGGCCTGATAGCGCAGATGGAATTTGGGCATACTACTCCAGGTTGGTAGCCACCTTGTGGATGGAGATGGAATGTGCCTCAGTAAAAGACAATTGTGAAGCTACTACCGGGCCCTGCACTAATCTTTGCCAGACCTTACAAGCTGGATTTCAGAGTTTCAGCTGAGAAAGTCTTTGGCACAGAGCTTCTTCCTGGTGAGGTTTCCCCTTTAAACTTCACACTGATCCTATAGTCAGCCTTTGAGTTTTCTTTATCTGTTTTTTCTTTCATTTCTGTCTTGCTGCTGGCTACTTCCCAAGTATAAGGGTTCATAGCCATACCTGCTTGTTGGAAAGATAATCTTACCTCTCAACTTTTAATGAAGCACTTTCACTGACTTAGCTCTCCCTTTTTATGGGGGATATGTGGAAAACCAAAATCACTTTTCTTCCTGGAAGACTCACTGCCTTTTCTGAAGGGTTTTTGTATAGTTCATTTTTTGTGTTCAATTTTATCAGCATTAGTATGTTAAAAATTGTAGCTTTTGAGAAAATGCTTTATCAAGGAGACTATAGGGCCTGCTTTTATACTGTAATCACCTCCATCATTGCAGGGAAAGGTAGCTGATCAGGGTGCAAGGTTGGGTAGCTATACTTTATTCTAAGAAAAAATACCAAGACAGTTTCCTTTTTCAGAGCATACATTGTGCAGATACAAGCAGCATGTGTGTCACTGGCATTAATGTTACCTGGTTTTAATACTCCCTGAAGCATGTTTTCATGCTTGCAATTGCAAAGGGAACTAGGAGAAGGATAAATTCAGGATTCTAAGGCTCTACGTTACCAGCCTCTGTTTTGGTAGCCATGGTTACTAGCAAAATACAGGTTGAGAGAACTTCTGGAGGGTTGCCCTTTTTATCCTTCCCTTCTAGGGTTCTTATTACTGAGATTCATGTCCGGAGAGTTGTGGATGTCTAGATCCTGCTCTTTTGACTGACAGGCTGATAATGCATTAAATAAACCAGGCCGGGGGGAACAGGTCCAGCAGTTCCTGTACCAGACCGTGAGTATAGAGTCTTGGAGAGAGAGGTTCTGCTTCCATCTTCTCTGCCAGGATGAAACACAACTGACATTAGCCTTGACTGAATAACAGGATCCTAAACATAAGACATACTGCCCTTGCATCTTCCTATTGCACATCCAGTGCAACACTGGCTATGATGAATCTCTGATTTAGTTCATACCGTAATAGTCGTAGGGTGATGAATTACAACTTATTCCTTTTAAAAACAATTGCTGAACATTTGTGAGATTTAAAAAAAGAAAAAAAAAAATAGTTGGGAACCCAAATATCTTTGAAATCCATTTTCTTAGGCAATAGGAAGCTTCCCTCAGAAACTTTCAAAACTCAAGAAAGAGCCATGTTCATAACAGGTTAGTAAATTAGTGTATTCAGTACACTCAAGTGTAAATTTGTCTTCATTACTTTCCTGGGGTGGAGGGAAAGTAAAACTTGTGCTTGTGAAAGCTTGTGACTGAGCACACCAGACAGAGTGCAGTCCCTTCAGTGCCATTTTTCAGCCCTTCATCTCTGTTAGGCAGCTTGCCACTCATGCTAAATTGTCATTATTTGTTTACATTACAGAACCTATCAAGCTCATTTTCACTTGTAACTTAAATCAGGATTTCAGCCCAAATCTTCAGGGCTGAAAAAGTAACATAACATACTAGTCTCCGTAGCGCAATATAACTTCTCTGCATTTTTTCCCCCCAATCGTTGCTAATTTCCGAGATCCCTTGAGTAAATCAGCCTGCTTCTCCTGTCTGATTCATTCAGTGCCATTATGACATGTTTAACATCATCATCACTCTGTAATTAGTGAGTTATATTTAAAGAATGGGTTGTGACACTTCTGAATGAATCAGATAGGTGGAAAAAATGGATTTTATAAAAGGAGGCGCATCTGTTGCTTACTGTTTTGCTCACAGCTTTGGGAAATGATATATAGCTTTAAAAAGGCACAGTGGAAAAAGGTATAGACCAAACTTAAAGTTAATTTGTTCCAAAGCTTGTGTTTGAAAACAAAAATCAGTATTGTTTTTTATCATGGCTGTAGGAGTTTAGGCCAGAAGGGACCAGTAGATCGTCTAGTCTGACCTTTTGGATATCACAGGACACCAACACCACCCAGCAGCCAAACACTAAACCCAACAACTGAAACGAAACCAAAATATTAAAGCCTTCAGGAGACTAGACTCTTCTGTGCCTCAGACAGAAAATAGGAGGGACCAAGGTGCGTCAGTGTTCGAGGTTCCTGCAATGGCAGGAAAATGATTAAATGAGACACCCAGATAATCCTGGCAAGTGACCCACATCCACAGGCTGCCGAGGAAGGCAAAAAAAACAAACAAACCCAAGGTCACTGCCAATCAAACCTGGGGGAAAAATCCTTCCTGACCTCACATATGGCGATCAGTTGGACCCTGAGTATGTGAGCAAGAACCAGCCAGCCAAGCACCGAATGAATGTGCTCGATGCCACTTCAGAGTCCTGGCCCTTGCCACGCAATGTTTCTTCTCCAGTTGTGGCCATCCCTGATTCTTTACAGGAAGGAGATTTAAATAAAACGAAACACTGCCAAAATACATTGGGTGGGGGTGAGGGATATCCCTTCCTGACTCCTGCCAGTGGCTGGCTGAAAGCCTAAAGCATGAGCTTTAGGAACACAGACATAAATTGGAAGTGAGCCCCAGGATTGCTGAACCCTTCCTCCAACCATCACAGGCAACCTGGTCAGACAATCTCACTCAATTTGTCCAGCGTGCTCTCAAAACCAGTTAAGTTGTTTGCACCCACAGCTCCTATTAGGAGGCTGTTCAAGAATAACACCCTTCTGAAGGTTAGAAACCTCCCAATTTCCAGCCTGAACTTTGTTCATGGACATTTTATATCCATTTGTGCTTGTGCCAACATTGTCGTCTAGCTTAAATAGCTCTTCACTATCCCTAAAATTACCCCCAATACATGTATAGAGAGCAAATATATCCCTTCTCAGCCTTTTTTGCTCGTCTAAACAAGCTAAGCTCTTCCAGTCTCCTCTCATAAGACAGCCTCCATTCCCCTGATCATCCCAGTAGCTCTTGTCTGCAACTATTCCAGTTTAAATTAGTCTTGAACATGGGTGACCAGAATTGTACAGAGTATTCCAGATAAGGTCTTACCACTGCCTTGTCCAATGGCATTAATGCTTCTTTATCTGTATTGGAAATGCCTCGCTAATACATCCTAGGATTGTATTTGCCTTTTTCATAGCTGTATCACACTGATGGCTCATAGTCGTCCTCTGATCAACCCATACACCCAGGTCTATCTCCTCCTCTGTTGCCTCCAGCTGTATTGCCTCTGTTCCTCCATGGAGCCGCTGCTGGCCACAGCTGCTCAGGACCACAAACCTCCTTATCAGCACAGAGCCATGTAGGGGCTGATGTCAAGGTGTCCCTCCCATCATGCACCCGGGTGGGCAGAGCACACCCTTTGTCCCACACTCCTGCCCCCTGAGAGTGTCCAGGGGAGAGGTCAGGACAAGGTTTGTGGTTGCTGGCCAAAACCTTTTTTAAAAAGACTAAGTATCTGGCTGAAAATAGTTTGTAGGCAAAGATTTCTGTGCAGTGTTTGAAACCCAAACATTGGAGCAATAGGACACTGAAAGTGAAATGAATTAAAGGTAGTAGAATAGATGGGTTTTTTTAATTGTCTATGCTTAGAGAAATGCAGAAAGTAAAGCACATAAGTAGTTACCAACTACATTAAATTTCTTTACATTCTTTCATTTGTAATCAGCGTTGTCATTATCTGGGTACTCAGGCTACTTGTGGGCTAGTTTTTAAGTGGCTTTAAGCTATTAATGCAGTAGGAATCTGGCAACCTGGAGTTCATTCACAAAACATTATGCGCTAGTTGGGCCTCTGCTGCCGATGCGGGGTCTACAGTTCAAGTATCTTTTCTGACTTCATATGTGCACCTCCCTTCTGGTCTGAATACTGTTTGTCTGCCACCCATGTATGGAATACACATAGGGACCAGCACCCAAAGAAGAAATGGAAGTTCCTTACATCTAATTAAAAGCTTTTCGAGTTGTGTGGTATCTATCTGTATTCTGCTCCGCCTTCCTCTCTGTTTTGGGTCTTACTGGATTTGCAGTAAGAAGAGGTATTCTTAAATATACAATGTTAGCTACTCTCTAGTCTTATATCTCCGCCCCTGAATAGATCATCATCACTCCCATAACCGCATTGGTCATTGGGGCACCATCATTGATGAGCAATCAACTAATTGTCTCCACCCCTGATGATTGTCTGTCAGAGCTTGGGTCTTTGCGAAGTCCATTCCTGTCCACTCTTTTATGTTGTCAGTCCATCTCTTCTTCCATCTACCTCTTATCTTCCCCTGTACTGTCCCATGGAAGAGGATCTTGGATAGGCCAGATCTTGTTACATGGCTGAACCACTTCAGCTTGCGCTTCTTCACGATCATCAGGAAATCTTCATGTGACCCAGCGCATTGGGTGATGATGTTGTGGACCTCTTCGTTAGTAACATAGTCAAAGTAGGAGAAGTCCAGGATTTTGCGGAAGTATCTCATCTCTACTACCTGTATTTTCCATTCAAGTTCTACTGGAAGGGTCCATGTGTCGCACACATATAGAAAAATAGAGATGACCAATGCATGCAGCAGTTTCAGTTTGGATTGCAGGGAGATGTTCTTATTCCTCCAAATTGGCTTTAGCTTTGCTGCTGTTTGCGCGGTTCTTGCCAGAATTTCTGCCTGTGATGATTGCCCACAAATACTTGAACTGTTTCACTCTCTCTAGCTCTTGTCCACTGACAGTGATATGTGAGCTGATCCTGTCACATTTGTTTTGATCAGCTTGGTTTTCTCTACACTGATTTCCACGCTGTATTTTGCGGAGGTTTCATCCATCGTTTCACAAGGTAGGTAAGTTCATCTTCGCTGCCTGCCAGGCCATCAATGTCATCGGCGAACCAAAGATTTGAGATTGTTCGCCCCCACCTCCCCAATGCTGACTGATCTCCTGAATAGATAGACTTAGTAAAAACCTTGTTACTGGGCTAGGAATCTCATATGCCAATTCATTCAGTATTCTGGGATGGAAATTATCTCCTTCCCCCTCACCCACCCCCACTTAGGTGCATTAAGCTAAATTTTTTTCTTTAGTGTCATATGTAGTCATTTCCATTTCTCTTCTTGGCGTCTGGTGGCAGTATGGTGGGATAATGTTTCCAACTAGTGTCCCTAAAATATGGGTAATAAAACTTTGAGACAATGCTGAATCAAGGAAAGGTTCTAAGATCAGTGTTTCTTACTGAAGTTTCAGAGGGTTTTTACTCTTGAAATTGACTGAATAGCTTGTGTAATATGTACTCTATAGTCTCTCTTTATACTCTATATTCAGCAAATTCCAACAGCTTAATTTTTGAAGTCACATTGTTTTTTTTCCTGAATAGATGGAAGTAATTAGAAGGCAGGCTTGAAGAAGCCTCTAGGGGGTTGATTCAAGAAGTGGGAGCAGTTTTGGGAGAGGTAGCAGATAAAACCGCATGAACAAACTTTCTGCCTTTTCATTTTTGGACTATCAAGGTCTTGTACAGTTAATTCCTAGAACAATTAGGCTGCTGTAAGATTTATTGGGTGGATACAGAGTAGATTTTCTTTTAATTCATCAAATTCACAGATAATGTGTAGTTCTAATTCTGGAAAATTTCACCTTTCCTGGCGCATTTCATTCCCTTCGTCAGTGTTCTGGCCAAGGTATTTAGGAAACACTTCAGATGTGTCAAGCACACCCTATCCCATCTAAAATATACCACTTCTGCTGTTACTCCTGAGGGAATTCTGCGCCAGTGCGTGCATGCAGAATTCACGTCCCTCCACAGATTTCTTTGCTTCCCCGTCGTTTTCTGCAGGAATGCAAAGTGAAGCTGCAAGCATGGTCACAGGCCCCCTCCCCAATCACAGCAGGCACCTTGTTTCCGGCACCTGGAACAACCAGTGGAGAGATTAATCACCCCATATGGATGGGGCTGGGGATGCCCAGAGGCAAGGCATGTGGGGTCATGTGCCACTGCTTGTCCCCCCCCACTCCCTATTCCCGTGAGCACAGCTCACTGACTCTGCCTGGGTCCTGGTGCCAGTCATCTTCCCCATTGTGCTGGATGCCCTGTTTTCTGTACAATGGTGAGTGCCCGGGCGTCCCCACTGCAGCAGCTGGGGCTCTCCTGTTTAGCAGACCCACTGGACCCCGAGTCCACTGAGCCCCAAACAGCTGCACCTGGACTCCCCAAGCCTTACTACCCCAGCACCTGGACCACCCCACTGAAACCCCATACGACCCCCCACTGAAGGTAACTGGGGCTCACCTGGACCCTCCTGCAGAGTCCCATTGCCCCTGCACCCAGAACCCCCCAATGAGCCCCTGTGCATCCAGATCTCTCACTGAGCTGCCTGCATCCAGATTGCCCCACACCTGGATCCCCCCACTAAGCCTCCACACTTGGATCCTGCTGGGCTGAGCCTGCCTGCTCACACCGGAATGACTGACTGAATGTAACTTACTGATTTAACTGCATGAAATAAGAGTAAATTTTGAACATGTAACACATTTTACAGGTTATCAATGCTGCATTGGCTCTGGCTGCCAAACCACAAAGTAAACTAGCGCAAGAAAACATGGATCTCTTCAAAGAACAATGGGAAAAGCAAGTCCGTGTATTGACAGATGCTGTAGATGACATTACTTCCATCGATGACTTCCTGGCTGTTTCAGGTAACAACAAGGTTTCCTACTTGCAAACTAAACACAAACTAATAGGCGCAGTAAATGGCACTCACATAAGACAACGTTTGTCAAATGAAATTCTTTATCCCATCATGATAAATTGGAATTCTGTTTTGAAAGAGTTCAGTAAATGTATTCCTTATTTACCAGATTTCTCAAATACTTGCTGAGGCATTTGTCTACAATAACGAAACTAAAATCCATAATTCACCAGTGTAGCTCTACCAGCCGTTACAGTATAGATATAATGCAGGCATTTTTAACTCCATGTAAACACCTGAGTCCTGACTACTATAATTTCAACTGTTGCTGCTACCAGTGGAGAATTAGGGACCCAGTTTTCCTTGTACAAACAGACTGAGCATCTCAAATGCTGTGAAAGTACCAGTATTCAAAAGATGTTCATGGAGGTAAGTTATGTAGGAACTATAGGAGAGAACTTGAAGTTCTAATTTAAAAGGGAGTTAACAATAAATATGTTTGAATTCTGACGTCCTATACTTTTAATACCAACTTTGTCTTTGGGATGAGCTCATAGTCGCTTGCAAGGCAGTTGAATACCATGGGGTTCTACATCTTACATCTTCATGGTTGTTACAGTATTGGTAGTTGAAATTGCACAGCAATAGAGGTGCATAGTTCTGGGTAAGTATACTCGTTTTAAGCATAATAAGTAATTGATGGTCTCATGTTTATGGCCTGTTTGGAATATGGCAGTGAATATAAACAAATTGTAAAAATTTTCAGGGCTGTGCGGCATCCTCTTTTATAAGGCCTCCCAGCATGTGTCTGTTGTAAATGTGCTTGGAAAAGTTCTCAAACTGCAGAAACAGTTGACTATGGCCTACTCCCTCCCACCATCTCACCCCAAGAGAGGCACTGGTATTAAACTATAGGAGAAGCAGACTATATTGTTAGCCCACTGAGTTTAATTACTCTGAAAGATTTCAGGGTCTTGTTGCTGGTCTTGGTGAGTCACTAGAAATGTGAAGTACCTTTCTCAGGAGCAGTGACTGTCTGAACAAAGAGAAACAGATTACCTCAAATATGCTCTTAGCACAGAATGTCTTTGAAATACTGGAACTTGAGGGTATTGAGAGCATTCAGCAAATGGACCTTGTATTTGTATTCAATGAATTCTTAAGGAGATAGATTTGATTTGCAGCAAAGTGATAAGACTTTAAATTTTATTTTAACTTTGACAAACTTTCCATATAAAAGCAATTTACTTTATCTGTTTACACTTTCCAGCTTACATACTAGCTAACATTTCAAACCATTTTGGATAAATTAGTGATGGGGGTGGTTTATTTGGGGTCATTAAATCATTACAAAAAGTCTTTTGGTAATAGACATAAACTGAATGTAAAAGGACTGTAATACAGTGTATCTAGCAGGGCAGTTAATTGTTCTGCTCAGTGTGAAGCTGGTGCACTAAATAGGAGATTGGCTAAACTGGGTAGGATACTAAACTGGGAGGAGTAGTAGATACGCTGGAGGGGAGGGATAGGATACAGAAGGACCTAGACAAATTGGAGGATTGGGCCAAAAGAAATCTGATGAGGTTCAATAAGGATAAGTGCAGGGTCCTGCACTTAGGACGGAAGAATCCAATGCACCGCTACAGACTAGGGACCGAATGGCTAGGCAGCAGTTCTGCGGAAAAGGACCTAGGGGTGACAGTGGACGAGAAGCTGGATATGAGTCAGCAGTGTGCCCTTGTTGCCAAGAAGGCCAATGGCATTTTGGGATGTATAAGTAGGGGCATAGCGAGCAGATCGAGGGACGTGATCGTCCCCCTCTATTCGACATTGGTGAGGCCTCATCTGGAGTACTGTGTCCAGTTTTGGGCCCCACACTACAAGAAGGATGTGGATAAACTGGAGAGAGTCCAGCGAAGGGCAACAAAAATGATTAGGGGTCTAGAACACATGACTTATGAGGAGAGGCTGAGGGAGCTGGGATTGTTTAGCCTGCAGAAGAGAAGAATGAGGGGGGATTTGATAGCTGCTTTCAACTACCTGAAAGGGGGTTCCAAAGAGGATGGCTCTAGACTGTTCTCAATGGTAGCAGATGACAGAACGAGGAGTAATGGTCTCAAGTTGCAGTGGGGGAGGTTTAGATTGGATATTAGGAAAAACTTTTTCACTAAGAGGGTGGTGAAACACTGGAATGAGTTGCCTAGGGAGGTGGTGGAATCTCCTTCCTTGGAAGTTTTTAAGGTCAGGCTTGACAAAGCCCTGGCTGGGATGATTTAACTGGGAATTGGTCCTGCTTTGAGCAGGGGGTTGGACTAGATGACCTTCAGGGGTCCCTTCCAACCCTGATATTCTATGATTCTATGATTCTAAGTGTTCATTTCAGTTAGCAAAAGAGTGGAGCACAGAAGCAAGTGGATACTTAACTCACCAATACTCCCAAGTACTTTACTTTATATGAAGACAACTAATTTTGTTGCCACTATGCTATGTTCTTATCCAGCTGGAAAATAACCAACAGCTCAAGATCATCTTGGCTATCAACACCAACCCGTGCCTGGGAACACCCTCTGCATCGGGGTTCCACTGGGCACCTTGCATTTCTGTAACTGTTGTCACAGAGCAATGAAGTCACATCATTCACTTAGTTCACTAAGGTTAATGTCACCATAGAGGCTTTAAGTGGTGTCTGGCATAATTTTTTTCATTGAGGAACTCTGAGGAGTAAACAGTGTAGATTTTGTTCTGATATTGCTGCTTTTTCTAGTGGTTTCACTTCCAAGCTCTCTGTCTCTATTGCTTTAAATATTTGTATTACATTTTATCTTTGCCGGCTTTTCTGTACCTCCTATCTGTTCACTGAATTATCAAATTACTAATGAACACACTTTGCACTCTTACGGCCAAATTCTGCCCTCAACTGAACTTGTGCAACCCCAGTTGTTAGTGAAATAACCTAGTATAAGTGAAGCAGAATTTTGCTCATGGTGCTTCAAGAACCTCTTGAAATGTGATACCTGGCCTTGCTAATCTTATATAAGCTTAATTATTGTTCCAGTGGCTCCACTTGAAAAGTGTAGACCACTGCGCCACTGTAGCGGTTCAGTTGGAGGCACTGTCTATGCTGACAGGAGGGGTAGGTAATCAGTTTAGGTAATCCACCTCCCCGAGAGGTGGTAGGTAGTTAGGTCGATGGAAGAATTACAAAGGGATCTCTCAAAACTGCGTGACTGGGCAACAGAATGACTAAAATTCAGTGTTGATAAATGCAAAGTAACACACATTGGAAAACATAATCCCACCTATTCATACAAAATAATGAGATTTAAATTAGCTGTTCCACTCAAGAAAGAAATCTTGGAGTCACTGTGAATAGTTCTTTGAAAACATCCACTCAATGTGCAGCGACAGTCAAAAAAGCTAGCAACGTTAGGAACCATTAGGAAGGGGCTAGATAATAGGACAGAAAATATCATAGTGCCAATCTATAAATCTAAGTATGCCCACACCTTGAATACTTTGTGCAGTTCTAATCGTCCCAACTAAAAATAAATTAAATATATATATAGGGATTGGAAAAAGTACAGAAAGAGAGGCAACAAAAATGATTGGGGGTCTGAAACAACTTCCATAAAAAGTCCAATTGTTCATCTTAGGGGGAGAAAAAGACAACTAAGGGGGAAAGTGATAGAGGCCTATAAAATCATAAAGGGATAGAGGGAGAAAGTAAATAAGGAAGTTTACCCCTTATAACAGAAAAACCAAGGATCACCCAAAGAAATTAATAGGCAGCCGGGTTAAAACAAACAAAAAGCAGTACTACTTCACACAACGCATAGTCACCCTGTGGAACTTGTTGCCAGGAAATATTCTGAATGCTAAATCTATAACTGGGTTCAAAAAAATAACTAGATAAGTTCCTGGAGGATAGGTCCATCAGTGGCTGTTGGCTAAGATGGTCAGGGATACAACCCCATTCTGTGGGTGTCCCTAGCCGAAGGGTGGGCAAACTACAGCCCGCAGGACCATCCTGCCCGGCTCCTGGCCAGGGAGGCAGGGCTGCCCAGAGGATTCAGGGGGCCTGGCGCAAAGCAATTTCGGGGGCCCTTTAATTAAGGACCTTTTTAATTTTTACTCACCTGGCGGCGCTCCAGGTCTTCAGCGACGGGTCCTTCATTCGCTCCAGGTGTGTTCGGCAGCACTGAAGGACCCATCGCCGAAGACCTGGAGTGCCTCTGGGTGAGTAAAAGCACCGCAGTGGGTGGTGCCTTTTTTGTGATCGCTGCCCCTGTTTGGTCCACCTGGCTACGCCACTGGCCCTTCCATAAAAAAAAGTTGTAATACTACAGAATACTATTTTCTCCTGGGGGCCCCTGCTAGTTCGGTGTTTCAGAGCTAGTTATTTTTCTGGCTAGCAGCACAATGTTCAAATGTTAAGGCTAGGTAGAAACGGCACAAGTGTACAAAACTGACATCTAACAATATCCAAACATTAGAGCTAAGACTCTCAGATCTGGGTATCCAAATTTTAGGCAGTTTTGAAAATCTCAGCCTAGGCTTTTATAACTTACTCCTGGAGGAATTCTGAGCCACTGTGCATGTGCAGAATTCATGTCACCCACAGATTTCTTTGCTTCTATGCAGAAAATGACAGGCAAGCAAAGGTAAGCTGTAAGAGTGGTCATATGCCCGCTCCCCAACAGCGGGGGCACCTTGTTTCTGGTTTCCAGAGCAGCCGCAGAGGGGTAAATCACTGCAGAGGGGCTGGGGATGCCCCTGGGTGTAGTTGGGGGGGCATTGTGTCCCCAGAGGCGAGGTGTGGGAGGGTACATGTGGCTCCCCGCCACCCCCAAATTTCTGTGAGCGCAGAGCTGCCTCACAGCTCTGTCTCACTGACTCTGCCTGGGTCCTATTGCTAGTTGTCTTTCCAGTGTGTGTGCTGGGCACCCTGTATTCTGTACAATAGTGAGTGCCTGCGATGGGGCAGGGCAAGTGGGGTCGGGGGGAGGAAGAGGGATGGAATAGGGAAGGGGGATGTGGGAGTGATGGCGATTGGGGGGAAGCGGTAACCCAGCATGTGGCGGCCTTTTGGCAGCAGGTGGGGCTCCCCCGTTAAGCTGGCCCATCGAACCCCCCCCAACTCGATCCGCCAGAACCTGAACCCCCACACCCCCAAACCCCAACCAGCTGCACCTGGACCCCACCCCGCCAAGCCTCACTTCCCCCTCATCCAGACTCCCCTGCTGAGCCCCAGCCACCTTTACCTGGACCCCCTGCAGAGCCCCAGTGCATCCAGATCCCTCACTGAGCCATATTCAGCCAGATTGCCCCACGCTTGGATCCTACTGGGCTGAGCCTGCCTGCCTGCACCTGGTGCAGAGGAGCAGGGCCCCAGGGTGTTTCTGGGGCAGGCCCAGCCCTTGCACTGTGTCATGGGTGCAGCATCACTGCTGAGTCCCTGTCCGGGGGGAGGGAGAGCTCAGGAAGGGCTGTAAGATGATCTCCCACCTCCATGCAGCCAGTAGCCTGTGCTTCCCATTGCCGCCTTGGAGCCTACACATTTATTGACAAATAAAATTTGCAGCATTTTGCAGAATTTTAATATACTGTATGCAGAATTTTTATTTTTGGGGTACAGAATTCCCTCAGGAGTAGTAACTGCATGTTTCACTATTGTTTTTTATATGAGCATTTTGTAACTTTCTCAATCGATAGTTAATCTCAGATTCCTTACTTTAAAAGCAAATACAAAAATCACAAAACTGGAGTACTTCCATTCTCTTATGAATCAGTGAATAATATCTACAGTAGAACTCCAGAGTTACAAACACCTCGGGAATGGAGGCTGTTCGTAATTCTGAACAAAACATTGTGGTGGTTCTTTCAAAAGTTTACAGCTAAACATTAATTTAGTTAACTTAATCTCAAAGTTATATTATGCAGAAGGAAAATGCTGCTTTTAACCACCTTAATTTAAATGAAACCAGCACAGAACCTGTTTCCTTACCTTATCAAATCTTTCTTTAAACTTTCCCTTTAGTTTACGTTTAACACAGTACTGTACTGTATTTGCTCTTTTTTTGGTTTCTGCTGCTGCCTGATTGTGTACTTCTGGTTCCAAATGAGGTGTGTGGTTGACTGATCAGTCCATAACTCTGGTATTCATAACTGAGGTTTTTGTTGAAAGAATGAAGGAGCCTGAAAGCGAGAACTTCCAGATACTGTTCCATTTGATTGTCTAATTTTAAAATGGGATGGGGATTAATCATTTGATGATCTTATGTAGTAAAATTGTGATTTGTATTGTAGACTTGTATAGCAGGATTGTCCAAAGCTAGTAATGTATACTAGAAACACCTCATCCTGTTAAGAGATCTTGATCCTGTTAGAAAATTAAAAGGGTTGGATGAGTCAGAGGCAAGATGGCTCATTATCCCATCTACATACAAGGCAAGTGGAAAGGGTGTGGACTAATGAGGAAGGAATCTCAGAACAGACAAGGCTAGGTAGACATGAGCTGAACTCTCAACTCTTGTGTTGATACAACCAAGCCCTAGGACTGGGATAAATTTGTATTCCACATAGTATGTGGACTAGGATTTTGACAACCAGTTTGGAGAGGCATCTGCCCATTGATTGCAACAAACTTGATTTAAAATATTGTTAATGCTTCAGAAAGTGTGGTTGGAGCTTATTTTAAAGAGAAGGTATTGAAGCTTCATCTGCTGAAAACTATCAGGGGTTATCCGTGTTAGTCTCTATCCACAAAAACGACGACGAGTTCGGTGGCATCTTAAAGACTAACAGATTTATTTGGGCATAAGCTTTCGTGGGTAAAAAATAACTTCAGATGCAGCTGAAAAACTGTATTTCGGGGGGGGGGGGTGTACGTACGTACATACATACACACACACACACGTCTAAATACTACTTCTTTTGCCACCAGAGAATCATATTTTAGAAGATGTAAACAAATGTGTCATTGCTCTCCAAGAAAAAGATGTTGATGGTTTAGACCGAACAGCTGGTGCAATTCGTGGACGTGCAGCTAGAGTCATTCATGTTGTCACTTCCGAAATGGATAACTATGAACCTGGAGTCTACACAGAAAAGGTGTTGGAAGCAACAAAGTTGTTGTCCAATACAGGTAGGAATATAAACAGTGCTCAATAGTGATGTATGGGTTCAAACGGCATACAACTACAATGGTAAATGGGTACAAACATATTCATGCAACTTACAAGAATAAGGTTTCAATTTCATAAAACCTGTGCAGAATTTCTGTTCAAAGTAGGGCTGTCAATTAATCACAGTTAACTCACACGATTAACTCAGAAAAATTAATCACGATTCAAAAAATGAATTGTGATTAATCACACTGTTAAACAATAGAATACCAATTGAAATTTATTAAATATTTTTGGATGTTTTTCTGCATTTTCAAATATATTGATTTCTATTACAACATAGAATACAAAGTGTACAGTGCTTCCTATATTATTATTATTACAAATATTTGGACTTTAAAAATGATAAAAGAAATGGTATTTTTCAGTTCACCTCATACAAGTACTGTAGTGCAATCTCTTGATCATGAAAGTGCAACTTACAAATATAGATTTTTTTGGCTATATAACTGCTCTCGAAAACAAAACAATGTAAAACTTTTTAGCACCTACAAGTCCGCTTAGTCCTACTTCTTGTTCAGCCAATTGCTAAGACAAACAAGTTTGCTTACATTTACAGGAGATGCTGCTGCTGCCTGCTTCTTATTTACAGTGTCACCTGAAAGTAAGAACAGGTGTTTGCATGGCACTTTTGTAGCCGGGCGTTGCAAGGTATTTATGTGCCAGATATGCTAAATATTTGTATGCCCCTTCATGCTTTGGCCGCCATTCCAGAGGATATGCTTCCATGCTGATGGTGCTCATTAAAAAATAACGCTTTAATTAAATTTCTGACTGATCTCCTTGTGGGGAGAACTGTAAGTCTCCTGCTCTGTTTTACCTGCATTCTGCCATATGTTTCATGTTATAGCAGTCTCAGATGATGACCAGCACGTGTTTGTTTTAAGAACACTTTCACAGCAAATTTGACAAAACGCAAAGATACCAATGTGAGATTTCTAAAAATAGCTACAACTCTCGACCCAACGTTTAAAATCAGAAGTGCCTTGCAAAATCCGAGAGGGACAAGGTATGGCACACGCTTTCAGAAGTCTTAGAAGAGCAACACTCAGATACGGAAACTACAGAACCTGAACCACCAAAAAGAAAATCAACCTTCTGCTGGTGACATCTGACTCATGATGATGAAAATGAACATACATCGGTCCGCTCTGCTTTGGATCATTATCAAGCAGAACCCATCATCAGCATGGACACATGTCCTATGGAATGGTAGTTGAAGATGAAGGAACATGTGAATCTTCAGCGCATCTGGCACGTAAATATCTTGCAATGTTGGCAAAACAGCGCCATGCAAACGCCTGTTCTCACTTTCAGGTGACATTGTAAACAAGAAGCGGGCAGCATTATCTCCTCCAAATTGTAACGAAGTTTGTTTGTCTGAGCGATTGGCTGAAGTTGGACTGAGTGGACTTTATTTTATTTTTCAATGCAGTTATTTTTTGTACGTAATTCCACATTTGTAAGTTCAACTTTCATGATAGAGATTGCACTACAGTACTTGTATGAGGTGAATTGAAAAATACTATTTCTTTTGTTTTTTACCGTGCAAATATATGTAATCAAGAATATATATAAAGTGAGCACTGTACACTTTGTGTTCTGTGTTGTAATTGAAATCAATATATTTGAAAATGTAGAAAACATCCAAAATGGTATTTCCATTATCGTTTAACAACTAGATTAATCACAATTAATTTTTTTTAATCACTTGACAGCCCCAATTTAAAGTTAATGGAGCTCTGTGAAAGAGGCTGCTGAATCAGGATTTTATTTTGGTTGAATGACTGGCTTAAGTCAATAATGAAGTTACTTAATGATGAACAAATGTCTTATTGATCACTCAATGGCTGAAAATACTTAATCTTTTTTGAAGAGGTCAGGGGATGCAAGTCCCAACCAATGAGCAAAGATTTAAAAGGTGGTCTTATCCATGTTGAATTATGACACAGATCTCCTTACTCTTGTTGCCACTGCAAAGACTCTGTGTCACTTTGGTCAAGTGCTAGCAGTCCTTGGTTACCAGTGACATGTAAAGCTAGATTAAAGGGGCCTGGCTCTGAAAAGGCATAACTGAAGAATTCTTTTTTTAACTCAATCTATACAGAATATCCCAGTGGGCATTAAACTTTGTCTATTCACTCTTGTTTTCAATTTGGAAGAAATAATTACAAAATTAATATTCTGATTCATGTGAAGTCCCTAATAAAACTTCTGTTCTCTGTGTGTTAATGGTTGTAGAAAAATATATGCCATGTTTGTACCACTTCTGAATTTGGACTTATGATATGGACTTGCAGGGTCCAGTGACTTGTGTCGCTCCATACTACTTCACAGAATTATGCTCCAGAATTTGAGCTTTTGTGTCTTTAAAATTGCAATCATGAGAGCTTGGGGGAAAAAAAAAAAAAAACCCAGACCCCAAAACCAAAGAGAGCACTGAAAAAACAAATGGTAACCACTCCAGTGTTCTATTCCTGAGTCCATGTAGAGCCTGAAACAAAAGCTGTTGAAGGTTATGAATGCCCTTCGTTTCAGTAGAGTATTAAAATGTCATTTTTAGGTTTAGTTTTAAGTTATCTCTTAAATATATCCCTGCTGATCATTTTCAGCAAATACTTCCTTCTTATCCCACAATCCCCAACTGCCTCCCATACCCACTTAGGTATAGTACTATAAATCTACTGGTTTTTCCCCCAACATCCTCTGCCATGCAAATATGGAGCATATTTGAAACTAAAAATGTGGTGACATCATAAAGTAAACTGCAATTAATATCAAAAGAAAACCTGAGCTATTAACTGATTGTTAGCTTTTTTGTCTTTAATAACCTCCATTTTTAAAATTAACTGAAGCTGCGGCAGAAATTCTAGTGTCAACTTGAGTACCACAGAACTTACCCGTCTTTCATTCGAGTACATTGGGGCTGGGGGATTAGGGGCACCATGGCCAAATGTGCTTGAGTTGCTTGTTTTCTTAATTCAGTTATGCCCCGTTTTACTGAGCAAGTGGAAGCTGCTGTGGAAGCACTTAGTTCTGACCCTGCTCAGCCAATGGATGAAAACGAATTTATTGATGCTTCACGATTGGTGTATGATGGAATTCGGGATATCAGAAAAGCTGTACTGATGATCAGAGTGAGTGACTTTGTATTTCACTTATTTTTACAGCATTCTACTTTTACTTTACTAAGCATTTATTGAACTTAAGAAAATATATTGTTCCTACACAGAGTGGAGAGTATAAGATTTTTCACTGACAACTTAAGATTATGAATCTGAAAGCTGTTAATCACTTTATAGAGGACTTCAAAATGGCTGCTGTATGTTTTAATCTTAAAATGCAAACTTCACCATATAGGTCTGGACATCACTGATAATTAAAGCTGAAGTGCTAAACATCCTTAATAATGCATCTATTCATAATGCAATATTGCCTGCCTTATATATATGCTAAAACTAATGACCCTTGATTTAGACAATAGCAAATTAACTCTTGCTATGGTTTGACTTTATATTTTATTTAAAGAAAAGAAACCTCCAATTTAATTTCTCAAATCTTAAATAAACTTTACAGAAATTTCATACCAGTTTCTTGAAGATGAGGTTAGGTGATCTGGGTATTGAAACTCACCTTGTTCTCAGAGAACCTGAGAAACCAGGCGGCATAGATAAATGGGGGCTAGCTTGTAAGAATTTCATTTCCTTTTCTGTGCCTGCAATTTGCAAATGCAATTAATTAAACTTGGATGGCTCCCTACCTGATAAGGAGACAGTCATCTAAATGGTATTACTTGAAGGTGCAAAAGGGCACCTGCAGTGATTTGAAGGCACAAAAAGGAAGTATCAGGCTTACATGTGGGCTTTTCAGACCTTAATATGAACCAGGGCTTAGTGATAGCAAATGGATTTAAGGTTTTCTATTCCTCTCCCCTTCTTCCCATGCCTCAACAGTGAATGTCTCTCTACCCAAGACAATTTGTGTAAGGTTGGAAATGAGCCTTTCCTGTAGAGGTTTCATATTGTCCACTGGTTCCAAATGTCTTGGTGGGTAAATTTGCAGTACGTAACCCCAGCACATCACTGACTGTAACAACCATCATAATATTCATGTGTTACCTTTGCTTGCTTAAACGAAAACCTAAGGGAGGGCAGAGAAAAAGTGAGAAACTATTGCAGTTTAAGACTCTTTGATATATACCCTCTTTTCCATGGAGCACCGTTATTAGTTGGGATCCCGTTCCCTGGACATGCTACAAATTAATTTTATTCACCCCCTTCTATGAGTCTTGTTGCTCAAAACAAGGAGGTACAGTTGCTAATTATATGCATTCAGCAATCAGCAGAGCTGGCAGTGCCAGGAATCCTGACATTTTCCTGCTGCTCATCTGTGCTGGGGAGAAGACACGTTTATGATGATAGGATTCCATGGCTATATTGCAATTGCCAGTAGCTAAAGGCAGTTCATTCAGTGGTGACATATCAGTGATCTGAAAAAAGTCAAAACGTTAAAACACTTGATTGTTTGCCTGCTGAAGGGCTTGAGTTGTAGAACTTACTTAGAATAAAATAGAGCCCTCAAAACAGATAACAGAAGGAGCACCATTTTTACAGGCTTTTCTGTTTCAAATTGGAATTCAGAAGCAACCCTGCTCTGAAATGGAAAGCCAAAATCTTCGTGCATGAGCAGAACCCTTTTTTCTTCTATAAAGGTAAATACTTCCCTTCTAGAGTCCATGTTGCAAGACAAAACTACACATCAGAAACCTCTCATGTATTCACTTGGATTTGTTATCTTTAATTTGGAGTACAGGAAATCACTGAGATTGGTGGGGAGTGGGAACATGGAGAAAAGGTTATGATCTGAAACCATAAAGCTGCACAGCTGTCATTGTCGTGTTAGTGTGCATTATCTCCACCGTTTCAATGGAAGAAGTTCATTAGTTTTGACTGACAGTATTGTTCTGTGGTAACAGAATGAAAAGTCAAATGCTAAATGCTGTAGTTGCCTTATACCTCACATTTTCAGTTAATTCCAAGACTTTAACATTAACCCACAAAGGAGCTTGTGGGGGGCAAAAATGCCTTCACTCTAATTTCTCCACTGAACTGTTAACCTGTGACAACTGATGCAAGTTTTTTCAGTGCCATTGTTTTAATGTTCTCGTCTTCATCTCAGATTTGCTCCATTTTAGAGTCAAAAGATAACCATGGATTCTTGACCTGGGTTCTGAAAGTCGGGCTGCATTCTTTCTGGCTCAGGCTTTGATAGTAATAGGTTCTGTTAACATATAGTTAACATTAGTGATACCTAAACTAGAAAAGAATCCAGTTAGCTGGGTTATATCTGAGGCTCTAACAGGAGTAAATAATAAAAAGGTAAGTTAAGAAAGTATTGAGAGATGAGTGAACATACTCAGAGCAGTCCATCTGAGTGATAAGTCTTTTGTACATAGTCCTTCAGATAATAAAATACATTTAATATTGCGTCAGTATTCAGTTGTATCTCCAGGTGTTTTTGTAACCAAAAACAGTACAAACACAGAAGAATATTTCCCCATTTGCTTAGAGAATAGTACCTTACATGCCTTTATTCAGACACACTAAGGTAGTTATTCACATGCGTTCTCACATTCGTATGTGGAAATGAAGAAATCTCTTACTTAAAGTGAGGGCTGGGAAGGACACCAGGTTCAGTACGAGCTTACTTGACCAGCCTGCATTTTTGGCTAAATGGTTAACACAACCATCCATAATCTTCCTTTGTATTGCAAGATGCCTGTATTGGAAAACACATTATAAAAATTAAATTGTAGTAAAGGAGCGGGTAAGAACTACTTACATCTTTAAACCTGTTCACAGCAAATATTGCACTCTTCAGTCAAGTTCCTTCTTACTACAGCCCTGCAAACTTGTCATAAAAATGTGGCAGCCTAGGTAAAGATGTAGTATTTTAATATAAGCAGATGTTTAAAATTTTGCTGCCATTTCAGCTGTATACTGACAGCAGCAAAAATAAACCCCAAATGGGAATTAGGTCAGCTGAGCTTAGCCTATAACATAAAAATTGACCCTATTAACTGCAAATTTTAAGTTTTGCCAGGAGGATGGTAAGAATAAATTTTGGTTTACTGTAGCTACTGTTAACCCTGTTAAGCTTTGATTTTTAATTGTCCTAAACAGTAGAACAGCTGCTATTCTGAAATAGGCTTTAAAAGATGATTTTGGGATTTGAGTTTTGATGTGGGCTCTCTGAATAAAACAATTAAGTACAAGGCATACCTTATGTAATTTGGATTCCGTGTAACTGTCTTTTCATATAGTCCAAATCTTGAATACACTCCTTTAACCTTATTCGATGTTTAGCACACATTTTAGGGCCCTCTGCAATTACTTAACTGTAAACTTCAGGTTCGAGCAGTCAGACATATAGTCATATGAATAACATAAACTGGAGAGAATTCTGACTTACTCTCAGTTGAAAGCCTAAATAATGCACTGTAGTTATTCTGTGTCCTCCTCCTACCCCCGATGTTAAACAGCTGACCAGAAGGTATTTTTTATAGGTTGTGGAAAGATTGATTCACTTCTGTTGATCTTGAATGACTTGTGATGAATTATACTTTTTTCTTCTCTTTAGACTCCTGAAGAGTTGGATGACTCTGATTTTGAGACTGAAGACTTTGATGTCAGAAGCAGAACAAGTGTTCAAACTGAAGACGATCAGCTCATTGCTGGGCAAAGTGCAAGAGTAAGGAAAACATTTTAAACATTACATATTCTACAAGAAACAGTTTAACTTGTTCTGAAAATCCAATGTTTAAATCTGTCACTTAAGAAGCCTCGTTCTATTTCTCTCTTGAAAATGCTAGGTCAGAAAACTGACATTAGTCTCCATTTCCACTGCCTCAAAAGGCAGCTAAGAGAGACATTACATTTTAAAAACATAAGTGTCTGCTTTGTTTTGGGTATTCTGAAAGACCAGAATCCTCTCGATATAGATAAACTATTGTAGACTTTCACATCACAGATCTGAAATAGTTGCTCCCATTTTTTAGACTTGTTTACCAGCCAAAAATTCACATGCCTATCTGTGGCAAATTGATGTGTTCTTTTTCCTGGTTGTTGGAACTGCAGACTAGAAATAGATACTGCCACAAGCTTAGCCATTTTCTACAAAAAGCCTTTTAGAAAGTCCACTGAACTTTTAAGAAAGGGTCTGCTGAAAGACAGCAGCCTCAAAAAATTATTCAAGCCAACTTCCTTTCCTATGACAGTTAAAAATGAAAGCACCAATGTACAATATTGAATAATTTAATGACTGAAAAACTAGAAATGGTATATTAAAGTAATACAGCCTTTACTGTTGCACCTTAGGTCAATAGTGTTTTATGCTCTTGGGATGATGCCACAAAAGATTTCTGGTGTTCAACACTTTTTTTAAGTCACCTAAAGCCATACAAGAGCAGTTGGTCCTTATTTATCAAATTTTTAGCACGCTTGGCTTTGGAGTCACTTGCAGGGAGTGTGTTCTTTCCCTGTAAACATTTTCTCCACTTTCCCTCTCCAACTCACTCCAAACTAAAAAAAGTTGTCAGGTATGTAGTGTACTTGGGGCACAGCCTGATATCAGGTGTCTGTCATTGTTTGAATTCCTTTTCTCCTGCTATTGTAATGGAATTCCTGCTACCCAGCTCTATGGTGTTCCTACTTTTCCTGTAAGAAGGGTAGATTTGAGTTGCTATATTACATGTTGGGCGTAAACGTAACCTAATAAATCACTTCAGCTATCTTTTGTAATCTTGTAAAATTGTAATCTTCATTCTGAACTTTGTAGTAATTGGAAATACCCATGTGTAGCTTGCAGGGTGGATTGATATAAATCACCAAGTGGAAAGTCTCCATTTAAATCATCAATTTTAATCAACTTTTTCATTTGTATTTAGTTATTTTCTAAAGAAAGGTGTGTTTTCATTGGTTTATATAACCATGAAAACATGTTCATTTACAACTAAATACAGCCTTTATGGTAGACTTGGTACATCTTTTTGCTATCTAGGAGGGTATACTAGAACTATATACTTTTATTTAAGCAGATATGTAGCTTAATATTTTCAGATACTTAATTGCACATTTTAGTATTGCTTATTTACTAGATAACTTTTTTTATTATGATTTGTGTCCTGCGTCAGCATGGTACTGGAATTTAAACAAACACTTAAGATAGCATATAAAACTTCTATTAAACAAAACAACCTTAAATGTTTTGGGTAGTAAACTTCTCTGATCAAAACATTATTTCGTATTTACAACTAAATGATTTATTAAAGGAAAAGAAGGGTTAACTGTAGTCAGTGAATTAAACTGATTATTTCAGTTCAGCTTGGGTAAATTTTCAAATATGCCTAAGGGTATGTCTTTCACTACCCGCTGGTTCACTGGGCAGCGATTGATCCAGCGGGGATCAATTTATCACATCTAGTCTAGACGTGATAAATCGATCCCCAAGCACTCTCCCGTCGACTCCTGTACTCCAATGCCGCAAGAGGCGTAGGCAGAGTCGATGGGGGAGCGGCAGCAGTCAACTCACTGCGGTGGAGACACCGCAGTAAGTCTACCTAAGTGCGTCGACTTCAGCTACATTATTCACTGAGCTGAAGTTGCGTAACTTAGATCGATTTCTTCTCTTCTTCTCTCCTCCCTCCCCCTCCCCCACACACACTGTAGACCAGGGCTCAGTGAAAGTGACTGGATCTTAAGTTCCTGCTTGCCTAAGTCTCTTGAAAATGAGAACAGTCTCCAAAGTTATTTAACCTGTCCTTCAGACTTTTAAAACTAATAGATCTCATCCCCTCGTGCCATGTATTTTATTCATAGTCTGTAAGGGAGAGACCAGTTTTCCTGCTTTTTCAACTTCCAGTTGATTTCTGAACTTCAAATGAATTAGAATATTTTCTTCATTTGCACTTTCTGTGGCTGCAGAAGAGGCTCCTGCTGTCAAAAGCTGGCCTAGCACTTCAACAGACATTGTTCCAGGTGCTTAGCTAGTGACTTCCACCAGTACAGTGGAGTGACTTTCTCAAAAACAGCAGCAGCAAACGTACTGCTTGAATGCTTCACCTCCAGCCCTGAAATTTATTTTGGTTGGCATGATTGATTGGTGATCTTTATATGCACATCATAGCAGCATCATTTTATTCAGCATTTATGCATCTAGCCTGGTATGTTGGGTTGAGAACATTGGCAAGAAAATGAAGTGGAGTAAGGTTGTTGACCAATCTACTTTACTGCCTGCAAGTTAACTTCATTGAGTATTTCTTCAGCATCTCCTTGAAATTTTCCAAGTTTCAACAGCATCAGCAATACAGCAGCAGTTTTTCTGCAGTTTGTCCTAGGCTATGGAATTAGTATATTTCAGTATAATGAGTATATCTTCTACATTTCTCTTTAGCCTGATGTCTCTTTTTTATCATTTACTAGCATAGTAAGGCCTAGGTAGTCCATAAGAATAGTGCAAAAAGTTTATTAACGAGTTGATCCAGATTGTTCAGACAAGTCCCACGTCATCTTGAAAGACATTGCCTTCTGAGAAGCATTCTTCGTAATGTTTCATTCTGACAGCCAGGGCTTGCATCTTTGTTTGTACAGTTTGTTTGGCCACATGTTCCTTTTTTTACACAGAGGTAGAGGAATTTCTTGAAAATATTTCCAAATAGGGTCTCTTTTATGACCTGCAGCCATGACAGTTTTTTCTCCAGTTCCCTGGTGTTGAAATCAACACTAGAGTCTGCACTCTGAAGAATGTTTTCCCTTCTTCTCAGTGTCCTGCTTTGACACCAGTGTTTCTCCTTTCTGGTTGCATGCTCTGCTTCTTCTCCCTTGTTCCCTAACTCTCCCACCACCCCATCCTCAGAAAAACAAAATAGCACTCCAGATTTTTGCTCGTGTAACCCACTGCAGTATCTTGTTTGTTTAGAGATAGAGGGAGGCCGATGAGAAGTTAATGGATTTCTGTTTGTATCTCTGTGTGTGTGCACGCACACGCACGCCTCCCTAGGCCATTTATTTGAAGTGCCCAGAACTGTCCAGAAATATTCATAACTTGAGAACTGAGCCAATCAGAGCTCAGCAGGGAGAAGCTATAAAATACAAGTGTGAGACCACCCAGGTGGGCTCAGTGGATAATTCTGATGAGATATATGATGGTGTCTCCTCGAGTCAGAGGCTGGGTCCCAACACCTGTGATGACTTTGCCAGTCTGTTGCAGCCAGTAGCACAGCCCTTTGGTCCCTCCCCCAGGATCAAGCCCTTAACACACACATGACCTATTGGGTCATATTTATAAAGCTTGGCCTCCAAAGTTCGATGTTTTCCTCGGTTCGTTCTTTATGTAGAAGAGCAGACTTTAACTCGGAGATCTTTTAATAGAGGCTTATGGATTTATTATAATCTTTTGAAACATTTAGATAAGTTTAGGTCAGATTTCATTTTAAAAAGGTTTATTTTCATAATGAAAAACTTAAAATAAAATCTGATTTTAATTTTAAAAAACATTGATTTTTTATTCACCCTGATAGCTTGTCATTAAAACTATTGTATTTCACACAAAAAGATAATCTGTCCTCATTCACACAACTTTCCTTTGTGAAAAGGGAAGAGAAAATACTGTCTTACACCTTAAACTTCTTTGAAGGAGTCTAGCAATTTTGTTAAACAGACATGATTACAGTTCTTGAGAAATCAACCGAGCAGCTTTCCAGGTAACCCTTATTCTGTAATGTTGGTAGATAATCATATAGTCATAAACTTTTGGTTCAAGATGAGGAGAAATGGGCCTATCAGTCCTTTAGGTCAAAAGAAGCCTATTAAAGGTTATCTGTATGTGCATCACTTAGATTGATTATTAGTGACACTATTCAAAAAAGTCCTTTTTACAAATAACTGAATAAGGAAATATGGAAAATCACTTTATTTCAGGCTATCATGGCTCAACTCCCTCAAGAGCAAAAAGCTAAAATTGCTGAGCAAGTAGCAAGCTTCCAGGAAGAGAAGAGTAAATTGGATGCTGAAGTATCAAAATGGGATGACAGCGGTAATGATATTATTGTATTGGCAAAACAAATGTGTATGATTATGATGGAAATGACAGACTTCACCAGGTGAGTCTCTTTCACGTACTTAAACTTGTACAGGTGCTAACTTTCTCAGATGTTCATCTTCTCTCAGTAAAATGCCCTGGCCAATATAACCCTAACTTTTCTAAGTGCAAATATTTGAAATTCCTGCATTTTTACAATTTTAGCTTTGAAGTAACAGTGTTATCGGTGTGTTTTTAATTTAAAAACTACACATCAGTAAGTGTACTGATGTGTAGTTTTCAAAACTTACAAATTGTCATAAATTGACCAGATAATAAATTGGTTTGTCTGTTCACGAATCTGGCCTAAGGTTGTTTTCCTGAACATGTTTAAACTTGTCTTGTGGTTTGAAATTTAACAGTAAAGGTTTTCTTTAAGCTGAGAAGGTTTTTCTCAGGCATTGATTCCATAAAAACAAGATAGTCACAGAACATATGTAACTTCGGAAGTATTACAATGTATAATCGTGTATTACATTGCTTGAAACAATTGGTATAAATATCCTAAAAAGCAGGGTTTTTTCACAAAACATGGGCCCTTTATAGACTTGACAAAGATGATTTGTGAACTCATTGAGGAAACTTGACTTACAAATGAGAGAGCTATTGATACGCTATAGCATGTGTGATAGCTTTCCTGTGAGCTGCTTATTTTTAATATGCAAGTCCACCTTACCCATGTGAATACAGTTGAGTTAGGGAGTCTGAAAAACGGAATATATGAGAGAAGCAACATGCTTGTTTTTGGTGCCAAAAAGTAGAATCTACTTTGTTTTGCAGAGGTAAAGGACCACTAAAAAATACATCAGATGTGATTAGTGCTGCCAAGAAAATTGCAGAGGCTGGGTCAAGAATGGACAAGCTAGGACGGGCTATTGCTGACCATGTAAGTAGTCCTTCATCTTCATAAGCCTCCATCACAACTGAGTAATTGTTCTGTGTGGATCCTTGAGAACATTTGGTTTTGGCGGCTTAAGTACTTACCTAGTTTTCTACAATCCCTTCCTGAGTACAACTCTTCTGACCTTGTTTCTCCCAACTGCTTTGCTACCCCATCAACATAAACCCCGAACGCATACGGCAAAAATACTTTTAACAGCTCATTGTTTTAAATTAAGCACCTAGTTTCTTTATATTAGCTGAAAAGAAAAGAATTTTTTTTTGTCATACTCGAGATATCCCCGAGTGCTTCGCAAAGCAACAATGTGACTCTCTAGGCAACACAGTAAAGATCGGTTTCAGAGTAACAGCCGTGTTAGTCTGTATTCGCAAAAAGAAAAGGAGTACTTGTGGCACCTTAGAGACTAACCAATTTATTTGAGCATGAGCTTTCGTGAGCTACAGCTCACTTCATCGGATGCATACCGTGGACTGTTTCCACGGTATGCATCCGATGAAGTGAGCTGTAGCTCACGAAAGCTCATGCTCAAATAAATTGGTTAGTCTCTAAGGTGCCACAAGTACTCCTTTTCTTTTTACAGTAAAGATCATTATGTTCCCAGCAATAGATCAGGCACAGCCTTGATTTTAATCTTCCTGTTTCTGCAGAGATGTTTGAGAGTAGAGTTATCAGTGAGTTATATTTGAAATGCTCCACAGGATCTCTATCTTCTATATGGATATACGGGAGAGATGGGCAGAATAGGTTTATTAATCGTGTTTTATCCAAAGAGGACCACCATTCCCACTAATATTGCACTACAATGTCAGCAGGGTAGGCAGCTGGTTCCTTATTCTGTACTTGAACTCGCCAGCTTAAAGCCCATTGGCAAGAGGACTGTCAATGGAGCTTTGCTTTGTCACAGAAATGTTAACAGGGTTTAGCTTGATCAGTCATGTAATGAACCAAGTGCTCATGTCATCGCACAAGGTATTCATACCACAGTGACAATCACAATAAAACAAAAATCTTGTTTTATCAAAAATGTTATCAGATAAGCACAGACATCTAACTAAGGCTAAAGAAATCTGTGGTGTTCATGGTAGTCGGTGCTCCTGAGAGGCCCTGAAAAACAAATAGCTTAGGTTTGAGGTTTGTCATTAACCAAGCTTTACTTTTGCACAGAGCTAAGTAGTTTTTTTTCAGTCTCTCTCTCTCTCTCTCTCTCTCTCTCTGAATACAAATTCACAGCATGTGATTCAAAAATGAGACAAATGTTTTTATTTAAACAAGAATTAACTCTTAAAAACAATGCAGATGTTTTAATTGTTTCATCCAGCTTCCAGAGACAGTTATTGTGACTAATATAAATGTATTAGTTTTACTGAATGTTTAATATTAATAAACTGCCAGCAGCTCAATGGGATAGTATGGAAAGGCTGCTTCAAATTGTTCCCCCCCCTTCCACCCCCCTCCCCCCCACTTGTCAGCAGTGAGTGAAGATATGGCATTAAGGTGAAGAATCGGGAGATGCCACCTCCTCAGACAAGCAGGGCAAGATTTCAGAATTAGCTTGCTTTCTGAAATCTACAGTGAACTCTGTTAGCTGAAGTCTTCTGTTGTTACACATTAAAATAGTGTACGCACACACTGCAGATGATGAAAAGGCCATGATGTGCTCTCACAACAAATAGACAATAAAACTCTTTAAATGCATATTTTGGTTTACTTTGATTGGAAAAGTCAATTTTTTAAAAAATTAACAGGTATCGTGAGGAGATGGGGAGACAAGCAGGAGGTGACTGTTAGTCATATTGGCAAGACTATAACTTTTTTCAAACCCTATATTCTTCTAAAGCTTTCAGTTTATATGTTTCATTGAGTCTGCTTGCATACTCATAGGTCTTGGCTACACTTGCAGCAGCATGTAGGACATATGTAACTACATATGGCAGGGAGAGGCTTGGACAGGAGGGAAAGGCTTCAGCAGCGGGGACACTCTGTTCTTGTCACCTAGGCCATGCCTCTCAGTCTACGCTGCTATTTATACCTGTGGTAGCTGTGTGTGTAGTGGCTGTGCTCTGCATGTCACCATAAAGTGTGGATGTACCTATAGAAATCGGTTCAGTAATCTGTTAATGTAGAACTATTTTACAATTACAGAAGACTTGCAATACAGCTATTCCAATGGAGTGTTAATGCCTTCATATGCCAAGGGCAGGAACTGAATTAAGGGGTGCACTGTCATGTTGTGTTAACCACATGGCACTAGGTAAATCATGACCCTCATGTTAGTGTGTCAGAAAATCCTAACTCCTGCTCTCTGATAGTTTTATAGCTTTTATGGCCTCAAAGGAAATGTGCTATTATCAAAGGTATTTCAAGTCAGCTGAAAAGTGTCAACTTAAGATTTTCCCAAAGGTGTTTCATCTTTCACTCAAAATATCAGGATTTTTTTGAATGGGGGGAATATCAATAAGTTGCAAATACCTTAAGAAATTGAAATGATTGCAACACAATGGAGGGTCTCATAAAATTCATTCTCCTGTCTCTACGAGAACACTTACAAATCACTCTGACAATATTTCTGTTGCTCCCAATCTTTGATAGTTGTAGGAGGTACATCAATTGCCAATTTGTGAAATCACAGTGAACCAGTAGGGAAAGCTTATGCATTTCCCCAGCTTTCCAATAAAGTAATAGCAGTCTCTCCTAGCGCTCTTACATTAGGCAAGATTTTGATTATGCCTGATGCTAACGCAATGTAAGGCTGCTTTTGGAAAACTGTATTCTGATGTAGGATTAGTGCTTTCTCATTTGGCTGCTGCTGCTGTGTGTTGCCAAAATGATTATCCAGTAGCAATAAACATTTTTCCTCCACTAAATGTCCTCTTACAGGTTTTGTAACTGCATGATGCAAAACTCATGTATTATGCATGTAGTGGAATTTGCTCTCTGGGTCACTGGCACAGTGTCAAGGTTTAACCCACAAAAATTACAATGTTCGGATTCTAAAATGGGGGTATCATGCTGGAAAGGAAAATGGTTCTGCCTGCCAACTTGAACCTATCAGTTGCTTTCTGTTAGTAAGTAAATTCCAATGGAGTGGCCTTGTTTTCTTTAAGAAAGTTTTGTTCCATTTCTTAGGAAGTCTTGTAAAAATGTGTCCACATTTTTAATGCATGGTGTTTTTGTCAGGTCTGTATGATTAACAATCTGAGGTTTGAGTTTTAACAGCCAAATCTTGTTGAACTTTTCTAAGTGCCTCAGCAAGTTTTCCAGTTTTGAGCTGTTGGAGGCCAACTGATGAATGTGAATGACATTGACTTCCTCTAACAGTCACAGAGATGGGTACCTCACTGATGGGAGCCATACCACAGCAGATTAATGCTCCATCTAGTCAGACAGGACACTGGACAATGGCCAATACAAGATCCTTTTGAGGGAGCTGCAAAAAATGTCATGGGAGTTAAGAATAACTTGCTCATAGTGACCATTTCTTCCTGACCCCCGCAATCAGTTAATGACTGATTTATCCCCTGAAATGTTACTTAATTTTCTTTCTTTCAGAAGTTAATTGGCTGATAAAGAAGTGTTTATTTTTTAGCAGTTTTAAATTTGCCTTTTAGTTTAATTAAAATCCTTGTTGCCATAACATGAAGGGGCAGTGATACATTGGGTGCTTCTATTTAATCTTCTGGATACCATTCCTTATCTTGTATACCTTCATCATCATGTTCACTTTCATTCATCGTACTCTGTGAACTAAACAATCTCGGAACAAACCTCCCATCCCCACCCCCATGTCTGCAATCAGCTTTTAGAAGTAGTGTGACTGGAACTGAACACAGGTTTCCAGGTGATGATGTTCTATTGGTTTGTATTGTGGAATAACACCATAATACATTATTTTCTATCCCATTCCTTATGCAGCTGAACAATATTTTCTTTCTTTACAATTGCTGAACATGCAGCAGCTCTCATTCATTGAGCTATCTATAGTGAGGCCAATGCCAATGTCTGTTTCCTTAATTTGGGATTCAATAAAATGCCTAAGTAGTTCAAATTATTCCTTCCAATATGTGATGTTTTGTAGTTGTGGGGCAGGTGAATGCCAGAAGCAGAACCTGATTCTTTTATGTATCTCTGTCAGGGACTTTGTATGTGCCACTGGGCAAATCACTTAAACCAACCTTTTTACACATGGCTACTAGTTATGTGTTGCCTATTCTGAAAATCAGGCTCAAGGTGTCTTAAAGGCTGACACTCACAGCTATAACTGAAGTCAGTGTAACCTTTGGTTACTCAGCAAGGCAGTGTAATCTGAAGGAATGTTAAGTGGTAGGAGTCAGGAGGTCCTGATTTCTAGTCTAGGCTCAAACACTGATTCAGTATGAGGCTGGGCAAGTCATTTGGTCTTCCTCTGTTTCTCCATCTGTTGTCAGTTGTTGGCTACGTTCGTTCTCTCTGCATGCTGCACCGGCTCTGGCCAGATAGCCCATACAGCAGACTTTGATCGAATTGCCCAGGAAGACCACAGACTCCGTTCAGTGGCAAAGGCACTTGGCCAGGTTTATTGCCAACAAAGCAGGGTATTAGTGCCCTATATGTGCTACAGGTACACGTAATACATGTATTCCCATCACAATGAACTTGGCTGAGTGAGTGACTGGACTTTCCACTCCCCACTCAGTCGGAGAGAGAGACCCACTCAGTGACCCCTCTTTTATACACTATTACAAACAAGTTTATGTATTGCCCTTCTGGTGTGGTTAGTTACCGCCCTTTACTTTGTACGTGTTGGTTCAATCAAAACATCTCTAGCTGTTACCCTGTCATCCTGACCTTACCCTTTGGAAGGGTCAGTGTGTCCTGTATTATGTTCGGGGAGTTAGTTTACACCATAACCTTGTATTAGAGTGTTCTGGCACGATCCTTCTGGAATGTATTTATGTGAATACATAGTGCTTAGGAGTGCTTGTGTTTTTGAAATGCCAGCCCTGTTCATGTATCGGATAGTGAACTTGCAAGCAGGCATCTGTCTTGTAACAGGGCTTACTCTTGCTAACTTTGCTTAATATCAGCCGGGCCTGACTTTTGGTCACTTTAGTTCAGGCTCCAGACATCATACCAGGCCCCATGCTTCAAGCTCTCTTTCTACTACAAGTGTGTAGCTGCCTACCTTTCAGGAAGTGGAGGATTAATTGTCTGTACAGTGCTTTATACGTTGAATGCTATAAAAATGCTAACTGCTCTGGAGGATGCAGGTCTCTAGGTGACTGCAGCCAAACTTGAGTCACTTAGCACCCAGAACTAGTGGAGACACCTGTTGATGTTTGGCGTAATCTCTCTTGGCCTCATTATACAGATCATTTTAATTTTGGCATTTGATAACTCTTGAGTGCTCAACCCTGTAACATTAACGTCCTTTCAGTGTCTGTAATTGATAAATATGCTAAACTCCAGTATTGGTACTGAACTTTGTGACCCTTTCCTGTTAACCTTTTGCCATGGTGAAAACTGACCATTTATTCTTTTTGTTATGTGTCCTTTTATCTAGTTGCTAACATGAAAGGATGTTAATTCTCACCTGTGACATGGGTTTCTTACCAGCCTCTCTTGAGGGACTTTGTCAAAAGCTTTTTGAAATTCCAGATTGTCAGCCAGTTCTCCTTTATCCACTATTTTGTTGACATACACAAAGAACTCTAATAGGTTAGAGAGAAACACTTTTCTTTGCAGAAGCCATGCCAGTTAGCCGTGCTACTGGCATTTTTAAAGATAACTACAATACATGTTAAACTCCAGTCTTCCTATACATTATGTGATTGTGTATATATCCTCCTCATCTCAAATGTACAGAGCGTATTGTGGACTGTGGCTGCCACTCAGATGGGCTCCTCTGTTTTTCATATGGGAATGAGGCTGAGAAACACCAGAGCACTTGAATGAGGAGTACTTGTGGCACCTTAGAGACTAATAAATTTATTTGAGCATACGCTTTTGTGGACTAAAATCCACTTCATCCGATGCCTGCAGTGGAAAATACAGTAGGAAGATATAAATGTACACCGAGAACATGAAAAAATATGTGGACAGAGGTGGCAACCGGCTTTGTTGCAAGGATAGGTTCCTGGGTTAGTGTTTTTGTTGTGTGGTATGTGGTTGCTGGTGAGTGTTTGTTTCAGGTTGGGGGGGCTGACTGTAAGTAAGGACTGGTCTGTCTCCCAAGATATGTGAGAGTGAGGGATCGTCCTTCAGGATAGGTTGTAGATCCTTGGTGATGCGCTGGAGAGGTTTTAGTTGGGGGCTGAAGGTGACAGCTAGTGGTGTTCTATTACTTTCTTTGCTGGGCCTGTCCTGTAGTAGGTAACTTCTGGGTACTCTTCTGGCTCTGTCAGTCTGTTTCTTCACTTCAGCAGGTTGGTATTGTAGTTGTAAGATTGCTTGATAGAGATCTTGTAGGTGTTCCCCTCTGTCAGAGGGGTTGGAGCAAATGTGGTTGTATCTTAGATGTACCTATCCTTGCAGCCCTTTGCCAACTCTGCCCACATATCTATTTAGGGGACACCATCATAGGACCTAATCACATCAGCCACACTATCAGAGGCTCGTTCACCTGCACATCTACCAATGTGATATATGCCATCATGAGCCAGCATGCCCCTCTGCCGTGTACATTGGCCAAACCGGACAGTCTCTACATAAAAGAATAAATGGACATAAATCAGACGTCAAGAATTGTAACATCCAAAAACCAGTCGGAGAACATTTCAATCTCCCTGGTCACTCGATTACAGACCTAAAATGGCACTACTACAACAAAAAAACTTCAAAACAGACTCCAACAAGAAACTGCTGAATTGGAATTAATTTGCAAACTGGACACCATTAAATTAGGCTTGAATAAAGACTGGGAGTGGATGGGTCATTAGACAAAGTAAAACTATTTCCCTATGCTTATTTTTCCCCCTACTGTTACTCATACCTTCTTGTGAACTGTTGGAAATGGGCCATCCTGATTATCACTACAAAAGGTTTTTTTTGTTTTTTCTCCTGCTGCTAATAGCTCACCTTAACTGATCACTCTCATTATAGTGGGTATGGCAACACCCATTTTTTCATGTTCTCTCTCTCTCTCTCTGTGTGTGTGTGCATACGTACCTACTGTATTTTCCACTGCATACATCTGATGAAGTGGGTTTTAGCCCATGAAAGCTTATGATCAAATACATTTGTTAGTCTCTAAGGTGCCACAAGTACTCCTCATTCTTTTTGCTGATACAGACTATCACGGCTGCTACTCTGAAACCTGTCACCAGAGCACTTGACTCTTTAAGGTCATTCAACATATTTCCACCTTGTTCTATCAGGGGAGCATGTTCTCCTTCCACAATGCACCACAAGGGCTGAACAAATGGGCTTCTCTATTGCGGTACTGTGCCCAGTAGCCACTTTATTACACAGCTAAAAAATTTATATCTGTGTGATTTAATGCAATAGCATTTGCTGAAGCACTTTCACGCCTTGTCAGGAATCGAGTTACCACACTGATAAGAGGTTTGAGGTAGTCAGGACCACGTATCTGTTCTTTTGGAGATATTACGTAAGAGGAATTGCAGGGGTCGTTATTCACTAGTGCAAGCATTTCATTTAAAATGGAAGATCACCGTCCGAGGCACTATTCTTGATTGAGTTGCAAGTAGGATTTGCAAGTGCTAACTTGAGATCCTAGGATGCAAAGTGCTGTATCAGTGCTTCACAAATGCATCTTCAGTATCTATGTGGTGTGCAAATACTATACCTGTTAGCAAAACAGGTGTAGAAAGGCTAGGAAATTTTTCCAAGATCACACAACAAGGCTAGTGAAAGAGCAGATGAGAACATGAAAGTCCTGTCTCCCAATGCCAACTTTTGAGAACACATTTTGATTGCACAGTGGATTTATCATCTCTTGCAAGTCAATGACTTCTCATCCTACAGTCTCAACATTTAGCAGATACTAATGTTTAATGACTTCTAAATGCAATTTTGCTGCTAGTTAACTTAGGCTTAAATAAGGGGTTTGAACTCAAATACAAGAAATTCTTCAAAATTATCATTTGCCTTGCATTACTAGAAATATTATGTGGCGTTAGTGGTATGTCAGAACTGTTGTACAGATATTACAAATGTGTATTCCATTTTTAATATGATCACTTATTACTGCAGCGTTTCTTTATTCACTTTTTTCATACCATTTGTCAGTGAAAGTAGATGGCTGGATGTCTATAAATACATAAAATGAGTGTATTCATCATGATAGATACATAGCTGAACAAGTTAAGCTTCTTTTTGATTGACCTGTGTCAGGGTAGTTAGCTTTAAAAATTAGTATGCTTGCTTTTCAAAATTCTGAAATAACAATTTTCTATTTTCAGTGCCCAGATTCTGCCTGCAAACAAGACCTTCTAGCCTATCTACAGCGTATTGCTTTATACTGCCATCAGTTGAACATCTGTAGCAAAGTTAAGGCAGAAGTTCAAAACCTTGGAGGAGAACTGGTCGTCTCTGGGGTATGTAAGATCTGATAGTTCCATTTCATGGTTTTCTTTCTAGGTTGAACAGTTTTCCCAGTTTAAGCTTTTGTGTTAAAGGCTTATAGATAAAGTGAAAGGCACATGAGTTTATATCCAAACTTTAAACCCTTGCAAGTTTTATAACTGCCTCTACTTGAAGGCAGAATAATCTTTGAACTACTTTTCAGCTTTCATTACTAGCCGATAACCCTCAGCAAGACCTTTTACTATAAATTTGTAATGCTCTACCACTTTTTCCACAGGCTATTGATTTTACATACAGTGGGATTAAATCATCTTAATCAGCATAATTTTATGTACATTTCTTAATCTATCCCATGTTTTCATAGAGACTTTGAATAGGGTGGCCTTGTAATTATCTAGGGGTATTTATTTCAAAATAACTATGCCTGAAGTTAAACTTTTTTTAGTTGCTCCACTATTTGGTGACAGCTGAAAGCTGCTGTAAGGCCAACCTTATTCCTTACTCTGGACATCCAATTTAGTAAATGCATTCTTGTCTTCATTGTACTGCAAACTTTTTTTCCTCACTGAGAAGAATCTGCATGCTGTAGATTACATAGGAGGGAAACAGCTAAATTTATGAAATCTTTTGCCATGCTCCAACTTGTTTACTATAGTCACTTATGTTCTAACTGGGTGAAAGCAGTAAGGATGCTGGAGAGTTAATACAGGGTTTAGTCTATGGAGGGACAAAAGGGATTGGTAACTCAATACTAATAGTTGAGTCATTAAAAGTAAATTTAAAATCTGATCTTTCCTAAGGTGTTTCATATACTAGAAACCTTTATACAGTTCCTTATTTGTGCAAGTATCTTGTACAGTTTTTCACTTTACTGCTTTTTGCACTGACAAGTGGCTGCTAGAAGGAATATAGGAATAGCTGCATAATAGCTGAGCAAAATGGGAAACAAAATGTAATAGAAACAGTTCTGGCAACAGAACATACTTTTACATAATGTTAGCACCTTTATGTCAGAGAGAGATTTCTCTGCCACCCTCTCACTACTGGCAGCAGGACATGCTCAAACTGCCAGAAGTGAGGAACTGAGCGATAAGATGCAGCAAAACATGTGTTGCTATGTATCTGTGATGCATGGCTGTTATCTGTGGAGGTGAAGGCATTGTGGTGTCAAAATACTAGATATGTCATTATACAAGAATGTGCTCTAGGGTTTTACTGTGATTATAAAATTCCTTTTTAATTTTACATATCCTTCAGACATAAATTAGTTCATATTAGTAGGCTAGTATCTTTACTACAGTCTCCTTATTTTTAGCTCTTTTCATTGAATAAGAACATGGCTAAATGTTCCCACACTTTTTGGCCTCTACCAGATTATTGGATAAAAATCTGTGCTGTAAAAGATAGTCCACTGCCTCCCATTGAATCGGGTACTGTCTTTAAAAAATAAATATTAACAATTTGTACCCTGAACTAAAAATACACACACAATTCCAGAGCAAGAATTTGGCAAAGCATCACTGAGCAACTGGAATGAACTATGGCAAAGAGAATACAAGCAGGAAAATTCAGGAATTTAGTTGCTTCCCTCCCACATGTTTTGCATAATACAGATTTTCTTCACAGTGGGAAAAATTCTGTAAAGAGCAGTGAAGATAAAAATATATTTTTCCAAATTGATGGTTAGGTTAAGGACAGCAGGTTAGATTGATTGAATGGAGGGGAGCACACCAGGGCCCAGCACAGACTTGTCATTCAGATCTGGTCACTAGCTACCAAATTGTGAGCTCCCTGAGGCAAGGGCTCTCTTAATCGGTAAAGCATCAAGCACACTGGAGCTATATAAATCATAGGGGGAGTCTGAAGTACTTATACCACTTCTGGATCACGCAGGCTGAAAACTGCTTCAGACCATTCTAGGACCTACAACAAGCAGTCTTTTGAAAAGCTGTAATTTTATTTTTTTTTTAAAGGACGCAGACCCTGAGAACAGCAGGCCCTCTGAAAAAGAAATAGCCATTTTGCTGTTAGCAGCTCCCTGAAACAATCTACTCAGTGAATCTGCAGCTCGGGTTAGACTCCAAGTGCTGCAACGTGCTTCTTAAGCAGTTTATTATCCTAAAATGTCTTGAGTTCTAGGGAGGAAATACTTGATCTGGGCACTTGGAGTGCCCTTACAGTGCTTGATGTAGTTGGCCAGTCTATGCAGATGTGATGGATCACATTAGTCAATGGTTAGGTCTCTTTCAAAGCCAGGACACGGTCTTATTTTTTCAAGAGACTCCAAGAATTGCTTAGTGGCTGCACCAGTTTGCTGGCAAAGCAGCCAATATGCAGTTTGACTAGAATGAAAAGGAAGCACACAGTGCAACTGCACAACACCAAGACTGGCATGCCAACCAGTTCTTTAAAATGTAGTAATTTACCAAGAGGTAAAAATATCAGCTTAAGTGTAGTTGTGCAGTGAGCTTCCAAAAGGCAACAAGTGGTATGATACCTGCTTAATACCCAGGCTTTCAGTTAGAACAGAAATTTTAATAAAATCAAGGGTCACTAAAGATCAGCAATGTGGTCTACAGCCTGTTCTGAGTGTCCCAATCAATCTGACTGTTAGTTTGCCCAGGGGGTTATGCATGTGAACTCTCAAGTGTATGTAGCTATTCCTTTTGTTATATGTATGGGCACTCGTGGCAATAAAGTAGACTTAAAATATACTGTTTTAAAATGGCAGTGAGTTATAATAGGACAGACGCATAAGCTGCATAGTGTTGGGCTCAAAATAGACTCCTAGAATTGGAGAGGATAAGCCATTATTTCAGCAAGACTGTGTGGTATTGGTCTGTCTTGATGCACACAGCCTTCGTGTCCTAGATCTTGCTCCAGCTTCTTCCCTTAGTTCAGCTCTCATCTGCCCCAGTGTCTTTCTCCATTGCATTTTTGCATGTTCTTCCTTCTGCACCTCCTTGTCATAAATACAGTTCCTTCAGACTGCGCCTTCCTTTCAACTTCTCTTTAAAAAGGCCCTTGGCATGAGCAACAGAGAAGCTGAGTTCCATTCCTCTCCTTAAGTTCCCCTTTTTTTCCATAATAAAAATTGCTAAGTAAATAAACTACATTTGGGTGCCCAAATTACAGCCCAAAGGCAGCCTCTATCTATAACCATTAATATGAAGATACATCCAGCAGAAACTTGAGATCCTAGCATGTAATCCTTCATGCCATACTTGTCTGAACTGCAGCAGTGCTTGCAGGCATCTCGTGTCTCTGCAAACCACACCCCCATATGTAAAGAGGACAGCTGACATAATCTGCTCAATTTTGTGCAAATTGGGTGTGGCCCTCTACTCCACTGGTTCATCTCCTACACTGGTAATTTGGCAGGAGCTAAAATTTGGTCTCCCAGAGTATAATTTTACCCTTCATCTTTTCCTTACTCTAAAAGAACTTTGTTTTCTCTAATGCAGCTTTCCTCTCTTTAATCTTTCTTGCATGGACTTCATCACTGGCTGAAACTGCATAATAGTATCTTCCTCTTAATATGATTTAATATGCCATTGTGACTTAAATATTTACCAGTCAGCGATTAAGATATCCTCATAGCTATGATACACTTAATTGAAGTGGAAGCTGCTGTGATAGGGCATCCACAAGACTGACAGCAGGCAGCCACAAGACTGACAGCAAATAGCCAAGTACAAATATTTTAAATAGTCATAAATATGGAAAAGGCACCATTGAGAGCACAGAAATACTGCTCATTTGTCTGATGGCATGAGTCAGTTTCTCATCACCAAGAGTCAGAAAACATAGCATCATTTTTGGAAATCCTTCTGAGGGTGCCTTTAATAAGAAGATGTATTACCTTAAAATATTCTAAGAATTCTAGAAACTTCTTGCATTTGCTTAGTTCTTGCAGTGCGTAGCGAGTCATGGGCATTGCCAAACACAGATGATGATTATGATATCTATTGTAGGTGGACAGTGCTATGTCTCTGATTCAGGCTGCAAAGAACCTGATGAATGCAGTGGTGCAAACTGTGAAGGCTTCCTATGTGGCATCTACTAAATATCAAAAGTCCCAAGGAATGGCTTCCCTGAACCTTCCTGCTGTGTCTTGGAAAATGAAGGCTCCAGAGAAGAAACCTCTGGTCAAGAGAGAGAAACAGGATGAAACTCAAACCAAAATCAAAAGAGCATCCCAGAAGAAGCATGTTAATCCTGTGCAGGCTCTCAGCGAGTTCAAGGCAATGGAGAGTATTTAAAGAGAAGTTTTTCCACTACTGCTACTTCCAGAACTTTACTTTTAATATTCTAAGGATTTCAAAAGTTTACTATTCATTAAAATGTATTTACTTAATATAATTTGGATAACTTTGTTTAGATTACATGGGGAAATACTCCAAATTTATAAATTCAATCAATACAACCTCAGTCTGCAAATGTTTTAATATTAGGTTGCTTTTAGACTTCAGGGGCATATTTCTAGGTGACAATTATTTTGTATAACTGTGCTAAACTAAAATATATCCTATAACCAAAGAATCGTACAGTAACACTAATCATTAACCTTAATAGTTGGATCATGTTATGCCTTTCAGTGACCGCAGTTTTACATTGTGATCAAGAGGAAAACATCACTCAAAAGAGAGAATTAAATTACTGATGGGTGCATTCATGTAGTCACATATGGTGTGTGTAGGGGATAAACTTTGTGTGTTAGAGTATGAGGATAGCAGGTGCTAGCTGTACTTCTTATACAGTAAGGCAGCAGTGGAAAAACATCTGGGAAAGTAATACACTGTTGCACACTTTTCTGACCTTTGATTTTTGGGTTTGATTTTTCTTTTTTAATTTGGAATAGAACTTTTTGTTGCATTTGTTTAAAATTGCTGTTTTCCAAAATACTACTTGAGCTGTGGGTATTAGAGCTATTTGACAGAAAATGGTGAGTCATGCCCATTAGAGCATCTTGCGGGTAAAGTATTTTCTGGTTACTTTGCAATAGACCTTTTGTTAAGGGTTTTTCATGTATGTCTCTCCAGGAGGAGAACCCATAAGAAATTCAGTAAAACATATAATGCATCATGGAGGAAACTGATTACTTTTTTTATGACACAAAATGAGAATTTTAATGCTTGGTTACAAATTACTAATGTACTTTGCCGCAGGACACTAATAAAGTTGCTTTATCAGCTGGTGTGTTGTCATGCTGTAAATTTAGCATTTTTCCCCCCAGCATTCAAATGCAAATTCATCGTTGTACTCATTTCTGATAATTGCTATGCATCCTGCCTTAGGCTTGCAAAGAAATCCAGCAATAGTGTTTATTCAGGCTACAGTTTAGATTTTACATTATTTGTGATAACTTTAGCTACAAGGTATAATTTTGCTGTCTTATTTAAATTTTATGAATTTGTTTTAAAAAAAAAAAAAAAAAGTTAGTGCATTGTAGAGGTCAAAGTTTGCTTTGCTGTATTTAAAAGCACACTTTTTAAAAAAAGAAAATGACCTATTCTGGATTTAATCATTTTGACGGTAATTAAATTTTATAGAGCCAGTCATTGCTGTGTTAAGAAGGTATGGCTTGATTTACCTTGATCAACGTAGCAATTTACTACGCTTTTTAAAATAAATCAGACTTAAAATATATTCAAGGTATTGCTACTTCAGTACAAAAATGCTGATCAGAATAAGCATTTACATCATTCATACAAGGTTTCTGTAAGGATGTTTTTGCTGAATTTATTCTGTTTTCCAAGCAAATTATATCTTGTCCTCTTCAATATAAATGTACTGTCTGTATTATATAAGAGCTTTTATGCTACCCTACAAATGTGCTGCATTTATAGACACTATAGGCAAAATGGATCTGTTTTTAAAAGATGACTCAAAGTATGCCAGAGGCACTGGCATTTAAGGGTTAATGAGCTAGTTTCTTTGCAAACAGTGTGGGAAGAGTCATTTTTGTTCTTAACCTTTAAAATAATGTTATTTTAACCTTATCTGCCCTAGGCTGTTTGGTGACTCTCTCACCAAAATAAACACATTACCTTAGTTTAAAAAAATCTGATTAGCTTAAAAAAAAACTCTCTAGATGTTCGGAAAAATTAAAGTAGTAATCTTTATTTTTATATAAAAGTTGGCTAGCTATTGTATTTTGTATGCAGAACTTATAAGTCATTAAGGTAGCAACAAATTTCAATATAGCCACAATTGATTTAAATTTAATTTGAAAATCCAAATCAAATGCCACAAAGCCAAATTTAGCAAGAGGCTGAACTAGTCCTTCGTATGGAGGATTAAAACAAGCTAGAGTGGTTTAAGGGTTACACCTCGCAAGAAGGCAGGGATTTCTCAGAGAGGATGGGGGAGAGAACTCAACAGTTACTGAAGTTAGAGTGGGGGTGACTTCTGAGAGAGGAGGGGAGAGGCTGTGAAAACTGGAGGGCAAGTTAGAACTGAATAGGGATAGGAATCTGAATGCTTGTGTGGTTAGGCATGACTTCCAGGCCTCGGTTTTACAAATGCATACTCAGCACTGACAGTCCCAGCAGTATCATGGGGACTGTGCCATCTACTGCCTGAGGGCTTCTGCAGAAGCAGTATGGGCCTCTAGCCAGTAGAGGTTGTTACACTGAGCAGTTGGGAAGCAGGTTTGGAACTGCCTCTCTCTCTCGATGCCTCAGCTGCATCCCCAGCTGGTAGAGTGCAGAGGAGGAAGCCATTACCAGCTGTACAAAGATGGAGTGAGGCCTACGAAGAGACAGGATATGCCCTGTGTGCTCCACTTCACATGAGGGTGAGTTGCCTCCTAGAAGTGGGGCTTTCCATCCTCCCCATGGAAAATGGTAGAGGAATGTAACAGATCACTGTCTCTCCCATTTGTCCCCTCCAACTCCTTCCTAAAAAAACAAAGGTGAGAGCAGGTAGGGGTATGGTGGACTACAGGATTTTATACAAGCCTCGTAACAGCCAAACCTCTTGAAGCCTCAAGTTAGTCTAGAATTGACAATTCTCCATCATAAGCACATCCTTCTGATTCCTTGGGAACTAGTAGCTTTCAGGATCCTGGCTTGTTTGAAGGATCGTCCTGGGAAATTTTCCTCACTCCCCAAATTAGACAAATCTGAGAGGGCTGAATTGCTTCCTGGAATGTGTGTTGAGGACCCATAGCATTCTGGAGGCCCACCAAAGATATCTGGATCATATAAAGCTCTGAAAGTCAAGGTAGGAGGCTGAGGCAAGGAAAAGGATTCTAGCAGACCTGGAGTAAAGTGAAACTTACCTCGGCCCTCTTCCTAGAGGTAGAAGATGAGGGAGAGATGAGAAAGGGAAAAGTTTGAAGTCCAGGAAGACACAAAGTTTATCTACAAAGTGGAGGTATGTGATAAAATGCACATGGAAGAACCAACTTTTCTAGTTTCTAAAGTGGTTTGCCTGTCCTGGTAGCTTGTGAGTACCTACACCGATGGCCTGCCTCTGCAGTAGCTGAGAGTCCATGAAGTGCCAGATGTCACTGAGGCTTTTCCAGCTGACCACCAGCTCTTTGGAACAGAGCAGTAGATCAGTGGGGGGGATTCGTCCTCCAGTAGAAGCCAGTGGAGACCAGCTGAAGGATTATAATGGGGCCTACTGGAGTTTCCAGTCTGGAAGGCAATTTTAGAATTGAATGGGGATAGGAATTGAGCAAGTGTGGACAGATTTGGATTCCACTAGTTCCATTTCTATCAGGACTGTCCCAGGTTTTACAAACCCAGGCTCAGCACTAACAATTCCAGCAGTCTTGGCCTGCACTAACCTCTTTAAACTACTGTGGAGCTCCAGACATTGATGGGAGAGGATACAAAGCCCCTGTAAGGTTAGTTTCCTGTCCTCTGAGACCTAGATCCAACATGTGTGATTCTGGCTGGGCATTGTCGTGCTGGGTGTTAATATCTCTGAGCGTTGTGGCCGAAAATGAATTGGTGGCTTAGCTCTGCAGTAGCATAATCCTCTAGCAGTGTCCCGCTTTTGGCTGATCTCGAACACAAGCTCTTCACATACCTAACAGGAAGAGAATGGAGGTGAGCCCCATTCAGTAGTGTAGGCTGTTCTTTTAAAGGGCTCAGACAGCGTGGTGATGTGGTGCCTCATGAGCACTTTGTTCCTGGTTGCGAGATTTATAGAGTGTGGAACTAGCCCACTGCGTAACTAGTGGCCTGCTGTTAAAATCTGATGCATATCTTCTTTCTGAGAGAGCTGCATCATATGCTGTAGTCTATTCCGCTGTGTTATCTAAGGCAGGGCTGACAACTCTTCTTAGCATATGCACAACGTGCCTCAGGTGGCACGTAATCTGGATTAATCACTGAATTTTGACACAGGCAACATTGTCTCAGTGGATGGTGCACCTGAGTGGGAGTTTTGTGAGGTCCTGATCCCAGTTGTGCTATTGAATGGCTGCATGACCTTTGGTAAACTGCTTTCTTTGTACCTCTGTCCCCAAATTTAAAATAGAGATAATGATCCCTTCACTTGTGAGTACCTACGCCGATGGCCTGCCTCTGCAGTAGCTGAGAGTCCATGAAGTGCCAGATGTCACTGAGGCTTTTCCAGCTGACCACCAGCTCTTTGGAACAGAGCAGTAGATCAGTGGGGGGGATTCGTCCTCCAGTAGAAGCCAATGGAGACCAGCTGAAGGATTATAATGGGGCCTACTGGAGTTTCCAGTCTGGAAGGCAATTTTAGAATTGAATGGGGATAGGAATTGAGCAAGTGTGGACAGATTTGGATTCCACTAGTTCCATTTCTATCAGGACTGTCCCAGGTTTTACAAACCCAGGCTCAGCACTAACAATTCCAGCAGTCTTGGCCTGCACTAACCTCTTTAAACTGCTGTGGAGCTCCAGACATTGATGGGAGAGGATACAAAGCCCCTGTAAGGTTAGTTTCCTGTCCTCTGAGACCTACACACATAAGGCTACACACTTAAATAGACATGACTTTTCTAAAGAACAGGTCCAATTAAATTGAAGTATTCTTAATGGTTGGTGTGAGAAAAAACATCTAAGTAATGAGATGACTTAGTTTAATATTGCATTGAATCTGGTTTTCAATTTTTGTTGTGGGATAAACAGCTAAATGTTTTGTTTACAAAGACTTTGCTCTCATATGGTCACTGCTCACCCTGATGAGGCTTGTCTAAACACAAATGTCCACCAGCTTCACAAAGATCTGTGTTTTTAATCGATTTAGTTAAGCCAGTGCAAACTCCTGTGTAGTCACAAGTTGATTTACATCAATTTAGGTCAATTCAATTGATATTGGCCAGTTGTAAACTGGTGCAAAACCTCAGGGACACAAGTAACTAAAATCAGTTTTTAAATCCATTTACATTGGTGCAACTTTTATACATTGATCAGGTTAAATCTCAAATGCTTTAGAGGGGTATGCAGATGAGATTACAGCCAGCTGCCCTTACCCTGGACCCTGAGAGGTAATGTTGAGCTGATACTGCCCCCTGTATTTTAAGGTAGAATTCAGCTGCTGAAAACTCGGCATATCGGAATAGCTCTGTATTGAAATCAAAACTTCCTATGTTACTACATACCTTGGGAATTAATCACATCGATGGCTGAATCAAGTAACACACAAGTTCCTTCTGCTGAAGGATTCCAAAGCACTTTACAAACTGTTCACTGGTAAATGAACTGAAATTCAACCACCCCTGTCACTGCTCCTTGTAATAGCTCGTTGCCTTAATCTCTCTGTGTGCTTTTATCTCTTGACTACTCCAACCAACTTTGCTGTGAGCTCCCCAACAAGTTCCTTAGACTTCAGAATTCTGCTTTCTCAAGTGTTTGTTTTTAAAACTCCTCCAGTTGGTTTCAAGTATTTTGGTGCTCTCTCCTCTCCTCTTTGCTTCAGCTCCTTAAATTGCCATGCTCTTGCTTCCTCATAATTGGTTCCCAGTAGATCTGAGTGCCTTCTCATGGGTAGCTTTTGCGATGTGCCACACCCTTTCAGGTTAGCTGTCTTATCGACACTCCATCTCACTTCAGATCTTACGTGAAGCCTCTCAGCTTGCTTGCCTATGCCTTTGCATTCCCGCTCCATGGTGTTGCAGTTGGCTTTGTAAAGAGTTTTGGGATGCAGTTTATAGGAGAGATCTAGTACAAAAGCAATCAATGTAACGCAGGCTGCAGATGAGGATATCCTGGTCTAAAAAACCAAATGGGTTTAGTGAATGACAAAAACATGCTCCCTTTGCCAGCTGCATGTACTGAGATGTCTATAGAGAACCTGCAGGACAAGTAGGTAGGCTCCAGTTCAGCAAGGTGCTTAAGCATGTGCTGATTCTAAGTTCATGAGTACTCCCATTGACTTCAGAAGGGAATGTTGCTAATGCTTCTGATATCTGGTGTTTTTCTTAAGAGTCCCAGCTCTTTGAGTCAGAGGATTACATGACTATCTCAGCTTCAGTTTTTAAAAAAATTGAGTATTTGTCCATGTGGATCTCACTTCTGCTGCACGTGCATCTCATGCTGTTCTTGAACAGCTTACATGCATCCAAATGTCTTATTCGTTCTTTTCTAGCCCTTGTGATTGTGAAGAAAAGCTTGAAAATGTAACCCCTGGAGACTCATCTCATGACTTCTGAAGGCATGGTATATCTCTCTGCTAAGTAATAACATAAGGAGTCCAGTCTTATTAAAGTAAATGTTCTCGTTATTAAAGCAAGCTTTATTTACAGAGCTGATTCAGCAGCAGTTAATATTCTAGCCATTTGCCTCCTCTACGCTGTTGCCTCCTGCAACCTCCACATTCCTTGCAGGGTGTTGCTACACTTGGGATTGATAGTACTGCATAAGTACCAGATTGGGGCTATGGGGCTGCCTCAGCACCATTAGGGGGGCAATGCACTCAGAGAAGGGCGGAAGCAGGCCTGTTTCTTCTACACATCAGTGAGTGTTGGGAGCTGGTTACAGGCAGAGGGCCAAGTGCCTGCTGAGGCTGATCGTGGTGGTGTCATGATTAGCAGCCATAGTTACAGTGTGTTTGGAAACATCATATTTAGAGCCACCGATGACGCGAAGTACTTCCATGTGCAGTTAGAAGGTACAGTATAGTCCAAATTTCCACATTGCATCAATGACGGAATGATTCTTTCCTTCACACAGTTGCTGTTTCTATGCCATCTTTCTCATATCTTTTAAATCCTGGATGAGAGTGAAATTTTTCTAGTAAGTGAGTAAGTATCAAGTTAAGGCAGCTAGATGTACGCCAATAAACCTGATACCATAGTATCCAACATGGCCTCTATTTCATTAAGCACCAGGTGGGTAGAAGACTGGAAGCCTTATACTTGCATACTGGTTCTTTAGCTTGCATCGATTCTGCTGATTCGTTTATCTTGTTAGAGGAATATTCCTCACATTTGACAGGAGTGGATGAGACAAATTGCTGAAATCCTTACCCCAACACTTAATTACATCAAGCAGTAATTACTGTAATTCTTTTCAATTGGATCTCTAATAAAGTTCTAGCTAGACTTCTGCGTTAAATGTATGGGCTTGCATCATGACATCCTAACAAGAGGTAACATATTACTTCTTTCTTGAAGTAGTGCTGGCTTCACTCAATAGGTTTGGGTTATGGCTGAAATTATCTCGTTCTTTCACCTCTCTCCATTTAATTGCCAGCCAGTCAGCTTTGTTCCTATCATGGGTGCTTTCTAGACTTTATTCCCCACAAGAAGGAAGCATGTGTGTGATTGTAAACTGTTGCCTTTGGAACTTCTATTTCCAAATTGGCTTGCACGGACTTCAGGTAGCTTTTTATGTAGACCGGATCAGGAATCTCTTTGACAAAACGTTTTTTGTTGGAAAACACCAAATTTTTTCAAAATGGAAATATTTCAACAAAACTTTCATCTGGAAGATTTCTCAGCTCTAGGATAGAGTTGAGATGGACAGAGGTGAAAGTAAGCCAGTATGGTCTGGTACAGCATACTGGTAAGAGCTGGTACACAGCCGACCATACCGGCAGGGGGCAGTTTCCCCAGGGCCCAGCAATTTAAAAGGGCCCGGGGCTCCCGTCAGCCACCGGAGGCCTTGGACCTTTAAATTGCCAGCAGAGTCTCAGGGCTCCCGGCCGCTGCTACCACTACCATGGGGCTCCGGTGGTGATTTAAAGGGCCCGGGGCTCCCGGCTACTGGAGCCCCGGGCCCTTTAAATCGGCGCCAGGTGGTGCTGAACGGCTGCATGGGGGAGTCTGGCCCCAGTCCCACCCCTTCCACCCGAGGCCCCACCCCTTCCAGCTGAGCCCCCTACTACAACCTTGCTCAGGACCCCGGCCACCCTCCATACCGGTAAGTCCCTTAAGTTACTTTCACCCCTGGACGGACAAACGTAATCACCAGACTAAGCCGGGTTGGGTCTCTGCTTGCTCTGAATCAGACAGAGAAGGGACTTAAATCTGGATCTCCTATGTCCCAGGTGAGTGCCCGAACCACTGGGTAATTGGATATTTGGGGTGAGGGGTGTCTATCATGTTTTGTTGTTCATTTTTTTCATGAAAATGTTCAGGTCTTGTTTTCATGATGATACAGAACAAGAAAACTTCAGAACTGGTGCTATCCAGCAAGTCAGACAAGGTGATCTTCCTTCTGGCTCCAAACATTTTTTTGCAAAATGGAATTCTTGTTTTCCTGCCTGCCTGACATTTAAAGATCTTCTGATGTGAAGAGAATTTTAAGTGCAATTTATTTTCTGTACAGGTACAGCAAGTCAGGGCCAGCTAGACCTAGTGGACCAAACACAGGCCTAGGGGCTGTGTTAGGTCCTGTTCCAGACTGGCACTGAGTCAGTGTAGGTGACTGCAGGGAAATCACTACAACTTCACATTTTTTAAAATGTCTACCAATTTAGAGGGTGCCCCCCTCAGGATTAGTAGCTAATTTAATGCCTGCTGTTCAAGAAGTGCTGAGTACCAAAGATAATGGGAGCTGTGGGTGCTCAGCACCACTGAAAACCTGTCCCAAGGAGTCTTGGCCACTTTCACCCAGTGACCACTTGTTACAAATGTTTTGCCCTCGCCTCTATATTACAATCTGTAAAATGGGAGCAATAACATTGCTCAGCTTCGTAAAGTGCTTTGAGACTGAGAAGTAAAGGAAAGCATGATATAAAAGTGCAAGGACTTTTATATCAAGGGGTAAACATCACCCCTCTGTCTCTATTTTTAACTGGTTCCAGAAGCATCCAAGATGGCTGTGAGAAGTTACAAAAAGTACTCCTTTTCCCCTTTCAGATTGCTCCATCACTTGTTTGTGTGGGTCTTTCCTTCAGCACCAGGGGAGAAACCAATACTTTTAAAGATGGGAAAATGATCGCAGAACCATAGAAGTTGGCTGGGGCTTATGTGAGCAAGTGCAGGATCTGAAACTGCTGTTTTTAAATTAATTAGATTTCAAATTGCCCCTTTAAGACCTTCCTCAGTGATTAATATATGTTATTGATAGCCAGTTAACAAATCATTTACTTTGTTTTGGCATTGTTGTAACAAATCACAGTTAAAACAACCTGATTTGGTTAAAATAGCATTTGAAAAAGCATCGTAGCCTTTTGCACATGAGAAGCTTTCTAAATCGAGCTCTCTAACATTCTGCACTTCTCTGAGGCAGCTGTTCTCTACTGAAAGAATTTTTTCTTTAATTCCCTTGAATCAGTTTCTCTGGTGAGCTGATATACTTCAAGAAGAACCTGAAGTTGCATATCCCTACGGGTGCTCCGCTGCACTCTTGCCCAGAGAATGCAAAGCAGAGTCTGGTGTCTGTGCTTGTGCAGAGCAGCACCTCGTGCCTCCAAATCCAGGCATGTAAGGAGGCAGGGATCTGCCACCATGCAGCTCCTGCTATATGGAGGAATAGACAGTGACCGTCTATTTGATCCTTCAGACCTTGCTCAGACTACAACAGAGAGCGAGGGTTATCCTGGCCAAAACGTATGGATTTTGAACCTCCTCTACCTCTCTGTGGTAATGCCTCTCCCACTTCAACTCAGAACAGCTCTCCTGTCACAGAATTCTGGGACCCTCCTCCACCCCAGCCTCTCCACCCTGAACCTGAGAGCAAAGTTCCTAGATGGTTCTTGGGCATGGAACCTACCTGTTCAGATAAGTACAGTCAGTTCTCCTATCTGGAAACCTAGTACTCACAAAACTTACTTTCAAAAGTGGGAACTCTTCCAGTCCTGGTGTCCTCATCACTCTTAAGTATTGGAGGTTCCACTCTCTAAAATCATAGACTACCTATTGGGTTTGAAGACACAAGGTCCATCACTGACTTCAGAGTACATTTGACCGCTATTGCAACCTTCCACTCACTTGAGGCCTTCTCAGTTTTTGCCCACCCTGCTACAGCCAGATTTCTCAAGGTCTTACACAATCTTTTACCCCGATATGGTCCCCAACAGGACCTTAATTTCGTTCTTGGTGCCCTGAGGAAACCCCCTTTTCAACACATGATCACCTGTTTTCTCCTCTACCTCTCCCTCAAGACTTTGTTCCTTATCGCTAGACAAATGGGAGAGCTTGGTGCTTTCATGGCAGATCCACCATTCTCTACCTTCTGTAGAGATAAGGTTACATGATGTCCCCATCCTTGCTTCCTCCCTAAGGTCTCTTTGTAATTCCATACTAATCAAGAGCCATCTACCAGTGTCCTACCCAATGCCCAATGGTTCCAGAGAGGAGGCCAGCCTACATACACGAGATGTCAGAAGGGTTATTGCCTTCTACTTTGACAGGACAAAGCCTTTTTGGGTCTCTCCTAGATGATTTGTATCATTAGCGGAGAGAGTGAAAGGACAACCTATTTCCACTCAGACCGTCAAGGCACATTTTAACCTGCTATGAATCCACTGGGATGCAGCTCCCTCAGAGTGATAGCATATTCCACTAGCTCTCAGTCCACATTTATAGCTCTACTGAATGATGTTCCCATAATAGACATCCATAGGACTGCAACTTGGTCTTCTATTTGCACCTTTGCCCAGCATTACACCATCTACCCAGCTTCCAAGGATGCTGCCACCTTTGACGATGCGGTCCTTCTTCAAGATGTTTTTTCCATGTAATTGCTCCACCTTCCACTTTTCTGCCCCTCAGGAGTGGAGACTCTGCTTTGCTGTCCAGAAGGAACCGAGTGGCAGTGGGCCTGTGCCTCCGTATGCCTTTGTCTGGAGGTGCGAGGTGCTGCTCTTAGCAGGGGCAGGCCCATAGACACTACTTTGCATTCTTTAGTTGAGCGTGCCCAGGCGTGCATACATGCTACAGTGGAGGACCCATAGGGACAAAACATCTCCAATTCATTCCTGTATGGTAAGTAACATATTTCCTTGACCAGTGAATCTGTTTTAAAATAAGCCGGTTTGCACACACACCCCAAGTACTGGTGACCCTCTCACTTTGCATTATAGGCATGTGAAACTCCTGTTCTGTACATGTTTCTCTGATACTGATGAGGTGGGTGCTCAAGCAGAGGGAAGTCAACCAAAACAAAATGTGTTTGTGCCTCAGCCAGCACTAAAAATACAGCAAAATGTTTACTAAATGGGAAGGAATCTGTAGAGGATTGGAGGGTTTTTTAAACTCACAGATGTTATTGCAGACCAAGAAACATTTCCATATATGCATGTGTGTCACACCTGTGGTTTGATCTACTTGCATCCCTCTGTGCTTTTCCTCCGTTTCTTTCAGGATAAATTGTGTGCAGTCAGGGATGCAGCTACTAATGAGAGAGGCTAACCATTGGCAGAGTGGAATACTTGATTTTACAAAAGGTAAATGTTGACGCTTCATCCATGCTTCTGAGAATGCTGTTAAGTCGAACACCAGCTCCAGATCAGGCAGTAGCACAGTGAAAAGGAACTCTTTAAATGTGAATCTTCTGACAATGGAGCAGCACTTCACAGCCCCAAGGCGCTGATGGCTAAGCCTGGCCCTAACTGAATTATTGGCAATGGGGCTCATTTGTTTAGAGGTGTGTTCACACTCCCACATTTGTGCCAACATGATTGCTGGGCAAAATGTCATTCCAGATGCCAAAGGATTACTAGGGTGTTCCTGAGAGAGAAGTTTGATTAGACTAGGAACAGAAGCCATCTTGCAGCACTCTCCTAACAGAGGACCTTGTCTGTGAAAGCAAAAGTAATCACTGTAGTACTCCGGTTGCATCAGTGGAATCAGTAGCATAGACAAGACTCGGGCAGTTTTGCCACCCATGGGTTGGTGTGCCACATGGAGATACCAGATGCACAGCACAGCTGTCCCATCGGTACAGGAGCGTCTCAGTGGCTTTTTGTCATTGATTTGTGAGGGGTGTGGCCCAGGTCCCCAAAGGTATTTAGGCACCAGCTCCCTTAGGAGTGCCAACCCAAGCATTCAAAATCATGGGTCAGGCCCCCAAAACCTGCGATTCTAAAAATAACAAATGTTGAATTTTTATTTGCAGTCCAGTTCTTGAGCCTGTAGGATTTGGGTTTTCCAGCACTTCTCTGCAGTGAGATGGGCTAGAAACATCCTTTTTTAACTGGAAGCCGAGTCTCCAGTAATCACTGGACTCCAGGAGCTGGAGCTTTAAGGAAAACAAAAGCCATAAGACTAGTGACAGGCAACCCCTATCTTAAGAGACTGACTCCAGTATCCCCAGCTATACTGAGCACAGTTCTGGCCCCTCTTTATTCGACAGCTCACCGCAGCTATGATTATGGTCCATCCCTTGAGTGGCTGCTTAAGGAGATGGTCAACTTAGAAATCACCCCTCTGTGTCTCTTTAGCTACTGTGCTTACAAACAACACTCGTGATGGCTCTGAATGACCAAGGGAAACATCTTCCCTCTAACCTCTGGGTTGCTGTTTGCTTTGTGGATAGTCAGTTTCGCTCTTTGCCTGGACCCACAAAGGGATTCAGAAGAGTGCCCACCACTAGGCTGTGGCATGCTCTGATGTGGTCTGTCTCTCCTGTTAAAGCTGTTCCACTTTAATTTAAAAATGTAACTATTCTTTGGACAAGAAAAAGTGAGGATCGCTCTCTAGCCCAGCAGCTAGAGCATTCACCTGAGAGGTTGCAGGTCCCTGTTCAGGTCCCTTCTCATCAGGCAAAGAGGGGAATTGAATGGCGGTCTCCCATACGCCAGTGAATACCTTAACCACTGGGTTAAAGGTCACAAGGAAGGACTCCTCTCCCTCCACCCCTAACTGTTTTGTGTGGCATTAGGCAGCCTCTGAGCACTGGTACCAGATCAGCCCCTGAGGAACACCTATCCTATATCCCTGTCTGTGGGTCGCACTGGGCTTGACGCATGCACGTTGCTGCCTCACTCTGCCTGAGGCAGGAACTTAGGTACCTGGAGTACTTTTACAGCAGACATTTAGGCACCTATTGATGACAGCTGAACAGGGATTTTGTTGCTCACAGAGGAGCCTATATCTGGACTTCAGAAGTCTAAGTCCCTTTATGGATCTGGAGTTTTGTGTGGGTAGAGCCCTGACAGCTTATGTGCTGGGTATAGGCCATGCTACCATAGGAAACGCTCCAGCATTCCTAGTGCATGAACCAATTGTATTTAGTAACCACACACGTCTTCCAGCAAATTAGCTAAAGCCCCTGTCTTTGCCAAAGCCATCACCCTTTAAACCAATTTGCCATTTGTAGGTTAACCTGCGCTTGAGATATCACGAACTACAGAGAAATAAGAAAAATTTCCGCAAATTCTTTATTTTGTTAAACCCTCATCTCTCACTAGCTAGACACTTCAAACCTAGCCTGTGTTTGTGCCTGACATGCGACAGGTGCGTTGCTGTGGATGTGAGAGTTTGGAAGGGGCTCAGCTCTGGTGCTATAATGGAAGGTTCACTTTAACCTTGATGCTGAAGAGATCAGTTCTCCACCTGATACAAAGCCCACCACTTGGTACAGGAGCTCCTGGTGACTCCAGTGTTATGTTCATGCCTCATGCACAGAGAAGTTAGATACTGTGATAGACCCAGGCCAGTTGGGTACAGCAGAGTAGCAGAAGGCAGATATACTGGCCACTGGATTAACAGTTCCCTGACTGACCAGAGCAGGGGCTGTTCCAGGCTAATGAGAACACCTGAGTCCAATTAACCTGCAAAGAGTCAGGTGAGGCCATTAAGCTAATATGACCACCTGACTCTAAGGCCCCTCTGATAATATAAAAGGGCTCACTCCAGTCAGGCAGAGAAGAGCCAGAAGAGAGGAAGTACGGCTGAAGGGCTGGATAATGAAGACACCCTCAAGTCATTGGTAAGGGAGCCCTAAGGTAAGGGTGAAGAAGGGAGAAGCAGGAGAGCTGTGGGGAAATGGCCCAGGGAAATGCAGCAACTCTGGCAGCGAAAAGTTGGCTGCCAACAGCTGCTACCATTAGGGTCCCTGGGCCGGAACCCGGTGTAGAAGGTGGGCCCGGGTTCCCCCACAACCCGCCACTACAGAAACACCTCCTGGGAGGGGAAAACAGGCCCCTGTCAGGACAGGACGCTAAACTGTTTTGGCATGAGGCCATAGGATCAATAGAGACTCTGGGAATTCTCTCACCAACCTCCATTGCTGGCTTATGATGAAAAGGGCTCAGTAGACTGTAGCCCTGGCCCTAGAGAGAGAAGGACTACGTGGAGGGTTGCAGTGAGCCTCTGAAGCTAGCATAGACCGCCTGGAAGCGCAGGACCCACGGGGAGAAGGTCGGAGCTCTGCCACAATGCAAATATAAAACACTTTCTGGAAGGTTTCAGCGTAACACTGTTCCTTAGAATTCAGAATAACACACAGGAACCCCAAAACAGAGAGCAACAAAGCAGACTGCTCCCTAAAATAGAAAGGCACAACTCACCCCACTTTAGGTTGTCTTTAGATTCTCTGCTGCTAGCTCCACGTCACATATCAGTCTTCCCTACTGAGCCCCCTGCTTGCAAGCAGAACCAAGAAAACCCCTGGAAATGTAAAGTGATAGCCTACTATTGTATCTGTTTTCAGTGCAGCACATCCACAAAGCTCTTCTTGTGAGGAGAAACTCCATATGAAATGCAGAACAGGCGCTTCTGTTCTGACACAGGAGAGTTTGTAATATGCTTATAAAACAGATGTTCCTGGCACGTTCCTCTCGTGCTCGCTGGCTCCTACAACACAGTGACATCTGGAATATACAGACCACGACTCCTGAAAGGATAGGTCTTCCAGAACGTGCAAACTCTGGAGCAAATGCAGAAGCAGATGTGTGAAAGATGGGAACTGCGGGGAGTAGCAGATAGAGGGAGTCATTTTAAAACCACATGTTCCTCTGCTCCAGCCATTGTCAGGGGGGCTACGGGCTGGGCCAGATCCTCCATTCCTCCTGAGCAGTGCTTGGAGCAGGAGCGAACTGGTGGGGGACAAAGGTGGCTTTAAGCACCCGTTATACCACTTGTATTCTTGGTCCCATGCAGCCCACAGTGAAAGTTAGAGCAATCTGGAGGCCGCTCCTGCTCCAGGGGCTGTTCCTGTCAGAGAACAGCAGGGCTGCATTGGAACAGAAGGGGAAAACCAGCCACTTGCCTGTGGCCTGGGTGGGGAGGGGTGTGGGAAAGAGCCTTCCCTTGGTTGCAAAGCCTGGAGCCTGTGGCACAGCCTTCCAGCTCCCCTGGCTTCACACCAGTATCAGCCTGTATGCACGGGACATCTATGAAAGGGGTTTTAGAATGCTGTCCCTGGTCAAGGTGGCAGCCAGCTTTGAACATGCTCTGGCCCCAGCCAAACCAGTACCTGGCAGGGCTGGAGTTAGTCTCAAACACAGTTCCAGCCAGAGCTGGTGTGCAGCTGCTTTTTTCTCAGCCAGCAGTGAACTCCCAGCTCAGCTCTCCCACAGGGGTATGACATGCAGCTGTCAGTCCAGGCTGGGAGCTGAGGATTCACAGGGAACAGCTGTGTGATAATAGGAGGGGCCTCCTTGTAGGGGAGCTTCACAGTAGGGGTTATAGGGCTGGGTCAGATCCCACACTGAGTTTGGCTTCCTTGCTGCACCCGCAGGGGCCTCGTTGGCTAGAATGGGTTATTTTTGCTGCTGCCCAGTGGAGTCACATGTCCCTCAAGCAAAGATGCACAGAGACTCCTCCAAGGCTGCTGGCCTCCACTGTCACATCCCTCCACATGTCTGTCTGGTTCCTGCCACTGCTTACCTTTCTGTAGGTGATGCTTTTTGCTGTGTAGCCCAATGGTCCTGTGACAGTCTGATTGGTAACTGTCTTCCTGGCAAACTGCTGCTCCAGTTAAAGCTCTGGCTGAGGACTCTCTGTGCCCCTGGGGAGGTGGGACTGGCTCTGAGTCTTGTGGCTTTGGGAAATTTACAGAAATAAGTGGTCTTTTCAAATGGTCTTTTTAAAGCAGTTCAGCCTGCCCTGGGCTCCCTGTTAATGAGGGAAATGATATTTAATTCTTTTCAGCAACTCTCACCCTCAAGGGCCCATGTAAGCTACATACAGGGATCCACCAGAGAAATACAGCCATTTCTGGGGTGGAGCACAGCAGCTGTTCAATGGGGCACAGAGTCACTACACAAGAGTTTAGGGCAGGAGCGGAGGGGGGAGCCTCGGGAGGCAGAATGGAAATGCCCAGACTGGAATTTGGCCAGGACACCTGGATTAGCTCTCCTTCCCAGCCTTCCTGGTTCTATTCGCCCTTCCACCAGCGCTGTCAATGTGGGGATTGCAAAGAAGAGCATGGGAATCTGGCCACCCTGTACTTTCCATATTGCTAAATGGGATGGTGAGGCTGTCTCCGTATGGAAGAGATTGAGAACCTCTGCCTTAGTCACAGCAAATAAGAGAGAAGTGGCCTTCTGCTTTAATCCGTGTACGCATACCCATCGACTATGCAGGCTGTTAGGTTATTGGGGTAAGACCAGCATCACAGAGCACCCGAGCCTCTCAATGCATCACTGCCAGGGCTGCTGAATCCCTCTTGGCCACGGCCCTCAATCTCTGAGAAGCCCTCTCCTTTGGGAGTCTGCTCCATTGGCAGTTGGGCTCCATCAGCTTGTTAATGTAACTGCCTAGGTAAGGGTCATTGCTGTACTTAGATATGGTGTCTTGGCAGGCTTCTTCAATTCTGAGTTTCCTTTACGGTTGGCTGGGATTAGGGCAGGTTTGTGCCGTGGGGCAGCGTAAGTGCAGCTTCTCTTGAGTCAGCAGTGTGCCCTTGTTGCCAAGAAGACCAATGGCATTTTGGGATGTATAAGTAGGGGCATAGCGAGCAGATCGAGGGACGTGATCGTCCCCCTCTATTCGACATTGGTGAGGCCTCATCTGGAGTACTGTGTCCAGTTTTGGGCTCCACACTACAAGAAGGATGTGGATAAATTGGAGAGAGTCCAGCGAAGGGCAACAAAAATGATTAGGGGTCTGGAACAAATGACTTATGAGGAGAGGCTGAGGGAACTGGGATTGTTTAGTCTGTGGAAGAGAAGAATGAGGGGGGATTTGATAGCTGCTTTCAACTACCTGAGAGGTGGTTCCAGAGAGGATGGTTCTAGACTATTCTCAGTGGTGGAAGAGGACAGGACAAGGAGTAATGGTCTCAAGTTGCAGTGGGGGAGGTTTAGGTTGGATATTAGGAAAAACTTTTTCACTAGGAGAGTGGTGAAACACTGGAATGCGTTGCCTAGGGAGGTGGTGGAATCTCCTTCCTTAGAAGTTTTTAAGGTCAGGCTTGACAAAGCCCTGGCTGGGATGATTTAATTGGGGATGGGTCCTGCTTTTGAGCAGGGGGTTGGACTAGATGACCTCCTGAGGTCCCTTCCAACCCTGATATTCTATGATTCTATGATTCTTTGCCCCCTCTCCCTGTGGAGGGGGGCGGAGAAGTGGAACAGCAGGTGTTTGTGTCATGGGAGGTATGCAGCTGTTCAGAGGATGGGGCCTGGCCTTTGGATGTTTGACTGGTGACAGTGGCCAGAACCACAGACTGCATGATTAGTTCATTGCTGTATGTTCTAGGGGTGGTTGGCCCTACGGAGTAGCTCAACCTCCAGTGCCCTCAGCACAGGGTACTGTGGGAAGCGGGATGGAAGCTCAGAGACGCCGATGGCTTCTGTAAGGAACGTGGGAGCAGACACTTAGCAAGTGCCCTGCTAATCAAGCATGTTTGTTCTGTGTGTGTACAGTGCCTAGCACAAGGGGGAGGGGGGGGCTGGTCAGTGACTGGGGTTCCTAGGCCCCACGGCAATATAAATAATAACCTGAGTCTCGCCCATTCTCAAAGCTGCCTGTTTCCCACCAGTGGGAGCTGGACTTGCTGTAGCACTGCCTGGATGTGGGGGCCTGAGCCCCCCTAGGCAGCTTGGAAATCTCAGCTGCAGAGAGGAACAAATAAGAACAAAGAGCTGAGCTCAGCGAGTGGAGAGGTTCCCCACATGTTATATTAAGGTCACCCACCAGCTACATTTGTCTCTCTGGAGGACCTGCTATTATCCCTGTTTCCCCTTTCTCAGTCTTCCAGTCCCCTGCTCTCCCCTCCTCAGCCCATACCCACTCCCCGCCTCCCCCAGCTAGTCCCTCCCTTCCTGCAGCCCCTCCCTTCCCACAGCCATGCTGTGATCACTACCAGGCTGTTGATTGTCTGCTCACTGGTTCCAGCCCTGTCCTCTGCTGCTGCCCGGATCCCTCTCCTCTGTTGTTGTCTGCTCTCTGCGAAAGTGAGAGCATTGTGGAGAAGGGGAGGAGTGCTTCGGGGCATGCAGGATCCATCTGGACCCTTCTTTGCGGGGACCCACCATTTGAGAAACAGATCTCATCCCTAGATCTCACAGTGCTTTACAAAGGAGGTCAGTATCATTATTCCCCTTTTACAGGTGGGGAAACTGAATCAGAGAGCAGGGAAGTGAGTTGTCCAAGGTCAACCCACAGCCAGTGGCAGAGCCAGGACTAAAGCGTAGCATTTCTGAGCCCCTCTCCAATGCTCTCTCCATTCAGCCATGCTGCAGAGATCCCTGCTGATGGCTCTGGGCCAGGGCTGAGCGCTATGACTGTTAGTGGTGCTGGATTGTTCTTCCCAACCTGTCACGCGGCCTCTGGGAATAAAACTGTCTCTTCTCCAAACCCCTTGACCAAGTGCTGAGAGTGTGATGAGCCAGGCCACAGCACGGCAGCTGCTCAGCAGGGGGTATGAAGCGATTCCTCCACATGGACTGTATCTCTAGCTATGCACTGTGCTGGCCCTGCCTCAGTTCACCAGGCTGCACTAGGACCCATAGAGAATCTCCTGGCTGTGGGCCAGCCAGTGGCTTTCTCCTGCATTCTTCCTGAGGTTATGTAGCATGGCGTCTGGCAGCCTGAGCAGGAGAGTCCTGTCCAAGTGATGATCTTGGGGGTCCCCAGGGAGGAGGAGACAATGGGCTTGGCATGGAGCGGAGAGTTGAGTCCCTGCATTGGGGATCGGGATGAGATGTTCTGAGAGATTGGGAGGGAGGGGAGAGTGCTGGGGGGAGAGATCCTGAGAAGGTGCAGGCGGTGGGGATGGGAAAGACGAGTGCCAGGGCAGGGTCAATTCTCCTGACCCTGTCCAGTGGCACCAAGGCAGGAAGGGGGTTGAATGGTATTGTGGGATGGGGGGAGAACCCCAAGTGTGTGTTGGTGTGCATCAAGAGAGACTGGTGGGTTCCCCCAAATCTGTGAGTGGCTAGCATGGGGAGCCAGACCTAACCGCACAGGACAGGAACCCTGCTGTGGGCTGAGTTGCCAAGGATGAGGGCTTAGTGGGGTTCCATTGGTTAGATGCAAGGCTGAGGCAAATCCCCCAGGGACAGGGGTTATGCTGCTCAGCCAGCACAGCAGGGACTTCACCGCAGCCTAGCAGCCAGAGAAGGTCCTGACAGAGTGAGGCAGCCCCTCAAGCAAACAGCCCTTGGGTTCGTGGAGTGGGCAGCTCTGGCTGGGGAGCCCAGGGGCTCGCCAAGCGGCAGAAGGGGAGGGTGAAAAGCAGTATCCAATGTCTCTGGAGCCCCAGGCTCCCAGTGGAACTGCCCCCCGCCCCCAGGGTAACACTGGCCAGGAGTAACCAGGGCCTGGAGCCAGGGTGGCTGCTAGGAATGATGACTGCCCAGGAGGAGCACAGCTGGGATAGGCCAAATACTAACTGAGAGACAAGGTGGGAGGGGAGCATGCAGGATCCATCCCAGCCTGGACCACAGCCCCTGCTGCCACAGTTGTTCTACCAGAGCAGGCTGCTCCTTAGCCATCAGATTGTGCTTTCCCTGGCTGGGGAGGGAGAGGACAGGAGCCAAGCTGGGCTAGGATTCCAGACTGCCTCGGGGCCTTATCTCCATGGCAGTTTTCCCATCAGTATATTTGTGCTTATAGGGACCTTTCGTGACAAAGGATCATAAAGTTCTTTACACCTGTTACAGCCAGGATTCAGCAGCCTGAATAACAGTATACAGGAACATGTCCAACAGGTTAGGACAGGAAGTGAAGAATATCATCTGTACTGAAAACTGGAGATGGGATTTAGCAGTGTGTGTACCCTCCCGGAATCTGTCCAGGGCCCCTGGTACACTCGTGCCCTCCACCACCACCACCCCAACTGTGAAAAGCACCATGCCAGCAGACTGATCGCAGCTGAGCAGGACCTAGGTTTGATGTGAAGGGCAGTCACGTGTGCCCATCTTCCTGGGGCCTTGGCTGAGGAAAGGCTGCTACACACCCCCATAGCCTGTAACACCTGTGTTTTCCACAGAGGTCTCCCACCCTCCAACTGACCAGGCTTCCCCCACTTGGATGTGCAGTCCTAGGTGCTAAGGCAACAGTCCCACAAGCTCTGACTGGAGAGAACAGTGGGTCAATGTGTTTTCTGGTTGGACAAACTGATTGTCATGGGGCGTCGGCAGGACAATGCGGTGGTTGTTTGTGTCCTGCAAGGGACTGAAATAAGCTAGGACTATTTCAGAAGTGATGGGAGTTAATTGCACACTTAGCAGGCAGTTGGGGTGAGCTGCTCTGTAATTATCATGAATTGCTCTCCAGTGGAAGGGGTCCTGTCGTTTCTGAAACAAGCCTGTAATTAACGCTTGGTGCTAGCTGTAGCCTAGCCCAGGATCCAGTTATTAAATTTGTGGACAGGTGAAACTAACACTGACCTGCTCCTTCCCTTGTCAGTTAGTGGGTAGCGCTGAATGACAATCTGCCTCTCAGCTGGGGTTTAAACATGACTGTATGCTGAATGTGGGGGGCCGCTTGTGCTCTTGTTGACGGCATGAAAACTGCTGCTGCTATGGACTTGCTGTCATCGGAGTGCTGTGAGCCAGGATGCCTTGCTGTTCTTGGGCTGCTTTGCCAAAGTCATCAGACTGTGTCCGAAGTGGTGAGCTCTCTTGTGGCAGGAATAGGTGGGGGAGCAGGTTTGGGCTCATTTAAAACCCACTCGGACCACATGAGTTAAGAAAACAAGTCACCAGGGACGTGCATCACAGGGATCAGCAAAAAATGCTGCAGCCTCTGGGTTTTCTGGTCTCCCATCCTAGGATGGATCAGAACCTGCTTAGCTGGTGAGATCTGACAGGAACAAATGCCAGGGTAGGTGGGGGTGGCTGTTGGTTTTGCCCTACTTAAAAGCCTGCAAAAGCATGGCCCAGGTGCCCAACAAAAGGAAGAGCCCAGTCTGATCTGGTCAGTACACAAGTTGTGCAGTAATGTTGCTGATTTCCGGGGTACACGTGAGCCCAATGCTGATGCAGTTTTGGGTGGGTGAAAGTCAGCAGCAGCCCCCAAGGTATCATTCATGGGTGGCAGCAGTGGGAAAGCAGATGGTTAGTGACAGCACAGCTAGAGCCATCAGGAATTTTTTTTACTAACTTTTCCCTCAAAAATGGCATTTCCTTAAACCTGAAACTGTTCCCAAGGACTGGTTTCAGTGACTCTCCCAACTCAGAATTACTGACAAAAGTTTTGAAATTCAGTGTCCCAATTCAATGTTTTCAGAACAAAGAGTTTCAGGTTGCTGAGTCAAAATTATTTTGTTTGGGAATGTTGGTACATTTACCCTTAAAGGCTGGAGAAAAGTGTCAAAAATTGAAAGTTTCCTTTAACCTGAACCAAAACGTTGTTTGGATTTTCAGTTTGAGATCATTTTCAAGATTTTGACTTTTCATCCTGATTTGGAACAGGAAAACGTTTGATACCTTGAATTTTTTCCGAATTTCTCCCCAACTCTAATCACATAGTGGGCTTTAGCTGCTGTGTCTCCAAATGCACCGCAGAACAATCTCCAAGACCCCACTGTCAACATCAGTGTGATAATCCCCACGCACCTCTGTCTAGGGAGCTGGAATTGGGATGCTGGTTTGGAGCAAACTGCTGTAATCTGCAGGCTCTAAAACATTACACTGGCTTTTCCTTTTGACTTCTGCAAGGAATGAGCCTGTGCTGGAGCGTTAACTGCTGCCAGTGTATGTCCATGATCTTTCTTACACAGAGTGTTACACAGGGACAGCCAGTCTCTCACTCTGTACGCTGTGCAGCCACATGTCCCTTCCCAGCAGTCCCTGGAAAGGAAGGGGCTGTCTTCAAAGGCTAGTCTTTTTTTAAATGGCTGGAGGCATCCTCATTAGTTAGGAGCATGGGGAGAATTGAGTTATGGCACACTTCTGTTAACAGGCAGGTGCCAGACCTCAGAGTCGGCCCTTGGAGCTTGCTGCAGGGTGCTCCCTGTATGGGTTGGGGCCAAGAGGTGGGCAGGGGTTCTAGCACTGACCACTTCCTGCTGCTACATCTGCTCTCACTCAAATGTAAGGGTTTGTGCCTGGGCTCTCACCCCCTCAGCACTAGGGTGGTGACTGTGAGGCCATCCCCTCCCACCTCGGCACGCACAGGCGTGGCCTCCCCAGCCCATGTACTCTGCCAGCCTGGAGCTCCAGTGTGCCCAGCCCACCTGTGGCAGAGGAAGTTGTGATGTTTCATTAGTTTTCCTCTTGTAATTGTTTGCCTGTAGTGATAGTGAACTTTTCCGCAAAGGAGTCACAGCCTGGACTGTGCCTTCTGTATCCATATTCATTATTTTGGCTTCAGCTGGAGCTGACTCAATCTGGGTAGCAATGGTTATTGCTTTTTCTAGTGTAAATTGTGGTTCTAGAAGTACACGTTCTCTTACAAGAAGCATGGTTGTTTTCTCAATGAGCTGGTCTCTAATCATCTCATCTGCCATATTCCCAAAGTCACAAGTTACAATCAGACTCCTCAGGGAAGCAATATACTGCATTACAGTCTCCCCTGGTTTCTGCTCACGCTGGTGAAATCTGTAGCAATTAGCTACTACATTCACTTTTGGCACAAAAAAGTTCTTTGATGCAGTGAGTGCAGTCTCATATTTATCGTCTGCAAGGGGAAAAGTGTAAAATATACACTGCCCTTCTGCTGCAAGGCCGTGGATTAGCAGAGCACGCTTTCTTACTTCCGAAATCTCTGTAGCACTGATTGCAAGCAGATAAGTCTCAAACATATGGATCCAGGCAGTAAAAGCAATTGGAGGCTCAGGTGGGCTTTGTAGAAAGGGTGCAGGTGGGTTCAGAGGCAGAAGATCCATCCTCGTTGCCAAAATGTTGTAATAGCCAGGCAAGGTACTAACAAACTTCACCAGGACTTTATTTTTTAAAGTGGAAACCTCTTTTCCAAGCTGCTGTTGCACCCTCTATAGCTCTCCCTCGGTCTTTTCGACTCCTCCCCCCCTGTTTCCTGTCCTTTCAGACTCCCAACAGCCAGTGCTCCCAATTCTAATAATTACAAGCAACATCTAAACACAGAAGTCCAGCCAGGCAGCAGCAGTGAGGCTCCTGGAGCCCCAGGAACCAGCTCTCCCAAAAGCCCTCTGCTCAGGGCGCCTCCCTCACCCAGCCAGACTCTGCTCCCTGAGCTTCCCCCTCCCGCTCCATCCCCAAATGACACTTGGTTTTCCTGCCCACTCCCATAGCTCTGCCTCTGTTCTGGAGCTTTCCCTTTCCATCTGCTCAGATGCTCGCTGGTCCCCGTCCAGTCACAGGCCGCTTCTCTCCTCTGGCTCCACCGCGCCAAACCCCAGCCGCTGCTCCCTTCCTTTCCGCTATCCCCTTCTTGCCCTGTTCCAGCCCAGTTGCTCTTCTCTCCCCAGCCCTCCTCCACTGCTCTGGGCCTGGCTCCGTCCATCTCCCCTGACTCCTGCTGGCCTGTGCTGAGGCCCACCTGCTCTAGGGAGTTCGGAGAAGCAGTTTCCCCTTTCTCAGGAACTATTTTCCATGTCCCAAGGGCCTGCGTGACCACAAGCCTGGCACCTGTGCTGGCAGCCAGTCACCCAGGGCACTGCAGGAAGCTGATGGCTGGAAAGGGTTATAGAATTGGGTTTCCTGAGCCATTGGCTCAGCCTGGTAGGCACCATACAGCAGCCTGGGGCCAGGAGCAAGGCTTCTGGGTGCTACAGTAGGACAGGTACGATCTGCTCACCCAGCCAAATAGTTCCTCACTCTTGGCTAGTGGGAGAGAGACTACTGTACGGCTGGGTTAACTGATCTCCCCAGTGTGCAGGTGAGGGAGGGGGTAAATTATCCCCAGTTAATAGCTGCCCAAGGACTGGCCCACGGCCTCCCAGCAGGTGGGGGCGGAGCAGGAATGAGAACACAGCCAGTCCTTGCCTCTGGGCCTGTGCTTGGCTCCCTGGAGCCGCTCAGAGTGCCTCAGGCCAGCATGCCACATACCACAACTCGGCACTGGGCAAGCACAGCCCAGCATCAGATCCAAAGGGAAATGCCTTGGCGGCGTCCGTTTCCTGCTGCCACCACTGTTAATAGCCGGCACAGCTGGCCCAGAGTGAGTTGTAGGGTATGTTTCAAAGCCTTGTCCTGGATTGAGAGATCCATGTAATAGCGACTTGCCACAACCTAGGGCATTGATGGAAAGGTTGTGTCGCTTTCCCCGTGGGTCCGCTGGGCACCCAGGGCAGGCAATGATCTGGAAATTCATTGCCTGTCCATTCTTCTAGCTTAACAAGCAGAGACACAGCAAACAGGCTAGGACATGCTTACAATCCTTTCTGTAAAGTCAAGGTGTCCATATGGAATACAAGATATTGACAGGAGGCTGCCCAGAAAGGAAGCTTAGAACAGGGCTCTGTGTTGTGCTGGTCTGTTCTTTCATCTTCTCTTGACTTCCTGCTGTGCACAGAGTTTATCCAGCGTGTTGTCCTTTTCCTGACCTACAGTGCAACATTGTGTACTAGATACTGCTGTGATGGGTGTCACAGAACCACCTTGGGTGGAGAGAGAGAGTAGAAATACTGCAGCAAGCGCTCATCTCTGCACCGTAACAGCTGTTTACTCTGCAACTCCCCAGTTTTCATGTATGAATTTGAAAGTGCAAATTTCTGTAGTGCACATGTGAATGGCCCGGGTATGTATTCTAGGGAGTCAGACAATCTAACACATTCAATCAGTACATCTACACCTATAAGATATCCCTGATCTTAACTCCTGGAAACTCAAAGTCATCTTATATAAACCATGGGCATGTTTCTAAGGAGAACTCTGCTTTAACAAAAGGCCATAGGAGGTTCCAGAGGTGAAATCAATGGTAGTTTTGCCCTTGATCTCAATTACATTGGATGAAATCGCATTTTGTCCCAGCTGGTCACAATGGTGACAGCCCCTTCCACACAAACACCAGCCAACCAACAAAAGGAACTGAAAACAAATCAGCCTTTAAAAAAAAAACTGTCTAACAAGAAACCAAGAACAAACCCCAAGCAGAGTCTTGATCACCAAAGGGAGAAGAGCTTGTGATTGCATGGAGTCCTCTAGGGATCTGGCTATTGATTAGACATGGAAGGCACTCAGTTACTACAGTGATGGACAGCAGTATAAAACCCTGAGATAGAATCAATTCTGCAGTTAAGTCTCTGCCACTCCAGTATCTTCAGGCCATCCAGTGGGGCAGGATGGGCGTAGCAGAGCAACTGGGACAAGAGGACAACTCTTCATTGAATTCTGAAGAAGATCGTTCTGTCTGTGCTGAGGGAATGATGGCAAAAGAAATGACCATTAAAAGTTAATGTGTTCAAATGTAGCCTATCGTCAAATTTCCAGGGAGTTGCCATGTGGGGAGTTTGAAAACTGTATCCGTCTGTTAAGATCATTGGGCACCAGAAACATCTGACCGTTTCTGAAAGGACCTATCTGTAAATTAATTTTAACTCTAACTCATCACCAGTTTACTTGTGAATTCTCAGGAAACCCATTCTGTGCTCGGTGGGTGAGAGCCATCAGTGTGGTGCAGATAGGCTGCATTTTCTATACATAGCAAAGAGCTGGAATCCCTGCTCTAAGGGCAATGTTCAGCCTCAGCTGTGGAGCCAGACTAGCTGCTCCATGAAGTTGTAAGATGTCCCCACACGCACCCCACACGCCCTTGCAGAGATCAAAGATTGACTGGGATTTCAGGTGACTTCTTTACCCCTAGATGGTCTCTCAGGTGCTGGGATGAAGCTCACTGGTGGAGCAGTGTGGAGGGGCAAGCCTGAACTGCCTCTGTGAGCTCTGTACCCTATAATGGAGGACTACACCCTTCAGAGAGGTCAGTCCACCAGCAGACAAAAGTGAGGCCAGCTTAGAGGGCATGATGGTCTAGGTGTCAGGACACTGGTTTGGGTCTCAGGGGAGCTGGGGTCAAGTCCTAGCTCTGCCACAGACTCCCTGTGTGGCCTTGGGCCAGTCACTTAGGCCCATTTCCTCAAAGGCATGTAGGTGCCAAACTCCCACTGATTTCAGTGGAAGTTAAGAGCTGAGCCTTCGTCTGTCTGAACCTCATTCCCCATTTGTGCAATAGGAAATATTCCCTCTGCCCACCCCAGTCTGTCTCATTTATTTAGAGGGTATATTGTTCAGGGCAGGGACTGTCTCTAACTCTGTGTTGAGAGTCGAGCATATTGGGGTGTCCCTGGAATACAAACACCAGATGTGGTTGTGTTGGTGATGTGGGAGCCGGAACAGAATTCAGCTTGCTCTCCCATCTCAAATGGTTGCTTCATGCTAATGGAGTGCAAACCTTGCCCAGCTAAGCAGATGGAGTCCGAGTAGCCCCAAAGAGTGGATCTGTGGAGCAAGATGGCACTGTTTACAATCTCTCTGACTGTAAATAGCCATTGACCATTTCATGTTGCCATTTAGTGCATGGCACGTGGGCTCCATATAGTGCCTGGGGGGACTCTGCTAGCTTTGCAACTCTTTGCTTGGAATGTGTTTGACAGCCTCTGCAAGAGGTAATCGGCAGGGAGATTGTCCAGATTTTACTTAATGTGCTCTACTGTTCAATATTTCCACATAATGTGTGTTAGTTCATTGTTACATCATGTTGATTTTAACCACTGAATTGGGGTCTTTTACTGAGAGACCCTGCTGGTTTCAGTGGAGCCTGGAGTTAGAGCAGAGCAGCAAGACCTGTATGCCCTTCCCCCAGGGGCACAGATGCTGGAGCAGAGTACACATATATAGGGCTCTACCAAATTCCTGGCTGTGACATCTAGCTCTTGGAGGGGTAGGGAAGGGGCAGGACTGGGGCCACCTTAGCTGGGGTGCCATGCGCCAGGCTCCAGCTGCTAGTCCTAGCCAGGCTGGGGAGGGACTGGACTTTCTCTTCCCCTGCATGGCCACTCTTGGCGGTGGAGGGGTCAGATCGACCTCCAGATAACACCCCTGGTTGCAGGAAACTCCACTGCTGCTCTGCCTTTAGAGCTGGGCTCTTAAAGCAGCAGCTTTGAGGCTTCCTGCAGCCAGAGGAGGTTCCCAGAAGTGGGTCTGATCCAAGGGTGGGCAAACTTTTTGGCTTGAGGGCAACAACGGGGGTGCACAACTGTATGGAGAGCCGGGCAGGGAGGGCTGTGCCTTCCCAGAAAGCCTGGCCTCCACCCCCTATCTGACTCCTCCCTCTTCCTGCCCCCTTCAGAATCCCCAACCCATCCAACCCCCCCCCCACTCCTTGACCCCTGACCGCCCACTCCCAGGATCCCCCTCCTCTAACTGCCCCTCAGGACTCCACCCCCATCCAACACCCGCCCCCTTACCTGACTGCCACGACCCCTATCCAACTCCCCCTGCTCCCTGTCCCCTGACTGCCCCTGGGCACCCCCTGCCCTTATCCAACCCCCCCGCCCCCTTACCATGCTGGAGCCAGCCAAGTGGACAGCGGGGGAGGGGCCGGGGGCTAGCCTCCCCGCCCGGGAGCTCAGGGGCCGGGCAGGACGGTCCTGCGGGCCGGATGTGGCCCGCAGGCTGTAGTTTGCCCACCTCTGGTCTGATCTCTCCTGTGCTGCTGGGAGTGCCCCAGCCGGGGGCTCCTAGCTGCTAGTCCCAGCTGGGCTGGGGAGAGACAGGACTTCTTCTCATGCACTGCTGCTGTCAGTGGGGGGAGATCAGACCTACCTCTGGCTACCTCCTCTGGCTACAGGAAGCTCCAGAGCTGTTGCGGTGCAGAAGTTAGGGGGGCAATCCCACGACCCCCACCCCCAACAGCTTTGTGACACGCCCTCCTCCATGACCTTCTTACAACATCTGCAATTTCACAGTATAAACATCTGAAAACATGAAAGTGACTTATTTTCAAACCTTAGGGCTGTGAAATTGACCAAAATGGACCCTGCCATCTGTCATCATGCCCCCATTGAGTCAAATCCAATGGGGGAGTGATGGGGGGCGAACAAAGATCAATGCCTGCCATACCCCACCTGCACAGGCCCACGGGATGGGGTTACAGGATCTGCTATGTCACATCAGTGCTAATGTCGTTGTCAAGAGCCCCACCTGAGTGTGGTTCCTCTTCAAAGCCGTGAGTACACCGTGACATGCAGGGCCATGTTCAGCTCTGTTCCTAGCATAGGTCACAGTAACTCCATCGCCTCTACGCTAATGAGTGAGATTTGAATTTGGCCCTAAGTGGGATCATCTCTATAAATCCAGACAGTTCCTAGTGGCTTTGTCAGGTGGTTTTTCCTGGATGTTAAAACTCTCTTTACCTCCCGCTCTTGCTGCTTTCAGCCTGTACTGAGATAGACAGGCCACTCCCTGCCCCCATCACCGCTGCCACCGGGCCTGTCCATCACAACTGTGACCCTGCTCATCTTGGAGCACTCTGCATTGCAAAAAGGCAGAGACCCCTCCTGAAGAACCTGCCCGGGGGGGGGGGGGGCTGCTCTCTCTTCAGAGTTAATGGGGTAGCAAAAATCTTGAGGCAGCATGTTGCAAATTGTTCTATAAGCCTTTCAGGATGTCTCCGCTCGCCCAGCTGTGCACAGGCGAAGCACACTTCCAGCCAGTGATGAGCTGCCAAAATCTTAACAACCGGTTCCCTATAAAAAGTTCTGATTTAAGGGATGTGCCCCAGTATGTATTTTTTGTACCAACAGGGTTACCATACGTCCGTATTTTCCCGGGAGGAATTTTTAAAAATTAAAAATTCCTCCCGGATGGCAATTTAAGAACCAAAAAGCCTGACCTGTCCGGGAAAATACGGATGTATGTTAACCCTGCCTAAAGTTCTTTTTTAAAAAGATGGGCCTGAACTAGAAATGAGCTCCGTTTCACCTGTGTGGGTCCCCGCCACTCTCTGGGAGTGTGCTAGGGTGACCAGATGTCCCGATTTTATAGGGACAGTTCCAATTTTGGGGTCTTTTTCTTATATAGGCTCCTATTACCCCCGACCCCCTGTCCTGATTTTTCATACTTTGTCTGGTCACCCTAGGGTGTGCACATGTGTGGGTCCCAGCTGCTCCATGCCCCCCTCATTGAAGCAGGTGTGCAGGGTTACTGCCCTGGGAACTGCAGGGCACCAGTGGACGTGGGGCCAGCTGCAGACGGGCATGGGGCAGGGCTATCTGGAAGCAGAAGGTGCGAGGCTGGCTGTGGGCAGGGCAGGGGGTGCGGAGCTGGCTGGAGACAGGAGGGTGCAGGGTTGGCTGGAGTCAGGGCAGGTGCTGAGTGGAGGTAGGGGCTGGCTGCAGGCAGGGAAGGGGGGTGCAGGGCTGGCTGGAGACGGGCTGGCTGTGGGCAGGGTAGGGGGTGCTGGCAGGGGGTGGCTGGGGGCGGGGGCTGGCTGCGGGCAGGGTGGTGGGTGCTCACAGGGAGAGCGGCTCGGAGCAGCAGGATGCAGCCCAGGCCCAGCAGAACAGCCGGGGACCTGCCAGGCAGCAGCGGGAGCCCCAGGGCCAGGGGTCGGGGGAGCAGCAGCAGCAACAGGTCTTGTGCCTCCGGCCAGGCGGCAGCCCACATGGCTCCCGCAGCGCAGTGCTCCCGGCGGCCAGAGGAGAAAATACATCACTTCCCAGCTGGAGCCCATCAAAGCCTCAGCGCCCCCTGCAGGGAAGCGGGTTAACAACCGGTTCTAAAACTGCTTCAAAATTTAACAACCGGCTCCAGTTCACCACTGCTTCCAGCCCAGCCCAGCCCTGGTGCACAATGCACTTACAGAGCTGTGTAAATGGCCATGTAATTCCCCATTGAATGAGACTGGCAGCAAAAAGGGCTCCCAACCCTCCACTTTAATGAAGAGAAAATAGCTAAACCTCTCACCTGCATTCTTGTGAAGGAATCTTTCTAAATGTGACAGGCACAGGGAGGCCTGCCTGAGTCTGCAGACAGCCTGGGTCAGTGGGGAGGTGGGCAACAGAGCTATGCTGGCTATCTGCCTGGCGCCTGACAGCCATGCCCTGTTGTCATGTACTTTCACATAGGGCCCAGTCCAGATCTGCTCCTCTCAGGGAAAACCTACATTGGCTTCAGTGGGAGTTTTGCCTGAGTAAGAAGTGCCAGTTCAGAGCTATAATTTTTCACAGAAGAAATTAATACACTCTGCTCTCCTTCCATGGAACAGCCTCACCCCTTCATCTGTGCAATGCCTGGGACAGGCAAAGGGAGCATGGCCATTGCCCACCAGGGCACTGCTTTTCATGTTAGCAGAAGCACTGAGCCCACGTGATTCCCCGTTGGTGGATGCGGGGGCAGCTATCATGGCATTCCAGCTCTCATAATTAGCCCCGGTGCTGGGATTCCAGGCCTTGCTGGAGCCTGTCTCTTCGTGACAGCTGGGCCAGGCATGGGGCGAGAGGAGTGAAGGATTCCCTGGAGCTGCAAGAGCAGCAGAGGCAGGGCTGGGGGTGAGTGATGGACTGATGTGGAGGCTTCGCATGGGGAGCATGGAATTCACTGGCTGGAAGTTGGGGGAGAAGCTGGAAGCTCTGCACAGTTAGGTGGCATCTTACACCAATGTGTGTATTGTGATCTCAGCTGGGGTCTGGTGAGAGCTGCAGTGGGGCTGGAATTACCTCGCTCTGTGCACTTGGGAGACTTAGACGCCAGCAGCTGCTCGCATGTTGGGGGAGCAGGGGAAGTTCAAACATGGCAAGGCAGAGCAAAGCCTCTATGTAATCTATTTTTCAATTATTTTGGGACTAATCTTGTGGTCTTTGAATTTTTGAGCCTGGCCACACTGAATAAGCCAGGAAAGGTGGCGGCAGCAGTCACTGAGGCCTACAACTTGGAGAGTCAGGGGGGATTGGACATTTATATAGGAAACAAGACTTCCAGTCCTAGAATAGTTAATGGTGAGAGGCCAAGCCCCCAGTCAGAGCTGTGACTCCAGCACGTGCAGTATCCCTTTGCCTCACTAGGAGCCCAAGGCATGTACTAAGGGTCAGTAATACATACCTTTGCCTCTCCTAGTGCAGCTGAGCAGCATTGCCTTGTCTGGGAGCTGATTGACTTGTACTCGGAGTAAGCATTTTTTGATGGCTGTATTTTATCCTGGAGATTTCAGCATGTCAGTGAGCCTTTGAGGGCCAATCCTGTCTAACCTGACTCATCTCTTCCGTCTGCCTGGGTACTGTAGTCTCTTAGTGCATCAAAATGGGCCGTGCAATGACCAAACGTTGCTACACAGAGAGCTATGCTGGCTATCTGCCTGGCGCCTGACAGCCATGCCCTGTTGTCATGTACTTTCACATAGGGCCCAGTCCAGATCTGCTCCTCTCAGGGAAAACCTACATTGGCTTCAGTGGGAGTTTTGCCTGAGTAAGAAGTGCCAGTTCAGAGCTATAATTTTTCACAGAAGAAATTAATACACTCTGCTCTCCTTCCATGGAACAGCCTCACCCAGTTGAGGGGATACTGGACTGGGAGTCAGGAGACCTGGGTTCTGTTCCCTGCTCTGCTGCTACTACTACTGGGCTGGTCACCTTGCAACTTGCATCTCCCTCTGCCTCAGTTTCCTTATCTGTGTAGTGAATGCTCCTTGCCTCCTCTATAAGGTACTTAGAGAGCTGGGTATTTACTCATGCACTTATCTCCTTGGCGGGATGAACAGAAGTTAGTGGAGTTCCGTAGCCATTCAGTCCCAGTAGCCAGCCAGTCTTGGCTTCACCCTGCAGAAACAGAGGGGCAGCCCATAGCTATGTGTTCAGATGCGAAGGCTATACATGTTCTTAGGACATCTTTGTACATGTTCCTCTTGGGGTTTCTATGTCGAACTAGGTGTTTTTTAGCACTAACTTATCCATGCTGCAGAGGGAATAAAAGTAACTTGGCTTCTTAAAATCTAGGAAATTTGCTAACTATATGGTTTAGTAATTTTGCTAAATTTCTCATTCAAGTCTGTTTAAAAATCCTGTTTCTTAGGCCAGAGAGTCCTACTCCTGTAGATCCAACCTGGGCAGATGGACATGAGTTGTGGCTGACTCATGAGCATTTTGTTAGTTTTGATATGGAAACCTTTTGAAAATGTGAGGCTAGGTCCGTGTACAAATCCAGCTCTCGAGTCTGCCCCGGGGCTGCTTATGATATCTCAGTCACATGATGAGCAGACCCTGTCAATCATGCTCAGCAGTTAATAAAACACATCCCTCTGCCTGGGCGTCGTCTCATTTTGGCAGTAGGATAAATGGAACGGACAGCGTTATGAGCTGACATCCAGTCCCCCTCTTCTCCTTGCCTCCTTCCATAGTGCTGGACCCTTAGAGCTGCTGGGTGGGGCTGGGTTACGTTAACTCTGCTTCAGTTAGACCTAGGCTGCGAAGAATTCCCATTTAAAAAAAAGTTAATGGATAACATCAATATGAATTCCAAGAATATTTTTTCTATCAAGTTAAAAGTGAATTGGAACATACCAAAATAAACAAACCAAAATAGTGCTTGGTCTGGTCTAGGCACTGTTTCTCTCTTGGTATAATTATGGTGGTTAGGAATGTGGGGGGTTTTAACGAGTATAGTTAGGCTAGTCTAAGCTGTAGTGTGGATGAATTCACACGGATCTACAGATGCCTTTTACTGGCGTAGCTTATTTTCCCTTCCCCCTATAGGAATGAACTTTACTAGTATAAGCACATTTTGTAGTAGTATCAATGCATCTATGCAAGAAGGGTTCTACCACTTTGATCATAGCAGTACCTCCTTTGTGTGTAGACTTGTCTGCATGCAGAGTTGCATGGTGTGATTTTTAAACCAGTGCAAAAGACCATGTAAATGCTCATATTTAAATTTAAATCTGGTTTATTTGAATTTAGCATAAATTGGCTAGGAATTGTTGTTTGAACTGAGTATGCCACCCTTAAACATGAATAAGAGCATCAACGCAGAGGTTTGACTGAACAAGTGCAACTACAAAACTTAAGATTTGCTGTATTTGCCCCCTACTCATTAGATGCCTGAGAATTTCAGTGCAGGACTGCCTATTGTGATGTCATTACCAGAACTGGTCAAAAAAATAGTCCAAACTTTTTTGGTGCAAAATTCAGTTTCTGCACCACTGGAACATTTCATAAATCCATGTTGATTTTTGCCGAATAGTTTTAGTTTAAAAAAAAGTACGAATTCTGGAAAAATCAAAAAGTTTAGTTATTTTGCTCAAAATTATCTTTCGTTTCAAAATTTCCCTTGGTTTTATTTTTTTAAATTAAAAACATTTTAAAATGCTCAAAATCAAAATGATTTTTTTTTCTATTTTGTGATTTGCCCCCAAAAAAACCTTTATTTTCAGTTTGACCTGAAACAACAATTGTTTTCAGAATTGCAAGTGAACTGAAAAATCTGTTTTTCACCCAGCTCTGGCTGCTGGCCTGCTCCAGTCCTGCAGAAAAAGCAGAGTCAAGATCTAATATTGATAAGGTTGAAAATCAGAAAATGTCCTGCGGTGATTTCAGCACATTATATGGGATCCATTGCCAAGGTGGGTCATGCCAATGTCACCAGACAGGGCTGTAGCAGGGTTTACAGGTGTCATGCTTACCTAGCTGTTTTGTCCTACCAAGATACTTACTAAAAGCTGCAATGCTAATTGTGGGGAATTCTGAGTGCTGTTATAGTGGAGTCAGATGTTCCTAACATGTTCCAGTTAGGTAGTATGCAACAGCCTTGACCACCAGGAGCCAGCATGCTCAGAAAGTGTCACCAACTACAAGAAGGGAGAGGCACGGGGACTGCTAGTTGTGTGATGATTGTGGATGTGATGTCTTGCTGCTATGGGGGTTGGCTGCAGTGCAGCGGTTTCTCCAGACCGCATTTCTAATCTCCACTGAGGAATCCTGTCTCCTCAAGTAGGCCCTGGTCCAAAGTCCCCTGAAATGAATAGGAACCATTTGCCATTGGATCAGGCCCTGAGCTTCCCCAAGGCCCTGCTGCACTAGGAAAAGCCAGGTTTGGAAACAGTAGAACTCAGCCTGGGGTTGTGGGTTTGGGAATCTTTTTGGCCCTGTCTCCTGTGGTGACTGAACTGTCCCAAAACTTGGGAGTCATGCCCTGGTTGGAGAGCTCTGAGTGAGGCCTCTGGCTGTTGCAGTCATGGCATTGCAGGCAGACATAGACAGACAAAAGCAGAGAGGTGCCTTCCCAGCTGCCTTAAGTTACATTGTGGTCACTAGCAGATAGTGTAATTTACCCATGGAGGGAGCAGCAGGGCAGGGTCAAATCAGGAAAAGCAACTACTGTGGTTTTGTAAGCAAGCACTCTATCCTGCCCCTTCCTTCTCCTAACTCATAAACAATTCTGCCTTTCCACACCTCCACATCTGAGTTGTAGGCATTGACCAGCAGCCCCCCCGCGCTCTGCCCATTGGTGCCCCCCTGCATATACTCGAAGTACTCACATAGCTGCAGATGCACCATCTGTTGTTAACCATGGAAATGTTTTCTTGTTAATTTGGGCTGGAGGGAGAAAGCGAGAGTCTCCACCATCCTGATTAAAACCCCATCCTCCCAGGTCTCTCGACCTCCCTACCTCCTGCCCACAGTAACGCTACCCCTCCCCTCGGGCCTGGTGGGGAGGTGGGGGAACCTCTGGCGGGGGGGGAGTTGGTGTCACAAGATGCATGGCTGAGGTGGGTCACTCACATGTTCACCATCTCACGGAAGCAATAAAAATAGCTTGTGCTGGCTCCTTCCCAGCCTCTCCCCTGGCCCTTGGAGCGGCTTCCCAGCTCAGACGTTACCTGCCCCTCCTGGACTCTGAGCCTTGGGGCCATTCCTTGGGACCCACTTGCTGCAGGCCTCCCCCACTGAGCCCCCCAGCACACTCTCTGCAGGCTGAGCTGCTGCCTTTCCCTACCAGTACTAACCCCTGTGTTCTTAGCATAGTGGTGGGAGCAGGGGGCAGACAGCTAATTGAGCCATTGCTTGTGCTGTGAGTCTTTTGGTGGCCAGCTTCTGCCCCCCAGCTCTGGCCCAGTCACAAACTCTGAAAAGTGGCGCCGGCAGTGATGGAGAGATCTGCCACCCCTCACCACTGTGGGTCTTCCCTCTGCACGGGAGAGCACTAATGGGCACCCTGGCTCGCTCTCAGGGGGGTGGCTGAGGCTTGGGGCAGGTGGAGGCTGATGGAGCTGTGGTTGGTGTCAGGGAGCACTGGCAGGCCATGGTGAGGGGAGCTCATCCTGTCACTGACTGTAGTGCCCCATTGGTGTAACAAATCAAACACACACCTGCAACTGGGCAGTTGTCCCTGTGCATTGGAGCCAGGCAGGACTTCATAGCAGCGAGGAGGCTAGACTGACCTGCGCAGACCTGCTGGGTGACCTTGGACTAGTTAGTTCACCTGTCTGTGCCGCCACACCCTGGGTGTTCTCTGGACAAATTTTTTGGTGGACTCAGCGTATGGCCACCAACTCTTGCTGGTGGCTGTTCTCACACTTCTTCCTAAAATACGTAATTAGCTTTAGGAAAAACAAATAAATACACACATCCAAATCATTATTTATTTATTGCTAGCTGGTAAGTCTCTTGTCAAAAGTGACATTAACAAACATACAAGTATCACTTTTCACAGCAGATTTACTCAGCCCTGCCAAGCCTGGGAACAAATTAAGCCCTGCATGGGGAGTTGGGAAAGGCAGCAGGGGCCAGGGACAATGGAGGTTAGTGGGTGAAGGGCTGAGGAGGCAGCCAGGGCCTGGAGCCCAAAGCCTGAGCCCCACTGCCACTGGGAAGGTGGGGAATTCACTGACTGCCTGCTCCTCCAGTGTGTTGCCCCAGGTGTCTCCAAAGGGGGACAGGACCCAACCCTGCTGGCAGCCCCAGCAATCAACACGAAGGTGGTGCATCTGGGAGCAACAGGGAGGGGGAGGGTTTGCTATATTGCACCCCCCCACACACACACCCCAGGAGACTGTGACTGCAAGAAAAGCCCCTGAGGGCTGCATGCTGCCATGGTGGCCATATTTGAGAAACTCTGTCCTGTAAGCCCTGTTGGGGTGGGATGGCCCCTCACTGTGTACCTGGGCAGCACCCAGCATAATGGGACCCCAATCTCAGGTGGGGCCTCAAGGCCCTACCGTAATGCAACAGGCATGGCTAGCGACTGTGCTGCTGATGCGTGAGGCAGAATCGCATCCAGCCTAGTCTCCTGTAGCTGGGAGGGTTCATACTGCTAAAATACTCCCAGCATTGTTATACAGAAAGCAAGACAATGCTCATTAAGGCATACTGTTCAATCTGCAGCACAGGGTGATAATCACTATTATTAGGCAGTCACTGTTTATTACTTAGTGGTCTTGCTGTGTAGTATTTTCTACATTAAAGGGAAACTGTCATGATACATCTCATGCAGTTTAACAAGCCACGCTAACAAAACCTTCCCTAGCAGAGCCTGTGGGCCCAATTGGCAAGGGGCTGAGCATTCACAGCTCCTATCCCCAGGAGCTCAGTACCTCTGAAACATCAGCCATTTAGCTCTAGTTCACAGAAGAAAGTGCTGCTCGCAGCAGGTTCAGAGTTGAGGTGGGAGAGAGAAATTCCTCCTAAAATGACAGAGAACAGAAATGGCTCGCTGCAGTTCAACACAGACATGCTTCACCTAGGCAGAGTTTGTCACTGTTAGGATTACAGAGGGCCTGGAGGCTTTTATTGTGTTGGGTGTTGCACAGACACAAAGCAAGAGACTCCCTGCCTCAAAGAGCTCGCACTCTAAACACACAAAGTGTGGGAGAGGCAGGGCGGTGAAGTGACTTGTCCAAGGTCAACCAGCAAGTCAGTGGCAGAGCTGGGAAAAGAACCCTGCTCTGAGTCCCAAGACAGCATCCTGCCTGCTGGCCCATGCTGCTTCCTGAAGATAAATTGGCCTGCTTTTCTTCCCGTGTAACTTACACTGACTGTAACATACATGGCCAAGCTGTGATGAAGCTATTGCTCTGGCATGTTGGAGAGGGGTTTGGCGCAGTGCTGTGGCAGACCACTTGGGAGGCTAGTTTGAGCCAAGTTTGGTAGAAGAGGTGCATGGATTTTGTGCCATTGTAATAAGTGAGGTCACTTTGCTGTCTTGTGGGCCGTAAATCCAGATACACACCCAGCAAGGGGACCACGCTCTCTTATTGGCACAGCTCCAGCAGCTGCTTCCCACACTGCAACAGCTTGTGCTTGGCTGACTGATTGCACCAGCCTTGCTGGTGTGTTTGGGTGACAGCTTTATGTTGGTCTTAAAGGGACATAACATCCCAGGCAGGCCAAGGAGTTTGGAGCTGTGCCCATTTGTATGCTGCTGCCTAAATCACCAGCCTCACATGAGAAAATGGGCCAATAAATCACCTGTTTTCCCCACCTGTAACTCTGCCATAGTAACTGCTCACATAAAAATGGACAAAGCATAAAACTTACCACTGTGTCCTGATTACAACAGGCCTCAGGTCTACCCACCTACTAGCATGCGGAGGCCTCTGTTCTACATGGATCACACAAAGGTACCTCTTGGGCTCTGATTTTGGCCATCCCTGTTGTATTGCACCCTCCCACTAGTCTGGACCTGCCAAAACACCTGCAGCTGCCCATGTGGCAAGGCATGTGCATGGACTGAGGGCAGGATGTGGCCCAAGCTGCCACCACATTCAAGTAGCATTATTGGCAAGATTGCTTTTCCCAATAGCAGGTCCCAGCTGAACTACACGCCGGTATAGGACCCAGGTGATTCACCTCCAAGTCTATCTGGGTCATACCTGAGCACATCCCAAACATTAACTATTTTATCCTCCCATTCTTCAGAGAGGGAAAGGAGACAGAGTGAAATGACTGGCCCAAGGTCACGTGGGAGCCTGGGGCTGTGAACAGAACCTGGAATTGCTTCGTCCTCATCTGGTGACTTCCCTAAGCTCCCCTTCCTCTAACCACGGTAGTTTGAGATTTAATGTCTGTTCCCCAGCTTGCTGCTGTTATACTATAGAGCAGCGATTGGAGGGCGACGTTCGTAAACGGTGAAGAACAAGAAGAACGGCCATACTCGGTCAGACCAAAGGTCCATCTAGCCCAGTATCCTGTTTTCCGACAGTGGCCAATGCCAGGTGCCCCAGAGGGAATGAACAGAGCCGGTATCATCATGTGATCCATCCTCGATCGCCCATGCCCAGCTTCTGGCAAACAGAGGCTAGGAACACCATCCCCGCCCATCCTGGCTTATAGCCATTGATGGACCTATGCTCCATGAATTTCTCTAGTTCTTTTTGTAACCCTGTTATAGTCTTGGCCTTCACAACATCCTCTGTCAAGGCATTTCACTGGTTGACTGTGCGTTCTGTGAAAAAATACTTCCTTTTGTTTGTTTTAAACCTGTTGCCTATTAATTTCATTTGGTGACCCCCTAGTTCTTGTGTTCTGAGAAGGAGTAAATAACACTTCCTTATTTACTTTCTCCACACCAGTCATAATTTCATAGACCTCTATCATATCCCCTGTTAGTCGTCTTTTTTCCAAGCTGAAAAGTCCCAGTCTTATTAATCTCTCCTCATACAGCAGCCGTTCCATACCCCCTAATAATTTGTGGTGCCCTTTTCTGAACCTTTTCCAGTTCCAGTATATCTTTTTTGAGATGGGTGACCATATCTACACGCGGTATTCAAGATGTGGATTTACCATGGATTTATTTAGAGGCAATATGATATTTTCTGTCTTATTATCTATCCCTTTCTTAATGATTCCCAACATTCTGTTCACATTTTTGACTGCCGCTGCACAGTGAGTGGATGTTTTCAGAGAACTATCCACAGTGACTCCAAGATCTCTTTCTTGAGTGGTAACAGCTAATTTAGACCCCATCATTTTATATGTATAGTTGGAATTATGTTTTCCAATGTGCATTACTTTGCATTGATCAACACTGAATTTCATCTGCCATTTTTATTTGAACATAAGCTTTTAGTTTATGTGCAAATAAATTGGTTAGTCTCTAAGGTGCCACAAGTCCGCCTTTTCTTTTTGCGAATACAGACTAATACAGCTGCTACTCTGAAATCTGCCATTTTGTTGCCTGGTCCCCCAGTTTTGAGAGATCCTTTTATAGCTCTTCACAGTCTGCCTGGGACTTAACTATCTTGAGGAGTTTTATATCATCTGCAAATTTTGCCACCACACTGTTTACCCCTTTTTCTAGATCATTTATGAATATGTTGAAAAGCATTTGTCCCAGTACAGACCTCTGGGGGACACTGTTAGTATATAGGTCTGTTTGTTAGCCTGGGATAGAATTTTGGGTTTGACTTTTTGATACTCTTATAATAATATGTGTAAACAAGGGACAAAGACACTGTGATGTTGCTTCTGCCTAGTCAGGTGGATTTGTTAGTACATTGGGGATTGGTCCTGCTTTGAGCAGGGGGTTGGACTAGATGACCTCCTGAGGTCCCGTCCAACCCTGATATTCTATGTATGGGAACAGATAAGAGCAGTTAAAGTGTTACTCAGAGCACACTTTAAGATTGCCTGAACCCCTACCTCAAGGCAAAATCAAGCAACCAGTCTGGGGGGTCAAAGGGGCTTGCAGGTGAGTGGGTATAAAACACTAAAAGACCAAAGAAATGCCAACCGGAGCACAGTCTCACTCCTTACGCCTCCCATGGGGTACAAAATGGGTGGGATGACGACCCCAGGCCCAAAATGAAACATGACCCTAAATTGTAAGGGGTGGGACTGTGAATGTGCACTGCAGGTATATTTGGACCTGCTACGGAGGAGTTGGGAATGGGGACACAGGCAAGGCTCTGTGGCTTCAGAGCTGGGAATGAACACTGTAGAGCTATGGACATGTTTGCTTGAAACTAACCCAGAAACATTGCATTGTCTGCACTTTGGACTTCTGGTCTTTTGCTGCTTGCTGTCTGCGTGACAAGAACCAGGGAAGTGGGAGGGTTGAGGGAAAGCCCTCTAACAGACACCACTATTTACCTCTCTCCATTTTGAAAACTGACCATTTATTCCTACCTAACAGTTGAACCGGGCAGTCATGTGTAGTGGAGAGCAGAGAGACATACCCGCTCATCCCCAATAGGTGTGCATCACCAGGGGTAGCATGTGTGTCTCTGGGATTTGCACTGTAGAGTGAACTTTCACACATGCTCAGACACCCTTCAACACTCCCCCTCCTCTCCCAAAACCACAACACCCCTACAATGCCCAGCCCACACTGCTAAGTTCCAGCTGAATTACTCCAGCTCTCGGCATGACTAGGGTGACCATATTTCCCAAAGGGAAAGATGGGACACCACATGGGCCTGGCCTGATCCCCCCGCCTTGCCCGAGCCCGCTTACCCTGCTTATGGGGCTGACCCCTGCCACTCACCCAAGGTCCTTCTCCCCACGCAGGGGTGGCTCTGGTCACTCTAACCCTGCTGGCTTCCCACGCAAGGCTGCCGCTGGTTGCTCGCACCCTGCCAGCCACTCCTGCGACAGAGCCCTGCCGTCCCCCTTGTGGGGCTGATGCTCTGCTTGCAGCTGCACGTTCCTCCGACCCCACCCCACTTTTTCTTTCTTTTTTTTTTTTTTTTTTTTTTTTTTGGACAAAAGTGGGTATTTGTCCCATTTGCTCTTGAGAACTGATCAAGTTGGCAGGAGCAAATGAGACAAATGCTCACATTTGCCAAAAAAGTAAGGATGGCCAGGACAGGGCTTAAAAAAGGGAACTGTCCCGGCCAAAACGAGCCCTATGGTCACCCTAGGCATGAGCCATCAGAGACTCTGATGAATAGGGTTTCCCTAGTGTTTTTTGTCACCAGCAAGGACAATGGGTTTGCAGTTTTCAAACCATTTGCTGTAGCTTTGGAATCCCCTCTTGACAAAGGCCTGGGCTATGCTTGGGGGGGGGTTGAACTAAGATACGCAACTTCAGCTACGCTATTCACATAGCTGAAGTCGAAGTATCTTAGTTCGACTTACCTGGCCATCCTCATGGCGGCGAGTCGACCGCGGCGACACCAGGTACTCCACCTGCCGAGGTGGAGTACAGGCGTCGATTCGGGGATCGATTTATCTAGATGAGACGTGTTAAACTGATCCCCGATAGATCGAAGACGTACCCTAAGAATCTGGGGGAGGAGGAAAGGGAGGTTATCCATCTTCATGTTAACCCCAGGGCTAGGTATCCGTCCACATGCTTGATAATATGTAACGAATGGAACAATACCAGGCCCTGGGAGCCTCAAAGCGGTTGAATTCCATGAGTTAAAGTGCCAGACATTGAGACGACCACCAGGCTGCTAGTTGCAGCACCCTAACCCTAACCCAGCGCTATGCTGCAATGGCAGAGTGCTGAGCAGCCTGGAGGCTGCTGTAATCTGTGACCCGGGGGGGCCCTTTGAGAATAGCCAGCGTGCAGTGGTGCTTTGGGGCACCAGAGGAGCTCTGTGAACTGACGGCTCTCTCACACCTGGGCAATTTTCAGCTGGTGAGATCTGGCCAGCTTCCCACCCCTTGGTGCTGTGGAGTGACTCACAGGGGCCGGAGGATCTGACTTGGAGGGGGGGATTTGGCCAGTGTTGTTACATGGCCTAGAACAGTGTTTTCTACATCTCAAAGTACTGTCCCTTCCTCCTCACCCACCCCCATCTCTCTCTCTCTCTCTCATTTGTGTGCATCTCTTCAGCCTTTCTCATCGCCTGGGAAAGATGTAAACAAAACTACTTCTAGACCTTTTGCAGACTGCCTCGTGCATAATTTAGAGAGACTTTTTATACTATTGATTTCCTTGGAAAATCAGACCTCTCCCTCCATCACCTTCATTTTCAGTAAGCGTCTCCACGGCAGCTGAATCATAACCTCATTGGTGGGTCAGTGGGACCAGAATCCAGATGCACTGGAACCTGCTGTCAGTTACATTTCTCCTCACGCCCGAGGTACCCCAATTTTGGGATGCACAGGCCACTTGCTAGGCACCTGAGGCATCCATGGGATGGGTATAAAATGGAACAGATGGCAAAGGCTTTCCTTTCTAAGGCCGGGTCCCCAGAGACTACTGCTCTCGAGGTACATTGTTCCAGCCCCTTGCCTCACAAAGGCTGCTGGAGTGTTGCATGCTGGGAACTGTCTGTAGTCTCTGCAGGCTGTACCTCTGTAATAAGGGCAAAGAGGGGGCTGCAGCCTGCTTGTAACAACTCCTTGGGTTGTCTCCCTTTGCCCCCATCAGCCTCATTTCAAGGAGGCAGTGTTTGGCTGGAGCACTAGTATGGCTAGGTGGAACAGAGACTGTCGGCAAGCTCCTGTGATGGGGGGACAGTCTTGCTTTGCCCCAAGCAGGAGTCGCCAGATGCTACCTTGGCTGCGTGGGTTGACCCTGAGCAGCTGCTTTGATACATCAGGGCAAAGTAGAAGTATTATGGGCCGGAGGGATTTTGCTTTTGGTAGTGGGCAAAGTTCAGAGAGGAGCATTAAAACCCCTCAGAGGCAGGAGGGATTGGCTCACAAGGAGAGCTGAGAAGAGCTAAGTGTCATGTGGTTAAACAATGACTTATAGGGCTACAGCTGCAGTCTGCAGATACCATGCAAATGCCAAAGAGAGAGGGGGGTCATTTCGAGGAGTGCATGGGGACAGGAGTCCTGGGAGGACGTTAAGGAAGGTAAGGTGTAGGGCCTGGTCACAGGAGCCAATGGGGGCGTTTCTATTTAACTCAATGGGCTTGGATCGGGCCCCAAATGAGGCTGTGAGCGGTGCTAGGTGCTGGTATAGTTCCCCAGCAGAAGTGGGAGAAGGTCCTTGGCTTGGGGAGTGCTGGGTAAGAAACAGCCCTGTGCTGGGGAGAGGGGGACTAGGTGGGACTCACCAGCCATCTGGAACTCTAGGTGCTGATTCTAGGTGCTCTACGAGTCCAGATGTTCGGGTTACTGGGGTTGTTCGGGGCATGCCCAGCTCTCTGTCTGCTTGTGCAATGCCCTTGAGGTGGACGCATGGATTATTTTAAAGTATGCCTCCCCATATTGGTTCTGGTTTCATTGGCATTAGCCTGCGTGGCCTGCCAAATAAAATCAGGGAGGTGGCTGTGCCGCGGTGACAGGAAAGGGCAGGCTAAAATCAGAAGCAGGGTTTAGGTGACTGGCCACAGTTCTTTGTGCTCCTGTGGCAGGTGATGAGTTAAGGGCAGAGACAAGAATTGTCTGCTGAGGGAAGAGACCATTTGACACAGTCAGTGATCCTAACCAGGAGTGAGTACCCAGCCAATGCAACTAGCAGCGTGTGAGGCATGAAGAAAGAAGCCGTATGTTTTAAGGGAGAGTAGCCGGAGGCCAGAGATGGTGCTAGGGTGGCATGTTAGTGCTCTGGCTGTTTGCAAGGCAAATGGTGATGCTGAACTGCAAGTCAACGTGCAAACAGTGTTAAGCCTGGGTTTTCTGTGCTCCTTTCTTCCCACTCCCAGCATGGCTGGAGCCTTTGCTTCGGCACAGAGGGAAGACATTGCTTACCATTTCCTCGCTTCCCACTCTCTGCTTCACTGGCTGTAACAACAATGTGTGGTCCTGTGACAACACAAGCCCTGTGTGTGTTTGTGGTGTCTTCTTCTGGGACCTCACAGGGACCCAGGAAGAACCAAGAGCCTGTGCCAGAGAGGGGAAGGAGGGGCTAAGGTGCTGCGTCTCCAGGTTTGGGGAACTCCTCAAATCAAGGCACCAAGACTCGGTAGTTCTATTCCATTCCATTATAGGTACTTATACCACACTCCTCACCGGAGTGTCTGAGCACCTTCAAGCAGGGCATTAAGTGACAAGTCTAACATCTGTCCTGTGTGTGTTCTCTCATTCTCTCCCCAGAAGAAGAGTGTATGCCGGGGAATGTTGTCTTGTGGATTATATATACCATATATAAATAATATACACACATGCAGAGAGATTGATCTGTATTTGCGTCAGAGAAGGGCTTGCACTTGAAGTGATAGGTGGGGAGGTTTGGGGTGCTCCTTAGGTCCTGGAGGAATTAATTCCACAGCCTTGGACCAGCCCCAGAGAATATTCTGTTTCTCACACAGACAAGCTTTGCTCTTATTGTTGTGAGTTCTGTTGTGACAGAGGAGCAGACCTGTCAACCATGTTCTTTGGCTTGGAGCATTAGATAGCCTCTTAGATACTTTGTGCCCAGGCCATGGAGTGCCTTGAAGATAAAACTGGGACTTTGAGCTTGTAGACAGTGGAGGACAGGTCTGATGTGCTCTCAGTAGCCTGTCTTGCCGGGGAGAGGCGCTGTGGCGTTCTGTACTAGCTGGAGTTTCCTAAGCACTGAAGGTAGGTCATGCCCAGGTATATCACACTGCTGTAGTGCAACTGAGAGGTGGCGAAGGCATGTATACCTGAGGCTAGGATGAGACCGAGTCTCCTAGCCAATCGGAGATGATAAAAAGCATTAGTTGCAGATGCTGCTACATGAGAACTCTTTGTCAGTGAGGAATCCATGAGTACTCCTCAACCAGGGCACCAGAATGGGGGGAGGGCAGGGGGCCATGGCCCATCCACGTTTTGTCAGGGGGCCCGTCTCTCTCCTGCCCCCTCACCAGCCAGGCCAGCAGCTGGAGCCCAGACAGTTGTGGGGCGCCATGTCATGGACCCTTCACCTGCCTCGGGTGTGGGGGTCGAGAGCAGCCCCTGTCCCTTGGCCCTCCCCCCGCCCAGGGCAGGAGGGTCTGCAGTGCCCCACAGCTGCCTGTGCCTGACTCTTACCTGGACCCAGGTCCAGCTTGGGGGCCACAGCCCAGCCAGGGTTAGAGCCGCGCAGGCAGCTGTGGGGAGCTGCGCTTTGGACCCTCCACCTGCCCTGGGCTGGAGTCCAGGGGGCAGGGATACGGGCCGAGGGCTGCTCTCAACCACCCTCACCCTGGGCAGGTGGAGGGTCTGTGGCTCCCAGCCTGCTCTGGCTTGGCTGGGGGTGGGGCCTCAGGCAGAAGAGGAGGGGCGGGGGCCGTGGTCCCTGACCTCCCCACTTTTGGGCAGGCTCTGTCACTCTTGTCCTCAACTACAGCTTGCATTGACCAGCTGTGGATGTGACCCTTCAACCAACGGAGACTTCACCATGGCTACAAACACTTCACAATACTTTCCTCGGCCCACTACCATTCCCTCTCTCTTGCTCAGCTTCAGCCAGCTGTTCTTCATTCCTGAACTGATCTCTTCCAAGCGCTGGCTGTCTTGGAGTGGTTGACTGTACAGAGAAGTACAGCTGTGTGTCCATCTGCATATTGCTGGCACCTGACTCCATGACATCTGACCGGTTCCCATAGTAAATGTTGAATAGGGCCAGAGAGAGGATTCATCCTTGTGGGACTCCACAAGAGGGGACCAGGGGTGCTGGAACAATTTGTACAGTGGGGGTACTGAGAGTCATTGAACCAAACTGTAAACCTCGTATATGATGGAAACCACTTCAAGCCAGGGGGTGCGGCAGCCTCCCCCAGCACTCTAGTTCCAGCACCTATGGAAGGGAGTAGTGGTGGAGGTGTGGTTTCCCACCACTACTCAGCAGTAGAGTCACCATTTTGGTGCATTCCTCTGGACCCTCACCACCACTCTTTCACAAGGCAGCAGTATCGCACAAATGACCATGTCAAATGCTGCAGGAGAGGTCCAGGTGGATGAGAATGGATGTCTGCCCTCTCTTCATTGACAGCAGAAGATCATGATGACAGATATGACTGGCTTATCTCCCTGTATCCTGCCCCACCATGCCCTGGGCTCCATTTAAAACACGGGATAGAGACCCTGGGTGCTGTTTCAAATCCAAGGGAACAAGGTCAAGCTTGTTTCTCAGCTGAATGACTCCATGATTGGTTAGTGAGGGCTAGACCCGGACGGATTGTCCAGTCAACACTTTTTTAAATGAAAAACAGTCTTCTTTCGAAATGGGACATTTGTGCCTCTTTGAAATGTTCTGGTTTTGCAATGAGGCAAATGTTTGTCATAAAAACACTGGATTTCTGCAAAACATTTTTTTAAAATTTTGTTGCTCAAAGTTTTTTGCAGCAAACCCACCATTTCTCCGCCAGCACTTGTGGGGACCCTGTGCGCTGTGCTAAGCCCCATACTCGCAGCTGCATGGCACTTTGCCTTTCATCAAAATAAATTACTGGAGGGGAAAACTAGGGCACCTTGTGGGAGGAGAAAGAAGGGAGCGAAAGCCTGCTCCCAGCTCCAAGACAGGGATCCAGCTCCCAAGCTCACTGGAGTGTGGGTCTGATGCTGTGATTCGGGCCCATCTCTGATACCAATCCTGCAGCATCGAGACATGTCATCTGAATACTCACGTGGAAAGCCCCAGAGGGAGATGACTATCTGGAGCCCCCAGGGACCTGCTGAATGCTGTGGCTCTGCCTGGCCCACTGGAAAAGGCATCAGAGGTGGGCAAATGGATTGAGAGCGAGGGTGACCATATGTCCTGTTTTGGCTGGGTGAGTCCCTTTTTAAAGCCCTATCCTGGCTGTCCTGGCCATTTCTGGCAAAAGCAGCATTTCTCCCATTGGATCAGTTGCAAGAGCAAGTTGGGCAAATGCCCATTTTTGTAAAAAAGAAGCACGGTGCAGAGGAGCATGCCGGGGGATGAGTGGGCACAGAGGGAGACAGGGCTCAGGCTAGCAGCACCACCAGCCCCAGCCTCACACGGTGGGGCAGCCTGGACTCAAGTGAGCAATGACACCAGCCCTGCGAGGGGGGCAGGGGAGGGAAGCGTGCCCCGGGTGAGTGGCTCGGGCCAACCCCACATGGGAGAGGTGGTGGCATGGGTGAGATCGGGCCAGCCCCCTGCAGTGTCCCATTTTCCCTTTGGGAAATATGGTCACCCTATTCAGAGACAATAAGAGGGAGTCTCACTCCCTCCCCCACACCCCCCCAACACCATGTGAATCTGACTTGGCCGTGAGTGTCAAAATGCATCCAGCAGCATCCTTATCCCATAGTGTAAGCATTCACCCTGCACTCGGGTTTGGCCAGTATAGATGGTACCTCTGACCTGGACCAGGAAGCACTGGAGATACCTGACAGGGGCTGCTCCAATGAAGTTTCTATGACCATATGGATGAGGTCAGTGTCATTTTGGTCAATGGTAGGTGGCGGAAGACAGCAGGTGTGTGGGTGGTGGTGGTGAAACAGGTGTGTCATGGAGCAGGCAGGTATATCCCAGTGTGTGGAGGTCAGACTGGGACCTGCTGATGCAGAGCCAGGGCTCCGTGGCAGGCTGAGCTTGTCTTTCAGAAATCCTCACTAGCAGCTATCTGGTAAAGATGCCGCTGTCAGCCACCCCGTCACTATGCAGCCTCAGGGGCTTTGGCTACAGGTCTTGCAGCGGATGTGGTTAGCTGTTGTGTGTGGGAACTGGGCAAGTGGCGGACGGGATTTCTAGTGGGCCGTTGGGCTGCACTCTGTGCGAGGATGCAGCTGTTGAAATGCCTGCTGCGTGTCTTGCATGGGGTACACTGCACCTGTGCTATTTGCATTGGGCCCTGGTCGCTTTTCTGGGTGCAGCCTAAGGGGTTAATTGTAACCACATAGCTCCTTATGGGTTGGACTGTGTATCTTAGAGATCTTCCCATCTCACTGTGTCCTGTCACAGCTGGCATGGTCACATGTGTGATTTGTCCTTGGTGTCTGAAGACTGGGGAGAATGGCAGTGTTTATGTTGACGTTGCATTGGCTCAGATTTATTTCATGCTGTGTGCTGGGATATTGATTGTTCCTGCATCTGGAGTTTTATGGACAGTGCATAAGATAGATAAAAAAAAAAAAATACCCTCATGGAAATATGGAAAAAGCCATGTGTTTGGGGAAGTGGATTGTAAGTACAGTGAGATGATGGGGAGCCGGCTGGGCCATACAGAATGTGGGAGCTGATGGAGGCTGCAGAAGCTATTGTACTTAATTCTCTTGAATGTTATGCTTTGCGTGAATCCAGCTCATTTTCTCCTCCATGTTAAGCAGTTTGCCTCAGTAAACCAGTTTGAAATGACTCCCCAAATACCTCGTGTGATTGGAATTTGTTTGTTAAATGAGGGTACAAGACTAGCCTAGTTCAATTAGTTAATATTTGTGAAGCACTTAGAACATGTAAAGGGATGTATAACTGTAAAGGGATAGGTTTCAGAGTAACAGCTGTGTTAGTCTGTATTCGCAAAAAGAAAAGGAGTACTTGTGGCACCTTAGAGACTAACCAATTTATTTGAGCATGAGCTTTCGTGAGCTACAGCTCACTTCATTGGATGCATACCGTGGAAACTGCAGAAGACATTATATACACACAGAGACCATGAAACAATACCTCCTCCCACCCCACTGTCCTGCTGGTAATAGCTTATCTAAAGTGATCATCAAGTTGGGCCATTTCCAGCACAAATCCAGGTTTACTCACCCTCCGCCCCCCCCCCCATACACACACAAACTCACTCTCCTGCTGGTAATAGCCCATCCAAAGTGACCACTCTCTTCACAATGTGTATGATAATCAAGGTGGGCCATTTCCTGCACAAATCCAGGTTCTCTCACCCCCTCACCCCCCTCCAAAAACCACACACACAAACTCACTCTCCTGCTGGTAATAGCTTATCCAAAGTGACCACTCTCCCTACAATGTGCATGATAATCAAGGTGGGCCATTTCCAGCACAAATCCAGGTTTTCTCACCCCCCCCACCCCCATACACACACAAACTCACTCTCCTGCTGGTAATAGCTCATCCAAAGTGACCACTCTCCCTACAATGTGCATGATAATCAAGGTGGGCCATTTCCAGCACAAATCCAGGCTTTCAGGTTTGTGTGTGTGTGTGTTTCCCCGGCTGGGGGTGGGGCGGGGTGAGAAAGCAGGATAATCGTGTTTGCAGCGTTGTTGCTTTGTTGGTCCCAGGATATCAGAGATACAGGTGGGGGAAGTAATATCTTTTACTGGAGCAGCTTCTGTTGGAGAGAGAGACAAGCTTCTTCAGGTCTGGGAGCTGGTCTTCGCTACAGGGAGATCGATGCTGCTGCAGTCGATACAGCAGGGGTGGATTTAGGGGATCTAGTGAAAAATCGATGGCAGAGTGCTCTCTGGTCGACTCCCGTACTCCAGTTCCTTGAGCAGAGTAAGATTAGTTGACCAGACAGCATCTCTCGTCGATACAGTGCAGCGAAGACATCGGGGTAAGTCGACCTAAGCTACATTGACTCCAGCTACATTATTCACGTAGCTGGAGTACCGTAATTTAGGTCAATTTACCCCAGTAGTGAAGACAAGCCCTGGGAAAGGTATGCCTATAAGCTAAATACAAGGTGGGACAGATTGTTTAGCATAAGTACTTAACACACATTATGAAAGGCCATTCAAAGTGAAGTGGCTCGTTAATACCTCTGCAGTCATAAGACAAAAAAGGGAGGTTGATGGGTTACAGACTGTTGCAATAAACCATAAATCCAGCATCTTTATTAAGACAATGATTTTTAGTGTCTAGCAAAGTTAATAATTTAAACTCCAAGGCTCATCTTTTGAATGTGTTGTGCAGATTTCCTTTGAAGATGAGGACTCAGAGATGAGATACGGAGTGATTATTTTGTGACAATTGTTTGCCCACAAGTTTATCTAATCATTTTTCTGTGTGAGCTCATTAGAGACCATAGTGATTATCTGGTTTCACCCACCTAGTTGTTGTTGGGGCATTTAGGACACTGGATGAGGTACAGCACATGTTGTGATCGGCATGTGTAGGACCAACAGGTCTTGAAAGGTGTGTTGTGGGGGTGCTGACCATTGCAGCAGTGGAGATATGTCTGTGGGTTTTGTGTATGTTATTCTGGGAGGGGCTGGTGCTGCTTTGAGGTGGTATGTGCTGGTTTGTGGGGAGCTTGCTTCTGATGATGAGCTTAGTGAGGTTTGGGGGTTGTTTGAAGCTAGAAGAGAGGGTTCAGGAAAGATTTATTTCAGGATGTGGTCCCCATCGAATCTGGGTTGTAATTGTTTAATGATACCCCATACGGGTTCCAGTGTGGGGTGCAAGGTGACAACTTGGGGTGTGCAGTCAAAGGTTTTTTTCTTCCTGTATGAAGCAGGTCCTCTGAGGGTATTTGAGTGACCAGTTCCATGAGGTGATCTACTTCTCTGGTAGAGCTTCCTTGTTTGGTAAAGGTGGTTTTAAGTGTGTGAAGGTGTATATCCTAGACTTTCTCCTCAGAACATATTCTGTGGTATCTGACTGCCTGGATGTTGAAAACAGATATCTTGCTGTCTTGGGGTGGTTACTGGATCTGGAAAGGTAGGTGTGGTGATCTGTGGGTTTCTTGTATATAGTTGGCTGTAGCGTTCCATTGTTGAAGCTGATCCTAGTGTCCAAGAAGTTAATGCTGGTGCGGGAGTAGTCTAGAGAGAGTTTGATAGATGGGTGGTTGTTGTTGAAGTTGTGGTAGAAATTTATGAGGGAGTTTAGGTCATCTGTCCAGAGGATAAAAATATCATCAACCATAAATGCACTACAAAACCAATGTATCTCAGGTATAGCATTGGTTTTGTAGTGCATTTATCCAGAAATTCTTCCTCAGTGTGGCCCATGAAGAGGTTGGCATATTGGGAAGCCATCATAGTACCCATGGCTGTTCTCATGGTTTGAACAAAGTATTTGTTCTTGAATGTAAATGGTTATGGATGAGGATGAAATGGATGAGTGTGGCAATGTCTTTGGGTTGGATATATGAGGGTTGTCCATTGTCTTGTAGATATTTGAGGCAGGCAGCAGTGCTGTCACTGTGAGGAATGTAGGTGTATAAAGAGGTGATATCCATGGTGTCCAGGATGGTGTTCTGAGGAGGTTGTTAATGTGGTGGAGTTTGTGGAGGAATTCAGTTGTGTGCTGGAGGAAGTTGGCCCTTTGTGTGGTGAGTGGTTTGAGAATGTTTTCTATGAGTCCCAATATTCCTTCAGTAAGTGTGCCATGGCCAGTAGGATGGGTCTGCTTGGTTTCCCTTGTTTGTGTATCTTGGGAAGCATGCAGAAGGTCCCTGGGTGGGTTCATGGAGAATGAGTTTGTAGAGTTTTTCTTGGAGCTGTTTGGAGAGGGAATTGATGATATCCTTAAATCCTGGGTAAATTGTGGGGTGGGGTCTTCTTTGAGCGCTTTATAGTAGGTGGTGCAGGAGAGTTGTCATTTGGCCTCATCGACATAGTCGTCATGCTTGAGAATTACCATGGCACCCCCTTTGTCTGCTGGTTTGATCACTGTCTAGCACAGGGGTCGGCAACCTTTCAGAAGTAGTGTGCTAAGGTTTCGCATGCCGGTAATACATTTCAACGTTTTTAGAAGGTCTCTCTCTCTAAGTCTATATTATATAACTAAACTATTGTTGTATGTAAAGTAAACAAGGTTTTTAAATGTTTAAGAAGCTTCATTTAAAATTAAATTAAAATGCAGCTCTTATCAGTTTAGTGCAGTGGTTTTTAACCTGGGGTGCATGCACCCCCTGGGGGTGCGAGATGCCCTTTCTGACCACATGCGAGATTTTTTTAGAAGGTAAATCATCAAAAACACAAATTAAGCACAGGCACATAAGTACAACTACTTTGTTTCATCAAACTTATGTATTTATTAACATTATACATTTGTTAATGATTACTGTAATATACAAAGTTTTTAAGTTTTCAAGTTTTTAAGCTAATTGTAGTGTAATTTTTGATAATGGCTGCAGAGCGCTGGGCCCAGGCCAGGAGCAGAGCCCTAGGCTGACTGCTGGTACCCCAAGCTGGCAGGAGGGCTGAGTAGGGCCGGAGGCCTGGACCCTGGTTGGCAGGGGGCCAGGCGGCTGGAACCCCGGACCAGCAGCGAGGTGAGCAGGGCCAGCGCTGGTATCCCAGGTCGCCAGCAGGCTGAGCGGGGCCAATGGCCGGGACCCCAGCTGGCAAGAGGCCAGCAGCTGCAACCCCAGACCGTCAGTGGGCTGAGCTCGGTGGTGGACAGAACCCCAGACTGGCAGCGGCTCACCCACTGCCAGTCTGGGGTTCCACCAGCTCCTGCCAACCAGGGTCCTGGCCGCCGGCCCCACTCAGCCGCTGCTGGCCTGGGGTTCCGTTCACTCAGGCTGGCAGCGGGCTGAGCGGGGCTGGCAGCCGAGATCCCAGCTGGCAAGATGCTCAGCCTGCTGTCGGTCTGGGGTCCGTCCACCGGCTTCTGACAGCCGGGGTCCCAGCCACCGGCCCTGGTCAGCCCGCTGTCTGCCTGGGGTTCTGTTCACCTAGACAGGCAGCGGGCTGAGTGGGGCTGGCAGCCGGGACCCCAGCTGGCAGCAGCGTGCCAGTAAAAATTGGCACACGTGCCACAGGTTGCCAACCCCTGGTCTAGCGATTGGATATCAGGAACTGTATGGCTGTCCTCTTGGAGGTGGAGAGATTGTGGTGGGTGTGATGTTTACTACAGATTTCAATTTTTTTTCCTGAAGGCAACAATCAATGTAATGATCAAGTGTGTGGTTTCATCCACTGTGGTTTGTTCAATCAGATGATTCTTTTTTCTGACAACTGTCGGTGGGGACGTGGCAGTTGTGGGTGATGTCGACGTGAGAGAATTCTTGGAGGCGGAATCAGAAGAATTCTTCTAGCTCTCTCCATGTTAGTATGGTAGCAGGGTCTGTGGTGGGACAGAAGTTCAGTCCTTTGGAGAATAAGGGGCACCGGAGCCTTTCCAAAAGTGGAGGGCTGGGAATCCCACCCTCTGAGGCTTCTCCCCTGCCCCTCCTCTCCCCCCTGAGGCCCCATGCCCGGCTAAGCTGGAAGCCAAAGTGCCCCTCTGCCCGGGGTGGGGTGAGCCGGGCCAAAATCAGCCACCTGCCCATGTCCCCGAGCCTCCTGCCCAGGGCAGGTGGAAGGTCCATGGCTCCCCACATCTGCCCACAGCCTGGCTCTTACCATGGCTGGGCTGCTGCTCCGAGGCCCCCCCAGCCAGAGCCAGGTTGTGGAGAGCTGGCATGGACCCTCCATGTCCACCTGCCCTGGGCCAGCTGGGGAGCCAGGGGGCAGGGACAAGGGCCTGGAGCTGCTTTCAGTGCCCACCACCCCCTCCTCCTAGCAGGTGGAGGGTCCGCCACAGCTCCCACAACTGCCCAGGCTCCTCTCCCCAGCCAGGCTCCACACTGGCCTGGCCGGGGGCTGAGGCTTCAGGGTGAAGAGGAGGGGGAGGGGGCAGCAAAAAGTGGTTTGGCCATGGCCCTCTGGCCCCTCCTGTTCTGGCACCACTGAATCCTATCGGTTTGTTTTGGAGTGACCTGTCAATCTGTTAAAGAATTTCTTTAGTAGAGAGGTTTCAGAGCAGCAGCCATGTTAGTCTATATCCACAAAAAGAACAAGGAGTACTTGTGGCACCGTAGAGACTAACAAAATTTATTTGATCCATAGAGTGGAACATCACACACACACACACACACACACACACACACACACACACACACACACACACACACACACACACACACACACACACACACACACACACACACACAGAGATAAGTTGGAAGTTACCATACAAAGTGTGAGAGGCTAATTAGTTAAGATGAGCTATTATCAGCAGGAGAAAAAAACTTTTGTAGTGATAATCAAGATGGCCCATTTAGACAGTTGACAAGAAGGTGTGAGGATACTTAACACAGGGAAATAGATTCAATATGTGTAATGACCCAGCCACTCCCAGTCTCTGTTCAAACCCAAGTTAATGGTATCTAGTTTGCATATTAATTCAAGCTTAGCAGTTTCTCATGGGAGTCTGTTTTTGAAGCTTTTCTGTTGCAAAATTGCCACCCTTAAATCTTTTACTGAGTGGCCAGAGAGGTTGAAGTGTTCTCCTACCAGTTTTTGAATTTTATGATTCCCAATGTCAGATTTTTGTCCATTTATTCTTTTGCGTAGAGACTGTCCAGTTTGGCCAATGTACATGGCAGAGGGCCATTGCTGGCACACGATGGCATATATCACATTGGTAGATGTGCAGGTGAACGAGCCCCTGATGGCGTGACTAATGTGATTAGGTCCTATGATGGTGTCACTTGAATAAATATGTGGACAGAGTTGGCATCGGGCTTTGTTGCAAGGATAGGTTCCTGGGTTAGAGTTTTTGGCGTGTGGTGTGTGGTTGCTGGTGAATATTTGCTTCAGGTTGGGGGGCTGTCTGTAAGCAAGGACTGGTCTGTCTCCCAAGATCTGTGAGAGTGAGGGATCATTTTTCAGGATAGGCTGTAAATCTTTGATGATGCACTGGAGAGGTTTTAGTTGGGGGCTGAAGGTGACGGCTAGTGGCGTTCTGTTATTTTCTTTGTTGGGCCTGTCCTGTAGTAGATTTCTGGGTACTCTTCTGGCTCTGTCAATCTGTTTTTTCACTTCAGCAGGTGGGTAGTGTAGTTTTAATAATGCTTAATAGAGATCTTGTAGGTTGTCTCTGTCTGAGGGGTGGGAGCAAATGCGGCTGTATCGTAGAGCTTGACTGTAGACAATGGATCATGTGGCGTGTCCTGGATGAAAGCTGGAGGCATGTAGGTAAGTATAGTGGTCAATAGGTTTCCGGTATAGGGTGGTGTTTATGTGACCATCGCTTATTAGCACAGTAGTGTCCAGGAAATGGACCGCTTGTGTGGACTGGTCCAGGCTGAGGTTGATGGTGGGATGGAAATTGTTGAAATCATGGTGGAATTCCTCAAGGGCTTCTTTTCCATGGGTCCAGATGATGAAGATGTCATCAATGAAGTGCAAGTAGAGTAGGGGCATTAGAGGATGAGAGCTAAGGAAGCGTTGTTCTAAGTCAGCCATAAAAATGTTGGCATACTGTGGGGCCATGCAGGTACCCATAGCAGTGCCGCTGACTTGAAGGTATATATTGTTCCCAAATGTGAAATAGTTGTGGGTGAGGACAAAGTAGAGAGGTGCTGTCATGTCAAAAGCTACAAACTTTAAAAATACCAGCCCTGCCTTGGGGTTCTCACACCTCAGACTTTTAAAACAGCAGGAATTTTAACTTGCTTTACTCATTGATGTCTGTGCCATTTGTTACATTCTTTCCTTTGTCTCCCCTTTGATTTGAAACCAAGGTGGAAACTGACTAGCCCAAGTCATCCTGAGTATCTCCCACACTAGAACATGCTTCAGTATCTGGGTTGCAAAGGCTGTGGGAAAATGATTTGTCCATGAAATCGGTTTCCAGAGCACTTAAAAATAAAATCATCTCAGATGGACACATGTGAAAGAGAGATTGGGGTTTTGTTAAAATCTGACCCCAAAATGTTAGCTTTATGTAATAAACCAAACTGAAAAAGACACAGGGCCTTGAGTTCCCCTCTTTATTGTGTGGGGGAGGGGAGTTAAGGAGCAGGAGCTGAGACACCTAGGGCTGGATGTGCCAAAGAGCTCAGCACACTGGAAGCATGTTGAGTGAGATTTTTTGAAAATTTGGCTCTATGTGTCAGTATGGGGGCTGAGCAGGTCTGCACACTTAGCCACAAGGACCCTTCCGGAACACTGGTCAGACTCAGAGCTCTCTGACTGCAGAGTTCCTCCAATCCACCTTAACGCCACTTACCTCCATTTACATATGGTTTAACTGAGGTCAGGATCTTGCCCCACAGTCTCTGTGAGCAGCCCCCTCCCAACCATACCAGACATGGAAAGAGCCTTAAAGACACATTCCAGCCCTCAGTGGATCCAGACAGGGCAGGAACTGACCTGAAAATACACTGACCTCACAAATGACAACAGACAACAATGACAACTCGCAAATCCCAAGTGAAGATCATGTCGTCTGCTCCAACCAGGCCATCCTCAGATAGTGACATTGCTCCAGCCTGGCAGTGCCCATTGGGACCCTAGTGCAGAGCATGGGTATCTGTGCAAGAGCACATGCCCTGTTATCCCCCAGATACACATTTGCCCCCATGCTCTGGGGATGACCCTCTCCTCTGGAGACTGGGGCTTGGGGACTGCTGCTCCCAGGACTCTGAGGGGCTACTTTCACTTTTCTTGGGGGATTGACATGAGGAAGTTAGTCGTAACAAGGAAGTGTTGTCTAATGGTTAAAGCAGACATTGGCAACCAGCAATGTCTGGGTTCTGTTCCCAGCGATGTAAGCCATGTGAACTGCTCTGTGCCTCAGTTTCCGCATCTGACACGCTGATAATGACTCCCCCCTGTAGAGTGAAGGTGTTAATACCCACCTGATGCCTGTAAAATGCCTTGAGATTTGTATGCAAAGCGCTCTAGAAGGGCAAAGTAAGGAGTGGAAGGGACAGCAAGGACGGACGTCAGCTGTGCTGAATCCTAGGGAGGTGTGGACTCTCCGTCACCTGAGGTCTGTACATCCAGACTGGCTATCTTTCTAAAAGAGAGACTACCGCTCAGCCAACAGGACTGGGCTAGGTGCGGGACTCACAGGGTGAGCTTCTCAGGCCTGTGCTGTGCAGGAGGTCAGACATGATCAGAATGATTCCTTCTGGTCTTGGACTCTGTGAATGAATGATTGTGACTAGAACTAGTGGGAGACACCAAAGGGTGCAATATTGCAGCTCAGCAGTGATTTTAACCCCCACCTCCAATAGTTAGAAAAGCAGGAGGAAGGGTAGGTGGTGATGCAACATCTCAGCCTGCTGTGGTCGAGGGAAGGCAGAGGAGGGTGAGAGCTTGCTGCTAGGGTGGATGGAACTGGAGCAGTGCGGTTCAGTTCTGGACAGGATACCGTAGCACTGGGAAGGCTCATTCCCATCGCCACCAGGGAGTGACCAGTGTACCCTGGAGTCTGGGGAGCTGCCAGCTGGTTCAGGTACCAGCGGCAGAGAGAGGCAAGCAGGGTTCTGATTTGAAATAGGCCTGTGAGATCGACTCCTGTTGAATGATTCAGAGTGACCTGCTAATGAGAAAGGCCAGGCTGCATTTAGATAATTGATGGTGTTTGTATCGCCATGGCATCTGGCCCATCATGCATGAAAACAAGCAACAGGAACTTGGGAGCACCAAGAGCAAAGGCAGCACTGTAGATTGGGCAAAGTGTGGTGCTCTGAAGGCGACCAAGCTGCAGGTCTGATGGGCTTCCAGGCGGGCATTGATTTTCCCCCCACACACGGGCAGACTCTCAGCACAAGCACCAGATCCTCTCAGCTCCTGTGAAAGGGGAGAGGCCCTCTCAGGAACCAGGACCTAGCCAGCAAACCCAGCACCTGGAGGCAGTGGGGTAGTGGGTACAGAGCACACGTGCTCACACTGACCCCCTACCACTAAGCAGCTGGCTTCAGCATGGCCTTCCAGGAGGAGCTCATGGTAGCCAGCCGTGGGAGGGGTTGAGTCCTAGGTCCTCAAACTCTCTAAATACCTTGAAGAGTTGGATGAAGGGACTTCAGATATGCCCAGGGGCTTGAGACTCTCCTTGGCAAGCACTCTGCCTGTGGATGGCATGTTCAGTTTATCTAGGGCAATGTTTCTCAGTGGGTCACAACCCCCAGCAAGGTCATGGCAGGCAATCCTGGAGGGTCCTGAGGCACTGAAGCTGCTATTCCGATTCTAAAGCAAAGCAAACAACATTTGCAGAGTGGCTCAGGGGCAACCAAAAGCTTCAGAGATTGTGAGGCCAAATTTAGTAGCTGTAGCTCTGCTCCTTTCACGTCCATGCGAGCGCCCCCCTCCCACCACCTTGCTCCCTGTTGCCCGCCCACCCTTACCCTTCAAGGTCAGGTATTCCCCATTCCAGAAACACACAGGAGTTCTATCGGCATATCACTGCTAGCACTGGCATACATGATACTCTGGCTTCTGTAAGGGGGTTGCAAACATTTTTGGCTTTGAATAAGGGGTTGCCAGCATGGAAAGATGGAGAAATGCTGAGCCAGTGGCTTCATCCCACCAGCCCCAGTACCCCATCTCAGCCAGACTGAGCATTAGCTATCTTGTTCTTGTAGCAGGATGGAGCCTGCAACATCTAGGCTCGAGGGAAAGGAGACTTAGAGCTGAGCATCACACCTGTGCCAACAGCACCGCGGCCCACTCTGTCTCACGGCCTTCCCTTGCAGCCTCCACCAGGGCACAGGAGGGGCAAGAAAATGGACCCGCTGATGGACCCTGTATGAGGGGAAGAGAACCCCATTCAAAAAGGGAGGACTTGAGCCACTGAAGAACAACCCCTGCCAGGTCCTGAGGGAGAATTGGGGACGACTTGTCTGCCAACAGAGCTAACACACTCAGCACCGACACCTGCTCTTACCTCCCTGGCAAAAGGAAAGAAAGTCTCTGGTGCACAAGCAGGCCTGAAAACAGGCTGATAGGGATCCGGAGGAGTTACCTTGAAGTCTCAGCACCCCTTAGCCCTGCTGATTGGTTATAGCTTGACCTTGTTTTGCAAAAGAACCCTCGGCATGGATGAGGGGATGTATCTTTGTGTCACCAGGAAGACCCTGTGACAGGAGAACCCATCTGGTGGCGGAGTGCCAGCAGCCTCTAGAGTGGTTTGTCAGTCGTCCAAATGGGTCCCTCCATCTGCTAGGCCTCCTAGGCTCAGGCTTTTGGCCAAGCTGTAAATTGAGATTCGACAGACCTGGACGCGTGGTATTTAACAACGGAAGTTTTAGCAAACGAGGAAGCTGAAAATTCCAGGCTTGCAAAAATGGAGCAACGGGGAAAGTGAAAGACAAAGTGAAAATAGAGGCCTACGCGGGATGTTCCTCAGAAATGACTGTAGTGACCCAGTTTTAGTCAGAACACTCAGAACACTGAGCAGCTAAAGAGAGGATGTTATAAACATAACCTTCTCTATTCACAGGACTGCTTGCATAATCAGTAAGTCCCTGCTTCCTTGATACTCATGATTCCATCCTGGGATTTAAAAATAAACCTAACACGGACCATAAATATCAACCTGTCTAAAAATATATGGCCATGTAGATGTGATGAAGCTATGTAATGTTGCTGGGGAAAAAGGCTTGCCTTTCAGTCCTCTCGCTCTTTTATAAACTATTAGCAACTATCCACTCTCCTGCTTAGAGTTACCTATGGAACTGGGCGGGTGAGGCAGCAAAGAATGAGTTAAAAACACTGACCACTCTTGCTGTGGAGGGAAGAGCCTGGAAGCATTATGGAGGCAGTATCTTGAATCCCATCTTGCTTTCAGCTGCTTGATCTGCGATGTAAATCCTACCCTTCCAGTCCAGAAAGACGATGGGTCAATCTGCCTTGGAGCTTTAGGAAGGAAGGCGAGACGAGATCCTAGTAAAATGCCCCCCCCGCCCCCCCAAAAAAAATCTCCAGTCCAAAGTACCCTTTCAATGTTTACTTCTTCATTTCCTTCCCATCCCCTCATAGCTGCTAGCAGAGGATTTTTTCCTGGAAGCATTTGTCGCACCTTAGACACAATAATACTTTAATCATCCTCTGATCAGCAATCTCCTGCATCATCAGATTTCTGCACATGTCCTCCTCTGCCAGCCCTGCCTCTCTGGGCTGTTAGTTACTTTGTAGATGTCCTTCCCTACTTGAGATGTTTGCATCATGATGATGGGCCCTTGAAGGGGCAGCAAGGCGGATTTGCTTCTATCCTCTTGTGTCTACATAGTGTGTGCTTCTGATAGGACCTACCACTGCTTTTGAGGGATTTGGCTGGAAACCTTTTGCCCCATGACTACGTACTCTGACTGCTCCAGTAACACAGTTTATTCAAAATCCTTTTCAAAGAAGTAGGATTAGCAGCAGATTATAGAATCTCTAGTCTTTAGGTTATTGGTTTAAATCCAGCCCTTTCTTCAGGAGTGGCCAAAAACTGTTGGCTGCTCTTGGCTGGGGTGGATGGGCATCCAGACTAACTCCTCTGCTGGCAGAAGTCAGATGGATTGGTCCAGGGAGACTGAGCTACGGTGGTGCCTCAAGGTCCCTACTGGGTGACTGGTGGGGGAAGTTTGCACTGCCACTGTCTGCACTCTTCTTTTTGTAGGGATAAAGAGAGCCCTTCATTCTCCAGATCAGTCAGCCCAGCATCTGCATGAGCTCCATTAAAATGTTAGAAGTTCCTCTGGTTCCATACTGTTAAGAGCCATGACTCTGGAGTTTAGAGCCCGGGTTAATAATGAGCAGAGGAATGAGGCAGGAAGACAGCGTTTGCCTGAGTGCAGAGTAAGAGGTTAATTTAGCTGAGTGAAACTCAAACTACAGGAGCCCGCAAACGAATTCTGGTTTTTTCTGGCTCTATAGAAACTCTGCCCCAACGGTGCTCAAGTTTTAAACGTTATATCACTAGGCAAACGTGGCTAGTTGGCTCTACCCTGGGGGCATCTGGCAACTCTGGTGAGTGACCCATTCACTACTGTCACAATCTATCTAGATGCAGAAAGCAAAGACCTTTAAACTCTTTTTGAAGGAAAAAAAAATGGTAAAAAGCTCTAATTTTGGGGGATGCACAAAAATTTAAAATTCAGCTGCATCGTGCATGAGCCGTCAGCCATTCAAACACATTTTAGGCAGCTTTATATCGAAGAGTATCTTCATCAGGGTTTCTAAGTGTTTTCTTTTATAAGAAATTCCAGGATTTTTTTTCTCCTTTCCTTTTAAGATTATGCTCTCTCTGTATAGTGTTACTCTGAAAGTCTAAGGGAAAAGGCCTGGGAGTGTAATTATCCATCCGATGTTCTGATTTGGTTTCCTGCTGGTTTTCTCCAGCGGTTTTCTGTTACAGTACAAATAACTGGTAGGATTCATTTGCATTTGAACCGTGTGTGTAGCTGGAGTCCAATGGGTTGGTATGCACAATCTGAATGGATAAGGCCTTTGCAACAAATTTATACATTATATATATATATAAAGTAGACAAATGCAAGGAACAACTTTATAGTCAATTCTTCTCTCAGACCCACAGAGTGCATCCTGGCTCTGATATTCTGATACATAGAATCATAGAATATCAGGGTTGGAAGGGACCTCAGGAGGTCATCTAGTCCAACCCCCTGCTCAAAGCAGGTCCGATCCCCAATTAAATCATCCCAGCCAGGGCTTTGTCAAGCCTGACCTTAAAAACTTCTAAGGAAGGAGATTCTACCACCTCCCTAGGTAACGCATTCCAGTGTTTCACCACCCTCCTAGTGAAAAAGTTTTTCCTAATATCCAACCTAAACCTCCCGCACTGCAACTTGAGACCATTACTCCTTGTCCTGTCCTCTTCTACCACTGAGAATAGTCTAGAACCGTCCTCTTTGGAACCACCTCTCAGGTAGTTGAAAGCAGCTATCAAATCCCCCCTCATTTTTCTCTTCTGCAGACTAAACAATCCCAGTTCCCTCAGCCTCTCCTCATAAGTCATGTGTTCCAGACCCCTAATCATTTTTGTTGCCCTTCGCTGGACTCTCTCCAATTTATCCACATCCTTCTTGTAGTGTGGGGCCCAAAACTGGACACAGTACTCCAGATGAGGCCTCACCAATGTCGAATAGAGGGGAACGATCACGTCCCTCGATCTGCTCGCTATGCCCCTACTTATACATCCCAAAATGCCATTGGCCTTCTTGGCAACAAGGGCACACTGCTGACTCATATCCAGCTTCTCGTCCACTGTCACCCCTAGGTCCTTTTCCGCAGAACTGCTGCCTAGCCATTCGGTCCCAAGTCTGTAGCTGTGCACTGGGTTCTTCCGACCCTGCACTTATCCTTATTGAACCTCATCAGTTTTCTTTTGGTCCAATCCTCCAACATGGAAAGGCAGGTTCTCAAATAGCCAAGCCAAGATCTTGCCATGAGGATGTAAGAGGGGGAATTTTGCCTTTAGTCTTCTCTCTTACGAGAGGTGCCATGTTTGTAACCTGACCAGGCTACTCTGATTTTCCTTCATTTTTATTCTAGACAAAGCCATCCAGGGTAGGCAACTCAGGCCATTGAGCCACAGACCCATCTGCTGCTTGCAGAGCGTGGGGCAGCACTACAGCGTCCTGCAATGGCACTTGCGTTTCTTTGGCTATCCTGGACTTTTAAATCATGCAACAAGTGTCTGAGTCCAGGGAGTCATCTCCTGTAACACTATTTTCACATCACAGTTAGCCTTCCACAGACTTTTGCTTTCCTGCAGTGCTTCCCGACCGCTGACTGCCCAGCCCACCCCAGAACCCTGCAAGACAGGGACAGTCCAGCGTAACAGACAGTGACGTCCTGAGCAACATTTGCAAAGGGGCCTCTGAGTTTGGGCACCTCCATCTTCAGGCCTGATTCTCAGAGGGGCAGAGCTCTAACAACTTCAGCTGACGTCAGTGGGAGACTGGGTATGCAGCAGCTCTGAAAGCCAGGCTCAGGGGATCTCAGGTTGGGGCCCCAGTATTAATGGCTACTTCTGAAAACTTCATACTTGATTTGCCCCAAGTCTCACAATGATTCAGCCATAGATGGAATTGGAACATAAGGCATCCTAGCTCCTGGCCCTGGGCTCTGTCTACTGCCGCTCTTCTTTGATCTCCCTGCTGTTACTCCTAACTGTGGAAGGTATCCTGGGTGAGAGAGAGTTGGTATGGTGGGTACAGACAGAGCTGTCTGGCATTGGCACAGGTTGAGGAGGGGAAAAACAAACGGCTTGCATCAGCCTGCCTTAAACTGAACTCACCCTTTGGGAAGCTGGCTTGATTTTCATTGCCCTGCTGATTTGCCATGCTCCTGTTTACATCCCTGCCTGTTCCGACAGTAACATGTGCTCGTGAGCTGACGCAGCAGAAAGCGGTAGAAGGGAGTCTTCTAGGTGCACGGCTCCCAGCTTGACATTTCTTGCTGTGTTTCTGCCGCTTCGAGGAGGGAAAGGGAATGAGCAGATGGCGTTTGCTCGTTCACACTCAGTGCACAAATCACCCTTTCATTTAGCTTGGTACTATACCAGTGGTGTCATGCCATTGGTTTTGCTGGAGGTGCTCCCGCTGTATGCTAGCGCAAGTGGAATCAGGCTGTGTGTCCCCGTGTCCAGCCAATGCCGGTGCACTTGCCAATTGTAGTGATACATGCCAAAGCTTCTGTAGGTGCATAATTAACCTGGGTAGCTGTGCAGGCCAGGTGGCAATTTCCCTCTTGAGCCGTGGGAGCAGGCAGGTCGGTGTTGTCCCAGCTGTCAGAGTGGACCCCTGAAGGGCACTGCTGGGCCAGCCTTGGCTATGGCATTGTAACAATGTGGATTGCGCTACACTGTCTTTTGGAGTGTGCAGGGCAAGGTAATCCTTCCCGATCAAGGACCTGGCAGGCACCTAAAGTACCCAAACTTGTAGCTCCTTTCTCCCAGGAAAAGGTGAGAGGGGACCCTGGTTCTGTTACATGTTGCCCCTTCACACAGACTGCTAGCCTGGTGATCATTGTCAGATGGTGCTCGTGTACATCCATCCACAGGCCCCAAAGGTTTAATCTGAAGTGGAGAAGCCTGAGCTCTCGCCAGGTCTGTCTCTGGTAGAGAGTCGAGGGGCAAAGAGTGCCCCAGTTCAGTATCTATTCATCAAGCTCCATGCTGACTGCAGCTGACTTCACACCACCAGCCGGTGCCTAGGAAAGGCAGCTGAGTAGTAGCTGAGCTCTGTGAGCGTCCTTTGAAAGTTGGACTTGACTGTTCCATTTAGGAGCATCAGCTTGGACTGAGCAATGAGAATGGACAGGACCCTCCGCTGGTACATCCCCTCCTTCCCCGCTACCCCCCACAGACACAGCTTTGCCTTCACTCTCCCTTGTCCCTATGCTTTGCGGAGCCATGACTCGCACTAAGAGCCTGCTCCTTCGTCCCTCTGGCAGGAGCCCTGCAGCACCTGCCCATGGCTCCTTAGTTGCCCTGGCAGTCTTTTTAGCTTTGTGGAGAAGCAGAGTCCCAGTTCATTATTTTAACTGTAATATTTTGATCACTTTTGGCTGCAAAAAGCACCAGCGCCCAGAACAGCACATTCTGCCTCTGCTGAGCCTTTCTGCTCGGTCACAGAGAGGCAGCAGCAGAGAATCAAGGGGCATGGAGCCTGCAGGTACCTATTAGCCTTTCCATTGCAGTTTGGGCTTGACACTAAAGCTCCATGCTTAGGGTGGGTCCTGTTTTAAATGCCTCATGCAGCAGTGCTTGCGTCACCATTCATGGGCACCTTTTCCATACCCCCAAGAGATCTCATTATCAGGCTATTTCCCCTGCCAGGCTGTCTAAATGTCTCTATGCTTCAGTTCACCCCAAGATGGTTACCCGCAGCTGGCCACCACACACTTCAGATCCTTCAATTCGCAAAGAATTCTGGGGAAAATCTGTAGGAATTTGTGCCTCCCAACAAACATGAAACAGCAGGGTTTCAATCCAAATTCCAGGCACACACGTTTGCGCACTTCCTTCCAGTGTTGCCAACTCTTTATCTTGCAATGTTTTGTTTCCCAGCTCCTAGAATCCTGTGAATATGGAAATATCTCAACTTTCATTTAAAAAAAAACAAAACACTCTTTTTTTTAGCCCTCTGCAGCATGGAAAAGCTTGAAAAATACGACACCCCACCTATGCATGAGAAGCCAAATAAAAGAACTCGAGATGTATATTTGCACGGAGAATCTTATGCGTTTTTCTAGGCCTGAGTTTTGAATGTTCAGGGCTGCCAACCTTGGGTTTCTGTTCTCCTTATTTTCAGTGTTTTGTAGTTGCAGCAAGGCGTTGTTGTAAGACACAAAGGTCACACGAAGACATCTACTAGCTTATCAAACTGCACTATAAGAAAACCCAAGCAGAGCCAAATAAATCTGTGCCCAGGCCCTAGCACCAGTCACTGAGCCATTGCTCAACAGGGATCAGGCACATGGGCCATTGTTAACTTAATTACCATTGCTTTTAATAAAATTAATTTGGAGCTGCCTTCTGAGCAATGCATAGAAGGCCTGTAAGGGATGGCCCATCTGTGCCTAAGGCTAACACTCCCTTCGACGGGGAGAGCTGCGGGGAACTGGCCAGAGGCGTCCACTGTAGGTTTAAGGAGGCTGGTACATTGTACAATCAAGAAGGATGGCATAGATGTTTCCTACAGCTGGGCTCCAAGGTTGCGCCCACCTACCTCCTGAATGCCAGCCCAGAGGTGCGAGTGGTGCCTTGGGGCTGTGGGGCAGGGGCTTAGGCTGTTTCAACTCACACATCCTTTTGTAAGATAACACTTCAAACAATCCAACCAATGCTGTTAACCCTGTAGTTGTGTCACTGGTTGTAGGAGGGATGGTTTGTCCATGTGCCAGCACAGGTGAGCCAAGTCTGCAGAGGGCAATGTTGAGCAATGAGGAATGCTGCTCTCCATTTCTCTGGCTGGAAATCAAATGTCCCTGGGTAAGCGGCTGTGAATTGGATTCAGACTGGCTCAACTGGCAGCAGTCACCTTTGCTTTTGAGGTTTTTTTGCACATCAAAATTGTACACGATACTGGCTGCCCTGTTCTACTGCTGTCACGGCTCAGGGCTGGTTTGCTGAGTTTCAGACTGTTAGGATTGCTCATTTCCCTTGCTGAGAAGGGAAGTGTGGAACAGCTGGGGCCTGCTGCGCCAACCTGGGCTGTGCTGAACACAGCACCCCTAGAACCCAAAGGCTTATTTTACATCATCCAGTGAGCACTTCCTACTTAAATAAAAGGTGCTAACTTAAAAACAAACCCAAACCATGATTCATTCACTGATGTGCCCGGGAGGCAGGCGCGTTCTGGCGCTATCTTATGGATTTCTGTAACTGCATTTAAATATTTTTTCATCCAAACAAAGGTAAATCAATATGCATAAGTACCTGTTACTGAATAGTGACACTTGACAGGATGTAAACGATAGAAATATTTTAGCATCAAGAAGGAAGGTCTAATGGCTTTGAAACAGCCCAATCAATACAAAGCTCAGTGGGCTTGTGTCACGCATAGAGGGAGATTGTCCATTTTGTGCATGAGAGGTATAAATTGTTTGTCCCTTCTTGACAATACTTTGGGATTTGCTGCCCATACACATAGGTGAGTGCCAGCCAGCCTGTGATTCCACAGCGTGAACAGCAAGTCAGTTATGGCTTGGTGGAACTGCCCTAGACAGACACGTCGCAGTATTTGTCATGCTGACCTCATAAATACAAGGAGCATAAACTGAAGATGGCTAAGCAGGTCCAAATTTCCAGGTAGTGACTGTAGGTGCGGCAAATTTTTTTGCTATTGTCTCTCTCTTCCAGTGGTAGCGTACTCCTTGTTGATGCCCAAAACTGGAGTAACAATTATTGACATACCTGTGAGTGCTAGACAGCAATTTTGGAACTGATTCCAGAAATGATAAAGAATGGGGCCTGGCTAGCGCTGTGAAACAAAGCTGCTTTTAGGTGATGGGCATTTGGGGCCCAATACCCCATTACAGAGACAATCAGCCATCTCAGACCCCAATTTGCTAAATCCCTTGCTGGCTGCCGGTCTTCGTTTACATAGATCGCCACAAACACAGCTCTCAGGGTTACAGTTGCTGGTTTAGTGCCAGAGAGTGACCTTCCCTGGTACAGCAATTCCACAGTAGGCCTCTTCACCAGCAAGCCTGGCTATCTGACACTTGCTCTCTAGGCTGGATGCTGATTGCTGGCTTACCGCTCTTGCCAAGTGCACTGGTATCATTATGAGGGGGCAGGGCTGAAGTAACCTAGCAGCTGTCTGTTAGCAGGCAGAGAGAATATATTGGAGGGTTTAGCTTTGAGTTAGGATCTGGTGAACTCCATGGTTCCACACCTTAGCTGGGGCAGAAACACATATAGAGCAACTCCCATATGGCATGCATGTGGAAGTGGCTTAAAGCCATATTTGCACATCTCTGAGCCTGGGCAGCTGCCCCCCAGCTAACAACCCCTAAGGGCTCTCTGGCATGACAAAGGGAAGTCTTGTTTGGGCGCTTAGCCCCCTATGCCAGTGGCAGGGAAGGTGATGGCATATGGCTAGTTAACCTGAAGACTCACAGCCTATAATGTAAGCCTGTGTACCATTTCCCCCTTGTGAGGGGTTCCTGGGTTGCAGGACTCTGCAGGGACAAACTAGATCCAGCCTCTAGTTTTTTTGCAGCAACTCTGTGCTGGAGCAAGGGCCCCTCCAGCTGCACAGATTTTGCCATCTTTAGAAAGGGCTGGAGGACATCTTGTGTTTGGTGCCTCATTTCATTGTAAGCATACAGTTTTGTGTAGTGCCTACAAAGCACGGGCAGATGGCTGCCATATAAATACAACTATTTATTATATCATCAGTAGGGACTCCCGCTGGGGAAACCCTGCAGGAGGCACCCGGATTACAAGAGCAGCCCATCATGCCAAACGGGGGGATCCACTCAGCTGAGTGCCTAATCCAGACATTAAAGAGAACAGGACTCTAAAAGGGCATAGTTAGCCCAAGTCTGCATGGCCCAGGGACCAAACCATCTCTCCCTCCTCCCACCGCTGTATTAGAGAAACTGCCTTTGGGATGACACAGCATTAGATCAGACACACTTATGTGACTGTACAGAGGTCTCTGTGACAGGAATGCTGCCGGAAATCCAAGTGTTATCAAAGGGCTTTCTGTGGATACAGAAAATGGAGTGATGGAGGGGGCAGGTGCTACCCTGGGTTAATGTACTAGGCTGTCTCCTGTGTCAGGGTCTGGATGCAGGTCACAGGGGAAATGGAAGTGGTGGCCTCAATCCAGCCTTTAATGGACATTTATCTGAAAAGTAAAAGCATCAGAGAGTACAACCTGCAGCACTGGCTCAGCTGAGTCGAGCCCTGTGCGTGACTAGCCCCTGCTGCCAGTCAGAGAGGATGATATATGGAAGCTACCAGGCCTGATTGCCATGGGCTAGGAAATTCATTGATTGACAGACTGGTGCCTTTTTGTTTTGTTTCTTTGGATGTATAAAGAAGGCCTGAAAGATTTCTCTGCCAATAGCTCCCTTTCGACCCCTCCCCCCTCATTGGAAATTCAAGTCTTAGCCAGCCTTCTTTTCTAAGGAGGCTCTATCAAAAACTGGACGACAAATATGTTTATGACATCAGAGTTACCAAGCAAGAGAAACCTGATTAATTGACAGGAGAAATGATTTCTAATGATTTATTTTTTGTTTAGAATGCCTGAGTTTTTATTTGGGGTTTGTTAACATCTATTTAACTCAAAACCCTAACAAATAGCTGGAAGAAAGGCTCTTTTTTGTTGAATATTCAACGTCTTTCAACAAAGGTCTGAGAAGGCTCCTAATCTGAATCTATGAGTCCTCTATGCAGACCTCCAGGGAAGACAAGCGTTGATATTGGTGGTGTTTCTGAGGGAAGACACAAGCAGAAAGCACACTTAAAAATAAAAACCTAACAGCAGCTTTCGATCCTTTTGTATAAATTGTAAAGCAGCAAAAGAAAGGGTCACCATTAAAAAAAGAACAAAGACCGATCACAGTTGCGTGGAAAAGTCTTTTTCCTTTACAAAGCACAGATGTATAGTTACCTGAATTAGCAAGTACGTGATCAAAAATGCATCCGTTCTTTGGAACCTGAAGAATCTGCATTTTACTAAACAGATTTAAACATTCTGTCACTTACATTAAACATATTAGAGGTTGAGGACAAGATGCAATATTCCTTAAACACATATATCCCATTATCTGGTATATTAGCGTGGACCAAAATGTGAAATGAAAACACTCCCCAAAATGTTTGTATCTTTCTTTAATAATGGAGCTGTTGGCTCACTTGCCTTGTGGAGGGATTTTGCTTAGACCAGCAGTTTGCTCAATAGTTTATGCACGTCCGTCAAAATTCACCAGGTTGTCATGAATTTTTTTTTTTTTTTAAAGCTCAGTCAGATTACAGATATCCTGATCTTAACTCCTGAATAATGGTATTTATAGAGCTAAGGAGTTCCTTAAAATAGCCATCGTTGTCCCCTTCCCTTTGTTCTTCTGCTGCCAGTTCTTCGTACTCGGTGCGGAGCATGTTCAGTGTGGTGCTGAGGGCATAGTCCCCTTGGTATCCGTCCCTGCAGGCGGCCATCAGAATGTGCACTGTTTTTAGAACTTTTTCTCGAGTGTCATGCTCCGGCAATGCCAGGAGATTGGAAATAATCACACACCAGCCCTGTTCCACCACAGCTGGCACCAGGTTCACTTGTTTGTACTGCTGAACTTTCTCTTCCATTTGGTCTTCCTTGTTCTCTGAATCCTCAAGCAGCATCTGCAAGAAACCATGTTAAACTGATTATCTGTATCCAAGAACACCACCTACCCTTAGTACTGTTTCCAGCAGGTTATACAGTATATCAGTGCCTATGGGTGAATCCAGACATCCCACAACTCCTGGCTTTTGACAGCACTGTACCCTATTTTATTTCTTTATATGGTGCATGAAGTTAGATTTGTTTTGCTTGGTTTTTTTGCATTAGAAATTCAGGTCTTATATACTCTGGAAAGCTCTAGTTGATTGGAGAATGAGTAGAATTATGATATTGCAAGACACTGAAAATCTGATTGAAAGGAGAAGGGAGTAAGGTGAGACTGTTTAAAACGTATTTTTTAATTTATTTTCATGATCACCTATATAACTCCGGCACATACTAAACACTTTGGATACAAATCCTCTTTGTTAAACACTCAACATCCCCATCCTTAATTTAAGAGTGCTCCCAATTCCCACTGGAAGCGCCTCCAGCAAAGCTAGGGAAGACAGTGTTGCCATTCTTGATATTTCTATGATTAAAAAAAAGCAGAGAGAAAACAAGTTTTGTTTTGAGTGGGGAGAGGGAGATGGGAAACAAAGGGCATAAGCTCAATTTTATAAAATATCCTTTGTGGGGCAACTTTATACCAGAACCGAGCAAGCAAAGCCTCAGGTGAATCCGGTGAGATACCAAAGGGAAGCCAGCACAGCCCTATTGAACTGCATGGTAAATCCTCCTACATACAATATACGGTAGAGCTCCTAGAATCCAGAGGAGGACAGCGAGGTGCACTGGACACTGGTAGAGCCTTTGTGCTGTTCCACATGAGACCCCCCTCCCCCCCCATTTAATAAAGGAGAAAAGGGCAGAAAAAGTCCCTGTCAAGTCAATTCCTTAAACTGTTCTTATTTGAAGCCGTTGCCTGAAGGCTTCACTGCGCCCGTGGCCTCGGTGCTGCTGTCTGCAGCAAATGGCAGAGAGTTGACTTTTAGCCTGCTGGCATTTCAGGCCTCATTTTTGCTTTCCATTGCCTTTTCTAGGAGGTGGGGGGGTCTATCCAGGATCCTCCCCCCACATCTTTCACACTGTGCTTCGCCAGCGGCACCATGCTCAAGCTCTACATCATCACAATTCTCTCTCTCTAGCTGAACTTAGCTCATTGGTGCTGCTCTGACAACAGCCAGAAGGGGATGCTTGGGCCAAGCCCCAGTGCTCTGTTCCCCACATCCAGAGACCAGGCACGTGGCTTCCACAGTGGTCCCAGCTCCTGCTGGCCCAGGAAGCGAGGGTATGAGCTAGGATCTTGATTGTGCCATGGCCCAACCGAATGCTCACCTTATGCCAGCCCTAAATAAAAGGTGCATCCATTCTGTTCAGTGCACTTATATGGACATTCAACAGCCTTGCCATGAGTGAGCTGAGACGTTGATTCCCACCCCACAGTCTCAGTTACGACTGGTACATTTAGGGCTTTGCAGCGGGGACTGAGCTGGCTTAGCATACTCTGAGTAAAGATACTCACAGGGCAGGTGTCACACTGAAGAACCTGCGCATCCTTTTACAGCTGGCTTCAATACTAAACACTGATGTTAAAGATTTGGCCCTAGCAGAGCTGGTAGGTGAATGTGAGAAGCAGTCGTTGACATATATAGGAATCCCATGCATGTGTCACGGGCTGGAATGTGACCCTAGATGTATCTCTCAGTCTGTGTGCCAGAAGGAGCTGATCATGCCACCATTTCCCAAAGAAGAGCAATATGGGGTCTGTTTCCCTTTAAGAGCTATTCCACTGGCTTGGCTGGTGGCCTCCTGTGATAATTACTATGTATGTGCTTCATTAATTAGATCTGAAAAGCGCAAGTCTGCTTGCTACCATATCATCATTAAGAGAAGATTAGGGCTTTTACAGGTCTGATAAGAACAAATCCAAATGTGCAGAAGAAAAAGGCTGGAAATCAGCAGAGATACAGTGAAACTGGCCCAAAGGATGAGCCTTGCTAATAAGCAACCCCCTGTCTGGCGGGACCACTTGAGTCTCCTCAAGGTTTCCTGTAACATTTTATCTGACCTTTAATTAAGGGCCCTCTGCTACCTAGCTGACTTTTGTTGATCCCATGGGTGGTTATTCCTGGCATGTTTCACAGCATTGTATTTATACTTTGATTTACCATATGTGAGGAGAAAAAGAAGAAAAACTCAGGTGAGATTTCCCTTCCCACAATCCTGCAGGAAAGCCATTTCCACCACCTGGAAAACTTTATTTTCAATGCACACAGATTGTCCATCCATTCAGGGTTAAACAGAGACAATGAAGCAGGAAAAGCAGTTCAGAACCATCTTCTCTTCTGCTTCATTTCACTGAGCTGCCACCGGCATGGGCTGGAGTTAGTTTTGCTTCATTTAAAAAAAATAAAAAAATAGCAGCCTATTCTTTTCAGTCAATCACCCGGAAGCTAGCACTTTACAGCATGTTGTGACATCACCACTTATTCAGATTGATCCAGCACCTTACCAGGTGCTGTTTTTTCCCATTTTGTCTGCAGATGTAACAAGAGCCTGTGATGTACATCCTAGAAAGTAGTTTTCACACTCAAAAGAGCTATAAATGTCATTGTTTTTGTATAAAACTTAGAATTTGTTGGGTGTGCAGATTATCTCAAGATAGACTGAATCTGTGAACAGATGGAGTTGCTAAAAGTACAGTATTAAAACACAGAATGTTATTAAAGGGACAATGCTAAGACAAGTCATAGATACAAATTCCTTATTTGTGCCATTGAAGGGACAGGGTCAACTTATATTGGACCCAATATTTATATTTTATAAAACTTCAGAGTAGCAAAAATATTTCCATCTCTTATAAAAAGTCAATTGAAAACAAATTTTAAAGCATATAATTATTTTTCTTCAAGGTCTGAAACCCAAAGACTACAGCAATAAAAATCTGCAGGTGAAACTGACTATAAACAGAAGTGAAACTTGACCTAATTGATTTTCATTCTCCAATGTAATAGAAATGCAGAATATAAACAACAAATCAAACAGTGGCTAGTAAACAGGGTTTTAAACTGACATTTACAGTAATAATCAAAGGTGGTGTTAAGTAAAATAGGTTTAGATGTTTGCTTAGTTACAACTTAAGATTTACAAATGTACAGTTCCCCCCAAAAAACTAAAAGAATTACAAAAATCTAGCTAGTTTGCACAGCGATACCCTGGTAACTCTCTTTGCATTTCATTCACTTTGGACAATGAAACCAGAACGATCAGTTTCATTTCCTGGCTCTCCTGCACCCTAGCACACGTTCTTGATTTTAACACTTCAGGGTAAAAAACCCACCACCAACAAAACAAACATTGATTTTATTGTTAAAAAGATGCTTAAATGGCTATACAATATTTTCAAGCTTCAGACACAAGATCCACCCAGGTTTCAGAGTAACAGCCGTGTTAGTCTGTATTCGCAAAAAGAAAAGGAGGACTTGTGGCACCTTAGAGACTAACCACCTTAGAGATCAACCCAGGGAGTACAAACTGCCTATGCAATATGGAACCCAGCTCCACAGGGGCTTCTCTTGTAGTGCTGCAGGGAGGCATATTGGAGCAGAGCGGGCCCCCCATCCCCTGGAGATAGAGGCGATGCAGGGCGGGGGGAGGGCGAGGGACATGCAGAGTCACATGCCCTTCCAGATTTACTGCTTGGCTTGTACTGATCATGCTCAGTAACACTGCTGAAGCCGCTGAACCCAAATCTCCACACCCCAACATACCCCAACCCCACCCCACTATCAGCAGGCACAGGTTGTCTTTGCCTGGGGAGTTCCTTGGTACGATGCTTGTTTGGCCTTGATACAACTGCCCTTTAATGAAGATTAACTGCCCTTTAATTAAGTACTGTCTTGCATTGCTATAACTGTTCCCGATTCACATGCATTTCCTCACTCCCAAGAGTGTATATAGCTCACATCTTCACTGCCATCCAGTGAACATGGACTCCAGCAAACTGCCCCACAGCGCTCTTACCTTTTCCAAAATCAGGTCGTAGAGCAGCGTCACAACACGTATGTAGAGACTCTCCATGCCTTTTTCTTTGAAGAGATTTCTAAGTACTTGAAGGCCACCAAGCTTGAGGAATTGCAGCTGGGCATAGGGGAAGTGTCTCAGCATTGAAGACAAAGCAAAGAGAGCCTGGCAAGCACAACAGTTAATCAGTCTCCTAGTCCAGCAACAGCTGCCATTTCTGAATGAACTCTTGCTCAGTGAGATCTGTATTCTGAAGAGCCCTAGCATTCTGGCTTCATTTTCCTTTACGGATTGCCACAAAAGGCAGCTGATTAATGCTACATAATATGGATGTGATTTAAAAGCCTATTAACAATCTCACTTAATGACTTCTGATCAGGGGAGAAAAACACAACCGTGTTCACTCATGACTTGCTGTTCTGCAAACACTTGCCCTCATTAATTTAAATCTCTCATCACCAGCGAGGTGGTATCTCTGCATGAAACCTGAGTGTGGTGTCTGATCCCCCAGCTATCTTCTTTTCCAGGAACTTGAAGACCATGGGTACGTCCACATTGCGGTCAGAGGTGGGACTGCAGCTTGTGCAGACATACCCACACTAGCTTTAATCTCGCTAGCTCAGGTACCAGAGCAGTGAAGCTGCAGCACCATGTGCTTCGGGTGGGGCTGTACAAGCCTGCCCATAACCCTGGCTAATTACTCCTGATGAAGACTGTGCTGCTGCAGTTTCACTGCTCGAGCTCTCTCAGTTAAAGCTAGTGTAGACATACCCCCTGCTTCATCCTGTAACCTCTTCTGACTTCAGGGGGTACTGCAGGTGCTCAACACCCCTCAGGATCAAGCCCTTTGACTTTTCTCCAGGTTAGATGCTGTCAACACATCAATGCAGCTCTCACAGACTGAGACTGCCCACATCAATTTTATATACTCTTAGACCTTAAGGCCAGAAGGGACCATTCTCTGAACCTGTTCCAGTCTGAATTCATCTTAAAGATGGGAGACCAGAAGTGCACATAGTATTCCAGATGAGGTCTCACCAGTGCCTTGTATAATGGCAACAACACTTCCCTGTCTCCACTGAAAATACCTCCCCGATGCATCCTAGGACTGCATTAGCCTTTTTCACAGCCACATTAAATTGGCGGCTCATAGTCTTCCTGTGATTAATCAATACAACTAGGGATTTCTCCTCCTCTCTCACTCCCAACTGATACATCCCCAGCTTATAGCAAAAATTCTTGTTGTTAGTCCCTAAGTGCATGACTTTGCACTTTTCACTATTAAATTTCATCCCATTTCTAGTTTTCAAGATCATCCAGATCTTTTTGTATGGTATTCCGGTCCTCCTCCATTTTGGCAATACCTCCCCCAACTTTGCATCATCCACAAATTTTATTAGCACACTCCCACTTTTTGTGGGAATGTCATGAATGAAAAGCTTAACTTTATTATCTCAGCTGTACAGAATCTTCCAAGAGAAGTTACTTTGGAGAAATTACTTTAAATGGTGTCAGATACAGTGTACTGTTCATGGTACTGCCTCCCTATTAAGGCAGGTTCCAAACAGTTTTGTCTAGTGGTTCAATTGCAGTACTGGGAGTCAGGATTTCTGGGTTGTGTTCCTGGTTTTGCTACTGATTCACTGTGTGACACATGGCACATCATTTTACCTTTCTGTGTCTCAGGTTCCCTCTCTGTGAAATGAGGAGATCATCACTGGCCTACCCTACAGGTGTACTGTGAGGCCTAACTGATGTTCAGGAAGAGCCTGAGATCCCTGGGTGAAAGGGTCTAGAAGCACAAAGGATTTATATTCTTTATCTCCCAGGACAATTGACTGAGGCTGCTGCTTACACAAGGGTTACATCTGTCTGTATCTGATGCAAGCAGTCTGCTGTTGCTACAGTTCCCCAAGGAGCGTGATAAACAAATGCAGAGCTAGAGTGTGGAGTTGCACAAGAGGCTCTTTCTAAATATCAGAGCTGAGATAGGGAAATACTCTGTGCTTAAAGCTTGTTGTAGCCAATGCACCTTGCATTCCTCCTGCTATAGTGGGGATAAGCCTGAATATGCAGGAAGGAGCAGGTGACCAGTCCAAATGACTGTGGAAACTAATGGCTAAGACATTGTTCTGAATCTTTCTTGTATTAGATACAAGGTTTGGGATAGGTGTAGGGCCAATAAGATTTTTACTTTGATTTGATTTAGCTGCTGATATTAATTCAGTCTATGGTATTTATATAGCCTTAATCACCACAATACTGAAGCACTGAAACAGAGTAACATGAGAGAGGCAGGTTGCAGATCAAGATGGGTTCTGCTCTCACTGAGCTTTGTTAACTTGTATTTCAGGCAGTAGGTCTGTTAAACTGGACCTATGTCCATCACTTGAACTGAACACAAGCCAACTATTGTCTCCTTCTGGGGTTTTGCAGTCTGGATTCTGTGCCCAAATACCCTGACAAAGCCTATGCTCAAATCTCCAGCCCAACCAGCAGAAGTAGTATCAGGATTCTGGTGGATGTCACTTTGGCAGACAAGCATCCAGCCCCATCAAAGCTCAGATAGCTTGGATAAATATTGAACTTCTGAGTGTTTCTCTAATCCTTCAGAACTCACTGATGTACACCAGTCACTCTCACCTCCCTGTTCACTGCTCTCACTGAGTGCATCTTGTCTTAAACTGGATTATGAACTCTGATTCTGTGTGAGTACAAACCCAATTCTTCTTGGGTTCTTTGGGCACTACCGCAGCACAGATAACTCATCCTAATATAAAGCATTACTTTGGCTAGGGATGGAGACGTTTAGGTGCTCTCTCCCTTTCAGAGCTGTTACAGACCTGAGGTTAAGGCTGAGGAAGGAGGCTAAATTACTGATTTTTACACCTCTCTGATATTCACAAAAATGGTTACTTGAGGCGATATGTTAAGTGTTAAGAAAGGCACCCAGACTGCCATTCTGCCCCTCAGGAAAGGCTGCTGCTGAAACAAGAACTATTACGGAGATCATCCATCTCAGAGCCTGCCAACAATGGGAATTGACTCCTTAGTGCACAATGGTGGGACACGTTTCCTGCACCCACTGTGGGCAGATCAGAACAGACAGCTATTTTTTCCCAGTCCAATATATTTCTATTTTATAATTTCTTAGTTGCCTGCAGTAGTTTAGTGGATGCTTCTGTCTCCTCTTCACCACCAGTCCATAGTAACAGTGTGCTGGCATGTTGCCTCCTCCTCCACCCAAGCATGGCTGGATGGGAAATATGACTCTCCTGCACTCACCATGTTTTCATTCTGATGGGAATAAAAATCTCTCCCTGTCACGCATGAATGTTACATGCATTGCAGCTGATGCTGAAACCAGAGCCATCCCCTTTGTTCAGAAAAAGGCCTTAAAGATTGTCATACTGGATGGTGGGGTCCTAGATTTGAAGAGAGACTGTCACAACTAGGAGTATTTTGCCTGGAAAGGGGATGGGTTCAGAAGACTAGACAGAAGCACCCAAATTATGACAAGGACAGTGAAAACCTTACCCTATCATAACACAAGAAGAAGGGTCACTCAGTTAAACTCCATGCCATGCTGAAAGGGCTCTCTGGAGTCCTTTGTTACAGTTCAGTCAGTAAATTAAATTAAAGAAAATATTGGGGTGCTTTCTCTGCCTCTGGTGAGGTCACCCCATCTCTGAATGCTGCCAGAGGTCTTTGAAAAAAGAAAAAGTTTTGCTTTTGAAATGAAGCAGACTGCACTTCAGGGCAACGGTTTTCAAACCCTTCCCTAGATACCTCCCCACCATCCCTGTGAGGTAATCACACGCCCTGCATCACGCACGCTGGGCTAGGCCAGCAGGATGCTCAGTGTCGTTTTCAGGAAGATGCTGTAACCATTTCTAGCAAGTGCAGCTTTACACAAGCCTGCCTGCCCAGCTTTGACAAGGAGGGAATCTTTTCATGCAAGTGAATACATGCCTCAGTCTCTCCATACCTCTCTGTGGCCCACACATTCCTTGAGACTCAGGAGTTTATCACAGGCTAGAGGGGAACACTTTCATGGGATCCTCTTTTAAAATACAGACAGCACATCACTGATACTAATAGCAGGTGCATTAAGGTTGAGTAACAGGAGCTACTTTTTCCACTCCGCCTGTGGAATTCACTGTGCCAGAAGGTCACTGAGTCAAACGCTGGGCCTGGATTTGAAAAGGAGCTAGATAATTTTATGGCCAACAACAACCATTTGTAGCTTTGCATGTTAAGATAAGGGTAATCAGATCTCATGCTTGAGCGAATAAACTGATCACTGAAGAGGAGAGTGAAGAATCCCATACCCCAGCGTACAGAACTACACATTTAGCTAGGGGCATTAGGAGAGCTTTTCGCCTTCCTCTGAAGCATCAGATATTGGCTCCTGCTTGAGGCAGGATGCCGAAGTGGATGCAGCAATTATCTTCTCCAGAACGTCGACTCCTATTCATTAGCCTGTGATCTTTATGTCGGGATCTGCTCCCTCTCTCCCAGACTATCTAACACACAGCACTGCCTGTCCAACAGTATGAACTCACTGTGTGATCTGAGTTTTCCTTTTAAAGTAGGGCAAGGCCTGTCGCTACCATGAGGTGACAACTGGGGGCTGGCTAATGGCTCTGTACACCAGAGAGGCAAGTTTTCCCTGTCAATACACAACTGCAGCTTGTTAACTATAACGTGGGTCACCTTGAGTACACTGAAAGAAGAACAGAACCCAATCAGCCTGGATGGAATGGGGCAGGGAAATGCCCATGGACCTCAGAGCTGAATCTGACCCTCTGAACATAGCCTGACACCACTTCTGTGAATGTGCCTCATTATAAAGCACCACATATCCATGAACAGGTGACACAGATCACATTACTATGTAATGGTGCCAATGCAAGACTATACACCTGGGTGTCATATTTAGGAAATGTTAATACACACACACACTTTGGCCAATTTACCTTTTTCTTCACAGCCAATGGTTGTTCCGTAGCCAAAATAACCAGCAGTTTTTGTAGAGCACCACCCTCAATTGCTTCCACCTGAACTTTGGGATTGCTGAAGGAAAAAGCAAAACAAACGTCAGGAACAGACACTAGATCACAGGGAAACTAAACAGGTTAGCACACACTTTGCTGCACGCTTGTTTCTAGCTAAGGCGTTTTGGTTTTTTTAATAGTGGGGATGAGTTTCTTACAAGATGTACTACAAGGCGTTAACGAATATAAAGCATCTATTTCAAATTGGATTGTTTAACAACATCTGCCTGAATTCCTTCCTATATGAGGGACTGTCTATGAAGGTGACACCTGCTGGTGAAATTTGTCACTGCATAGCTGATCTAGGAACTGTTTTTCTCATTAGGGCAAGCACGTGTTTTTGTGTACGTAAAACCTCAAGCTAAACAGAAACACTTACTCTTAAAAGCCAAGCAGATGCTGACAGTTGCCATGTACTTTATTTACTCCAAAGAGAACTATTAGCACAGGCAGGGTCACCTAAATGTGAGTGATTTGGGAGATCCTAGTATCACATTGCAAAACATTTTGCTCTTTCTCCTGATCAGAATGAATACATCCCTGATAGGAGATTGTTAGGGTGCCTCTGGCATCAGCGCCACCACCACCACAGGACTCTGGGTGTGAGCTTCTGAGGCTACCTGGAGGATGAGAGGGAGGGCCAGTGAGGGAAGCAATATAGTAGCCATTTTTATGCACTCTGAACATGGAGAACAAAGCACCTGGTCTGAAATCAGTGACATGTCCAAAGTCAAACTATGTATGGCAGAATCAACAATGAAACCATCTGAGATCCCAATTTGAAAATTCAATATATGGAAACCACATTTTTACATAAACTACCATTTATTTTCATTTAGGCATCATGGCTTCTGTTAATTGCTTTCATTAATAACTAATTAAAGTTGTGTTACTTAATTAGCCAACTAGCACACATTTCAGCAAGGGACAGAATAATAGATATCTTCTCTCTGTAGTTTCTGTTACTTCTTCTTGCGGCCTGCATGGCAAAAGGTTGCAGCAGAGAAGGTGCAGTTACTAGACCAGGACAGTTCACAAATGTAGATCTGTGATTTTGGTGAGCCACCTCCTTCATTTACCTGCCCTGGGCTAATGGAAGCTAAGCTGCCACAGGCCTGGCACCACCCAGCTGGGCTGCCATGCTGATCTGAAGAGCGCCTATTTGCATCGCCACCAAACCCTCCCAGTCTGACTCTCAATACCCTCGTCTTGCTGAGGTTGCCAATGCTGGTTGGTGGGAACTACTCCAACAGCTGGATATCAGCAGGTTGCCCAGAAACATCACAGCTTCCTTTGTGTTGACTGGGTGATTCCTGCCCGTGGATCCGTTTACAGAAGCTTCTCTCCTCTTTTGCATAGGTATGTATTTATTTATTGCAGGATCGTGCTTGTCAAAAGTTAGCCCACATTTTTAAGTCCAGGACAGATACTCTGGATCGCTTTTCCTTCATACAACCCTTAGGAGGCATGTATGGTACAATACCGTATGTAACATGGGGTAAAGGCCATCATACTCCTTGGTTGGCTGTAAAGTGAAGTCAGTGTCCCAATCAATTTCAAACCGACTGGCCTGGTTGAGGGAGGCATCTAAAACATACCTGCTGAGGGAAATGTGGCTTTGCAAGTTACCTAACCATGCTGGCTACCAAAGTCTGGTCTACACTACTGACCTATATCGGTATAACTATGTCGCTCAGGGGCTCAAACTCTAGCCTCATCTGGAGGCATAAGAAACGTTTCAGTTTTGGTGCAATGTAACTGACTGGCGCCGAAAAGATCAATATAATCAGTAAAGCAACAGAAAGTGAAATGTGACTGACATAACCTGAAAGTGATGGCAGCACAACACATAAGGGGCATGCTAGGCATTCTGTGCTGTTCCTTCTGGGTGTACTAGGTTCTCATTAGTAAATATCTTTTTGTTACCACAGGTGTTAACCTAGCAGTGATCTCTCCCATCACCATTTCTCGCCTTTTGTTCACACCAACTGCACCATTAATCCCTTTCACTTTATATTCCAACTGTCCCTTAATGGCCTTTTATTCCAGTTCTCACTTTCCACCGCTCTCTTGTTCCTCAGTTTCTATTAACACGCTGATTTATTTAAACACTTCTCTGTCACTGCCCAGCCTGTACTGTAGGACTCGTCTTTCACCACACCTGCAGAAGGGACATTTGTCCCCAAAGCTTGTGAATTATAAATTATGACTTGGGTCTAACACACACACACACACACACAGTCTCACATTATGCAGTTTTCCTTATGGATTATAAATGGCTACAACCTCCGTCCACTGTACAGATGGGCTGAAGCTGTATAATTCCAGTTTTGGACCTGAACTGCCCCATAGTTTGTGGGTCTTGGGTCCAGCTAACACCTTGGCTTCAGGAGTTCTCATACTTCGTGGTACATGTGCGCATTTCTGGTAAGGCTACTGAAACAAGAGAGTATCAAGGAAGGCAACACATTCCTTATGGCCTCTTCTCAGATAACACTGCACAGGAATGTGGGGGTTTGAATAAAGTGTGCCCATCACACATGGGGTATATGAACCATCCAATGCAGGGCAGACTAGGCCTGGCTAGGCCAGGGAAGATGTGATGTTGGGCACATTTTACTGCCTCTCTGAAACCCTTTGTGGGAATGTGTGCGGCAGCCAGCCAGCTGGGGGCCTGACCAAACAAGCTCGCTGCTTTCCAGGCAATATTTTAGGCACACACTTCATGTGCTCTGATTTGCAGATCAAAATTTACATACAGTAACAACAATAAAAAGGCAGGGAGGCTCCAGGGTTAATACAGGAGGCTAGAAATCACTATTTCTGGGCTTTATTCACTATTCTGTCACCAACTAACTGTGCCATCTTGGGAAAGTCACATGAAGCCAGCTCCTGCCAGCCTTATTATGGGCTGTTCCCAGGGTATGGTACTGCTCAGCTCGAGTGGCCAAATCCAGCCTTAACCACTAGGTGGCTCATTTTACCCAATGGAGTTAGTACCATTAACACAGGGGTGTTGGAAGGGTGATCTCTTTAATGTCTGTGAAATGCTTGGCCAGCCTGGATGGACAGGGACTTTCAGCGTCTGAGATAAGTTCAGAGTATTGTTGTTAATAAAAAACCCTGGACACCAAAGAGGTCGACATGCATACAGCGGGTTGCAGAGTCCTGTTTATACCACAGCACATGAAGACATGTTATCTCTCTCTTTTATTGTGAGCAATTCTCTTCAGACTGTACCCAGAGTGCTGAGCTCTCATTGGTTGGGGTGGGGGGAGAGATAAGGAGGTGGTCTCAGCCTTTTTCAATCTGCAAATACTTTACAGAGGTTTAAAGTTAGTGCTACAGCGTGCTTCTTTGGGGGTGAGCATGGAAGTGTCTAGATGCTGAAGGGTTCTTCCTTGGTGGGGTTGGCGGTGAGAAATGAATATGCACATTTGGACCAAAATGTGTAGCTGTCTTTGTGCCTGATCCCAAGCGGTGCTCAGCACTCAGTACCCCTGGGCACTTGCTTTCTGAGGAAAGAATACGTGCACCAGCCTTTCTTGACTTTGAAGCAGCACTTGTGCTGCAGTTAGACTGAGGTCACATGTCTCTGCTACAGCAGAACATTTAGAATTGTTACGATTACCAGAAAGCTGCTGGAGCAGTCAGTGCCAAGAAACATACAAGAGATAAAGACAGAGACAGGCAAAGGGGGTCATAAAAACAGAAAGATAAATGGGTTGGGGCAGGGAGAATCATCAAATTGAACCAATGGCTTAATATTAGCTCATAAAAATGAAGCAAACATAAAGCTTTCCTGTGTCAATCAGGGTGCAAGGCAATCTATCAGAAACAGGGAGATTAGAAGCAGGATCAGTTTGGGTTTTGCTTTTCTTATCATTATAATGACTCCGTGTTTTGGAGACGGCAGATCTGATGTGCGGATTCCAGATTCTAATTACCAGGTTGACCTCAATATAGAAAAAAACAAAGATTATGAAAGCCACCTACTAATGGCTTCCTTTGATTTTTTTTCCTCACTCAATAGCTGAGATACTGAGAGACTCTATTAATAACAAGCCATATTTTGTGGACTGAACAGCAGAAGCACAATAAAGCAGCAGCCAGTACTATAAAAGGTGTCAAGGAGAGAAAATCCAGCTGCTTCTCTTTCCAGCCTAGCTCTCCACTTGCAAAGCTTTTGAGAAAATGAAGCCTCCATTTGGAGGATTTTGGGGGTGGAGGAGTTGAAGACAGCAAATTCTTCAAAACAAGGAGAGTTCCATCCACATTCAGGGGGTTGTGGAAAATGAATGGCCAACCAGGATTGAATAATGGCTGAGATGTGGTAATGAAGACTGAAGCTACAGTGTCAAAGCAGAGAAGAGGCAAAGAATAAGTAACCCTGAGGGAATGGTACTGGAAGATATAACAAATCCCTCCATTCCAAAGATACCACAGCACATTATAAACATCAGTTAAGCTGTTTCATGTGAGGCAAGAGGCCTTACACAATGTATAATTCACCTGTGGGACTCACTGCCTTAAGATATCATTGAGGAAAAAGGCTTAGTAGGATTCAAGAAAGGGGTGGGACATTGATGTGGATAATAGGATAAAAATATAAGGAATATAAAGGCACATGTTTCAGGGCATAGGCCAAGCACTACCTTATAGTGAGTAGGAGGAACCTCCCCCTATGGCAGTGGTTCTCCAACTTTTGTACTGGTGACCCCTTTCATACAATAAGCCACTGAGTACAACCCCCCATATAAATTAAAAAGCCACTTTTTTTTAATGTTTAAAACTATTATAAATGCTGGAGGTGAATCAGGGTTTGGGGTGGAGGCTGATAGCTCGTGACCCCCCTGTGTAATAACCTCACAATCCTCTGAAGGGTCACAACCCCCAGTCTGAGAACCCTTGCCCTATGAGAAGACTATTCTTTAATTGTCTATTGTGGCAGCTTTGCACCTTCCTCTGCAGCATATGGTACTGGTCACTCAGAGACATGACACTGGACTTGCTGGACCCTTGATCTAACCTAGTTTAGCAATTGCCATAGTCCCAGGGCTTTGCCAACCACCCCAATGCCAGTTCACACAACAGTCCACAAACTTTCCCACTGGTCCAGCTGGTGCACAAATTACAAGCCATAATGTTTGTGTTCCTGCATTTATAGATGCACAAGTGCTGACTTCCATATCTCTGATCTATAAATGCGAAGCACTGCCTATAAGGTCATGTGAGTTTGTAAAGTTCCTACGCTATGGCTCAAGTCTCACTGAATCTGGCCTCTGCACTACATACAGGTAATCGCCAGCATAAAGATGAGCAGTCCAATGTTTGATTGAGAGATAAGTTCAAGCACCAGAACTAAAACATGGCTTTGCCAACCACAGAAAAAAATGTTTTAGGTATCCTTTGATTTGTGTATCAACAGGCCTTGCAGCAGGGTGTATTTCCTGGGGGCCAGGGCAAACACTTGATGCATACACCAACAGATACATTCAGTTCTTTTATGCAAGCCCCCTCTGTCACCATTTCAAGAGGCATACTGAAGTCTCCTGAAAAGTAAACTTCTCACAGGGCCCTGTAGCACATTGGGCTGCTGCAGTTGGTTGCAGAGAAGTGTGTCTCAGAATCTCAGAGACACAACTTTTTATCAGTCACAGATTTTCTATGTCCAGCTTCTCCACATGTGTTTCAGACACCACTGTGAATTCAACACAGCAGAGAAGCCTGAGTTCCTTGCCTCTCCTTCACTCTTTAACCTTGGCATCTAAATTAATGAGAACAAGTTCTGCAAAGCTGCCCTACCAAAACAGGGCAGCTACTCTCTGGAATCAATATCTAACAGTGATTCGTCTGAAAGGGCGTGTGAGCTGAACTCCATGCAGCTGCTTGACAAATTTTCTCCATCTCAACATACTGGGAAATGCTCTATGGCGTTGCCCCTAGAATTCAGCAGAATGAACCCTGATGCCTTTTGGAAATGGCACAAGCCTCCTGCAGGTGACAGCTCACTTAGAGACCTGGTAGGCTATTTGCCCTTGCTTGGCATTTGAAGTTTTTCCACCTATGCGACGAAGCGTAGTGGAGCTTGGGAACGGCACCTGGGCCACCGAGGGAGTAGCTTAGAGTTCTCTCATCCAGTTTGTGCAGCAAAAACTCATCCTCGGCTGAATGGGGTCCAAGAAAGAACAATGAAAACTTTGTGGGGAAACAGGTCAGTTCTCCTTATGGAGCACCCAGAAGAGAGTCTGTAGTTCACTTACCCTATACAGAGAGGTGATGGACAGAGGAAAAGTCACCTTGAATGACAAATGTGCAAAGAACAGGCCTTGGAAAGCTCAGAAGGATGATCAATGACATTTTTAGACTCTGGATCAAGATCCAGAATGGTTATCTGATCAGAGGACATTTGTGCATTAGAGAGGTCTGGCAATAAAGAGATAAGAAAAGAGACTTATTCGCGAATACCATCTGAATGCTGAGATGGCCACCAACCAAGGACTCATTTGGGCCAGAGAGGTACGTACACTTTGACACAGCCATCCTTCATGGACCAAAGTCTAGCAAGTGACACTCTGCTGCACAAACTGCTCAGAAAAAGAAAATTCAGCTAAGTACTAGCTGTGTGGTGAAATCCAGTTCCTGGAGCAAGCCAAAAATAGGCTGTGAATAAGGCAGGGGACTGCAGAGTGCTAATTATATTTTTAAAAGCTTGAGAAAAGCCAGGGGCTGATTTATTTGGTACCCAGTGAAATGCAGTCAGTGCTGTGACCTGGGATTGAGATCTTTAAATGGCTGGATATTTTGTGTGTGGGTTCATTTAACCATCTTCATTTGTTTTCTGTTTTGTGCCTGGAAGGAAACTGTATTTGCTGTTGATCCTGTAAATAAAGTTGACTCACATCTCAAACTGTTCTGGAATCTTAGGGATTGTCTCCATTTGAAATCTGTTGTGGGTTAACTTGAGTTACTTTGCATTAAAATGCCTTCCGTGGACAAACAAAATATTTGCAGTGAATCATCTGGCATTTTAACTTGTGTTTTTCAATCCATTGTGGATCCAGGCTTATGGAGATGCGGGATGAGTTTACCTGGAGCAAAGTAGGTATGGCCACATCCCTCTCCTGAAACAACTGCTGTGCATCTGCCAAGCCGTCCTACTTGTATCCTTGACCACTTTGCTGGCTACCTGGGTCGTCCTCCCTGTCTACCTGCATACCCTCTATGACTCCAGGATCATCCTGACCAGAAGTCACCGTTCCATTTAAATAGTTCCATGCAACCAGGTGCTGTCTTTGGGATTCCATCTCATGTGGAGTTTGTATAATCCTGATTACTGATCAGCCATGCCTTGTGCTTTGCCATGGTCCCATACTGAGATTGTGGACTTTATTGCTTTCTGGGGAGAGGAGCATGATCAGGCTCATCGGAAGAGCAGCCCCTTAGCACAGAACTACAGGTGGCTATCGCCACAAATGCAGGATAGAGCACAACTAGGACACCCTCCAGTGCCACAGTAAGGCAAAGGAGCTTTGAGTACAAAACTGCTGAGTACAATAGGATCTGTGGGAGAGCAAGCAGAGTCTGCTGGTACCATAAGAAGCTGGACCGTCTATTTGCCAGAGATTACACCACTCAACTCCAGCATTTTGTGGGCTCTGACTGAACCTCAAAACCAGGATCTTGTCAACCCAGTACACCCAAGGCAGACAGTCTCAGAATCCAGGACCACAACCCAACACAGGCAGAGGATCAACCCGAACCAGAGGCGGAGGCCCAAACTGTAAAGGACCAATTCCAATATGTCTGGAATGATACATTAAAATAGGACTGTATGGGAGATGGAATGGTAGGGAGACGGAATGGTAGGGAGATACATGTGTTAACCAGGAGACTCTCTGAAGGAATAGCACTTACTGTAGCAGTGCACACAGAAAAGAAAAAGCAAAAAAGTAGTATTTCTGACTCACAATTTTTCTAATGCCCAGAGCTTTGAGCCAACATGAGCTATTATGAGGTAAATTGCTCAAATCATGCTACGCTTACATTTCAAAAAAGGAAGAGATTTTAAGGCAATTTAAGGACACCATCATTGTTACAACATCTAAAAAGGTATTGAAATAGAAGCACTGTTTACAAACTACACAAAGTGCACTGAAACGCTACATAAAAGGTGATAACAAGCCCACATGAAATATGATTACTTCCTTACACCAGTACATATTCAGTAATCCTGATAAATGCCTTATACAAAAGCATATACATTTGTCATAAATGGCCCTTAGACTCAAAGCATGAGCACAATGCATTCCTCACTCTGTGCCAAAGTAGTTGTATCACTTCACAGAGGCCTCCAATCTAATCTGTCTGTTCAAAACAATCACCAAGTCTGCCCACTTCCTGCTCCCATCCATGTGCACAGGCTCTGTCCTGTGCTCTTGTCTCCCTTGCTCCCACAAAGGTTGTGAAAACCACAGCAAGCAGATATCATTAGAATACAATTTTTCTCATCAGCCTCATCATCAGGATCCTCCATGCTTTCAATCTTCCAAATAAACATGCCACAGTCATTCTGCAACTACTCCGGGTATAGTTGAACATAACCATTCTATCCAAAAGGGTTCATAAACCAAGCAAGCAGTTAGCTGGATTTCCCAGAATGGGTGGTGGAATGGAAACAATGTCAATGTCCACAGAAATCATGGGAGCAGAATTTCCATTTGCCACTGCAGAAAACAGTCCATACTTTCTCACAATCTTAGCATTAAAGACCTTTCTAGACCACCCCCACATAAATATTTGTGATTCCATGGTGATCAACCAGGCCTTGCAGTACCATGGAGAAATACCCTTTTCTAAATGATAAGCTCGGAGGCCTGGTAGAGGGGACAAAGAACTGGCACATGGGTTGCATTAATGGCTCCAATACAATTCAGGAACTCCAACAAAGCAAACACAGTAAATAACCATCTGTGCACTGACTAGTCTTATGATCCAAGGGGAGAGCACCTTTTTGATATCAGTGCACACCTCTGTGACAACAGGCCCAACAGTTGCTCTACCAACATTAAACTGGTCAGGAATTGACTGGAAGCAATTGGGGATAAAGTGAGCTGCCAGACAGTGATGGCCATGTGCTTCTCCATGCTGAGGGGAGCTCTCATGTGGGTGTTCCACCGCTGCAGCTCCAGGATGAACTCTGCACAGAGTTCTAGGAAAGTAGCATTTGACATCCTGAAATCCTATCACTGCTGCTGGTCATCTGCAACACTCCCACCTATTAGTGTTAGTTGGCCAAGACCAAAAGTGGCACTCCACCAAGTGTAGAAGAAGCGTTTGATTGATTTCAACCTCCTCCTCAGGTGGCTTTATTGCCTTAGTCCTGAAGTCACTGCATAACTTTAAATATGCTAGCAGCAGGCTGTTCATATTCATCACTGTGAAGACTGCAGCAATTGCAAATGTTTCCTCCATGCTGCCTGAGAGTGCTGGCTCACAAAAAAGAGATGGACGATGGGATGAAACAGGAAGAAATGTGGGAATTACTAAATTTGACCCCAAACCGCAGAATTCTGGTGGCTTATGGCAGGTATTACACAATGTGCAGCACAAAAAAAAAATCCCAGAACATGTACAGCACTGCAGCAGAGAAATGCATCATGGGATGTCTGACCAGAATACTGAATGCTTACTTCAAGACACTGCTGTGCTGTGTGGCTTCAATGCTATGAGGCAGAAGTACTTTAATTGTGGGATAATACCACCGTGAGAAGGGCATACTCATACAACACTTGTCAAGTGTAGACATGTCATTAGTTGCCTGCTCTAACCCAGAGGGTCAGCCCTGGGACAGAATCAAATCCCTCGGGTTTTCCTGACTAAAGAGGGTATAAAAGGACAGTATTTCATGGTCAAAAGATATCACAAAATCTTGCTTATAGAACACGGCAATGATAGGCTCATCAGTACACAAAGCTTGTCCATTTTCCGTTGTCCAGTCTCAAAGCTTCTCATAGGTAGACCTGGTATAAGTGACCTCGTAGAACTGTAAGGCACAATGCCATGCAACTCAAGATTCTGGAGGATCCAGGGTTTAGATGAAGAATCTTTAAGACATACCTCACTGGATTTAAAGGTAACAGTGTGGGCCCTGCCAGCCAAAGAGCCAGGTACTAGTGGTATCTGCTCATGCAAAACTTCATGCCCTGCATCTCCTCTCTTATTAGGTATTTACAAACCGGATCTAGATATTTAGGATTAGCATGTTTGGACGTATTGGTGAGTCCAGAGACAGTTACAAAGTGAAGAAATATTTTGGAAGGTTTTCTTCTAATAAAATGGTGGGAAATAATAAAAAAATCCATGGCGTATATTAACCGTGACGTGAAAAATATAAGTGCCCACTCACCAATGGTGTAGTCGGAAACTTTCATAGTGACTGAGGGAGTGCAGGGACCTGTGCTGATGCCACTGTTACTGCTCATATAGCAACAGCATGAAATATACAAGACAAGACACTGGCCAGTGTAAATATGGCCTTCAGACCCACATCATGCTGCTGAAGAATGCTTCTAACAGCTGTAGCAGAGGCACAGACTAAGGGTATGTCTGCACTACGAAATTAGGTCGATTTTATAGAAGTCAATCTTTAGAAATCGATTTTATACAGTCGATTGTGTATGTCCCCACTAAGCGCATTAAGTCGGCGGAGTGTGTCCTCAATGCCGTGGCTAGCATCGACTCATGGAGCGGTGCACTGTGGGTAGCTATCCCACAGTTCCCGTAGTCTCTGCTGCCCATTGGAATTCTGGGTTAAGCTCCCAATACCTGATGGTGCAAAAACATTGTTGCAGGTGGTTTTGGGTACGTCATCAGTCCCACCCCCCGCCCACGAAAGCAACGGCAGACAATCGTTTTGCGCCTTTTTTCCTGGGTTACCCGTGCAGACGCCATAGCTCGGCAAGCATGGAGCCCGCTCAGCTCACCGCAGCTGTTGTGAGCACTGTAAACACCTTGCGCATTATCCTGAAGTATGTGCAGAACCCGGCTAAGAGACGCCAGCAGGAGGACAATTGCGAGGAGGACATGGACACAGATGTTCCTGAAAGCATGGGCTGTGGCAACTGGGACATCATGGAGGCAGTGGGGCTGGTTGATACAATGGAATGACGATTCTGCGCCTGGCAAACAAGCACAGACTGGTGGGACCACATAGTGTTGCGGGTATGGGATGATTCACAGTGGCTGCGAAACTTTTGCATGCGTAAGGCCACTTTCCTTGAACTTTGTGAGTTGTTTTCCCCTGCCCTGAAGCGCAGGAATACCAAGATGAGAGCTGCCCTGACAGTTGAGAAGCGAGTGGCGATAGCCCTGTGGAAGCGTGCAATGCCTGACTGCTACTGGTCAGTCGGGAATCAATTTGGAGTGGGAAAATCTACTGTGGGGACTGCTGTGATCCAAGTAGCCAATGCAATCACTGACCTTCTGTTAACAAGGGTAGTGACTCTGGGAAATGTGCAGGTCATAGTGGATGGCTTTGCTGCAATGGGGTTCCCTAACTGTGGTGGGGCAATAGAACGCATATCCCTATCTTGGCACTGGACCACCTTGCCAACCAGTATGTAAACCACAAGGGGTACTTCTCAATGGTGCTGCAAGCACTGGTGGATCACAAGGGATGTTTCACCGACATCAATGTGGGATGGCCAGGAAAGGTGCATGACGCTCGCATCTTTAGGAACTCCGGGCTGTTCGAGCAGTTGCAAGAAGGGACTTACTTCCCAGACCAGAAAATTACCATCGGGGATGTTGAAATGCCAATAGTTATCCTTGGGGACCTAGCCTACCCCTTGCTCCCATGGCTCATGAAGCCGTACACAGGCAGCCTGGACAGTAGTAAGGAGCAGTTCAACTATAGGCTGAGCAAGTGCAGAATGGTGATAGAATGTGCCTTTTGACGTTTAAAAGCTCGCTGGTGCTGCTTACTGACTAGGTTAGACCTCAGTGCAACCAACATTCCCATTGTTATTGCTGCTCGCTATGTGCTCCATAGTATCTGTGAGAGTAAGGGGGAGACGTTTATGGCAGGGTGGGAGTTTGAGGCAAATCGCCTGGTGGCCGATTTTGAGCAGCCAGACACCAGGGTGATTAGAAGAGCACAACTAAGTGTGCTGCGCATCAGAGAGGCTTTGAAAAGCAGTTTCATGACTGACCAGGCTACGGTGTGACAGCTGTGTGCGTTTCTCCTTGCTGCAAACCCGCCCCCTTTGTTGATTTTAATTCCCTGTAAGCCAACCATCCTCCCCGCTGCAATCACAGCTGGCAAAGGAAATAAAGTAACTATTGTTTTGAAACCATGCATTCTTTCTTTATTAATTAAAAAAAAAGTGAGATAACTGACAAGGTAGCCCGGGTGGGGTGGGGGAGGAGGGAAGGACAAGGCCACATTGGTTATTATAGCCACACGACAAATCAAAACTGTTTAAATTACAGCCTTCTGTTGCTTGGGCCATCCTCTGGAGCGGAGTGGCTGGGTGCCCAGAGCCTCCCCCGCCGCATTCTTGGGCATCTGGGTGAGGAGGATATGGAACTTGGGGAGGCGGTGCTCCTGTTGGCTTTCTTGCAGCTCCACCAGATGCCTCATCATGTCCGTTTGCTCCCTCATTAGCCTCAGCATCGCCTCCTGCCTCTGCTCTTCGCGCTTACTTAATGCTTTCCTGGCCTCCAACACTGAATGCCTCCATGCATTCAGCTGTGCCCTATCAGTGCGGGAGTACTGCATAAGCTCAGAAAACATGTCATCACGAGTGTGTTTTTTTGGCCTTCTAATCTGCGATAACCTCAGGGACGGAGATAACAGGGGAGCATAGAAACATTTGCACATGCGGGGGGATAAAAAGGGAAAGTAACATTTAAGATGACACATTTCTGAGAACAAAAAGGAGACTTTCACAGTGAATCAAGCAATTCACAGCAGACAACACATGTGCTTTTGGTACAAGGTCACATTTTGCCTTTTATATTGAGCGCCTGCCAGTATGGTGACACATCACACACGGCTGGGCAACAGAATTCAGTTCCCAAGCAGCCATGGTAAGCCAAAGGGTATGTGGGGTTGGCTTCTTACGCCTTCATAACATGTGGGAATGGTTTCAAACTGCAGCACCCTCCTTTCCCATGGCAAGCAATGCCGGTCGGGTTTCACATTTAAAAGGAGGGGCTGTGGTTTTCAGGTGGATGTGCAGTACACACCTCCCCACACCCCAACACGTGGCTACTCTCTGGGATGATCCCTTCACCCCTCCCCCCGCCACGTGGCTATTCTCCGGGATGAACCCTTTTAGCCAAGCACAAACAGTCCAGCATGAACAGGGTCCTTTTACTGTTCCCTGACAAAAACTCCCGTATTTCAACCAGGTGACCATGAATGATATCAGTCTCCTGAGGCTAACACAGAAAGATATAGACTGAATGTTGCTGGAATGCAACCAAAACCCAGCACCATTCGCTGCCATGCTTTGTGCTGCAATGATTCCAGACTACTTGCTACTGGCTTGGCGTGGTAAAGTGTCCTACCGTGGAGGACGAAATAAGGCAGCTCTCCCCAGAAACCTTCTGCAAAAGCTTTCAGAGTACATCCAGGAGAGCTTCATGGAGATGTCCCTGGAGGATTCCCGCTCCATCCCCAGACACGTTAACAGACTTTTCCAGTAGCTCTACTGGCCGCAAATGCATCCCAATTCTTCAGGGCAAATCAAACATTAAACACTATTTGTCAAATATAAAGGGAAGGTAGTTAAGGACATTGAAGTCAATGGTAAATGGGACAAAATACAACATGGTTTTACAAAAGGTAGATCGTGCCAAACCAACCTGATCTCCTTCTTTGAGAAAGTAACAGATTTTTTAGACAAAGGAAACGCAGTGGATCTAATTTACCTAGATTTCAGTAAAGCGTTTGATACCGTGCCACATGGGGAATTATTAGTTAAACTGGAAAAGATGGGGATCAATATGAAGATTGAAAGGTGGATAAGGAATTGGTTAAAGGGGAGACTACAATGGGTCCTACTGAAAGGTGAACTGTCAGACTGGAGGGAGGTTACCAGTGGATACTAGACTAACAGCAAGCTCTCTAGTTATCCACACAACAGTTACTGCACAGGTTCAACCTGTACTGCCCATCAGTGTGCCTTAATCCTGATGAGGCTAACCTCTATGATGGGGAAGATAATTTGGTTTCCACAGATCACAACTGAGATTGCCAATAAGGCAGTCATGATGGTGGTTTTCTGGCAGGGACATCTGTCTATTATGCACTTGCAGACCCACCAGCTCATTTCACATATGCCACCAAGCAGCCTTTGTGTGAACTTTTGGTTCACTTCTGGCCTGGGTCAAATTCAAATTAGTGACTCAGCCACATTTGCTTTTCCTTTGCTATTTTCACTGGCAAAATTGTTTCATGGAAATCAGTAACAATAATCATGAGTCATCTCTTTCCACAATCAGTGCCACTAAGAGAAGGAGTGGTGCTAGTTATAAATCTAAGGTTATATGTATCCTTGTTTTTTTGAAAGGGAAAAATGGATTTTGACAGCATCGTTAACTTTTATGGCTGTATTCCTAGAATGATCCAAAGTTTAAAATTCAAAATTTAGGATACATTTAGGTAAAGAAACATCAGAACCACACATATTCAATGGAAAGACGAAGTATGGAAAAGAGTAACACAGAGATCCCTGAGGCAAGAGTTGATCATAAATTAGATATGAGCTTGCAAACCAATATGGCAGTAAAAAAAATCAAATTAAATTGAAAAAAGCTACAGTAGTATGATGGGATTTGGGGATGCATACTCAGAGATATGGCAAAGAGCAGAGGGCACTTGCCCTTGTCTATATATACAGCTCTGCTGAGAGTGTACCAAGAATGTTGTGTTCCGTTCTGGGTACCTCAGTACCAGAAAGACAAACTGGAGAGTGCTGAGACAAAAGCAAGGGAAAGGATTAGAGTTGGAGGGACAGCCCTAGGAGGAAAGATTGAAGGCAATAGGTATGTGCATATTAGCTAATGGTGCTGGAGACCATGCGAACTTGGGAAGGGAGAGGAAATGTTTATGGTGGTAGGAGGTAGTTTTATTAGGAGTAATGGGACAGAATTAAAAAAGAGAAGTTTAGGCTAAGTATCAAGAAAACACCCTGACACTGAGATCTACTGTAGCAAATTCTGCCCTCAGACCTACTGATCCGAATGGGAGTTATCTGTGAGTGCCTGGGGCTGAATTTGGCCTTCAGACTGTGGAATAATCTTTCAAAGAAAATGGCAGAAGCTCCATCATTTGAGACTTGTGAAACTAAGCTGGAGAGCAGGGCAGACTGCAGAGAGCCATGCTGCACTGCACTGACGCCCACGGAGTGGAGGAGGTCAGGATCTCTCAGACTGGGGCCTCAAACTCTTCTCTGTCTTGTTTTATTTACAATGGAAAAATAAAAAAGTGCCAGCAGCTGCCTGGGATGCTGTGAGAGATTCCTTGGGTGCTTGGCTCAGCTCCAAGTACCCCCTCTCTCCCACACCCAGCAGGGCTGCAGGGTTCCCCAGCAGTGACCCCTGATGGCTTCTAGGAGCTGCCTCTCTTCCTGTGCTCTCAATACCTCCTGAAGGGGTCCAGCCAGGGCAGAGCCTCCCGGGGAAGAAGAAGAAGTGGTGTGGGCCTCACTGGCAGGGAGATGAAAATTGGAGAAACAGAATGGTGAACTTCCATCTCCTTGACTTGTTCTTCTCTTCTGTCCCCCCAGGCGTATCCATTTTGAACCCCTATGCCTCCATTCTCTTCCCCTGGAACTCCTACCCTCCATTTGACCCCTTCAACCAGTTACCCCATTCTGATCCCCTGGCAAAATTCACAATCACTCTTTCCCTCTCTGGATAAGCTCTGGGCACAGAAACAAGCTCCTACCTCTCATTCAAATTCATTAGGTAAAGGACTATTATCACTGTATGTATGTTAGTATCCTCATATTTCATTAACAGTTGATCTATATGAATCTTCTGTCTAGTATATGGGAAGGTGGGGCCTAAGCTCATTTGCTTTGATGAAAGCAGGAGCTGCTGGTAAAAAGGCTGATAACTACTAGACTAGATAGGACTTAATAGGTCTCTTCTATCTTCAGGAGAGATACAATATGTGAAATCAAAAATGTGATCAAATTCTGTGAATCCATGAAACATACTAAAAAAATTAGTACAGGCTACTTAGCTTTTGCTATATCTATGTATAAGGAATGGTTATGACTGAGGCACATCTTAAAACAGCAAGAAAAATGTGATGGTAGTGAGAAGATCTATGACTGAAAATGACAACATACAGATGCTCTGCTCTCAGAAATGGAAAGTGGTTTATGCTTTAGGTTTGTCTGGCTGTGCAATATATGAGTCCCTAAAACATATTTACAATTATTGAGAGTTTAAGTGGTGTGCAGAATCACATATCTGCATAACAGGAATTTGAAAAGATCCTTGCAAGAGGACATTTTTAGAATACTCAAGAGGTGGGAAGCAACACATCAATGAAACTGACAAGAATTTTTGAACAGAGGCTTCCATATTTGGTGAATTTCTGATAGGCCATATAAATGTACTAATGCTAAAATTATTCTCACCAATAATAAAGATACAATGATAAAACAGATCATTAAAATGACATTTGAAAGGGATTCAGTCATTCCATTCTTAAACAGCTGTAAATCTATGTGCTTTGAATAGGGCTGGAAACAAGAAGCTGGATGATTGAGCGCTTGTTAATACTTGTGTCACTGAATTTTAGATTGCAGATTTAAGAAAAGCATTAAAATAGTTCAACTGAGAAGTGATATATGCACAGAGTATGCTTTTCTGTGGCATGCAAACAAAGCACAGATACAGCCTGAAATATTACTAACATGAATGATTGCTTAGCAGTGCCGTGAGCCCTAGCATAAAAACTAGGCTCCATATTTAGACTGACACTACAAATCTCGAACATGGAACCCAAGTAAAGGTTACATCCATCAAATTGAAGAGGGTGCAAGTAAACACTCAGAGGTCAATTCCATATACAACCATAATAACTTTCCTTCTTGCCTTTTGAATGTGAAAAGTTTTCATTCTTCCAAGTAATCAGGAAATACCCACAACTAATTCAGAGTCAGTGGCTTTCAAGGTGAACTGTACAGGAAATGTGAAAACTATATCTACCTCAGCAGTATGTTCTCAGTGTCCTACTGAATAGACTAAGCAGGATAAGTCAACACAACTAAAAATTGACCATTCCTCCTTGCATTTAGGTCTTGCAAAAACTATCCCCCATCAGACTCCATCTCTGTGTGCGATCCCAGAATGTATCTTCCTGTGATGAGACAATGACCACAGAAGCCTAGGTAAAACAAGGAGTTAGCAAATCCCCTTTAAAAAATATGCCACGTGGCTTTAAAATTACTTTAAGATAAGGTATCAAAAAGAAAAACAGGTGGCTCATACACACAGTAAAAAAAGCACTTGGTAAATATAATAGAGCTATTGCTTAAAATAAATAAATAAAAACAAATGTGGCCAACTCCTGCGAATCAGATCTGAAACGGAGAGACGTGAGGGGCATACACCAAGGGCTCACCAGAAGATCAGCATTGCAGCATTGGCCTACAAAAGACTATTCTCTGAGCACCTTGCAGAAACCAAGTTTATCATAGACAAAGGTCTTGTGAGCTACAACTAAGAAGATTAAAAACCACCCAATAAAAATGGAGCCCTACGAAGCTGTGCTGATCAAAATACAATAAGGAAGAAATTGGAAAAACCTGACAAAAGGAAAACTAGGTTTCGATGAGCAACAAAATACAACAGTTTCATATGAAAGATGTGAAGCATAAAAGAGATGTTAGATGTTCAAAAGGACAGAATGTAGGAGAGACAAAAAACCCTAGAGAAAGATAAAATCTCCACATCAATGCAATACTTCCTTCCTGCTTTCCAGCAAGCTATGCAACTGATAGCACTAGCAGGGGAGCAGCAGTGCTCCTATGAGAGAAGAAGCACGTCTCAGTGTGACATAATGGATTACATAGATGTAAGTCTGGTTTAAAATGAGCAATTAAGTTATTGAGTATTTGCCGCTAGGAGAAAAGAATTGGGGAGAATAAGTTTGAGCAGAGGAAATGACTGTGCTTTTGATGGGCTAATGTTATACAGAAGGCAATTTAACCATGGAAACACAGTTCACACCATAAATGGACAAACGGCATGAGGATAGACTGGCAAAAAGTAGAGGAACCTTGGATTGATATCAGTTGTACATCTATGTTAAAGAAACCAATGAGGGACAACTCAGCTTGTTACAAGTAGTCCTGAAACATGCCCAACTCAAATCAAGATGGTCCTTGGGGCAGCCGTACACAGCATATATATATCCCCAGTATTCTGGGCTGCTCAAAACCACAAAAATATACTGACATTGACATCTGTGGGGACAAATCCTACCCTCAGATATATATCCCCACCTCCCACTGACTTGACTGGGAATTACCAAGGGCATCATTTGGTCCTTTGACAGTGGAACAGTCTTCTAAAGCAGTGACTGTCAGCCAGGGATACGTGTACCCCTGGGGGTACACAGAGATCTTCTGGGGGGGACATCAACTCATGTAGATATTTGCCTAGTTTTATAACAGGCTACATAAAAAGCACTTGTTAAGTCGGTACAAACTAAAATTTCATACAGTGACTTGTCTATACTGCTCTATATACTATATACTGACATGAAAGTACAATATTCATCTTCCAATTGATTTATTTTATAATTATATGGTGAAAATGAAAAAGTCAGCTATTTTTCAGTAACAGTGTGCTGTGACACTTTTGTATTTTTATGTCCGATTTTGTAAGCAAGTAGTTTTTAAGTAAAGTGAAACTTGAGGGTTACGCAAGACAAAGACTCCTGAAAGGGGAACAGTTACCTGGAAAGGTTTAGAGCCACTGTTCTAAAGCAAGTAGGAGAATCTCCATCACTTGAGACATTTATAACTAAACTGGTAAAAGCACTAGAAAGTACAGTAGAATGCTGCATTGTCTGAGGGGTGGGGGGAAGAGGGGACACACGCTATCACAATGGTGCCAGGACCTTGGATTAAATGCAACCAGAACCCTTTTCCACCTTCAGAGCCTGGTATGCAAGAAGCTGACCTATCCAACAGAAAGGCCAGCTTCCTGTAGAGTCAGTATCCCTAATATAGTTCACTGCAGAGGAACTCACTCCTGTGTGATAGGACAAACCTTTCCTAAGTTCAGTGTTCATATCTGGAGTTTGGGTCATGCCAGTCCCTAATTTTTAATAGCAAAATATCCAAATACAGTAACCAAACAAGGGCAGAGTGACATTTCCTCCACCAGATGCTAGTAGGGCAGCATTCCTCTTACATCTGGTAATCACTAAGGGGTTCTAGAATTATGAGTAATTCCATGACTGCAAAGCACTTCCACCTTCCCTGGTTCTTCTATTTGACAGCTTCCAGCTCTTCAAGAGAAAAGTGCAGTTAGTGTATATTCAAGAGGGCAAAGTCAAGCTGGCTAGTATTACAGGATGAGAAAGAATGACACAAACTGCAGTGCCATAATGTAGTGTAACAGATGGATAATTAGATTTATACTAAGAGCTGTAAAATAAGTAATTAAATAAAAATATGGACAATGAATCTGTCATAGAAAGACACCTGTCAGAAGCCCCAGGAAGATCCTGCAGCTGGCATCCAACATCTGACTAACAAATGAGTGGACAATAGAGCCAACACAGCACTAATTTAGGTCTGATATAAAGAGGCAAACAATGCCTGTGGCAAGAAACAGTTGTAGCTAAACAGCAAAAGGTGTTCCCTCCCACCCAACCCCACAGCTGATTAAAATGTTAACACCAGGTCTGGGCAATAAAATCTTAGGTGGGTGGAATAAAACCAGCCATGCCAGATTGTCCTGCTAACTGCATGCGAACAGCAAACTGTCAGACTGCATTTATGTCTGCAGATCAAAAAAATTATTATTATAGTGGACAAAAAATATGGTGGTGACATAAACCAAACAAAGACAGGCAATCCAACCTCTTGGCAAACACTCCAACTTCCGGTAACATACCTGAGAGTCTTCCCTATTTTGTCTCTAGGTTTTGCATGTTTAGTGAGTTGTGTGTGTGTCCTGTGTGCTAATCAAATGCTAACGCTTAGGAAGAGCCTATATATTCATATACCAGATGGACTGATTTTCAAAGATGTGAGCACTTGCAGCTTCCATTAACTTCAGTGGCAATGGGTGGGCGCTGCCCAGCACCTTTGAAAATGAGGCTTCTAATGTATATCTGCATTTTTAGTTTGTTGTTCCTTGCTGTGATGATTAAAAACTAAGATTCTTTAGATTCTCAGGACCTATAGGCATTGTACTGCCAGGTGAATACAGAGAGAGGGGCAGCATGCAGAAGGAATAAGAAATACTACTGTAAATGTTAGACCAACTTATCTGTCCCCGACAGTGAGAGATTGTTCCCTATAGTCTTTTCTGGAGTGTTTTGCCAACCTGCTATGATTTAAGAGAATGGACTAGATGACTCACGTCCCATCTACAATGATCACAGAAACTGTGTTAGCTCTTTTCTAGCACAACAGTGATTAAATGCAGTTCTTGCTAGAAAGATATGAACAAGCACTCCCTGGTCCGTGCAGAAGGACGAACTCCCTTCACAAACAAATCACCAAAAACGGTGCTTTATGTAAAGCTGTAAATCAACCTTAAGACTGTATGTGCCATGCTTATCAAATGTTCAATATGCATTTCAAAAAGGTGGTTATTCTGCCATAGATCAAATTTATCTCCCTACCTAAAGATGACGTTTGCTTCATCAGATATATGTATTATGAAAATACAAGCCTATCTGTACATTGTACAAAGGCAGAATTAATTTGTTCAGGTGAGATTTGAGCAAAAGCCCTAATCATTTTGTTGGCCTCTCTCCAAAATGATGACCCCAACAACCATAATAATAATACTTAGACTCTGTTGCCCCTTTATGGCACAGTGTCATGATGGGTCCAGTGCAGAGCCCATCAGCACACAGAAGGTGCATTCCTGTAGCCACTCCCCTGTGGCACCTGGCCACCTCCTCCCCACCTCTTTTGGGGTGTCTTATACCCCATAGGGTGCAAGGAGGGAACTATCCCTGCTATAAATAACTAATCCTCACAACACATCTGTGAGGTAAGTAGGCAAATAAGTATTATTCCCATTTCACAGAAGGAGAAACTGAAAGCAGATATTATGCATCTTGCCCCTCACCAGGAAAGAGTCAGTTTCAGAACCAGGACTGGAAGTCAGGAATTCTTGGTTCCCCACCTGTACTCAGACCAATCACTCACGCATAGGAGGGCCTCACTGATCATCTATAGGTATGTCTACACTGCAATAAAAGACCTGTGACTGGCCTGAGTCAATTGACTTAGGCTTGAGAGGTGGGGCTATGAAATTCCAGTGTAGACATTCGGGCTCAGATCTCGCAAGAGGGGTGGGTCACAGAGCCCAGGCTCCAGCCCGAGCCCAAATGTCTACACTACAATTTTTAGCACCACAGCCCAAGCCCCCATGGGCTGGAGTCAACTGACCAGGCCAATCACAACTGTGCCGTGGGTCTTATTGCAGTGTAGATGCACCCTAAATGTTTCCCCCTGTACTCATATTCTTACTCTCTTGCTGGACAGCTCATTCTTAATAAATACACAGCGTGTTCAACATGCCAGCAACAGGAACCTCTACAAGGTCATGCCAGGCCTCAGCACAGCCTGCGGCTAATCTTTTTACACGGAGAATTTGCAAACACTGAGCACAAGTGTTCAAAGACAGCTTTCTTCTGGCACTGTCCTGATTCTGGGGCTTCTCTGTGCATGCCCACATCCCCCCTGCACTGTGCTAAAGCAGCCTGAAGATTTCTCTGATTTAGGGCTCGACCATGCTGGCAATGCTAAAGTGCTGCTGCTGCAGCGTTTTAACGTGGCTTGTGTGATTGCGTGGCAGCTCTCCCAGCACTCTAAAAACCCATCCCCAGGAGAGGCAGAGCTCCCAGGGCCGGGGCACGCTCTACACTGGTACTTTACACGCTGAAACTTGCCGCACTCAGGGGGGTGTTTTTTCACACCCCTGAGCAAGAAAGTTGCAGTGCTGTAAATTGCCAGTGTAGACAAGCCCTTAAACTGGCCTGTAATGGCAACACGGGCCTGAAAACATAGGTTAAGATCATCATGAGGCAGGGCTGTCAGGACCATACCCTCTTTTCTCTAATCACATTCCCTTTTCCCAACTACAAGGTGTGTGTGTGTGGCATATAAGCCACTTCACTGGCTCTGTGCCACTGCAGAATCCCTCTTGTACTGCCTCTCTGAGGCAGTTAAGCAGGTTTTGCAGCCAACAGCGGTATAAAGTAGCACCACACCACCCAAGGATACGCCCATTCTGGTTTGGATATATTTATATACTTTCAAAATTAGTCACCATAATACCTAAAGCACTGTAAAAAGATGGCTATTTGAATATACTGCAAGAGGAATTGAGCTTTATAGTGTAGAGTGCTTGAATTCTAGTACTTTGCCTAATATTATTCAGTGATATTGAATGACTACATAAAGGGTTAAGGCATCACTAATACTCTTGAGAGATGTTAAAAGGTAGCTTAGGGCTGAGACCTTTTTACTTGTCATTCTATCCATTTGTTTGCTTGCTTGTTTGACTGTGTCTTTTTAATACAAGTGCTAATAAAATGAAATCTCTGCTTGAGTCTCTCTGTTTGGAAAGCTAAAAAGAATTCACAGAGACTGTTTGGCTGTTTTGTGACAAACACAACATGGCATGAGAATACGTGTGCCGCTTTTCACTTTTCCAGTGGTGTCTTCAAAATGCAATGTCCTATTTTAACCCTGCCATCTGTTTCTCAACTCTCTTTGCAATCCACTTGTAACTGAGAAAGCTGTTACATTGCATAAAACAAACTGTTCTATCATTTACTACTGATTTTTACAGATGTGCCATATAGCAACTACACATTTTAGAGGAAGGCTGTCTCATAAGCAAATATTCTGTTGACCATGCAGAGCACACAAGTTTCAAATAGTTAAGCATTTGTTTCAATCAATGGCAATTATTTTAAAACTACCCATAGACACTAGTGCTCAAAGAGAACTACATTCAGTGAAAGCTTTGAGTTTGAAACTTTGGCTGTTTCTGCTCTCCCTGTATTTAAAAGAACACGGTGAAAATCTTTTTCAACTGGAAAAGTGTATTTGTTTTCTTTCCTCATAACTAAAAAATTGTATTTTGCTCGATTACAAAAGCAAATAAATATCCTAGCGAGACCAAGCATGGAAAATTTCAGTCCCAATAGAGAATATTGCAGAAAGTTATCAGCTAGCAGAAATGGAGCTATAACAAAAACCATTTGCAATACCCACAAAACTGTTTTTAAAACAAGTGCATAGTATGACTATTTTCACCCCAATTTTTGGACAGACAGAAGTACTTCTGGGCCAAGCAATAATCCTATCCTGTAGTCTGGCTAGGAGAGAGTTGCAGAAGCATTTTTTTTTTCCCCAGGTGGAGGGAAACAAGACTGGGATGTTTGATCCTGCCTGTCATGGGACAATAGGTCTGAATACTGATGTATGGGTATACTGACATCTAAAGAGGGCTGGGATAGCCAAATTACCTGAGCCATCTGTAAGCAATTAATATGACCCAGCCCCACCTTCCTTGAACTTCCTGAGAACCTGAGGTAAGAGAGGGACTGGTGGGAAGGAGTAACTTAGGTGCCCCAACCAAGGAACTAAAAATCCATCCCCAATGGAGTCCTGACCAAGGCGCCCTCCCCACCACCACCACCCGGAGCAGCAGAGCATCCATTTTTGTCTTCTTCTTGCAAATAGAACCCAAGTCAGAGACCCCCATTGATGAAATACGTTCTCTACCCCAGAATTGTGTAATTCCCATTCATGGTCTTGGCGGAAGACTCTGCTGAGGTGTTTTGCCAATGTGTGATGCACTGCCAACATGGTAACTTGGGTGTCCAATACACCAGTTTCACAGATTGACTGCCTCTACACAGACTGCCTCTACACACTTGCTCCCCCTTATTTTATGATGTAGAAACCTGTTGTCATATTTTCTGACATCACTTGAGCATGTAGGGACTGAAAAGAGTGTGAAGAATCAGCTGCAGGCTTCTCAGACAGCTGCAGTTCTAAGAGGTTTATGTGCATCCTGGACTCCAAGAGAGTCCACATCCCCCTGCACTGTATATTCACACAGATGGGCAACCCACTCTAACAAGGAGGCATCTGTGATCAAAGTCTTCTCTGGTGAAGGAGAAGTAAACTGCCACTACTGAAAAAAAATCATCATCAAGGGAAAACTGCCACTACTGAATCTTTCAATATGTGTAATGAGTTGTCTGTTTTCTTGCTAAACAGGTTGTTCCCTTCGAAAGGAAAATCCTCCACTGTAGATTGGATTCCCTGGGGAAATCGAGAGGAGCAACGCCATGATGCTCAATGCATGACAATAGCTGACACCATCAATTGGGAGGCCATGTCCACTGCCTCGACTGAGGGTTGGAGGGATGACCTGGCAATCAATTTACCCTTCTCAATAAGAGCCTGGAATTGAGCTCTATCCTCCCATGGAACAATATCTGAATTTTGTAAATTTGCGACCGTTAATAAAATCGTATTTGGAGATCGGGACATACGGGGGTACAAGCCAGACCAGTGAATAGCTGTGTCACCCTGCCCTCTACCCTGGAGTGCCCTTTACAATGCCTTGCTGCTGTAGCCACCATCCTGGACTGCTCACAAACAGCCTCCAGCATGTAAGTCACTCACTCCCAGCTACATCTGTGTGTGCTGCAGCCAGCTAGCCACACCTTGGCTCTTACCAGCCTGAGTTATACTGCAGGGTGATCCCAACACACTCCCAGATCTTCCCCCAGAAACGTATGTCCTGTACTGCCCAGCCCTCTCCTGGACAGTACAAATATATTAAGTCCATTATTCTTTTAAGAGAATAATATGCTAGTTTATTATTTTAAACAGAGTACCCAGACACTCCAACTCAAGCATACTGGATTAGATAAAAGTTTATTAAATACAAAGAGATTTTAAGTGAGTATAAATAATGAGGCATGGCTACAAGAAAAACGAAGATAAAACGTTTACTAGTGCCTAACAAACTGCATTAGATACAATTAAAGTTTCTCACCACATACTCCAGCAGATTACTGCCCAAACTCTCAGGTCAGGATCCCCCACCTCTGAATCTAACAGCTGTTTTCCTTTGTCTTTTTAGATATAGAGACATAAAGGGAAAGAGAACAGGGTTATATTTTGTCACAAAGATTAACACTAGGCATTTAGCTATGTGGAACTGCTAAACAAGTACAAACGTTTAGCAACTCTGTCAGATGGAGTAGATCTTGGTTGATGTTTCCTATGCCTTTCAGCATTTGCTTACATGACCAGGGAGTTCAGGGAAGGAGTTGTAAATAAGAACTCTCCTCCCTTGACTGCAACATAGAATTTTTTTCTGTCCCTTTTGGAGTGGAGGCACATGTTGCTGGTGATGCCAGACAATCTTAGCAGGCCCCAAAACAGCCTCATGAAGGGGAAGCTCCTCCTTGCTGGGCCCTGTGCTCTACAGAATACCTAAAAGTTTGGGAGGTGTCACTTGTGCCGACTAATGAGAGCGTGTTGGTTACACTCCTTAACAGATCCTGAAATAGCCTGTAATTATCAGGCACAGTAGGCAAGGTGGGTGCAACTGCCTCATGGGGGATGGCAATGACACTCTCACTGGAGCCAACAATTCTCGCAGTTCCAGTTGCTCTTCCTCCTCTGTGAATGTACAGATTCTGAGTAGCGCATGCCTGGATCCCATGGGTCCCCAGTACGGCCAGTAAGAGGAGTTGAATGATGGTTGGGGCATTCCCCATGGAATAGGGTACCATCAGTCCCAAGGATACCCTGATTTATGAGACTGTAAGCGTGGCCAAGAGATGCTGGACCCTCTGTCTGGACTAACCTCTTGTCTTGGTGGTGTTGAAGACTCCCTCACCTTAACATCTGATTTGCCAGAGGAGCAGAAGGTAGCCTCCAACTCTAAGGGTGGTGCCAATGGTACCATGAATCTTGAGATGCCCTGGCTAGCGTAAGACATAGGAGAATGGCTCTCTTACATGCCATCCCTGTACCAATGGTGTCAAGATCTCTTTTGTAAAGATTGCTCCGACAAGATAAGAGATCCCAGATTCAGGTGGATAGTTATGTACTCATGGGTGGCATATCTGTTTGCAGAATGAGGAGGGTCTTGTCCATCCATACCAGCAGAGTCAGTCTAGTGTGACATTTATCCACTGACTTTTCTTTACTTTAATGCAATTGTCTGTGCAAGAGGCACTTTGTGTTTATTCTTTGTCAGTACTGAGAATGGTGCCAATCTAGAGGCACCCTCAGTCTTTGAAACATGAAGGTCAGTACCACGCCCCTTGTGAGATCCTAAGCTTCCTGTACTGAGTTGCAGAATCTCATCCAACTTGGATGGTGCTGGGAAAGAAGCCTTCTTCTTGGAGGATCTAGAGGGGATCTCTCTTTTTGTTTATGAGAGTGTTTCTCATTCTCCTATCTTTGTGAGGAGTAGTACTCCCAGACTCTATTTGTCATCCCCTGGATCAGAGATGACCATGCTAGGAGGCACACTTCTTGGTGCCTTTGACCATTTCACAGGGGGATCTGCACAGCCCACATCTGACTGATGCCTCATAGCATGATCCATAAGAATTTTTTTTTAATATGCACGTGTTTAGTGGGTTCAGCTGGGGAAGGATTGGCAAATACTGCCCCTTGAAGGGACATGAACTGACCAAGGCAACAGAGGCACCTTTGATGGTTGTCATTAATGGGGAAGGCTTAGGGGCAGGAAGCACAGTTCTTAAATCACAGGATCCTGAGCATAACAGTCACCCTGTATGGAGGGGAGGGGACCCAGAGATCTAACTTACTCTAGCTAACTACAACTAAGAACAATCTAAAACTAAAAAACTATTTACAATATTTACAGAAAGAATCCTGAAGAAAGCAAACTCAGTGGCCACTGAAGAGGTTCCATCTCAGATAATGTGGTGGCAGAAAGGAACCGGAGAGGCAGTTGGTTCACACCGCCCCATTCAGTTCAGAGCAGGAGAAGGGAGCAGGAGCACATGCACAGAGGCTGCTACCAAAAATCTTCCTTTCTTAGGCGCATGCAACGTATGCACTGGAACACACACAGAGACCAGCACTCCAACAAGAAATGGGTATAACATACAACTCAAGTGATCACAGCAGTAAATGGCCACATTTAGATAGTATGTTTTAGCAATACAGTGAATTTGTGTGCATGTACAAAATATGTTGATTGTCTCTAAGTACCTACACACTAGCGATAACCAGTCAATTACTTGTAGGCCTCACAGCAGAGGTGGATATTCAGAAAGAATTTGAATGAGAGAGTAGAACTTCAAGAAGGACAAATTCTGCAGAAGAGTGGTGTGTAGAAGAAGACACAGAAACACAAGAGAAGCTTACATCATTGTCAGGGTGGAGGAAAAGGGATGGAATGAGGGAAAAAGAGACAAGGGCAGTTAAGTAATGTAGGGCCTTGAAGGCCAGGACCACTTCCCACTGAGTTAGTACTGAGTGTCAGCAGACAAGATGGTAGCTGTAGGATGTGACATAAAACCAAGGCCCAAGATACTTTTGATGATTTAAGATACTGTGGCATTCTTATTAAGAGCAGGGTGCTAACCCCAGAGTCTTAGAATATAATTAGGCGAATTCTAACTTTGATATCTACCTAAATCACTTCTGCAGCTTCAATTGCAAAAGATACTCTTCACTTTCTGTGCTGAATTGCTGATAGCATTACTCTGCACTCAAAAATAGAAGCTACGTTTCACCCCAGCATGGCTTGAGTGTCAGCAATGAACATAGTGATTGCTCTGTATATAGTTTGCACATGAACCCACTAGGTTTGTGAAGAGCTTTAGGATTTTTAGGATGAAAGGTGCTATAAGATCATTATCCTTTAGGTACACACATTTCTTATCAATGGCACCACACAAACCCCTATAATATAATTATATGGTACACTGCTAAAAAACTGCACAATCTTCCTAGCTGGCAAACATGCCGCTGGCAGCAGAAGTCTGCCAATGTGTGATTCTCAGAGGCCCAGGAGACAACACTGTGCTGGGAGATAATCACTTAGTTCATGAACTGTTTTAAAAATTAGCTGCGGATAAACCATTAACAAAATTTTGAACCTATTTAGCGGCTATCACAAAGCAGGTCTGCAGCCAGGAGTGACTAAGGGCCCCGCAGCAGGAAATAGGTTACTAATCCACTCTTGCCCACCAAATAGGCAGCAGACAAGAGCTGGTCACTGCATCATCAGTGCAACGTTTGCCCCATCACATTGTTTACTGTTAAGCCTATGTTTTTGTCACGGATATTTTTAGTAAAAGTAATGGACAATTCACAGGCAGTAAACAAAAATTCACAGCCCATGACCTGTCCATGACTTCTGCTATATATCCCTGACTAAATCTTGGGGGAAGGAGGGATGCCCAGTGGCACTGCGGGTGCTGGGTGGGGGTGGCCTGGGGGTGCCGCGGGTGCTCGGGGGAGGCAGCAGCACACAGCCCTGCCAGGACCCCCCACTGGTACTGAGAGTACGGGTGGGCAGGTGGCAACCCTCCTGGTGCCGGGGGTGGGCTGTTGGCGGGGCCAGCAGGCTCCCTACTTGGCTACATGCCTCCCCAGAATTGGAGATGTGGCCAGGCAGCTCTGCATGCTGGCTCCACAGCTCCCATTGGCCAGCAACCACAGCCAATCGGAGCTGTGGGGGTGGTGCCTGCAGGAAGAGGCAGCGCGCAGAGTTGCCTGGCCACGCCTCTGCCAAGGAGCTGAGCAAGGGGGATGTTCCTGCTGCCTCACCCCATCCCATGCCCCAACCCTCTGCCCCCTCCCACACCCAAACTCCTGCTGCTGCTGGGGGAGCAGGGGTGCGGTGGCCCGAGACTGCCCCACCAGCGGCCAGTGCGACTGGAGCAGGGGCTGCCTAAGCTGCTCCCAGGCCAGGTGTACCAGCCACTGCAGAAGTCACAGAATCCATGACTTCCATGACAAACTTGCAGTCTTATTTATTGTCACTGAAAAGTAGTGCACTAAAATCAGCTCACTGGAGAACAAAGGATCATACTGCAGACACCATGTCTCTTTGTGGAGGAGGTGTTTGTCTAATTTCAGACTTCTGGCTAGCATCTGGAATGCCTAGGACTGGACAAAAAGGATCCTTCAGAATTTTGTTAGATCTGTGCATATCCCTTTTTGATAATCTCCAGAACCCATTTATCAGAAATGGATTTCACCCACACTACCATGAATTCGGAGAGTCTGCCACATGTCTGGAAGGTAAGAGTCACTGCTGTTTTGGGAGACTTGTGCCATGCTTTGGACCTCGAGAGTTGGGTGGTGTGGGGTCTCAACTGAACTTTCTGATCACGAATCCTCTATTGCTGTATTTCCCTCCAGCCAGGGCTAGATCTTTTTAAATTCAATCTGGAGGACAGATAAGAAAGGAAGAGGCTCTGGTTCCTACTGTAGAGCTTGTATTCTCTTCTTGGGGTCCTGAAGGAAGAAGGCAGAGACATTCTTCACCTAGCCTGTCTGAGGATCTTCCAAAGGAAACAGCACTCATTGTAACTCCAAAGACAGCTCTTGGACAGATCTCCATATCAGGAAAATTCCTAAGGTGATCTTTTATTCTTACAACAGCGATTTTCAACCTTTTTTCATCTGTAGACCTCAAAAATATTTCAAATGGTGGTGTGGATCCTTTTGAAAATCTTAGACATAGTCTGCAAACCCTCGGGGGTCCTCAGACCACAGATTGAAAACCACTGTCTTACAATTAACAAGGTGACACAGTCTTCACAATACTGGTACATACAGTATTGCTATGACAACTGGAATGGGATGCTAGTTACTAGTCTCATCCTGAGAGCTAATGACCAGTTCACAGTTCCCAGTGAAGTCAGAAATCAATGAGAGTTGCTGATACTGCAGCACCTCTCCAGATCAGGCCCTCTCTTTGGTGAGTTTTTGAAAAGAAAGAGACATTGTTATGACACAAGCACCATAAACTCAACTTCTGAAGACAGGCACAGACTCCTGAAGAGCATGGATGAATATTCATCAAGGAGCTCAGTTTGGGAAAGGAAATGAATCAAGTATGACAAATGGTGCCAATTAGAAAAAGAGGGTGGTGTCTATTTTTAGAGAGGTTAAAACCAACAAAAAAGCTAGTTCTTTATTAACCTTCCCTCTCCCCGTCCTGCCTCCGAACTATACAGCTTTTGGCTCTGGCTCTTGATGGCTACAGTGCTGCCCAAGCTGGCTTCCTCTTGCCTGAAGAGAAAAGTTTTTGGATTTATCCCTTGTTTGTTTTATAAAAATAAAAGTTTTAGTCCGTAGCTGCAGCGGCAGAAGTGGCGATTTCTACTAGGAGATTTTTCCTCCAGCATCACAAGACTTGAAAGAATCTTTGAAACAGGAAGAAAATGCATTCAAAATCTGCTAAAAGGAGCACTCACATGGAGCCGTAATCACTTCAGATGCACAGAATTATCAGGAGAAGAAAACTCATCTCACTTAAAATCAAGACCCAATTTGAGACAAAAAGGAAGAGGGGCTGATTTGCAAAGGTTCCAAGCACTCACAACTTCAACTGAAGTCAAAGGAAGATACAAATGAAAATCATGTCCAGAATCTTTAGACACTACAGCAGGCTTGATCAGTATATTGATTGTTTCAAATAGGTTAACATAATTTTATGCTGTTTTAGAGATACTTAAACTGTGCATTATTAGTTAGCAGAGGTGTAGTATTTACAGCCTCTTTCTTGTAAATCAATAAAATTTTTGCTCCATTGGGAAGTTTTTTTCTGGTTAACCATTAAGGGGGTTTTGCTCTTTTTTTAGGAATATGAAATGTGCTAATTAATAACACCTACTAAAAAGAATATTAAGAGCCAAACAATTAAATGACTGACACACAGTCAATTAAAGGACTGAAATCCGCAACCTCAAAAAAGAAATTTAAGACATTCCCTATCTGAAGCCAACACCTGTATAAACAGATAGGCCTCAGATTGTTGCCCTATACAATAGGATTCCAATGGACCAGGGGAGGGAGCTGTTCCAGTGATGTAGGGCACTCTCAAAGAATGCTCTCCCACCAGCCCCCTTCCAGTATAAATCTCGGTTATGCTAGCTCAACCGCTCCTACTATCCTTATGCTGCAGGATGCAACACAGAGAGAAGCAGCTTTTGAGGCAGGTAGGGCCCAAACCTTTAAGGGTTTTCAGATCAAAAGTAGCATCTCTTCCCTTTTTGACTCCTACGCCGGCCTTTTGTGCCAATTTTGAATCGTATATTTTTGCTAAGTTTTAATCAGTCTAAAAGGTCTAAAATTAACCAAGCCTGGAATCAGATGGCCGAATATTTATTAATTATTTTTTTACTACAGTAATACCTACAGGCTTCAAACAAGATCAGGGCCCCATTGTCCTAGGCTCTGAGGGAATACATATAAGACTATTCTTTGCTACATAGGTTCTTATACAGCACTCATCACCAGAGTATCTGAGTACCTTCCAGTCGTACATTAAGCAACATTACTAACATCTGTCAGGTATTTGTTCTCAGTCTCTGTTCAGGGGAAGATTTGTTTGGAGGGGACTGATTTGTTCTGGACACTCTCCCCCTCCTTGCTTATCTTAGAGAAGGTAAGGTCAAAGAAATGCACTTTGCACTTAGAGTAGAAGGTGGTGAGGTTTCTGCTGACCCTTAGATCCTTTGGGAGTTCATTTCATGGCCTTGGGCTGGTCTGTCCCTACTTCAGACAGCTTACAGTCTAAATCAGGGGTCGGCAACCTATGGCACGTGTGGCAAAGACGGCACACGAGCCGATTTTTAATGGCACGCTGCTGCCTTCCGGGTCCCAGCCACCGGCCCCACTCAGCCTGCTGCCAAACCCAGGCCAGCAGCGGGCTGAGCAGGGCCAGGGCCAAGACCCTGGCAGGCAGCAGCGTGCCATTAAAAATCCTGCCCGCCCTGGTCCACTCTTCTCTGCCCCCCCCCCCATGGGGGCAGAGTGAAGAAGCTTGGTCCGCGGCTGCTACTGCAGGGCAGATAAGGTCCCCTCTCCCTTGCCTCTTCCCCCAGCATGCTGGGTTCCTGCCCCTCCTCCTCCTCCTCTCTGTCCCTGCCGCCGATCAGCTGATGGCCCTTGTGAGGGAGGGGGAGAAGCAAAGCCGCAGCACGCTCGCTGCTCTGGGAGCACCCCCATGACCCTAGCTCACACCCCCAGCTTTTTCCCTGACCCCTACACCCCCACACACACTCCCAGCCCCCTGCCCTGACCCCTGCACATCGCTCACACACATCCAGCCCTCTGCCCTGACCCCTGCACCCCCCCGACCCCAGCCCTGACTTCAGCACCCCCCACACATACCCAGCCCCCTCACATCCCATACCCTGACTATTGTACCCCCCACATTCCCACCCCCACACTGAGCACCAAATGGGAGCTCCTGCACACCCACATGCACCCCTTGCACCAAATAGGAGCTGCCCAGGTAAGCACTCCACACCCAAACCTCCTGCCCCAACCCTGAGTCCCCTCCCTCATTCTAACTCTTGGCCAGGCCGTAAACCCCAACCCCCAGCCTGCCCCTTCACCCCCAGCCCTGTGCTCAGTGCACTCCCACCCTCAGCTCAGTGCAGAGAGAGAGAGAGGAAGAGAATGGGCTAGAACCAGGGAGAAGGTAGGTACCAACTCTATGTGGGCAGGGCTGGGATCCCAGACCAGCAGCGGGCTGAGCCGCTCAGCCCACTGCCGGTCTGGGGCTCTGGCTGCTGGCCCCTTGCCAGCTGGGGTCCCAGCTGCAGGCCCCGCTCAGTCTGCTGCCGGCCTAGGTGAACGGTACCCCAGGCTGGCAGCGGGCTGAGCGGGCCGGCAGCATAAGATCAGCATTTTAATTTAATTTTAAATGAAGCTTCTTAAACATTTTGAAAACCTTGTTTACTTTACATACGACAATAGTTTAGTTATATAATATATAGACTTATAGAGAGACCTTCTAAAAAATGTTAAAATGTATTACTGGCACGTGAAACCTTAAATTAAAGTGAATAAATGAAGACTCGGCTCACCACTTCTGAAAGGTTGCCAACCCCTTGTCTAAATAGTTTAAAAAAAAAATGGTGGCTAGAACTTATCAGAAAGAAAAGGAGTACTTGTGGCACCTTAGAGACTAACCAATTTATTTGAGCATAAGCTTTTGTGAGCTACAGCTCACTTCATCGGATGCATACTGTGGAAACTGCAGAAGACATTATATACACAGAGACCATGAAACAATACCTCCTCCCACCCCACTCTCCTGCTGGTAATAGCTTATCTAAAGTGATCACTCTCCTTACAATGTGTATGATAATCAAGTTGGGCCATTTCCAGCACAAATCCAGGTTTTCTCACCCCACCCCCCTTTTTCCAAAAACCACACACACAAACTCACTCTCCTGCTGGTAATAGCTTATCCAAAGTGACCACTTTCCTTACAATGTATATGAAAATCAAGGCGGGCCCTTGATTTTCATACACATTGTAAAGAGAGTGGTCACTTTGGATGGGCTATTACCAGCAGGAGAGTGAGTTTGTGTGGGGGGGAGGGGGGGCGGAGGGTGAGAAAACCTGGATTTGTGCTGGAAATGGCCCAACTTGATTATCATACACATTGTAAGGAGAGTGATCACTTTAGATAAGCTATTACCAGCAGGAGAGTGGGGTGGGAGGAGGTATTGTTTCATGGTCTCTGTGTATATAATGTCTTCTGCAGTTTCCACAGTATGCATCCGATGAAGTGAGCTGTAGCTCACGAAAGCTTATGCTCAAATAAATTGGTTAGTCTCTAAGGTGCCACAAGTACTCATTTTCTTTTTGCGAATACAGACTAACACGGCTGTTACTCTGAAACCAGAACTTATCAGCTCACCAGTTCAGAGTTATTTAAGTTTCTGATCTAATCTCTCTCCTATCCTTAAAAATCATGTATGTTCTCTGTGAAAGAAGAAGGGGTAACATTTTCAAAATTACCTAACCTACTTAGAAGTCCCACTGAAAGTCAATGGGACTGACTCACCCTGCTAAGTGCCTTAGGGTATGGATAAACTGCAGTTAGACAACCATGGCTGACCTGAGCCAGCTCACTCCGGCTCAAGCTAAGGGGCTGTTTATTTGCAGTGTAGATGTTTGGGCTCAGGCTGCATCCTGAGTTCTGGGATCCTCTCGCCTTGCATGGAATTAATGAATGAGCCCAATTGACAGCCCAGGCCTATGGCAAGAGGGGACGTGGAGTAAATTCAGAACTTTCTCCTTGTACTCTGTCATACGAGGTGTCTGCATTCAGATATGACCTGTGTTTTTGGGATCCCATCATTATATCTGAGGTGGGCAAGGTGGTGATGTACTTTTCCTGTACATCCATCTCACCTTAAAATAAGAAAGGAGAAGCTATTTTTGTAGCCACTATATTTTTATTCTCTCATTAAAAACTTTAAACAGGGTGTTTTCTAACACCACCATTTTTATTGAACAGTTCTGCACACCGAGAATTCTATAAATAAAATCATCATAATTGAATTTGGCACAACTTTGCAATGGAATCAGGAAGCCTGGTTGGTTGACTGTCTCATCTCAGCATGGATTATCTCCTTGGCATGTTACAATATCATTTGTTAGTGAAGTTGAGTCCATTGTTCTCTATAAAGCACAGCTCTGTCCCTTCCTGTGACCTGCATTCAGTAACTGTTGCCATGGTTATTACATTTCAATGCTATTCAGCAAGGGGATGATGCGAATGCCGGATTGTCTCTAGCAGCAGTGATTTATGTGGCTGCAGTTAGGAATAATGGGTTCAAATTGCTTATTGAAGCCAACAATTGCTATTATTTTTAGTTTGATCCAATCTCCTTTCTGGTCTATCCCAGGTTCAGGAGTATAGTGGAGGTTAGGAAATATGCACAGAAGAATAAATGTTTCCTAAAGAGAACAAAACATTTCTCACATTAGAGTAGATTAGAGGTCTCTTATACAAAGCCTCCACTTTTCAATCAACCACAGACTGTTATAACGAGGCATGGCAATAAACTAATGAATATGTCCTGCAGTGTAGGATTCAGGTGTAGAAATAGCATGAGGAGGCTGTGGAATACATCCTAACGGTCACAATATTATAGGCCAAAAAAATGCACATGACATAAATAATTGGATGTAACTAGTATAATGGTGCACTATACTCAGTCTCTGGATTGCTTCACGCATGTTCTCCTTTGTGATACAAGTGCTGGTGTGAGAGGGCTGTTCCTATCCCTTTGCATGAGCTCTGCTGGAAGGACAGGTATTAGCACTGTTGCTCTGGATGGGACAGCAGTGATATATAGAAAGGCGTAAGGTTTGAGCCACATTTCAGAAAAATGTTCAAGCTTAAAAAATGATCTTAAAGTGAAACTTGTTTTGTTTAGTTCCAGTGTAAACTGCAATTCCACTCTGAAAAGTTACTGTGTAAAAATAAGAACATAAGAATGGCCATACTGGGTCAGACCAAAGGTCCATCTAGCCCAGGATCCTGTCTTCCGTCAGTGGCCAATGCCAGGTGCCCCAGATGGAATGAACGGAACAGGTATCAAGTGATCCATCCCCTGCCCATCCTGGCTAATAGCCACTGATGGACCTATCCTTCATGAATTTATCTAGTTCTTTTTTGAACCCTGTTATAGTCTTGGCCTTCACAACATCCTCTGGCAAAGAGTTCCACGGGTTGACTGTGCATTGTGTAAAGAAATACTTCCTTTTGTTTGTTTTAAACCTGCTGCCTACTAATTTCATTTGGTGACCCTAGTTCTTGTGTTATGACGAGTAAATAACACTTACTTATTTATTTTCTCCACATCCATCATGATTTTATAGACTTCTACCTGTCTCTTAGTCATCTCTTCTTGAAGCTGAGAAGTCCCAGGCTTATTACTTTCTCCTCACATGCAAGCTGTTCCATACCCCTAATAATTTTTGTTGCCCTTTTCTGAACCTTTTCCAACTCCAACATATCTTTTTGAGATGGGGCAACTACATCTACACGCAGTATTCAAGATGTGGGTGAACCATTGATATAGAGAGGCAATATATTTTCTGTCTTATACACCTTTCCCAATGATTCCCAACATTCGGTTAGCTTTTTTGACTGCCATTGCACAGTCAAACTATCCACAATAACTCCAAGATCTTTCTTGAGTGGTAACAGCTAATTTAGACCCTATCATATTGTATGTATAGTTAGGAATATATTTTGTGCATTACTTTGCATTTATCAACATTGAATTTCATCTGCCATTTTGTTGCCCAGTCACCCCGTTTCATGAAATCCTTTGTAACTCTTCGCAGTCTGCTTTGGATTTAATTATCTTTAGTAGTTTTGGATCATCTGCAAATTTTGCCACCTCATGGTTTACCCCTTGTTCCAGATCATTTATGAATATTGAAAAGTACTGGTCCCAGTATAGACCTCTCGGGGACACCACTATTCACCTCTCCCCATTCTGAAAACTGGCCATTTATTCCTACCCTTTGTTTACTATCTTTTAATTAGTTACTGATCCATGAGAAGACCTTTCCTCTTATCCCATGACAGATTACTTTGCTTAAGAGTCTTTGGTGAGGGACCCTGTCAAAGGCTTTCTAATAATCTGAGTACACTATATCCATTGGATCCCCCTTGTCCACATGCTTGTTGACCCCCTCAAAGAATGGTAGTAGATTGGTGAGGCATGATTTCCCTTTACAAAAACCATGTTGATCAATGTTCCCTCTAATTTTCTATTTACATGTGCGGAATGAATTTTGTTATGTGCACCAATATGGAGGTGATGTGTGGCGGGGCTCGGACCCAGGGGTTCATAGTTTAGGAGGAGGCTCAGGGCTGGGACAGAGCGTTTGGGTACAGGGGGGTGAGGGCTCTGGCTGGGGATGCAGGCTCTGGAGTGGGCTGGGATGAGGGGTCTGGCGTGTGGGAGGGGGCTCAGGGCTGGGGCAGAGGGTTGGGGCCGGGGATGAGGGGTTCAGGGTGTGGGAGTGGGCTCAGCACTAGGGCAGAGCATTGGGGAGTGGGGGGGTGAGGGCTCCAGCTGGGGGTGTGGGCTCCAGGGTGGGGCAGGGATGAGGAGTTTGGGGTGGGGCTGCCCTGGGGCTGGGGCCAGACGACTCCCCCCAGCCCTCTCCCCGCCAGCAGCAGCTCCGGGGGAGAGGTGCCACTCCCTGCTGGCAGCAGCTCCAGGGCCAGGGAGGAGGCTCACAGCAGCCCTGCACACTCCAACTTGCTCGTCTCCCCACCCACCCCCTACCTCTCTCCTCTCCAGGCTCCTGTGGCTACGCGCCTGTGTGGCCACGTGGCCGTGCAGTTTAGAGGGAACTTAGATAGTGACTGCTCCCCAACAAATTATGTTCGTCTATGTGTCTGATAAATTCTGCTCTTTACTATAGCTTTAACCAGTTTGCCTGGTACTAAGTCAGGCCCATGAGCCTGTAATTGCCCATATCACCTCTGGAGCCTTTTTAAAAATTTGCATCACATTGGCTATCCTCCAGTCGTCTGGTACAGAAGCTGATTTAAATGATAGGTTACAAACCACAGTTCTTAGTTCTGCAATTTAACATTTGAGTTCCCTCAGAACTCTTGGGTAAATACCATCTGGTCCTGGTGACTTATTACTGTTTAATTTATCGATGTGTTCCACAACCTCCTCTAATGATACTTCAATCTGGGACAGTTCCTCAAATTTGTCACCTAAAAAGAATGGCTCGGGTCTGGGAATCTCCCTCACATCCTCAGCCATGAAGATCGATGCAAAGAATTCATTTAGTTTCTCCACAATGGCCTTATCGTCTTTGAGTGCTCCTTTAGCATCTCGATCATCCAGTGGCCCCCCTGGTTGTTTAGCAGCGTTCTGGCTTCTGATGTACTTACAGATTTTTTTGCTATTACTTTTTGAGGTTTTGGCTAGCTGTTTTTCAAATTCTTTTTTGGCCTTCCTAATTATATTTTTACATTTCACCTGCCACAGTTTATGCTCCTTTCTATTTTCCTCACTAGGATTTAACTTCCACTTTTTAAAGAATGCCTTTTTGCCTCTCACTGCTTCTTTTACTTTCTTGTTTAACCAAGGTGGCACTTTTTTGGTTCGCTTATGTTTTTTAATTTGGGTTTTATGTTTAAGTTGAGCCTCTATTATGGTGTCTTTCATTTTTGGCCACTTTCACAGCAGATCTGCTCCCAAAGTGTATTTAGTCAGATATTTAGTATCATAAATAAGCTTTTCTGCTTTTTATTATTATTAACCCTGCTGAGCCAACCCAGCTCAGAGAAAGGGAACTGGAGTCTGTGGATATGTTTACATTATGGAGACCTAAAACTTAGACTGATCTAACTATTCTGCTCAAGAGTATGAAAAATTCACATCCCAAGAGACACGGTTAAGATGACCTAAAACCTGGTGTAGATACCACTAAGTCAATGGCAGAATTCTTTTGTTGACCTAATCACCAACTCTTGAAAGCGTGGATTTACTGCAGTGACTGAAAAACCCTTTCTGTCTCTGTAGCAAGTGTCTACACTACAGCTAATAGCATAGACTATACCACCATAACTATACCTGCATAGCCACAAAGTACAGATGTGAATCATCCCAAAATTGTTCACTAAATTCCAATCTGTTACAGCTCAGCAAACTCACTAATGGTCACCAGGCTGCACAGGAGCCACTGAGGCACTAGCTGGCCTACAGTATAGTGTCTTCATTGTTGGTGCTGATGCATAAAATGGAATAAGCCCAGTTTGACTCTCAGAGCCCTACTAGAATTTTTTCAGGGCTGCCAACAATTAAAAAAAAGGTGTTTTATTTTTAAGCTAAACTCATTTGATCTGGAGGCAGACAAACTTGCAGTGCAACAGTAGCGCTTTTAGAGTCACTCTGCAGAGCAGGACTGCACTTTAAGTTGCCCTAAAAGCATTAAAAATATTTAAAAATTTAAATGGATAAAAATCCCACCTCCATCTATAGAGTATGACAGTAATTACCCAGACTCCAGGCTTGGTAAAATGCCAATTTCTCGGTCCTTCACTCTCCCTGTTCACCCATTGCTGTCTCTCACTCCCCTGCCAATTATACCAGTTCACCCCCAGTAGCATGCTGTGTTTCATAAGCAAATGCATTGTGCTATCTTCACAGCACAGCCCAATGCTACTTCTGTGACCAGAATGAGTGTGGTGCATACTAACCAACCCTAAGAGAATGTACATGGCCAAGATAATTACACCATATTTTCATGACAGCAATACATTAAATTCTGAACAATTTTATAATAAATAAACCGAAAGAAATCTTGATTCAGCCCTTTCAGAGTTACCAGAATATAGACAAAAAAAGATTTAACTGGTTCTAGTTAAACTACTTAGATCAGCAGTTCTCCAAACTGTGGGTTGGGACCCCAAAGTGGGTCATGACCACATTTTAATGGGGTTGTCAGGGATTTGCTGGGGCCAAAGCCCAAGCCCCACCATCCGGGCCCAGGACGGCTTCAGCCCTGCGTGGTGGGGCTCAGGCTTTGCTCCTGCGCTGGCAGGGCTCAGGCTTTGTCCCCCCGACCTGGGGCAGCAGGGCTCAGGTGAGCTCAGGATTCAGTCCCCCCTCCTGGTCTCGAGTAGTAATTTTTGTTGTCAGAAGGGGGTTGCGGTGCAATGGAGTTTGAAAACCGCTGACCTAGGGTTTTTTTTGTTTTTAAATGTGTTAGTTCATTAGTCTGTAACTTAAAAATGAATAGAACCTCACTAACTCCTGCTTCGCTAATCCACAGTCTACTAATCCACAAACCTGATAATTCCCAGAGGGGAAAAAAAGAAAACCCACAGTAACCTCATATCATTTCTCAGCAAAAATTTCACGGCAGAATCCTGCAGAGTGCTCTCACATTATGAAGACTTCCTTACTTTTACAATATTCACTACGGCACATTTGCCGCTATGCTAAGGGGTATTATGAATAATGGAAACCAAATTGCATTTGTCAGAAGAAATGAACAATGTGCATTTTGCAAGGCACTAGCCTTGATGTTCAGCATGTTTGTTTGACTACTTGCTAATCTGCAAAAACTGACCATTCACAGTGGCTCTCCTTGTCACTTGTGCAAGTGAGCAAGGTTCTAACCAAGTTCTTAAATTCAGAAAGCTGCTACTGCATTGCCACTGTGACCACATTTCAGAGCCTATTGCTGTATGGGAAAATCTCATTCCAGCTTCCTCTGCCCCTACTCAGAGAGCAGCAGTGGATCCTCAGCAGATGTATCAGGGATTCCCTATGGCAGCTTCACCCCACCATCTCTGTGCAGGGTGGGTTGGCTGGTCTATCAGCCATATCCCTACTCTGGGTGGAGGGAACCACCTTTACAGCTCTGTTCTCAGTGCCTGGGGATACAGACCTGACCCCAGTCCATGCCGCAGTATCACATTTAACATCTTGCATTGCATATACTTCATTTTAATAAACCAAGGAAAAACCTATGATGGGAGATTATTAAAGGTGTGTCATTATGGACTCAAAAAAATAAAAATCAGGAAATGCCCAAGACAAGATTAACACAATCAATAAATACTACTACTTTGCATATCACTATTGCCTTCCACCAGAGGATCTCAAAGCACTTGGCAAGCATTTCTGAATGTAGTCACCCTCTATGCAGTACAGAAGGATAATAATCCTCATTCTACAGATGGTAAATTAAAGCGCAGAGAAATGAAGAGACTTTTCCAAGATCACATGTAATGTGTGGCTGAGTCAGGAACAAAACCCAGATTTGCTGACTCCCAGTCCCATGCCTTAGCCACACATTCATCTCTCCCTCCTCTATTTTGGGTTCTGGGTTCTCATAAATGTCCCCTCAAAAGCCACTTATTCTCCACGCTCTGCTCTAGACCTTTGTATTAATTTTAGGTCTGCAAATCTATACACCTGATGAGCTTCAAATTAAAATCAAGCAGCTCATTAACAAAGCCTACCTTTATGTGCAATGGACACAGATATGCCTCCTGATTTTCTTCACATCAACCTGCATCTGCACACTGTACTACTATCCTTATTTACTGCTTTGTGTAACACCTTTCACATGTATGCCCTCAAGGTTCTGTGCTAAATAATATGAAACAACACTTCATGTTACTTTGTTTCTTCCAATTCCATTTTAAAAGCTGGAAGATGATGACACAGTAAATTGGACCAATTCTATTAAACGACATCTGTATTTTTTACATTTATGTTTTCAACTTCTACCTTGCGGAGATTCAGGTTACAATAATCTCTTTCACGACACTGACTGAATGGGATCAAGCTTTGACTCAGTTTGACTCTTGAAGGATTCAATTAATCATAAAGCCAATTCTATTTTGGGCTCCATCTGTCTTTATTCCTTCGGGGATTAATAATTGCTCACTGTGTTTTTACACACTAGTTGAACTGAAATTAAGACCGATTTCAGTATGAATCACTCAAGAAGAAAATGCATTTCTTGAAGGAAAAATTTCAGAGCCATTATAGTTTCCAATCTAGATAAAGGTAGTATTAAATAAACAGAGCAGCACCATATTAATTCAAAATTCTCAAGACTATGAAACAGGCACACAAATGAATTTCAGCTTGCTACAGCTCACACTCACAAACACTCTAAAACCATATTGATGATAATGCAATCTTTTTCTGAAGCAAGGTGAGAAAAACAACAAAGGGAGGTTAGAAATCTTAGACTTGTACATAAGCTGACAATACAGGTTCCTGCTTGTTCAGACACCCTGTTTACACTGGGCCTAGACTAGAATTTGGAAATGGTGTTTAAAATATGCTCTGTTACGCTAGTCACGATCTGCTTGGGGAAGAAATTTACCCCATTGGCATTTTACTGTATAATTTACCATTACAGGGGTTCTTATACCTTCTTCTGTAGCATCTAGTCAGACAAGATACTGGACTACCTGGGACCGCTTGCATTATTTGATAAGGCAATTCCTATGTTGATGTGATGGCTCTTTAGTGGCCTAGGTAAAATGAGTTCATGATCCCAGTGAGCATACCAAAACAAAACCACCACTATAACTGCCTCTCAGATGCAAATTTTTTGGTCTCAGCAGGGGAGGCCAAGACCTGGATGGGCCATGGAGAGTCACTCCTTGAGGAAGTCACTCCAGAACAGGGCTCAGGGCCACAGACATGTTGACAAGCATGGAGGGGGGCAAGCCGGCGTTGTAGCTGTTCTGCAAGTAGTCTCCAGGGCCGACCCACACACACCCACACACCCACACTTTAAATAATACTGAAGGACCATTTCAGATTGATTGAAGTCAGGACATTCAGAATTCGGGTTAAATTTCACCTCTAACTGAAATGTACCAGAAGGACTATATGTAGAGGCAGAAACAACTGTAAAGAATAGTGAAAAAATATATAAGCATTGGTGAATAGGATTTTTTTCAAGCCACATATTCCTATGGCCCAGCCAACACTATCTGACTGCTGTTGGAGTCCCTTATCCATCCCTGCCCCTTTATTTTCAGGACACTCAGTAAAGGAGACTCTGGAAAGGACTGCTGCAAAAGATTATACAAATGCACTCAATGTTAAATTCATTAGATACTAAAACAGAGAGAATCTGTGAAAAATTAAATGCACTGTAGGGACAGCTAGACACTTCTGATCGAAGGCTGAGGGCTTAGATGTGAAGACAGAATCCTTTGATGGCTGCTTATGAAACGGACTGCAGTACCCAGGAAACTTCTTTTCTGCTGTATTTAATAAGAATGACATATGGCATGGAGAACCTAGTGAACCAAATTAGTTTTAAAACGTATTCAGATCTCATGTAGTCAGGTGTCAAGGGGCTGAGACACTTATGGGAAGTGGATATGATAAGATTTCCCAGAAATGGAGATTACTGTGATCTAATGTGTGTGAGAGAGAATTAGTTACTTATAGATGTTCTCTAGAGATGTGCGCCTTAGCACTTCACTTCCCTGGGCCTGTACTCCTAGTGTATGGCCAGCACGGACTCCGGTAGCTCAAAATTCTGAGTCACTCGTCTTGCTGTCAGTAAAGCAAGTTGCCCCCTTCAAAAAATGCAAGGCAGTTCCTAGTGTCTCTGATAATCACTTTCTTTTCAGCGAAAGCAGTATATAGCATAAAAAGTGATCACAATTTGTATCCCAAGAATGGCATAGGCTCTGAACTCCTTAGGAATGGGCTAATGGGGAATGGCTGTGAGAACAATAATTCTCTCTTCTCTGGCAAGACCCATCACAACAGATCCCACTCACAGAATACAAAACGCTCAGGAGGTCTCAATGACCCCCTGGCTGCTTAAGCACACTCTTTCCCATAGCTCCACTCTTGTGGGCACTCAGTTTTACTGTTTACCTCCCCAGGTACATAACACACACACACTTTGTAAATGGTTCCCAAACCAATCACTCATTACTTTAGACAGCCCAAGAAATATACAGATCTAGACAAAACAATAAAACACCCACCCCTCCCTCAGTGCCCCCACTGCTCTTGGGCATTCTTTGGGATTTGGTCAGAGTCCACTAGGCTGTCCAGGGTCCTCACGTGAAGCAGACTTCTCCTCTGAATCAGAGTCTCCCTCTGTCCTGCAGCTACCTTCCTTTTGAGCTCTCTCCCCCCACAATGGTCAGTAAAATACCCTTTTTTTATAACCACTAGTCCCTTTTGTGAGGTAACATCCCCCACATACACACCATCAGCCTTGTCAGGTGATCACAGTCCCCCACCAGCTGACCCACTGCTTAGTTACCCACCCACCTGGGCAGACTGGTTCTTTTGGATGGTAGCCAACCCTTTGTCCACGGCTGCTTCCATCTGAATAGAGGACCATCACATTTTAACAACCCTGCTGTACTGCTACCCCTTGGAATTTCAGCCCAAGATGGAGGTAAAGAGACAAAATTCATAAGTGTATACAGATAGAGTCCCCAAATCATCACAATCCCCAATTCAAAATCATATCGATAGAGGGCAAGTGAATTGGGACACTGCTAGCCTCTGGAAGTGGACTCTGATCACTGCGCTTGACATTTCTTATCTCTTCCTTTCCTCTCATCAATATAGGCAGGAACCAGCCTTAGACACAACCAAAACAAGCAGCTGTTTAGGATCATGATTTTTTGGGGAACCCTCATCCCAGGCTAGCTCTGAATCTAATAGGCCAGCCCTATCTCCCACTGCAGCAGAGCACCAAGAGGGGAGGAGACAATTCTCTGTCAGAGCCCCACCCCTTAACTCCTGGCAGCTGGATGGACAGGCAAATCATGACCAAATCCTCAGCTCTAAAAACTTGGAACCCCACATATAGCAAGGTCAGAGCTAAATACCTCACTGACAAAATCTGATTGTGGCATTCAAGTTTATACTGAAAAAGCTGGATCAATATAACTTCCAAAACTCACTGCACATAGTTTGTCCAACCATTAAATTCATAAAAGCAGAAATTGGAGGTTGGAAGGGGAACATACGCAGAGGGAACCGTCATCTGGATCCTGTACACGTTGAGGTAACTGACTGCAATCTTCTCTAGACCAGCTTTGTCCATGACAAACTCTAATCAGAACTGGTGCATAATTTAGGAGATGTCATGCATTCTGTGTTTTCATTGTTCCGCCTCTTTCCCCCACTATGATCTTCTTTGTCTATTTAGTTAACTTGTTAAACCTAATCACTAAAGTATAATAATGATAGCCCCTCCAGCATTCCATGCAACGTGTTTAAAGGGTAGCCTGCTTGCCTCTTATTTGTGGAACATTTTGTACCTACTAGTTTGAAAAATACAGAGAACAAGTGAAACTAAAGAGTCACGGCAGGTTAGGAAAATAATGTAGGTGTTATGGAGAAAAGTCTTTGAAGCCCTCAGCTGAGTGTAGAGGCTGTAGTAAAAAGAGAAAAAAATATATATGAGCGAGGAATAAACACAGGGAGAGGAGACAATGGAATCCACGTTGTTGTTATATAAACACTGTTTACACCTTTGCTAGACTATGATTCAGGCTCTTACTCTTCATGAAGATAATTATAACTTAAAGTAACCAGACTGAATACATATTTTAAAGGGAAACAGCAGTAATTAGAATACCCTAGAGCACTGCACACACTACACATATACTAAAGAAAAGAGGGAATAAATAATGAGTTTTCCATTCACCACAGCAGTACTTCAGCGGCTGGGTCTCATGGCTCTCCCACTAAATCCTGCATTTTTTGGTGATCCATGGTAGGATTGTATCATACAAGTTTTATCACAGGAAGGGGAGAAAGGTATAGGAAACACTACTGCACAGTTCCCAGAGGAGTGCCTTCCTCAAGGATTGGTGGGTTATGAATGCAGTGGGTACAACCTACAAGCCCTGAAGATCTGGACAAAAAAGGAGGTTTTGAGCCTAGAGAGAGGCGGTCTTCTTCCTCTGACTTTGTGTTCCGTGTTACCTCCCCCTCTATGAAAGCACAGCCTCCTAAGGAGCTATGATCCCATTAGCCACACCTCACCCACACAGAGGGAATGGCACAGAACATATTCTTTCTCAGGATTTGCTGGTGGTAATTCTGCTGGTTGTAGGGGAGCATGCTTGGAAGGAGTGGGTGAGCTGGATGCAAAGACTCTATCCCCCCCAACCTTCTGTCTTCTATAAAAATTTCAGATGGCTTCTGCTCACTCTGCTAGAGAATGTCGAGGGGAATATCCAGCCAATTCACTATTTTCCCCAGTGGGATATTCAGACTCATTAAGATTGAGAGAATTCAGGTCCTATTAAAAGCCACAGGAAATCAACAAAGCTGAATATCCTATAAAGTAAATTAGATCTATTCTAAATTTGGTTGTGGAAACATGATCCAAGGGTGAAAGCACCCGGTGGAGGGACAGGAGGTCTGGGTTCCATCCCATCAGTTAATGGCCTTGGGCAAGTCACTTAATCTGGGCTCATTTTTCCAGCTACAAAATAGCATCTTCCGTCCCCACTCCCTACAAGTTACATTCATTGGTAGTGGCGAAGTACTTTGAGATCCTTAATTAAAAGATAGTACAGGAGTGCCAAGTATCATCTTCATTAAAAAGTAATTGGCTCACCTAGTTTTAAATTAATAAAAATTAATAAAAGGCATTTATGAAATACAGAAATTACCTTTAAAACACAGCCAAAAAGTCAAAACTTTGATTTCTAGACATTTCTAATATTCTGAATTCTCTCTGTCCTACTGATTAAACCAGGTTTTATAGTGCACTGCAGTTTTTCCTTTAAGGTTATTTGTTATGGGGAAAGGCTAAGCAGACTGAGTTCATTTTCATTACAGAAAACTTTAAGGTGACCCAATAAAATTAATTTGAAATTAAAGTGCAGTGAGCCTGATAATTCCACACTAGTAAGGAGTTTAAACAAAAACAGGAAACACAATCTAAAAACCAAGAAAGTACGAGCAAACGGGGAATCCAGCTAGAATTAATTCATCTGAAAGGTGGTACACATAGAAATAAATTGTCAAACAAGACCACTGAAGCAAATACTGAAAATTAATAAAGAGATAGCGAGCAGTTGCAATACATAGAGTGAAGCTGGAGGAAGCAGGGACAAACATGAATATGGATTTGAAATAAATGTATAGTGACACGGCTTGCTAGGTTGAGTAGATTTATTTTCCTGTCCAGAAATTCTTATGTCCTTATGAGTTAAGAATGCACTGGTTTTAATTTTACTGGGTTTTACTGCTTTATGCCAGACCCTTAATATTATTTAACAGAAGCAACTGTCAACTGGTTTCAGTGCAAAATTTGACTTTATTTCAAATGATTGAAATCTAGTAGAAACTTTTCCCCCTTGACAAGTGAACTTTTCAGATGCAAGCGCTGACTATTTACTTCTTTACCCCAACAAAGACTGCGATTGGATATAACAGGAAAATCATACAATGGAGAACTGACATCACTGAATGACTGATGGACATTGGTAACAGACCCACCTTTTGCGAGAAAGGAAGGCATAAAGATCTAGGGTCTAGAGATAAGGTGCTTAGATATCATGGTGATGGGCACTGAGCACAGAATAAATATCTACACACAGCAGACAGATTCATTAGACCTTGAGAAAAAGGTTTTTATTCTTCTGCGTTGTATTTTTTAGGAAAGTAAATATGCATGTCACTCCCCCCCCACCACAGTAGCACTGAAGGGTCTAAAACCTTCTGTGATGAAAGTGATGTCAGGCTGCTCTGTAATTTATGAATACTGGATGTTGATTTGGTTAGTGGGACATTTACTGTATGAATGTTCATTTAGTTTAATAGGGGCGTTGTAAGAAAAACAAACAGGAAGCGAAACAATTGCTTGAGACAAACCATCTTTGTTAAACCCCTGCTATTCCCCTGGCTACCTTCATTGCTCCTCCTGATGATTCCTCAGCTATTTCTCAATGCAGGAAGAAACAGGAGAAAGCAGCCTAATTAACTGATACCCCATACACCTCCTAGTTCTCATTGCTTCAGCTACCTTCAGGAGAAGGTGCAAGGAAGGAACGAAGGCACACGGAGAAGAGGAAGGAGGAAAACATCCCAGAAAAATACTGGAATGAGGAATACCTCAGGAGAGGGAGAGATTCTCACAAAGCTGGCAGAGAGGAAATAGGCAAAAAAAAATGTTGGATGTGGGGAGAAGGCCTACTGGGCAAAACACACCGAGAACACTTCATGCCTCCAGCTTCCATCCTGGACACACCACACGATCCACTGTCTACAGCCAAGCGCTGAAGTACAACTACATTTTCTCCAACCCCTCAGACAGAGACCAACAAGATCTTCACCAAGCATTCTCAAAACTACGATACCCCCAGGAGGAAATAAGGAAACAGATCAACAGAGCCAGACGTGTACCCAGAAGCCTCCTGCTGCAAGACAAGCCCAAGAAAGAAACCAACAGAACTCCACTGGCCATCACATACAGTCCTCAGCTAAAACCTCTCCAACGCATCATCAGTGATCTACAACCCACCCTGGACAATAATCCCTCACTTTCACAGGTCTTGGGAGGCAGGCCAGTCCTCGCCCACAGACAACCTGCCAACCTGAAGCATATTCTCACCAGCAACTACACACCACACCATAGTAACTCTAATTCAGGAACCAATCCATGCAACAAACCTCGATGCCAACTCTGCCCACATATCTACACCAGTGACACCATCACAGGACCTAACCAGATCAGCCACACCATCACCGGTTCATTCACCTGCACGTCCACCAAGGTAATATACGCCATCATGTGCCAGCAATGCCCGTCTGTTATGTACATCGGCCAAACTGGACAGTCCCTATGTAAAAGGATAAATGGACACAAATCAGATAATAGGAATGGCAATATACAAAAACCTGTAGGAGAACACTTCAACCTCGCTGGACACACAATAGCAGATTTAAAGGTAGCCATCCTGCAGCAAAAAAACTTCAGAACCAGACTTCAAAGAGAAACTGCTGAGTTTCAGTTCATTTGCAAATTTGACACCATCAGCTCAGGATTAAACAAAAACTGTGAATGGCTAGCCAACTACAAAAGCAGTTCTCCTCCCTTGGTGTTCACACCTCAACTGCTGGAAGAGGGCCTCATCCTCCCGGATTGAACTAACCTCGTTATCCCTAGCCTGATTCTTGCTTGCATATTTATACCTGCCTCTGGAAATTTCCACTACATGCACCCGACAAAGTGGGTATTCACCCACGAAAGCTTATGCGCCAATACGTCTATTAGTCTACAAGGTGCCACAGGACTCTCTGCCGCTTTTACAGATCCAGACTCACATGGCTACTCCTCTGATGCGAGAACACTTTGTGCTTTCCCAAACATAAATGGGTGCATTTGTTTCTAGGTATTTTGGATATGGAGTCAGTGTGTCCCAGAGAACATAACTGGGAGTCAGGAAATGTGGGTTCTAATCCTGGCTCTCTCAATGCCTTGCTGTGCGGCCTTGGGCCAGTCACTTCTTTGTGTCAGTTTGCTTGTCTGTTAAATGGAGACAATGACACTTACTTTGAGACTTATGGCGGAAAAGCATTATATAAATATGCCTGGTATTATCACTCCTCTCCTAAACTACTGTGTCAAACCGCTATGCATTGTTAAACATCTGCTGTACTTTATCCCATATGTGGCTGCATTTCAGCAGTGGATCAGCTTGTTAAGTTTGTAAAGCACTTTGGGATCCCTTGGGATGAAATATGCACTGTAAACTGAAAATAGTTTATTTTCCCCTTGTACACTGTTTATGAAAATGCCTTTATTACAAATATTTAATTTTAAAAATTACCAAAAGTGAAAAAAATGTTTTCTGATGTAAATCTTTTAAAGACTGAGATAATACACAAAAATATTATTGTTGTACTTATATCTGATATCGTGAAACATATAGATGCAACTTGCCCATGGGCTTCCCTGTATCTGATTTACACAACGAGGAATTTTACAGGCTGTAAATAGTCTCAGGACATCAGAAGACTCTTCTCTCATTGGAAATATTCTCAGCTTATTATAGCTCCTCTTTGCATAAAACATTAACATTTTTGTGATGTTTAGGACCCAGTGGTGTGAATCTTGATTACCTTCGGGTTCTAACACTCTGTCACTCAGATGGTACTCCAGTGTACAATCAAAAGTATGCAGAAGCTTTTTCCATACAGTAGTTTTACTTGCTTCCAGAATGCTAAATCTTAATATTTTATACTTATATATATTTAAATTTTAGCAGCACTGGATAAATGTTAACATGCTTTTATGCTAATGCAATCACTGACAATCCAGATAATGTTGTATATTGGCATATACTGTTAGTGAATTATGGATACCTAAACATACGATAGCACAAGCCTAACAATTATTTTTGTTAGTGTATTTAACTTTTATTTGCAATCACAATACTTGAGAATTGTTTAAATTAACTTTAGTTCTGCAAACTCCTGAACGGAAAACATTTTGTTGAGGTTTTAAAACAGCAAGTTGCAGTAGTTAAAATAATGGTACTATTTAAAGGGATCTGACCATACTGAACAACACTTGATGTGATCACGGACTAGGTGGCTAAGCCCAGTTTTCCAGAGCCTCAAAACTAACGCCTTAATTGAAAAAACAATAGATGAACTCTTGCATTCCTCCACAACAACACTCTCTCCTCTCAACCACACAACTTGATTAGTACATCAGTAGGATTAGACTTGTAAAAAAAACAAAACCTTGTCCATATACATAAAAACAACATGAGTGGCAAGAGGAATAGAACCCAGGACCCTCTACTTCAAAAACACAAGCCTGTAGCACAAAGCTACTGTAACCCAGCCACTAGAGGGCACTCTCTCACTCACACACACACACTTTTGACAATACAAAAGTAACAGTCTCCAGTAAAAGATAATACTAAGCTGAGCGAGAGATCTTCGAGAACTCACTGACAGCAAAATATCACTGGGTCAAAGGTATGGAAGTTTGTGGTTTTGCTGCACCTCAGGGGGGAGTGGCAACATCATTCTGAATAAATCTGAATACGTTTGGAAAAAACATACTTTTCTGTGGCCAGAGTTAAAGACAAACCAAGTTTGAAGAAAATAAGTTGATTCATTTTAAAGCTGAAAGGTCTTCAGTTTGAGATTTGTGCAGAGTTTGAGACGATTTAGTGTTCTAAACCACAATTGGTTTCAATTAATCTAAAATGGAATAAAACTATTTCAACTGGCTACCTTCAAACAAAAGTAAATGAGTTGATGAAAGTCATACAGGAAGTCTGTGGCACAGCCAGAAGTAGAACCTAGAACTTCTGTTTCCTATTATCTAAGGCTTCCTTTTGTTCCCCTCTACCAGTCTGTCTGTACCTACTTATTGTTTCTTGTATTATACTGAGGCCTTGTCTACACACAAAAGTTTTATCATTTACACCACACACACACACACACACACATTACAAGCAGTACAATACACTTAAGTGTGTGCACAGTTACTCCAGTATAAAAGTATGTATACCAATATAGCTTATTCCTGTATGGGAAGAAGACTAAGATACACCTGCAGACGGATTTTTATATCAGTATAGCTGTGTCCACACCAGGGGTTGCACTGGTGAAACTAAATTGGTTAAAAAAATATCACTTCCATAACTGAAATAGTTATACTAGTATAAAATCTGTGTGTAGACCAGGAAATAGACTGTAAATTCTTTGGGGCAGAAACTGTCTTTCTGTTCTGCGTTCGTCTAGGAGATCCTGATCCATATATGAGGCTCCTAGGCACTACTGCAATACAAATAAACAAAGAAGAAGATTCTAGGATTGCCACTCTCTCTGTGTGTCACTCAGAAGCCTAGAATGTCCGTTGAGTCAGTGTGAAGTGATGGACAGCTACAAGCATGGTTGAGAGCTCTTTTCATTTAGAATATCACCAGGTTCAATCATCACTGGGATTCAGGGTCTGTTACCACCTAATTTTTAAGTTCTCAGCCATTCTGACTTCATGAATTATAAGAGTCCTAGACCACTGTGATATCAGAGGTAACTCACCCAATCACCACCCTTATTCTACTGCTAATGTGCACGCAACACATTCATCGGTTGTATGAAGGAGACTGCACAGAACGTGGATTATCTTCACCTAACTGCCACACCCATGCAACAACACAGGCTTAATAAACAATAACAGTAATAATAATCTTGATTTAGAAAAAAACAATGCAAAAAAAATGTGTTGAGGAAAGTTTAAAAAGGAAAAAAAAAGTTTCTTTTTAAACACAAAATAAGCACTCAGCAAATAAATTAACCAGATATCACAAACTAAACATGTCGGCATGTAAATGTCTATTTAATAAGAAAGTTTAAGCACAGCCAGGTAAAAAGAATAAAAAGCTCCTCAAATATGGGAACGAAGGAATGAGACAGTACATCATCTGAACCACTGAACTCATCTGTCAGAAAAAGAAAAGGAGTACTTGTGGCACCTTAGAGACTAACCAATTTATTTGAGCATAAGCTCACTTCATCGGATGTAGCTCACGAAAGCTTATGCTCAAATAAATTGGTTAGTCTCTAAGGTGCCACAAGTACTCCTTTTCTTTTTGCGAATACAGACTAACACGGCTGTTACTCTGACATCTGTCAGAAAGCTCTTTTAAAAAAAATTAAATGTTTGCAAGAACAGTACTTTAGTACCGTATCTGAAAAAGATATACTTCTTCCCCACAACAGGCATTTGTAATTTAGTGAGAAAAAATATACATGCATTAGTAGCCAATTATATACATTCAGATCACAATATCATTAATTTATTGTGTCATGACTGTGTTGCTTTAGCTCTCTCAGGGAAGATGTGATTTAAAATTTTCCCCTTTGTATTTCAGATTGCCCTTAAATGTTTCCAAATTCCCTGCATTGCATCTATGACAGATGTAAAACTTACAATTAAAGTTTTACGCTTTAGCAGAAAGTCCAATAAAGCCACTAAAGTTGTAGTTTTAAATGGTACTCTAAATGATCAGAATATAGAAAAGGGATTGCATTTCTGTTCTGAGAGAATGTCTGACAAAGAAACCAGTCTATCACATTAATTCATTTTGAGTTTTGAAATTTTTTTTAGCTTACTTGGTAGAGCTCACTGAGACCAAAAATTCAAGCTCAGTCTGAAAACTGTGAGTCAGATTGTGAGCTGGTGTAAATCAGTGTAACTTCACTGAAGTCAATGGAGTATGCCAATTCACACCAGTTTAGGATCTGTTTCACTGTACATAAGCCTCTAAAAGAAATGCTAGCTTTTATATAATAAAAAATGACAAATAATTCACGATGATGTAAAAAGTGTGACCATATTTCAGGGCATAAGAACAAACAGGGTTTTGTTTTGTTTTTTGGGGGGGGGGTGTTAAAAAGGTTTTGGCTTTCAGCCTTCTTGACTTCTCTGTATTATTCATATTCATCCCTTCCCCACCACACTCACTATAAAAGCTTTTAAAAAACCCCAACATTCAAACCCAAGCTGCCAACATTCCTACAATTTGAAGAACATTAGAACACAGTGCAGCATGAGGAAAAATGGATTCCTTTCTGTGGTAGCCATCTTTCAGTGTGTTATAAACACCTTTCAGATCAGCCTGTCATCTGTTCAGTTTCTTGACACCAATTCCAATGCAAGTTTAGCTTTAATATGGGAATTACACATGTGCATTTCAATGGCAAAATTAGGCCCCTGGATTCATAACCTTGACTTGTGTTCTCCCAGAAGACTAAAGTATATCTGATGTCACAGTCTCACTATTCAAAAATGAACTATTCCCTGGAGAAGTGAAGAAAAGACAAAGGGAAGGAGAAGAGAAGGGAAATTTCTCTGGTGTCACATTTCCACTAGCCTGGGAATTTTTCATGTGTACCAGATAGGATAAAATACCCATCTGTTCAGAAAGGTGAAGAAAAGTATCTCGATTATCTGATCTCTTAAAAAGCTATTCTTTCCCATTCATCCTCCCCCACCCCCGTTCCCAGTGAGCACACACACACTGCTCACCTAGATAGTGCAGCTCCCAGGACAAAGGCAGCATGTTCCTTTAGCACAGGCTCGGTGCTGTTTACTCCATTAATCACAAGCTGAAGTCCACCCAAGGAAAGAAAGTCTTTTGCATTGTCCACCTATGAATGAATAGATTCCACACTAATGTAAAACTTAACATGCATCACTTGGGTTCCCATCAAGTTTTCAAGCAGAGTACTTTAGAACATAACATAACATCTAAATCAATTTTATCTTTTCCAAATCTATCTGGAATTTTGTTTTGAAAGCTTCTTAAAATTGAAGAAAAAAATCATGGCTCATAAATCATACACTGCTCCCTGTGAGCATCACATTCCACACTTCCAGAAATAATATACGCAGACAGGTGGCTATTATCAAATATATAACGCATCACTGAAAATTCAAATAATTTGATTAGCTATCAAAACTTTCCCCTGACACGTGTTGTTAACTCAGGGAACCTGACACTGTCAAAACAAAGTAAATTCTCACTTATTCTCACACTAGAAGGCCATTATTGGGAACATAGGGAATTGTGTTCTATACATATACACAAAGTGAGCTGTAATTGGCAGGCTTGAAGTGTTAGAAATAATTGTCAAGCAGCCTGTCAGCAGCAGCAATAATGCACTAACTTCACATTCTAAGCTTCTGGTTAAAGCAAGAGATGGACAAACTATTCCTGACATTCTACATTAATATAGTCCAAGGTACTGTGTTAACTTGAATGGTAGAAGCCAACCTCGAATTAATAGAGGCTAGCAAGAAACTTTCCTTGGATGCAGGTTATCCCATAAGTGCCTGCTACAGGGTTTCTTGTGTCTTCCTCTGAAGCAGCCAGTACTGGGCTGACCACTCTGAGACAGGATTCCAGAGTAGATGAATCAGTGGTCTGATCATCTGTGGCAATTCCTATGTTCTAATATTCTTACATTCATCTGCTGCACTTCTAGTTGAAACAGATTTTGGGCTACCACAGGGGAAAAGGAGGGAAAAATAAATCTGAATCAACACTAGAAAAGTGCCTGCAAGTAGTTTGCAATTGTTACCTAAAGGGAGAGTCTCAAGCAGTTCAGGCTTATTTAGTGCAAAGTTTACTGCTGCTAAATTTAAAAGAAGGATTTTTTCAAAAATCTACTAGAGAGCAGTCTTCAAGGAATTTTCAAAATTGTTTTGTATATTCATGGAACTTTTTGTTTTTAGATTTCCCACCATTCCTGTTTGGTGATGGAGACAGAAACACTGAAAAACAACCAAAAATGACTGTTGGGTCAACAAGGTAAAACTGATCGGTCCAGGTTCCCTGACTAAACTGACTGAAGTGCTAATAGTAACAAAATACTCCAAATAGAGTACAACAGAGTTAGCAGATTAGTTTCAAATTTAATAATCTAAATTTTTATTAGTAAAATATTTTTATCTTGACAGTGTTCCTTTAACAAAATTGATTATGGGTCAAATACCTAAAGCAAGATTCCAAATCATACAAACACTGATCCATATGCTTAATATAACCTCATTGACTTCACTGCCATTGACTTCACTGCCTAAATCCTACTGAATCAGGGCTTAGGTTTACATGCATTATCTATAATTCATTATGAGGTGGTACCCAACATTTCATTTGGCAATTTATTGCTCCTCAGCAAGAATCAATGGTACCTTGGAGTCCAGTTGTGAGATCGTTTGCATCAACCATTTTTTCCTCAGTCCTTTGGATCACATTCTTCTAATTTTTCTATAAACCTGACCTCATGTATCTCCTTTCCTTTCTCTGAGTCAACCCTCCTCTAGAGTGATCTTAACTGCAATATAAATCTAATCTAATCTCCTTGATCATGCTCAATCACCGTAATATTTAAGAATATTTAAAACTAGAAATATCAAGTCTCTCTCAGTCTGTAGGAACAATAAATTGGTTAGTTTACACTTTGCAGATATGTCTATATAAAGAGCTTAATGAGGGAAAGCCAAATCAAAAAACATGAGTTTTGCATTTATACTGATCACAGTGAGGTCAGTCATCATTCTACTCTCACCTGGGAGCGAGTCCCATATTCTACCTCCAGTTCCAGTGAAAGGTGTCCAAGTCACAAGACTGGAGTATAAATTGTAAAAACAATATACAAACTTTTTAAAAAAATGTTTTAACCTTATTTTGTTCTTTGGCATCTGCTGTGAAAACTGCTACTCCTCACATTGTTTGTTTTTTCTTTTCTTTTCTTTTTTTTTTTAAAGCACATAAGCATTAACCTACCTGCAGAGCTGGGAATGCATTGCTGAGCAATGTATGCAGTGTTGTTATAGCTAATGCTTAGCTCCAGCCCACTGGAAACAGCAGAGAAGAAAGCCCAAGTTCATAAAAGCACTCCAATAAAGCAAGCATGCAGTGGAGATGGGGGTATGGGAGACAAGTAAATATGACAGTACTCACAGTGGGAGCAAACTTTAAATTGGGAGAGATTGAGAGAGAGAGAAAATAGAGGAGATATTAGAAACAAGAGAAAAGAAGACTGTCAATAAGACAGAGAGGAGAGGAAATTAACACCGTAAAATGGTGTTGCAGTTCTGAAGTGGGAAGGAAGAAAGACAAGGAAAGAAGAGAAAATAATCTGAGAGAGAAAAATGAGACTGCAAACTATAAAAAGGGGCCTAGGCTCTGTGTGCGCTGGGGTGTGAACACTCTGGGCTCTGTTCATAAATGAGTTATGCTCTGTTTTCTTTATACTTGTTTTGTTTTTTGCATGTTACAGAAAACATCACAACATTCTCTGTCTCTCAAGAGCTACCCAAACACACTAAGCTGAATCCTGATTAGCACAGGGCCAACTGATTCTGGCAAAATAAGAGCTGGAGAAGACCCATGACCCTGGGCTGATTCTCTGTGAAAGATCAAGTTGGGTAAATCTCCCAATCCAGTCCTTCTACCACCCAACCCCAATCTAATCCAATCCCTGACCCCTTACCACTGCTTCCTCCCCTGATTACATTCTTAAGGTTGAGCTCAGCACATTCAGTGGATTCTCTGCTACATCCTAAGGACTGATCACTGCTTATGTGCCAGCAATCTGGGACTTCCCCATGACTTGCTCCTCAGAGTAGACAGTAATACTCTGCTAGGAAAACTCACAGTACAAAAGATTTTCCACTCCAGGGCTTCCCATCAACAGTACCCTTGGCATTCTAAGAACGGAGGAGCCAGTACAGGGTAGCACACAGGAGCTGGAGTATTCGCATTGGTGGTGCAGTAGGGACTAAGGTTGAAAGACTCTGGAGGTTGACAGACTTGCTGGGACATCACCTTGTTAAAGAAGAAGGAATGGAGCCAATCTCTCTCCTCAATAGATCTGTGTAGCCCTGCCTTCTTGTTTTCCACACTCTTCTGTAATGTCCTGTTAAGGATTGCTACTCAGATCCATCAGCCTGCATTGGTGTAACTGAGTCACAGGACAGAGAACTCCTGACTAATTCTTTTCTGTGTCACGCTCCAAGACCGTATTTGGCTGCCCTTCAGTAATTACACTAAGCAAGTGTTGCTAAAGTTAATATTAAATAGAGAGAACATCCTGGGTGCACTCAACTAGCTGGAGGAAGAAAGAGGAGGAACAGTTATTACCTGCCCCTCAGCAGGCGTATTTCTTAATAGCTGCCTGTGGGACATGGAGGGACTGCCCATAAAACTGCAGCTATCCTCTATTCATATTCCAGCTTCCCCTCCATTTTCTCTCTTCTAGTAGTTGAGAGTCCCACCTGTTTGTGTTTGGGTAAGATTCCCTTCACCACTCTGGTCCTACAGAATGGGAACTTACCATCTACACAAGCATTTCTGAATCGCAGGGTTTGAACTTGATTCCCCCTGATCCTGGAGTGTATATAACCAGCCATTAGGGCATTGGCAGTCCAAGTTTATTCTTTGAGTAAGTCAGGTGCACATGGCAGCAAAAGTATTGCAAGGAAAGAGAGTGACAAGGTTTGCCACTCTGTGAATGTCTGTGAGAAAGATTCAGTATGGGAATAGGAGATGAAAAGCTCTGGAAATAATACTTTGAAGAGATTTTTCTTTTGCAGCTTGGCAGATGGACTTTGCTTCTCATCAGACCTTGCTTCTCCCAAAAACTGTTTTTAAAATACATTTCATGCTAGTGAAAGGTGCCAGATTAACATCTTTAGAGACTGAACTCCCCAGAGAAGGTTCAGCACTGAGAACAGTATTGCAAGCTTCCCCATATTGCCTCTGTCAATCTGCTTCAAACCAAATGTGTCAGAACCACATCTGCATGTGATATAAGAGGGTACTTTTCTCTACAAGGTCCATTCTGTCCTTGGTCTCTGCACTGAGATTGTACACAAGAAAGCAAATAGGTGCTGAAAATGATTTTTGGGACATGGGTAACTGTTCACTGAGAACTGAAACTCATTTCACATACCATCAGACAGCTATTTGGTGGTCTAACAAATTCTGGTCACCTGTTGGCCCATATTTGAGAGGTTCTACATCCCATTTCTAAGTTGTTCTGAGCTAAAAGATGGACTTTCTGTATGTGTGTGAGCATGCGTGGGTTCCCTTTCTTGATATAATGTATGGAGACGTATGAGGAGAGATAATCATGAAGGGTTACACATAGGGTGACCAGATAGCAAGTATGAAAAAAATTGGGACACTTCTTTTTTCCATAGTGGAGGGGCATAGTTGTCTGTATAAAAGACAAAGCCCCTCATATCAGGGTAATACCAGAACATCTGGTCACCCTAGTTACGCAGGACAACAGATGCCTTTCATGTAATAATAAAAGAATAATAATTTTATTTATATTTATAAAGTACCCATCCCTGTACCCTGCAAGGCATTCAGGGCACTGACTAATAACTTCAACAGTACAAATATACACACAAATGGCAAATAAAACCCATCTTCATCAACCACATGCAAAAAGATAGATCCATACAGAGGGCTGAGAACACACCGCAAATTGTGAAAACTTGGCCTCTACAGTGATTATATTTTATCAATTTAGAATAATAATGTATTAGAAATGCAGATATAAAATAAGGCTGCAGTTGTCCTGTGAAATCGCTTATTGTCCTTGGATTGCCATAATTAAGTAATATGTATTATCGGATACTGAAAAGAAGAATAAAACCACATTTATGATACCATATTCCCTGGATTTTACACAACAACTGTTAATGTTTTTTTGTTACCTCACCTGATGAACATAATATTCAAGGTCGTACAGTGCTGCTACTTTTTCATCCAGAGTAGAAGTAGAGCTATTGAATTTGTTGATTAATTTCACCATAATTTCAAAATCAGTTTCTATCTTCATGTTGAGTTCTTCAAACTCCTTCTTCAGCTCTTCTATGGGACGAAACCTTTGTCTCACATCTTCCAGATTAGTCTTAGAAATGAGAGAAGTAAAACCAAAAGAAATACAGATGTTAAAATAGTGGATTAGTGGAGTACATCATCCTAAAGGTACACCCCAGCCTACAGATAACTTAGAAGTGGAATTTAACCTTCAGCGAGTTTGAGGCCTTTGATTTAGAGATTTAGAGACAGATCATCTAAGTATTTAGGCACCTAAAGATGCAAATAGGCACTCAGGTATCTACACACTTTTAAAAATCACACTAACACCAACTGAAACCAGGGGGAATTTGAGCTTTTGAAAATTCCACTAAGTTTCTATCTGCATTTTTAGGTGCCTAAATACCTTTAAAATCTGGCCCTTAGATACTAATATGAAGAGAGAAGAAATTACCTCAGCTTTGTCTGCACCTACCATTCTATATCATCTCTCTATCCCCTTCCTACACACCGTTCAAGATCAACCAAAATAAAAAAGCATTACTCTTGATATGCCATAAGGCTAAAAGTGCCACAATATTTAGTCCATTCAATACTATCATCGTCATCTTCTCACATTTTTATACAGTGTCTTGCATCCCAAAGGCTTCGAGATGACAAATTCCAGAATCACTTTACCAACCACTAAAATGCAGGCACCTAGCATACGCTCAGGAAGGCAGCAGCTATTTAAGAGCATCCAGCAATCTTGCACAACAGTTTAGGATAGGAAATAGAGATTATTGTATCTAACAAACATCAAGGTAGCTCCCTAAACTGAATTTGGGCAGGCTGCTGTGATGAAGGCCCTGACTCCTTAAACTCACTTTTAAAATGGGCAAGAATGTGTCAAATACTCAGTCTGGTGATGTGACAGTGCAGTAGAACTCTATTTTATATAATATCTCTCATACAAACAATACCCTATGAAGTTTTGGAGAGTTCGGTAACAGCAGAGGGTGAGACTATAAGTCACATGTGGAAGGTAAGAAAGAAGAGAGATACTTTCAGCTGAGATATGAAAGGAGATGAGAAGTTAATGAGGTGAAGAGACTCAGGTAAGTTGTTCCAGGTAGCAAGAACTGCATAGAAGAAAGTTCTTCCATTAACCGTGATTAAACTGTGTGGAGGGACAGAGTTGAAACTACTGATATATAGATAGAGAAAGCCAGAAAGGAAGCAGAGAAAAAAGACTAAATGTGAGATACGTTGAAGCATGGTCAGGAAGATTATGAAAACAAGGAAGACCATTCCAGGGTCCACTTAAGAATGAACAGACACATCAAAGAATGGAAATGTACTTGTCTTTGTACGGAAGAGAATGGTGTGAGAGGACCTGAGCCCAAAAGGTTTTCGATTTCATTGCTCATTCCAACCTAACATATTCTAGCATTAAACACACACACACACACACACACACTTTATGGTTCATGCAAAAGAAATCTGTGGGCTCAAGCTGTCAGAGAGAACAATTTAGGGATGAAAGTTAAATCGCTGTCAATCTAATGGTGGCTGTACAATTTGTGCTACTGTTTGCATTGGTTAAATTGCTATATACACTGTACGGAAATTCAGAACACTACCCCCATTCCTCCCAACAAAGGAGAATGAGCAATAGGGTTATAAAGCAAAGTTCATCCTTTGTGTTAAGTCAACTGTACTTCAGTGGCATTACCCCAGGGATGAATTTGGTCCTTACAGTAGTAAATGATGCAAAATGGAGTATTTTACATCCATTAGATGTAGTTGTTTTTATCCCAGTTGTTGCCATATCTATTAAAATAGTTTTTGAAGGACATGGTGTGACCCTAGGATCCCCTCAATGGCAGAGGGTTCAGTACTCTGTGTGAGCAACTCCTATCAGGCCTGACAAACTCATTACACCCAACACACTGCTTTCATAGTACTTATCAAACAAGTGCTCAGTAAGTTATCAAATGAAAGCCAATGATACACTGGTCATCAATATAAGTAAGAAATGCATGTACTGACACTCTATAAGGAAATGTGTACCTATATACCCTGAAATTATGTTTAAAATTCTGTTACAAGGCAGACAAACAGGGCTTCTGCCAGACAAAAGCATGTCTATTCACCTATCCCTGCTGCTGAAGTAAATGAAGCATTGTAAAACCAACACAATGGAACCTCTATTTGCATGTGAAGTTAACAGGAAAAACAGGTTGAAAAGAGGGATGTGAACCCAAAAGGGGGAGCGCAGGGGAGTACAAGTAACAGGGAAGAAGAGTCTGCTGGTGGTGAGGCACCTCAAAAGGGGCATTTCAAGGTTTACTGGACTATAAGAAGGAAAGTTATAGATATGTATGGTATATCTGTATTTCCAAACTTGTGATGTTTCTGGGTGACGCTCCCAGGCAGATTGGCATCAGCACTGCCTAACCTGTTCAATGACCCATCAAGGATCATCAACTGTACAATGAACCCATTGAAAGGACCAGGGAAGACACCTTATGAGTCAGCAAAGCGTGTGGTATGCCTGTGGACAGAGAACTCAGAGAGTCTAAGGCTTCCGTGCCATGTACTGTGAAGCTTGTGTTTGGGACAAAGGAAGTACAAGCCACATGGCAAAAAAATATAAAAGGCAGCTGCATCATCTTCATTTTGTTTTCAATCCTGCTTCTTACCTCTGGAGTAACTTTTCTACAAAAAATGGTTACCTACCTTTTCATAACTATTGTTCTTTGAGGTGTGTTGCTCATGTCCTTTCTGTTCTAGGTGTGTGAGCGCCCACATGCACAGTTGTCTGAGATTTCTGCCTTAGCGGTATGTGTAGGGCTGGCTGTGGCACCCCCTGGAGTGGCATTCCCATGCGGTGGAGTGGCATTCCCATGCCGCCGGCCCTGCACCCTCTCAGTTCCTCATGGCTGACAACTCTGACAGAGGTGTAGAAGGGCAGGAAATGGAATGGATATGAACACATCTGGAAGAACAACATTTACAAAATGGTAGGTAACTGTTTTTTCTTCAAGTGCTTGCTCATGTCAATGCTATTTTAGGGGACTCACAAGCAGCATCCACGGAGGTGGGCTCAGAGTTCATAATTTAGTGGCTTGCAGTACTGCCCTACCAAAACCAGCATCCTCCCAGGCCTGGTGGGTCAGGGCATAGTGGGATGTAAAAGTGTGGACAGATGACCAGGTGGCCACTCTACAGATGTCCTAGATAAGCACAAAGGCTGCCGAAGAGGCCTGTGCCCTGGCAGAGTGGGCAGTGACAATCGCCAGGGAGTGGCACCTTTGCTTAGTCGTAGCAGAAGCGAATGCAGGCAGTGATCCAAAAGAAATTCCTTGAGTGTATACAGGACCTTTAATTCTGATGGCCAAAGGGACGAATAATTGCGTCAACTTATGGAACGGCTTGATCCTGTCAGTGTAGAAGGCCAGAGCCCTTCTGATGTCCAGGGCATGTAGCCAGCACTCCTCCTCCAATCTATGCGGCATCGGAAAGAATACCAGTAAGTAAATGTCCTGGCTCGAGTGAATCTGAGAGATTACCGTGGGAAGAAATCCCGGGTGCAGCCTTAGTTGGACCTTGTCTGCGTAGAAGACCGTGTAAGGAGGCTCCAAGATGAGCACCCGAATCTTGGATACCTGGCAGGCCGACATCACCATGACCAGCAGAAGGAGGGAGCAGGAAGTCAGTGGCTTGAAGGGAGGACCCACAAGCTGCGACAGCACCAGATTCAAGTCCCACAGAGGGACAGGGTCCCTGACGTGTGGATTGAGGTGTTCCAGGCCCTTAAGGAATCTGGCCGTGATATTCTAAGCAAAAACTGACCTCCCTCAAACAGTGGGTGGAAGGCTGAGATGGCTGCTACATGGACCTTGATCAATGAGAGGGACAAATCACGAAGCTTGAGACTCAGGATGAACACCTTTGTCCGCAATCCAGCAGGTGAACCGTTTCCACTTGGCCATGTAGGTCACCTGGTGGAGAGCTTCCTACTTCCCAGCAGAACGCGCTGAACCTCAGCCAAGCACTGCTGCTCTTGCACGTTTAGCCACATAGCAGCCAAGCGGTCAGATATAACACTGCCAGGTTGGGGTGCAGAAGACTGTCGTGGTTCTGGGACAACAGATCTGACCAGAGTGGTAGCTGGAACGGGGTTGGCACCGAGAGGTCCATCAGAGTGCTAAACCAGTGTTGGTGTGGCCACGCCGGTG